>NC_139003.1:99109718-99709718 GCF_964374135.1 Grampus griseus
CTTCAAGGCTCATAAGTTCAATGCCTGTATCTTATGCAACAGGCTATTACAACACATATATAAGAGAAAACTCTCCAAAAATACTTCACAACAAGAGGAAAAGTGGGAAAGGAACAATACAGAGCAGGAATTGTGAGGGGCATTAAAGACAAGTAATAGATGTATAACAGAAATGTTGAGGAATGCTCTATGTTAGTTTTTTGATTCACAAGCAGGACTAAAAATGATAGGAAGCGTCAACAGCGAAGAACCAGGGACATCTCAGAGGAGGGGTAAGGAGAGTGTGTGGGACATCTGACACGGGTGACAGTGTGTCACCCGTGTCAGATGTGTCACCTGTGTCAGATGTGTCACAGGTGTCAGATGCATCACCCGTGTGACATGTGTCACAGGTGTCATATATGTCACCCGTGTCAGATGTGTCAAAAGTGTCAGATGTGTCAACCATGTCAGATGTGTCACCCATGTCAGATGCATCACCCGTGTCAGATGTGCGACCCGTGTCAGATGTGCGACCCGTGTCAGATGCGTCACCTGTGTCAGATGTGTCACCTAAGATGCGTCACCCGTGTCAGATATGTCACAGGTGTCAGATGCGTCACCCATGTCAGATGTGTCACCTGTGTCAGATGCGTCACCCATGTCACCCGTATCAGATGTGTCACCCATGTCAGATGCGTCACCTGTGTCAGATGTGTCACAGGTGTCAGATGCATCACCCATGTCACATGCATCACCCGTGTCAGATGCGTCACCCGTGTCACCCGTATCAGATGTGTCACCTGTGTCAGATGTGTCACACATGTCGGGAGACAGCGTGTTTTGTGAAGCAGGAAAAGCTCTCGGCACCTAAGTGTTGACTAGCCCAGTAACCATGGGCAAACTGCAGAACCCCTGTGAGCCTGGGTCCCGCACCTTCAAATGTGGATAATTATCTTCATCCCGTTGGGTTGTTGGGAGCCTGGGAAAGATGGATATCAAGGCATTTTGTAAACTGTGAAGTGATGTATAAATGCAAGGTGTTATTATTATTATTATGACATCAATGTTTTAGCATCTAAATTATAGGGACAATACGTTTATTATCGACATCTTTAAATATATATCTTGCATGCATTTAGATTTGCTTTTAATTTCATAGACAGTTCCAGCTGGCAGGAGGCTCAGAACCATCTGGTTTAGTTGTTTTTTGGAAGTTGAAAGTAGGAAGGTAGATTCTAATCTGTTTTCTCTTCCTATTGTAACTAACAACAGATTACTGGGGGGAAAATACATTAAGCTACATACTAAGGAAAACTTTAGCAACACCACTTTTAAGGAATGATACAAGAATATGCTTATTTGTACAAAAAAATCATAAATACTGAATGTCTTTGATACTTTCTAACTTAAAAAAAATTACATAGTGTATTATTGCAGTCACTCCTCAAAGTTTTTCACTGCAATCTTTTGTCGAAGTTTTCTTTCTCTGCAAACGCTTATTCATAACAACTTCCAAAAAGAGGGAAAGAGAGAAAGGGAGGAGGAAAGGAAGGACGCAAACAGGGCAAGGGAGGGAGGACAGATTAAGGTAATACATTATTCTCACTCATAAATATGTTCCATGCATAAAGTCTATTAAAGTATCAGGAAATGGCAAGAGAAAGAAATCAGGAAGTAACAGTAAGGAAAGGTTTCTGATTCTCTATTAACTCTGTAGCAAATCAAAGCCAAGAAAAAGTTCTGAAATGCATTGTATTTAAAAATCAATACCTTAAATACCAACAGGTGATACAATAATGCTTCGACTAGACCACCACCTTTTGCTTTTCTGTCATTCATCTGGACTTAATCAAAAGTAGTGGGGTGTTTTTTTCTTTTCTTGTGAAAAGAGGCGATAATTTTTTAACTTTCTAATATTATGTTAAAGTATACTTTAGTTAAAAAAAAAAGAAAGGATCTTACAAGTTAGTACTGGAAGAAACTTAAAATGGTTTATCTTGTTCAGCACAATTTTAGCCATCTACTCTAGCTTATGATGCATACGAATGAACTAAGAGATACTGCGTAAATGCAGAAGGGGTATGGTGATAAAATCTCCCTACAGACTTCAGGTATTCCACATGTGCTGGTAAATAAGTAAAACCAGGTTTCTGATATAAAAAAAATTTTTTTGCAAAACTTTCTGAAATCCCATTTACAATTATAAGAGATTTCTGGGAACACTTGCCTGTCCTTAAGGACTTGCACAGATTCAATAAATGATCTGTTTTTATTCCAGACACTAAAGTAGAGATGAATTTATGACTGAGGGCAAAGAAACTAAAGCATGCAGTTTTTCACATACATTCAGTTTGTCAAACTGAGAGACTATATGCAATGCATCAGTTTTCTCCAAAACCTAGAGTAAAAGAAAGGAACTTCAGCAAGTGGTCATAATGATAGCATGTGCAAAGGACTACAACTGCTAAGGCCATCATGACATCATCTACCATGTGCAGGCCTGCACGTCCATAGCAGTAAAACCTTCAGGTATCACATTTCTGCGATCAAAATAAAATCCTTCAGAAATGCTCTTACAACAACTGCTAAGTAAACAGTGGTCTAGAACCACTTCCATATTTCCTTCCACTTAAAGGCAGGCATGAGTGCACAAGGGAGCATTTCGCAGTCATTAATCCCCCGTTCCAAATCTGCCTGGTTGTTTCCAAAAGAGCTCTGCAAATAAACAGGTAGACCTGTGCAATTTTCAACAGTGAATCAGGAAATAGATGTCTTCTAATTCGTAAGTGATAGTGGCTCGACTAATTTGAGAGATTTTCTGAGTTCAATGTGATGCAACATGTGTTTATTGTGTCTAGAATTATGCAGACTTTTGTTGCCATTTTCTCCTTGCTTTCTGTAGTAGGAGTTAAATAAAGGATCGGACGAAGTCATTTTTCTTATTCACGACAAGTTTTAGGGACAAATCTTGCTATTGGGGAGAATGTTAAAACTATGAACTATAATCCAGATTCTAGTTCAATCCTTCATATCTGGTTAATTTTTAAGAAGATGACCAGATGACCATTTTATTTTTTAAATATAAAATGTGTCAGCTCTCGGGCACTTTACTTTTGACATTGTAAGTTTCCTTATGCTCATTCAGAAAAGGAAGCAGGAAATGCTAAAGCCTTCACCTGTGCATTTATGAAGTGGCCAGCAATGGCGGGCCTGCTGCAGGACTACCAGCCACAGTATCATCTCTCTCTTTTCCCTTCGCATGGAGACCAGACAAAAACCTCATTCTCTGAGCTCCAGCTAAATGTCCTCTTGCTGAGACACTGCCGCTGTCCCAGAGATAGACGCAGCCCCTTTTCTGGGCTCCCACCGAAACCCCCATCACGTCTATCATGAGACGTTGCGCTACACGTGCCCCTCCCCCAGCTCAGCCCTGCAAACTGTGTATCCAGTAAGGCAGAGCACAGTTTCTGCGTTCCTCGAGTGTGTACCCAGAACCCAGCTCGAGGCCTGCGGGCAGCATGTTAGCAGTTCTCGAACCCTGGCCCCAACCCCCAGTACCTTATTCAGAGGTCCGGGCTGGGGATTCAGGAATGTGCATTTCTCTTAAGTTCAAGGCGCTACTACCGCTGTCTTGGGACATACTCTGAGAGCCACTGTAGTAGACTTCTCATGTATCAATTCATGAAAAAAATGCAACTCTGAGACTCATTTATTAACGAAATATAAACCAGCCCCTCACTCCTGAGGAAGCTGATGTAATGAGTAAAACATGGGAATCAGAGAACAAAGACAAAATTTCTTCTCTGCTGCAAGCTATACACACCACTTACTCCACTCATCACAACCCCCTAGGGAGTTTTCAGAAGTATGTGCCGGTGTTCCATCCTCCAGAAATTTTGACTGGACTGGCCTAGGGCGCAGCAAGGCATCCTCTTTTTCAGAAGCTCCTTGGTGATTCTAAGGAATGTTCAAAGTGGAAAGGCTGCTGTTTTTTTTAAAAAAGGAGTCACCTCCTGGTCTTTTTGGTTCAGTCACTAACGTACAAAACCAAGTAATCTGATGCTGTCCTAAATAAGACACGGCGGATTCCCATCTGAGGATGTGCAGTGCTACACAAATACAATTCCCACCGTACTTCGATGCACGATATATTATTCATCAGTTGCTGATAACCGCCCCGGTCAGGCTGCTCACCATAGCAGCCTAGTCCGAAAAGCAGCTGGTGATCTACAACCTGGCCAGGCTCAGTATGGACGGTGACAGTGAGCATAAAGCAGGCTGGGGCGAGCTGTCCTACAGCCAAAGACAATGCCTGCAATTGAAACGTCTAATAAAACAACAATTCAAGGCCACACGGCTCCCTTGGGCTCCAGACCCGTATGTTCTACTGCCTCCTGGACTTTTCCCACCTGAGCATTGCAAATCCCACCAATCAACTCCATCCCGCCTGGAGCGTTTGCAGCTTCCGTGAACGGATTTATATCTGTCCAGGCTTCCGGGTCAGAAGCCTGTGTGGCATCTTGGGATTCTCCATTTCTTACACTCGTTACACACAGTTATCCATCAGTTCTACCTCCAGATCTGCCCGAGTCTCTTGTTCTGCAACCTCACTGGTCCTGCGACATCATTTCACCTGCAGGAGTCACCCATCTCCCTAGTGCTACCGTTGCCCCTATAATCCATCCCCCACAATCCTGCTAGACTCATCTTTCCGAAACACCAAACACGTCACACCAGTTCCTAGCTTCGAACTCCACGGTGCCCCTCCCTTCACACATAGCTCCCCGCGCACTGGAGGCTCGGCAGCTCTCCCTTCCCCTCCCATCACGCTGAATCACCAGGGCTCTTCAGGACTCTGCCACTCTTGGCACTTCTCTCGGAATGCCCTTCACATCATACATCATAGTCTCTGGGGAAATACCCATAGCTCTTTGCAGGGTCAAATGAGTAATCCCTTCCATTTGGGGCTATACCTGGCCCCCTCTCCAGGTAGAATTCAAAGCAAGGACTAAATGCCAGAAGACTTCTTTATCCTGCATGGAATTCTATCATCGCTTCTGTGACATCTTCACACTTGGTATCTATAGATCTCTCTTCCCATACTTGACTTCTAGACACTTAAAGGCAAGTATCCAGTCAGATTCATTCCTAGAGTTCAAAATGGGGATGGAGCAGCACAAACTGTCACCATGGCTCGAACATAAAGAACAAAAAGCAAATAAAAGCCAAGGCTGTAATACACAGCAATACTCATCCTTTTATTCGAAGGAAAAACAACAGTGGTTAACTTATGTAATAATAATTAAATAAACGCAATTAAATGAACTAAATCAAGGCCATGTTTGCTGGCCCCCTAGTAACAGGTGCAATTGTGGCTATAACAAGAACTGTGTACAAGGCATTCTCACCTAACCCTGAGTCCACTCAATTGCAATTTGAGACTCTTGATAATGACAAGTTCCAGATAGAGCCAGAAAAGATACTTGGACTCTGGGTTTTTCCATGAGAACCCACCAAAATGGGATATAATGTGGGGCAGAGAAGGAAACTCTACCCCACACTCAAGCTTTCACAGACGACTTTCTTAAGCAAGAGCTGCTGAAATTTGGTAGGAGTAAAGTTTACTTTAAGCATATGCAACTCACAGATGCTCAGTCAGCAGGGTCAGACATTTGATCTTATACTTCGGCGTCTTTGGAGATTAAAATGTCAAATCCAGTTCTTAGCTTCTAATGAGGCTAAGAAAACAAGCCACCACTGCTCGCCGGCCCCAGCTACCCCTCCTGCGCCAGCTGGCTCAGGGAACTTTCTAGACAACTGAATCGAGTGTTTCTATCTAAACCCGTTGCAAGGAAGCTGGACCTGATGACTCTGAAAATGTGAAAATTTCCGTCAAACCGGTTATTTGGCGTAAGTCTCAAAGCCTGGATCCTTGCCCGAATTCAAGCTCACCTGCTTACGCCCATGGGCTGGATGGCAGACTATCCTTAGATGCTGTGCAAAGAGACAACTGTTGGAATTTTCTCAGAAAAGACAAGCTTTTAGAAGGGAGATGAGAAAGAAGGTATGGGCAGAAGCTCTGATGCAAACAGGAATGACCTACGAGAATAAGCTAAGATGTAAGTTCTGTTCCATGTGTGTGGATGGTTCAGAAATAAGCCAGTAATAATTAACTGAGACCAAAAATGTTTCTTATCATAATTTTGAATGTCCACAAGTGACAGAAGAAAACAAAAATGGGACTTGTTCAGCAGAAATCTGAGGGGCATAATATAATTTTTAAATTGTGTCCACAAGGAAACAACACATGGGTGAGCCATGTTCTAGAACTTGGACCTTTTCTCAAAACATACCTCTGTTGGTAAAACCATAAGCCCGTTTCTACTACACTAAGTCCAAATGAAAACACAAACACACACACAAGCACAACTTTCACAGCAAGCCACAGGGCGAGTGCCAGCCGATTTCTTAGGTGTCCTTCAACAAGCCGTGTGTCCGCAACACTCTGATCCTGCCCCCGTATCAGGGCTTGGGGCACCGGCATGGGGCTATCTTCTCTTAAACACCATGATCATCAATTTAATGTTAGAGCTGGCTTGCCACTCCTGTCAAGAAAGTTTCAGACACTAGCTGCTGGTCCTGGAGCTTTGATCAACGGAAAAACAAAGAGTATTTTCTTTTCAAACAGGGCAGAATTCTTCCTCATTACTGACACTACCTCTAAAAACACTTTAAAACATGTTAGTGCCATCCCATGGACCAAGTCTAATTACACAGCACAATGGATTCTGGCAACCGCCTTCTTCCAACTTCAGAATAAGTTTCTGAAAATCTATGGACTATAAAACTAAACATATGAAGCCTGAAATGGCAGTACAAAGCCGATGGGAGCTATCAGCCTGTTACTGCTAGCTACCCGGGTGTGGACAGATGACAGACACACAGATACTGGTCTCCTTTTCAGATCTGAAAAGCAATCTACTAATACTTAATTAGTGGCCCAAAGAACCACTCTGGAAGCAACAACAGAAACCATTAAGATTACCCCTGCCCAGGAGTCTCGGGAGTCCCTGGCACATTCTGTGCACTCCATAAATATTTGTTGAATTGAGCAATGAGGGCTCAAGGACCTGGAGCTGGCAAGGGACATGTCCACCTTCACACAGAGTGGGAATAAGGACACAGGCTCCTGGCCTCCAGGCCAGTACTGAGTGGCAGTCCTCTGGTCTCCTTAGAGGAAGGAGGGTTCACTCTGGATACAATTTGGAATCCCTGAGTTTGTCCTCTTCAATACAGCCCAGACCTACTGAACCAAGGATGTCCTCAGAGGAGGGGCCAGGCAGGCTGGCTTGGCTGGGAATACCACCCAGGATCACTTCCGGAGTAGCGCCTTCACCTTTCCGTTTTGCAAGAGCAAGGGGCTTGCTCAACATCCGTCCAGCAATCTCCACGGTCACTGCTTACTTGGTGATCGAGCTCCTCCACAAAAGGTGTCTCCTGAGGATGGGCAGCAGGAATCCAGACCACGCGGCAGGTGGGTTCCCCATCCCCGGTCCTCTTCCTCCCCTGCCAGCTTCCTACATCACACACACCAACAGGGCTCCCCCGAAACCAGAACTCACACAGGACAGCACAGGCAGGGGCTGGGGGAAGCCCTGAGTTTGAATCCTGCCTCTTGCTGGCTGTGGGAAAGTCGCTTCTCTGTACCTCAGTTTCCCCATATATAATGAGAGGACCCATCTCGTGTGGTCGATGTAAGGATTAAGAGGACACTTAAAACGGTGTCTGACAGGACCAAGTGCAGG
Organism: Grampus griseus; assembly: GCF_964374135.1. Classification (NCBI taxonomy): domain Eukaryota; kingdom Metazoa; phylum Chordata; class Mammalia; order Artiodactyla; family Delphinidae; genus Grampus; species Grampus griseus. The sequence goes on from NC_139003.1 coordinate 99,117,506, forward strand.
AAGAACAAAAGACACCATATCTTAGAACCAAACAAATCTCTCTAAAATGAGTAAATTTTCTAGAACAGAACTGACCAAATTTGATTGATATGGGTCTTTCACACTTTTTGTTAATAATCTGCCCCTTACTCTTTGGTCTTTTTATGTTACTTTAACCCAATGACATTTGCCCACCTACTCTCACTATTCTATCCAGGAGGATTCTGTTTTCAACAAACACGGGAGTAACAGGCAAATTAAGTGGTATTTATATATTTCTTAGAAACAAATCGCCAAGCACTAACAGTAGTGTTCAAAGGGCTAACGGCAAGGAGCTGGGAACATTTCTGGAGTGAGAAAAACCATGCTTTGGAGGCACTCCAAGAGTTTCACTTAAAATAAGGATGGGGTCCCCTTGCCACCTGCCTAGAAGAACCCTATTGTCAACTGATTCAGGCGCAGGACCACAGCCTCCCGGGTTCACAGCATGGAGTAGGGGAGCCCGTCAGTGAAAAGACTAATCCCTTATTACTGAAATCACCCCCACGTCCTCGTTCCCATATTTTTGCAAGACTGTTAAAACTCCAGATGTTCCAAAAGAGCTTTGTAAATGGGCAGGTAATCTCTCCAGAGATTCCACCTCCATTGCCAGTGATTGCCAAACCCAGCTGTCCAACAAAAGCACCGGAGGAGCTTTTTAAAATACAGATGCCAGATCTCACCCCAGCCCAGAGAAATGAGAAAGTCTGCGGGTGGGAGCCACACATCATTTGTTGTGTTTTGTTTTAAAGTCCAAGTGATTCTAATTTGCAACCAAGTTTGGGAACCACTGCTTTATGCCTTAGCGCTCCCACAGCAAAGGCGCTCAGCCCCAAACCCAACTCCCTGTGCCAATGACATCAACAGCAAGTACAGACCTGACTCTCGGAACCCGGGCTGCTCGATCTTGAAATTGTGCAATTAAACCTTCTGAGGCATGTTTCTCGCGTCAAGCGACTTTATGGTCGGTAGTCACGAAGCCAGACTCGCTCATGTTGGGTCTGGGCAGGGCACACATGAACCATGGACATCAATCCTTTTTTTTTTTTTTTTTAAGTTAAGTTTAATATTTTGGTTGGCCTAATGTCAAATTCTTCAAAAAGCTAGAAGACACATCCCAAAGAGAAAAATTTCTGGATTTTGAGGAGGAAAGCTTGCTGTGAGTCCTGTTTTGAAACCGCGGGGCCCCGGCCAGGAAGGGTTCCGCCCCTGGGGCGTTCGCACCAGGACCCGGCTGTCGCGCCGAGGCCGGTCCCACCGCTCTGTCCACTCCACCGCGCAGCGCGGACACGCGGCCCAAAGGCTGCAGGTGGGGGCGAGTCTCGGGAGTCCCGGGAAGCCACCACTCACGAGAGCCCACCGTCTGGGAGGGCGCGGACGGCCGGGGGCAGCTCGCGGCGGCAGGGGGGCCGCGGACGGGCCGTGCCGAAGGGAGGGGCGGCCCTCCCAGCCGCGCAGCACAGGTGGCTGGTGTCCGGGACGAGCTCTCAGGGTCAAGGGTGCGCCGGGAGGAGGGCTCGCTGGGTCGGAGAGCCGGCCCGGGGGCGGGGCGCGGGTGCGGAGGGCCGCTCCCGTTCCGGAGGTCCGAGGGGGCGGGATGGACCCCGCGCCTCTCCTCGGCCCCCGGGCCCGGGCTGACTGCTGACGCACGTGCCGGGACGCACCCGCCCCGCACCAAGCGCTCGCCGGGGCTTCCACCCGGCGGAGGACAGGAGAGCGGACGGGAAAGCCACGCTCCGGGCTCCTCGGCCCGCCGCGCCTCGCGCCCGAGGTGCCCCGCCGCCCGGAACCGAGGCGCGCGTTCCTCGGCGGCCCGGCAGAAGCGCGGCCGCCCAGGACGGGAAGGACGGCGGCGCGGTCAGCCTTACCTTTCTTCTCCTCCAGCGCCGGACTCGCCTGGAAGTGCGCGGCCAGCAGCGCCAGGAGCACGGCGCGGCCCGCTTCGGAGCGTCGCATCGCGCCGGGCTCCGCACTCGGTCGGGACGCAGCGGCGGCCGTGCAGGGGGCGCGGGACTCGGCGGCGCGGGGCGGACGGGGCTAGCGCGGGGCCGCGGGCGTGCGCACCGAGCCGGGGCGGAGGCTGCGCGCTGCGCCGGCCGCCAGGATGTCTAGCTCTCTGGGGCGGGGGCGGGGGCGCTGGGAGGCCGAGCCGAAGGAGGAGGGACCGGGAGGAGGGGCGGACGGCGCGCCTAGCGGAGGAGGAACCGGCGGGAGGAGCGTCGGCCGGCAGGACAGGGGGAGGCGGACAGCGGCGGCCCCGGGAGCCGGGTGCCCGGGGAGGGGGCGTGCGGAGCCGAGCGAGGCCTCGGGAGTTCATTGCCGAGCCGGGCGTTCCTCGCGCTGTCCCTCGGGACGCGTCCCCGCGGACTTGCCTGCTGTCTCGTTGACCCAGCCTACTGCGAGCCACTTTTATGCCAGGGTTCCCGTTTCCCTTCTTCCTCCCTTCAACTTGCCGAGCAAACTTGTTCTAGCTCCGGGCAAACTGGCCGAGCCTTAGGCCAAGGCCGGATGATGGTACTTAGGGGGAAACCACCGATTTATTCTGGCCCCCAACTCCTCTGAGCACCCCGGCATCCCAGTGGGGGGTCAGCGGCGGCCTGGCCTCCAAGAAGGCAGTTAGCCGCGCCGCGTGGATGCGGTGGGTGCCTGGCCTCTTGAGATGCGCTCTCAAGTCCGAGGGTCCTTCGGATCCCGTCAGGCACCCTCGAAGTCATCTGAAATAAAGGCACCCAACTCCTGACACAGAGACTAGCCTTGGAAAAATGTGTGTTGAACGAGTGCGTGGGCACCGAAGGAGCCCGCAGCATTTCATGTGCCAGGAGTACCTGAAAAGCAAATGCATGCAGTAAATCACTTCAAAAAGTCAAGCGCTGAGAATCAAGGCTCAGCACAAACACTAGCTAGGTGCCCCTCTGCCCAGAGACAACCACGCTGTAACTCAGGCAGGAGAAAAGCCAGGGAGACCACTAAGGACTCGGCTAGAAGAAATTTGGCTTTCTCAGGCTGCAGGAACTTTTTTTTTTTTTTTTTTTTTTTTTTGCCGTACGCGGGCCTCTCACTGCTGTGGCCTCTCCCATCGCGGAGCACAGGCTCCGGACGCGCAGGCTCAGCGGCCATGGCTCACGGGCCCAGCCGCTCCGCGGCATGTGGGATCCTCCCGGACCGGGGCACGAACCCGTGTCCCCTGCATCGGCAGGCGGACTCTCAACCAGTGCGCCACCAGGGAAGCCCCTGCAGGAACTTTTTAAGCTAAATTCCTTCAGCAAAGCCCGCAGGACAGATGTCTTCCGCCTGTCTACAGCCAGATTCCCTCTCCTCACCAGGTCCACTGTGACATTCAGGCGGTTCAGCTCTGGTCTCCCTGCTGTTTAAGCAGGAATCACAAACCTACAGTAAGTGGAGTTAAAGCAGGACCTTTCCTACGGTGAGAGGAGCAGAACTTTGCATCTTTCCTTCCCAGGCAGCAAGTCCATGGAACCTGAGACTTCTGTTAAGTTTGGAGTCATCTGTGTTTGTTTCTTTGTTTTAATGAATCAGGACGACCACTGAGCCTGCTGAACTCATCCAGCCCCTGGATGAAGAGGGTTGTGTACGTTCTGCAGTCTGTGGCTTCGGTCCACTCCACACGCTCCAAACGAGGACTTAAAGTGGTTTGTAAAGAAACAACCTCAGGAAAGGACAACCTGCTAGAGAAGGACACCGAGGCACACAGCAGTGGGGGCACAGAATGCAGCCAAGGGTGCGTCTCGTAGCAGATCTGCTCACAGAAATTCTGTGCGCTTACTCCACAAGGGCCACAGACTGGGCCCTAAGCCATTGTCAAGGAAACACTTGTGTGGTAGCACGTGAATACTCTCCATTAAAACACCAAGCTATTCAAGCTACATCAAATATTTAAGACCGCACAGGGATTTCTCCCATGACTCTCCCAAAAGGAGAGAGCAACAACCTTCATAGTGCATCCTTCCATACGACCTGATGGCATCTCAAGAAGCAGAGCTTTGTGAGAACAATTACTTGAAGAGGCAGGGTGCCACTTCAGGCACACGAACCCATACGGGGTTGGTCCCAGTGACTGGAGAGGAATGGGGAGGCTCAGCATCCTCCTGGGACATGTATGTGAAGGTTCCGTTTCTCCTCTGAGCTTGTGATGTGAGGGGTGACGTTCAGGATGACTTTATGCTCTTTGACAGGTACGTGGAGTGGAGTGTACTCATGAATGTGTTACTTGTTAAAAAAAAACCTGTGCGGCTGAGCTAACAGAAAGCACATCCTCTTGAGAGAGCGGAGCTTTGCCCAGACTGGGCCCTGTAGACAGGATGCTTGACCACCCAGCCTCTGCAGAAAGTGATCCCATGTCACATCCTGGGCCATATCCCGAGCAAAAGCTGCCCCTACCACCACCACAGGCATAGCAGGAGCAGCCTTGACTCCACTGTATTAAGTACTGATCAGAAATTAGCTTATCTGACCACCAATGAGCTAGGTTACGCTTTTGTCTGCCTTTTATAGCAAGATGATGCTGTGGCTGGGAAAGGTTAAGTAAATAACTTGTCCAAAGTCCCAAAGCATCCTTGCTAGTCATGAGGCCAGCCTTGAACTCAAACCCTGGCCACGTCCTTTGTCACTCTCATACTGCCACTCTTCCAGACCTGAGACACATGGAGACTTGAGGCCCCCAAATTCTATTTCAGAATATCTTGGAAACTTTTTAGAGGAGGTACAACCAAAATTTCTACTTGGCCCCCAAATTCCTACATAAAGCATCTGTGCACACCAAGTATGCACTGAGACTGTAGTACATCCCGTATTAAATCTTCTGTGGTCCACCCGTTTTCATAACACAGGCTGTTCATTACTTTGCTAGCCGCAAATCGGAAATATTTTTCCCTCCTCTAATGAGCAGTTCTCCTCTTTGAAGAAGTTTCTGAGTATTTTAAATAAGACTTTAATCCTTTCTGGAAGGAACATGGCAGTGAATCCCCTGAAACCACACACCCTGTGGAAGGGGAGGAGAAGCCGGGGTTATTTGGCAGGGTGACAGTGGGAGGGCTTCAAATATTTTAAGTTCCATTTTAGGCAAAAGGCATTTGACCACCTGTTTTCTCTGGCCTTTGAGGTCAAAGCAGGAATTGAAGAGGAAGAAACACCAGAGTGGCAGATTTCAGAATTTTTTTAAATGTCTTTTGTAAACTACTGGAGTTATCTAAAAGTGGGATGAGCTGCCTCCAAGTGGAAAGTGTTTCTCCATCCATAGAGAGGTTTGTATGCAGAAAGAGTGCGAAGCGAAGCTGTGAATTAAGGGCTGAACCAGATCCCTTCCAATCCTAAAATTCTCTAAGGACATGCATGTCTAAAACAGGTTCCCATTTCAATGTACACGCACTCAACAGCTCTTCTAAAGATATATTTAAAGAAGACACAAGAATTGTCACTGGGGGGAAGAGCTAGGTAGCTGGGGGTCAGGAATTAGAAGGAGACTTGTCTTTCAAATGTCTGTCCTTTTACACACTTACAATTTTACGCTGTGAGCAGGCATTACCTGCTTCTGAGACGTAGGAGTCAGTGGCCTCAGAAAGCCTGTCGAGGTTCCTGGGCGGTGCTGGTGGCAGGCTTTCCAGGTTTCCTCTCTCTTTGAGTCGAGTTATTTGCGTTTGACTCTGAGTTGAGACCTATCTCTGGCAGAATAGAAAACAGCAGCTTCTTTTTCAGGGATCGTACGCTGACACCAAAGTGCTGAGGCCTTCGTTTGTCATTAGTATTCTTAGTAGTAGTATATGTTATTAGTATTCTTCCTTATCTCTAGGGTTGAGGGTTACGTAATGCTCAAAAAGCAGGATCGCGTTTTGAATGCCAGTTTCTGGCGTTGTTGAGATGTTTGTTAATTACTTTGCACAGGGATCCTGTAGGAGGTTTCTGGACTCTGTACAATGCCTTGCCTATGTTAAGGGTTTAAAACTGACACTAAATATTTTGTCCAAGGTGTCACCACTTGTCTCAGGGAATAGTTATAACTAGAAACACTAGCCTGGAGGTTTCAGCTGGTGGCCGGCAGACCAAGTTCAGGATACAGATGTGGTTTTGTGGGGCTTATTTAATATTTCTTCTATTTGAGTTAATAGCAACATTTAAAAATCAGGAGATTTCATATATAAAATGTGAATTTTGTGTTTCTTTTGAAAAATGGAAAGTGCTCGCCAATTGGGTGTGCTTTCATGCAAGCTGGCATTTGGCGGGGTGATCCCTGTCCCCTTCAGAAAGGACACTGGGTCTTCAGCTCACGCCGACACCACCAAGCCTGACCCACCAGTTCATGGGGCCTGCGTGGCTACTATAGGCATTAGCCTATGCAGCACTGATTAAATAGTGCTACTGCCACTTTTTAGGTGTGGTTTCCTCTCTCCTCTCCCTTCCTTTCTCTATCCAACTCATTCTGGCTCGTGGCCTGTGTGTGCATATCTATTTGTTGAGAGATTTTGGTCCAGAGGTCATAATGCATTGAATACCGTGATAGACCTTATGTTAAATTAGTATATTTCAAATATGGAATAATGTAAAAGGACAGATGTTTATCACAGCTCATGATTATACCCTATCATTATTATGGTTGACATTCTTGAGGCATAGAATTGAATTTAACCAATTAAAAACTGCTGGGGAGAAATGCAGCCCTGTCGTAGAGCCGAGAGAGAAGGCTCTACCTCTCGGTTATGGGACGTGTGTGTGATGAGCATGAACAGACCCTGAGCTGGCGATGGAGGAAGCCCAGGGAAGGGGGTGGAGCATTAGGAGGTCAACAAGTTTTGTCTGACCGATTTGTCCATAGTAAACTGTAACAAATGATAGAATGCGTGCTTTCTTAGGAAACAACTAAAGAGACTAAAGAGAGAGAATGGTATCAGTTTATTTTTCTTCACAAAGAATATAGATGCAGAGAAATTTTTTGAAAGTCTTAAAGTGTTCTCTCGTGTTTTAGTTGAGATTTCACCCCCCACCCCAAACAAATGGACACTGTGTACGAAGAGTTCAAAAGGGCCAGGAAAACTACTTCCTTTAGATTGTCTTTAAGTAAGAGAAGTACTGTGAAAGGGAGCAGGTCACTTTTGAGAAAGTCCCCAGAAGTTAGATTCAAAGTGGCATTTTAGGTGATGGTAGATCTAGAGGGTCTGCAAGGGGGAGAATATTGTAGGTTAAAAATGATTAACAGGGCTAGAGCAATCCAAGGTAAATTGCTTTTCTGTTTCTGCAATTGAATGGAAAATCAGAAATTCTTGCACGTGTTAATTTCGTAGAACTGAGCCACAGGAAAGCCTGAGGTTGAAGCCTAGAGGTAAGAGGGACCTTGGAGATACGGCCCTGCCATTTTATAGGTGACAGGTAAGCACCTTGTCCAAAAGAATTGTTTCAGGGAGAGAGAAAGGAATAATAAAAAACACCTTGTTAATAAAATAAACCACATAGAACTTTTCAGGGTTGTTAGCAATTTTATTAATCTTCAGAATTGGAATAAGTGGCATTTACTAAGTACTCACTTACTGAGTACAAAGTGGCTGGGAGACAGAGGTCAGCTACCAGTTCCTGCCCTCATAGAACTTACAGTCAGCCTGTAAAAGATTAGTTAGACTAACTAGGGGTGTGTGTGTGTTTGCGTTTGCGTGCATGTACGAATAGGAACCTTTCTATTCTTTAGTTTTCACCAATTTCACTGATTTTTCAATGCCACCAAAATAATAGGATGTTTTACTCTTCCACTATAAAAATAAATGTCAGACGTAACTAGAATCCTCAATGCCTGCATTCAGAGAAGTTACTGTTGTGTCACTGGAGACTGGTGAGTTGTTCTGAGGGTGGCATTTAGTTTTGTCACACGCTGAGATCATTTGGCAAGGGCACTGCTGCCTCTCCTCTTCAGTAGTCTCACTGGAGACCAGTTCATTGTAGCCCAGTCCCGCAGGGTCTGCCTGCCCTCACCTCCATGGGAGGATGGTACTTTCTGGTCCCCTGGAAATCAGCCTTCGACTTGTATAACATGTTAATGGAGGGATTCATGTTCCTTCTGGGCAGACTCTCAAAAGTGGGGTACATTTCCCCATGACACCCTTTCCTCTACCTTGGTCGGTAATGGTCCAGAGAGTGGCTTGCTTCTCAGGCTGGACCTGGAGAAAGGTTGCCGGCAGGGAGCAGACCCTTCAGCTGGTCGCGTCTACACGATGCACAGGAAGAGTGGAAGAGACACTCACCTTTGTTCGGCTACCTGGATGTGCAGGTTGTTTCTTACTCCGTTATACCCTGGCATTACTTAATTTATACAAGAAGGACTTAAACCCCTAGTTAAATATTTAAATGATATATTTTATGAATCATTTATATTAAATTATTTATTTTACATTTGATACATAAGTATTCATACATATATATTATACATGTGTGTTTTGTATAATATATATTATACACGCACTTACACACACACAAATATATATACTGGCCGGGGGGGTGGGTGTGAAGTAACCAAATGAACAGCGATCTAAAAGTTGCCATTAACTAAATGTGACTTTGAGCATGTTTTATTTATTCAGTCTTTCCAACCAAAATCCTTAGTTTTTGTCTCTGTAAATTGTCATTAATGCTTGCCACATAGGATTATTATGACTTGAATTAATGTAGGTAAGGCACCTAGCAGATAGCAAATGACAAAAAATACACTGTGTGCATGTGAGCTATGGGTTGTATATATAACGTTCTTTCATTTCCCTGGAGATTTTCTAAGCCTTCCTCATATGCAGACAGAGCAGTAAACAAACACAGTTAATGGGCTCAGCTCTGAGCCCAGTCGGTGGAGCGCAGCCCATTAGATTTATCCTTCAGCTAGTCTTCACGGTCATATAAACAATCTAAACATAGAATTCGTCATTAAAAGTTAAAAAAAAAAAAAAAAAAGACCCCTTCAGCCTCCCCACGGCACACGTTAGCAACAATGATTTTTTTTCCCCTGAAATTTCTAATTATGAACTTGGAGGACCAGTGGTGTTCCTTGCCTTCCGAAGAACTGCTATTGGTTGCGGCAGGTGCAGGGGGAAACGGGCAATGACCCTCCGAGCTAGCGCCCGCCGTGCGCTCAGCCGGCCGTGCAGGTGCACCGGCGCCCGCGCCGCGCAGCGGCTCCCCTCACCTCCCTTCCCGGGTGCCCTGCGGCCCGCTTCCCCCTTCGCGGTGGCGGCGCCGAGGGCCGTCCGACTGCAGACCCGCGCGGCCACCCAGCGGCGGTCTGGCTCGGGGAGGGGAGGCCGCGCGGAGCTCGGCAGCGCGCGGCGGGGCGGGTCGCCCTTGGAGTTGTTCCGGCTTCTCCCGGCCCTGCGTCTGGGCCGCTTTGGGATGTGCTGCCCGTGCGGCGCTCTTTGATTTGACCGGAGATGATGGTCTGACCCTGTATTGTGATTTTGCGGGTAAAGATTTCATTGTAACTGCGTGTTTTTACTATATTGCCCTCTCCCCCCACCTTATCCAAACTTTTGTGTGCTTTTAAAAAAAATATTTAACTTTTAAATGAGGGATTGGAAGCAGGCCTAGTGGGAGAATTGGGTTTTCCATGATTTCAGCAGGACGAGGGAGGGCAATATTGGCTGCTTTTGTTATCCCTTCTTTTCTGAGATTTGCGGAGTTCCTCAAGTTTGTTTTTCAAACACTACCAAACATAAACTAGATAGCTAGTGGGAAGCAGCCGCATAGCACAGGGAGATCAGCTGGGTGCTTTGTGACCACCTAGAGGGGTGGGATAGGGAGGGTGGGAGGGAGATGCAAGAGGGAGGGGATATGGGTACATATGTATATGTATAACTGATTCACTTTGTTATAAAGCAGAAACTAACACACCATTGTAAAGCAATTATACTCCAATAAAGATGTTAAAAAAAAGAAAAAACGAACAAACAAACAAACAGTGAGCGAGGTCTCCCGCGATGTCTGTGCCCGGCATCTGCCACAGAGACACCCGACGCCCGCCCGGACCCGCCGAGGTCTGGGGAACCTGGCTGGGCTCGCTCTGCCGGCGGCTGGGAAGGGAGGAGCAGCGCCGAGCGTCCAGCCCCGCCGGGTGGAGCAAATTCAACTCCTCCTCCTAGAGGTGTGATGGGACAGACCTGGTCCTTTGGACGTAGTCCTATCAAGGGAAGTGCCACGTGGTAGTGTTGCAGGAGAAAATGGGGCTCAAGAGAATGTTCCTGTACCAGGTCTCTGCGACGGGCGCCAAGCGAGGGTCCCTGGCTTTGCGCGGGAAAGAATTCAAAAGGGAGACCCTAGTAAAGTGAAAATAGATCTATTTAGAGGGATACTCGCTCCACAGACAGGGTGTGGGCCTGCCCAGAAGGCGAGAGGCGGCCCTGGGGGATGCACGGTCCATACACAGAACATGGTCTGTCTCCAAAGGCGAAAAGCAGGAGGCGTGGATGTGGTTACTTTTGATGGGTTGGGTAATTCATAGGCTAACAGGAGGGAGGGTTATTACAGCTATCTTGGAGAAAGGGTGGGGATTTCCAGGAATTGGGCCATTGCCCACATTTTGGCCTTTCACCGTCTTCCCTGGAACTGTCATGGCACCTGTGGGTGTGTCTTTTAGATGCTAATGTATTACAATGACTGTATAATGAGGCTCAAGGTCTACTGGAAGTCGAATCTTCCAGCGTCTTGGACCTAGTTGGTTTTAACCAGTTTGTGTCATGTCTTTAATGGCTTTGTCATCCTTTTAAAGGTTGTGCCCTGCTTTCTTCCCTCCTTAGTATCCTGGTCACCCCCATGCACAGTCCCTCTAAACCGACTGTTATTTGACCAAGGCTGGAACTACCTTAAAGAGATCCACATCTTCTGAAGGAAACAAACACCTCTGCAGAAGCTCTCACCAGGTCCTTGTCATCTAGTCGGGGCAGTTCCCACACTGCAAGCCCTCCCACAGGTCAGCTGACAGTGTGTTTACTGGATGGGACACTTTTACCAAGCCTTAGGACACCTAATGACCTCAAGTTCTAGAAAAGGAGTAAAATAAGGAGTAAGTAAGCTGTGGCATCAGCTTTCATGCACCAATCTGGTCAGTGAGTACCTTCTCCTGAACCTAAGGGGGCCTCCAGGGGTATAAAATATTCTGGAAAAAGCAGATCCTCTGCTTCATGTCAAGTTCCAGCTGCTCGTAGCCCCTGCAGGCATTCCTGGGCATAGAATTCCAGCTAGGAAATGTTACTTGACCCCGAGGCAGGGAATTATGCCACTGCTAACCAAGCAGACTGTTGGGTTAACCCAGGACCAGCTCCAGCAGGCTGTGCCTTCTCCAAGACCGTTTACAGAATCGCCAAGTTCTTTCTCTCCAGCGGTAACCAGAATGTGCTCTGGTCACCTCCCAAGACAGCCCATTGATCTGTCACTTCTTCACCAGATGTGGGACACGGAGGTAGGAAGACTTGATCTTTGCCCTTGTTTCCACACTTGTTTGGGGATAAGGAGAAAAGTGAGCGGAAGATGGCCTTCAGCTAGCCCCAATTAAATGTGAAGTTGTCTGGTTTGTGTAGTAAACTCCTCGGTCACCATACTTGCGTGCATGCATTATTTGAGAGCCTGCTGTGTGCTGGGCACCGCTTACTGCTCAATCTTCCAATTGTTAGGACCGGGCTCAGCACATATTGCAGTGGGTGGAAGACTGCCAGTAAACATAGGCATTCTAGGGTAAGTGCTGTGCAGAACAATGAAGGAAGGAAGGAAGTAGCAGGAAGATCCATGGATTTGAAATGAGATGGTGGTGGTGACCGGGGTGGGGGTGGGGGGCGCGGTGTGCTCCCTGAGAAGGTAGCCCCTGAGTGCACGGAGGAGGGGCAGGCAGTAAGAGCTGGCACAAAATAATGATGAATCTGGGTGTGAGAGAAAGGCGAGGGTCAGCAAGGGGTTGATGGTAGTGTTTACTGAGATGGGAGGAGAGTTTTAGAAGGGAACATCTGAGAGTCTGATTTGGGACTTGCTATGTCTGAGATACTTTTAGATACTGGAGAAGTAGTTGGATTTATGAGTTTGAGCTTCAGGAGGGAGGTCCAGGCAAGAGATGAAAACTATGGTCATCCATATACAGATGCTACTTAACGTCTTCAGATTGAATAAGGTCATAAAGGGATTAGAAGAAAATATAAACCGCAAGTAGCCCTGGGGCCTCCATTGTGAAGACACAGGAGATAAGGAGGAAGAAATCAAGGAGACTGAGAAGGAGTGGCCTGATCTACTGTCCTGGAGGCAAGTGGGGCTTCAAAGAGGAGACTTTAATCAGCTCCATCAAAAGCTGCAGATTCCTCAGTGGAATCTGGCACCGGAATGTCACTGGTGTCCTTGTCAGGAAGAAGTTTCACTAGAGTGGTGGGGCGAGAGTCCGATTGGAGTGGGGTTTTGATTGAAATTTTATTAAATTTATAGGAATATTTAAGAAGTACTGACCTCTTTAAAATACTTTCTCCACCTGCTGATAATATTAAATCTTCACATTCGGAAAAATAATGTTTTCCCTCTCGTATGTCTTTTCTCCCCCCCTTTATTTCATAGGCAGACATCAAGTGATGATTTTGCTGTGCCGGGATCTGAAAGGTATCTGTGGAAGGAGGGCAGAGGGAGGGGCCGGGCTACTCCTTCAGGGCAACTACTGGAGGAAATGGAAGCCAGAAGGTCTGGGAGAGAACAAGTGTCAGATCCAAGCATCAGAAGGAGCTGGGAGGGGGAAGGAGAAAGGAGGGGGGCGGGTGAGCTCTGCTCACTGGCTTGGCTTGGAAGGAGGTGAGAGTTCCAAGGACCCTTGACAAAAGGCAATGGCTTTTGATACACTTAGGTATGAAGATTGGTGGGCTGTTTGTGTCTACTTATTAAGTGAACTTAATTTAAACTTTGAGTAAATAAGTTCACATGGTTCAAAATTAAATAGGATTAGGGACTTTGCTCGTGGTCCAGTGGTAAAGAATCCGTCCTGCAATGCAGGGGACGCGGGTTCTCAATCCCTGGTCGGGGAACTAAGATCCCACATGCCACGGGGCAACGAAGCCCGCGAGCCACAACTACTGAGCCCACGTGCCTCAACTAGAGAGCCCCGCATGCCGCAAACTACAGAGCCCATGTGCTCTGGAGCCTGTGCACCGCAGCTACAGAGAGAAAACCCACGCGTCACAACTAGAGAGAAGCCCGCGCCGTAACGAAAGATCCTGCATGCCGCAACAAAGATCCCACCTGATGCAACTAAAGACCTGACGCAGCCTAAAATTAAAAAAATAAATAAATAAACTAAACAGGATTAAAAATGTGTAGAGTGAAAATCTGTCCCACCCCTGTCCTCCCAGTCAGGCGGTTTTCCTTCCAGGAATGGTTCTTCCAATACTCTCAGTATACACAGTGTTCTTTCTTCACTTAAAAAGTATATGTAGGGCTTCCCTGGTGGCCCAGTGGTTGAGAGTCCGCCTGCCGATGCGGGGGACAAGGGTTCGTGCCCCGGTCCGGGAAGATCCCACATGCCGCGGAGTGGCTGGGCCCATGAGCCATGGCCGCTGAGCCTGCGCGTCCGGAGCCTGTGCTCCGCAACGGGAGAGGCCACAGCAGTAAAAGGCCCGCGTACCGCAAAAAAAAAAAAAAAAAAAAAAAAAAAAGTATATGTAATAATACATTGTGGAACTATTTCACGTCAGTATTTAACATCTCCTCATTCTTTCTTTCCATAGTAGCGTATTTCCTTTTACGTTTGTACTATAATTCATTTACCTAGTTCCCTATTGAAGGACATTTTGAATACTTCCAAACAATGAATAACCTATAGCACTGGTTTTATGCATTTGCAAGTGAAATTTCTGAGTATTTTGTTTCTGATTTAAAAATAAAATTTTTTAAATTCTCTTTTTAAGATCTGCATTTAAAAAATTAACGTATAATTTACATGAAATGAAATGCACGTTTTTATGGTTTTATATGGTTTAAATTTGCCTTTCTCTATTGTTTAATGGTATTGAGCTTTTTTTCATGTATTTATTGGCCATTTGTGAAGTATCTGTTTTAAGTCTCTTGCCAATGAAAAAAAATGTATTATCTATATGTATAACTGATTCACTTTGCTGTACACCTGAAACTAACACAACATTATGAGTCAACGATACTCCAATAAAAGTTTTAGAAAAGGAAAAAAGTGTTATCAACTAGATTGAGGTATTGTTTACATATAATAAACTGCATCTGTTCAAAGTGTACAATACAAGCCCCGTGAATCACCACCACAGTCAAGACGCAAACGTTTTTATCACCCCGAAAGGTTTCTCATGCTCCTTGGCAAACCCCAGCTCTCTGCCCCTTGCCCCACTCAACTACTGATCTACCCCTACAGCACTATAGACTAGTTTGCATTTTCTAGAATTTCAAAAGGACTTATACTGTATGAAGTACACTTGATCCTTGAACAACACTGGTTTGAAATTTGTGGGTCCACTTATATTACATAGATTTTTTTCAATACATACATCAGAAAAATTTTTTGAGATTTGCAACAATTTGTAAAAACTTGCAGACAAACCAAGTAGCCTAGACAAATCAATTAAGAAAAAGGTATGCCATGAATGCATAAAATATCTGTAGATGCTAGTCTATTTTATCATTTACTACCATGAAATATAAGCAACTCTATTGTAAAAAGTTTTGTTGAAGTCTAACAAAATGTATGCACACAAGGCACCATTTGCAGTTAAGAGAAACGTAAACAAATGTAAAGATGCAGCATTAAAGCAAAGCTGAATAAAATTAACTGTAGTACACACTGTACTACTGTAATACTTTGGAGCCCCTTCTGTTGCTTTCATGTGAGCTCAAGTGTCGTATCTGCTTAAAACTCCCTGTGACGCCCATTAGCTCCCCCTGAGCAGTGTGTCTCTCCAGTAAATTGGATATCTCAGTAAAAAGTGATCTCTCAGGGTTCTCCTGTGTTTTTCATCATGTTTAGTGCAATGCCGTAAACCTTAAACGACACAACGGGACCCATGAAGTGCCACTCGTGATGCTGGACATACAGAAAGGGTTGAATTGCTTGATATGTACGGTAGGTTGATGTCTGCAGCTGCAGTTGCTACCATTTCAAGACAAATGAATCCAGTGTAAGGACCATTGTGGGGGAGAAAAAAAAGGAAGAAGGAGAAGAAAAATTGTGAAGCTCTCACTGCTGCTATTCCAGCAGGCTTACACTTTTTGTGGAATACCTTTTCATCTTGTACTGAAAATGCAGCATTTCTGCGGGTGCAGGATTGCTATTGAAAAAGCATACCTATAGACTCTAATATGTTCTAGAGAAAGCGAAGTCATATGAAAACTTAGAGCAAAAGGAGGGTGAAGGATCTAAAGCTGGAGAATTTAATGTCAGCAAAGGATGGCTTGATAATTTTAGAAAGAAATTTGGCTTTAAAAATGTCAAGATAATAGGGAAAACCTATTATCTATCTGCCAGCAAGAGGCAGCAGATGAGTTACCAGATGCTTTTAAGAAAATCACTGAGGAGAAAGGATATCTGCCTGAACAGGTTTTTCATGCAGATGAAAGTGCCCTATTCTGGAAAAAAAAGATGCCACAAAGAACATTTATTAGTAAGGAAGAGAAGCCAGCCACCAGGGTTTAAGGCAGGAAGGGATAGGCTAACTCAACTGTTTTGTGCAAATGCGGTTGGGTGTACGATCAGGACGGCCCTTGTCTGTAAATCTGCTGACCCCTGAGCCTTGAAGGAAAAGGTAGACACCAGCTGCCAGGCTTTTGGTTGTACAACAAGAAGGCCTGGGCGGTGGGAACACTTTTTCTGGATTGGTTCCATCGATGCTTTGACCCTGCCGTCACAAAGTACCTTGCCAGTAAGGGACTGTTTTTTCAAGTTCTTTTGATATAGGACAATGTCCCTGACAACCAAGAACTCCATGAGTTCAACACCAAAGACATTGAAGTGGTCTACTTGCCCCCAAACACAATGTCTCTAATTCAGCCTATAGGTCAGGAGGTCATAAGGACCCTTAAGGCTTATTATACATGGTACTCTGTGGAAAGGATCGTCAAGCTATGGAAGAGAAACCCAACAGAAAGAACGTCATGAGAGTCTGGAAGGATTACACTACTGAAGATGCCATCGCTGTTATAGAAAAAGCCATGAAAGCCATCAAGCCTAAAACAATAAATTCCTGCTGGAGAAAACCACGTTCAGATGTTGTGCATGACTTCACAGGATTAACGACAGAGCCAATCAAGGAAACCATGAAAGAGATTGTGGATATGGCAAAAAGGGTGGGAGGTGGAGGGTTTCAAGACAGAGATCCTAGAGATATTCAAGAGCTAATAGACACCACGTGAGAGGAATTGACAGAAGACGACTAGATGGAGAAGAGCACTTCCCAACCTGGGCCAGACGATGAGGAAGAAGACGAGGAAGAAGCAGCGCCCGGAAACAAGTTGATGCTGGACAACAGGGCAGAAGGGCTCTGATTACTCAGGACCACTTTCAACATTTTACAGCCTGGACCCTCTATGATATGGGCACTGAAACTAAAGCAAATGGTGAAAGAAGGATTGATATTATCCAGAAACATTTTTTGAGAAGTGGAAAAGCAAAAACGCCAGACAGAAATTACGACGAATTTCCATGAAGCTACACCGAGTGCACCTGCCTCTCAGCCTCCGCTCCCAATTCCTCCACCTTTTCAACCTCTGCCGCCCCCTAGAGACAGCAGGACCAACACTCTTCTTCTTCCTCCCACTCAGCCTACTCGACGTGAAGACGGCAAGGATGAAGACCTTTATGATGACCCACTTCTACTTAATGAATAGTAAATCATCATCGTATCACACAGTTAATAAACTTATCTGTTTATTAACTATGTATGTGTGTCTTTGTGTGAACATCTAAGAACTGTACAGCAAGAACTATATGAGACTTTTATTGTGTCATCATCATCAACGCCTGAGTGTTCCTCGTGTAGAACATCACGTGCAAGACTTGTAATGAAGTGGATAGGCTATCCTTACCTAAGCAGAAGGTGAGAGATAATGAATACAAAATTAATGATGTGTTGGTTTTCTTACAGTCTTATAACATTGCTTTCAAAGAATTACATTACCATACAGCATGCCTCTCTCTCTTATAATCAGAGAAACTATGTATCAGCCTATCATCAGAGGTAAGGGTCTTTTTTAAAAAATGTAACAACATTTTCAATACTGCATTATGAATATGACTGTACTACTGTATGCCATAAAAGTTTGGTAACAACTCATTCATTAGTGTATAGACTAGGCTACCATGAAGCAATTGACGTTGATTACACTGGGCGACCGGGAAGCCATCATATTGCTGCTGTTTCATTATCAATGCATGAATCATTCTACCTGTAAATACATATGAATTTCTTTTCTACATTATCTTTTTATTTTTGATGTCTAGTGTTAGTGATATGTAAAACATCTACAGGGTTTTTTATTGCATAAGCCAGTATCAGGTAAGTACTGACAGACAGATGATTCATCTTGTAAACAGGCAACGTAAACTTAGGGTATCGATAAATGCAGTACACTGCTGTAAATGTATTATCTCTTCTTACGGTTTTCTTAATAAGATTTTTTTTCTTAATAAGATTTTATTTTAAGACTTTATATTAAGCCAGAGGCTTAATTTATTTTAAGACTACAGTGTACAATACATATAACATATATAATATGTGTTAATTAACTGTTTATGTTATCAGTAAGGCCTCTGGTCAACCGTAGTCTATTAGTCATTACATTTCTGGGGAGTCAGAAGTTATATGTGAATTTTCAACCCCTGTGTTGTTCTTCTTTTCTTTTTATACATCTTTATTGGAGTATAACTGCTTCACGATGTTGAGTTAGTTTCTGCCGTACGACAAAGTGAATCAGCTATATGCACACGTATATCTCCATATCCCCTCCTTCTTGAGCTTCCCTCCCACCCTCCCTATCCCACCCCTCTAGGTGGTCACAGAGCATCAAGCCATCTCCCTGTGCTATGCGGCAGCTTCTCACTAGCCATCCATTTCACATTTGGTAGTGTATGTATGTTAATGCTGCTCTCTCACTACATCCCAGCCTCCCCTTCCCCCGCTGTGTCCTCAAGTCCATTCTCAACGTTCAGGGGTCAACCGTATTCTGTGTCTGGCTTTTTTCACTCAGCTTATTGATTTTGCGATTCATCCATGCTGTTGGTTTTATCAGTAGGTCCTTTTATTGCTGAGTTAGTAGTTAGTGCTCCGTTATATGGACATACCACGTTCTTTTTATCCATTCACCAGTTGTTGGACATTGAATTGTTTCCAATTTGGGGCTATTATCAATATCAATAAAATTGCTATGAATATTCACGTACAAGTCCTTGGATGGACAGACGTGTTGATCTCACTTGGGTAAATACCCAGGAGGAGAATGCTGAGTTGAAGGGCAAATGCATTTTGTCCTGCTCTTTATTCCTCTTCTGTTGCTGAGTCATGTCCACCATAAAGCTGATGTATTTTGGTAGGGCTGCCATGTTTACTCTTAAAGGAATTCATTCTGTAGCAGTCATCCAAATGCTACCTCCAAGGTATGGGACAAATAGACACTCCAACGCCCTCCCTCTGCCTTCTAACCTCTCAGGGAGAAGCGTCAGTCTGCAGTGTAGTAAGCTGGCCTTTATGCAGAGATGTGGGGAGGGCATTGATTGTCCTTCTTGGTGTGGGATGAAGCCTCAGTCTCATTTCCCTGATGCTTAGAGCTTGTTCACAACTCCTTTCTGACTGTTTAGAGCCTAGAGGAGCTTGAACAGTGTTCTAGTTCCACAGAAACTTTTACAAGTGACCCAGTGAAAGAAACCGTGGTATTTACGAGGTTCAGGGACTCTGGTTCCAGACATCAGATCACCAAGGCTGCTGCTCCTTCAGTGGCTGCCCTCCCGGCTGGACGTCCGAACAACCTGGACTGCAGGGCAGGGGAGAGAAAGGGAGAAGAGGATGCACTTGCAAAGTCACAGAGCTCTCAGTCTCCCACGAACTGGAGGCCATCTTCCCTGTGCACCCGCTGCTCTGGCTGTAACAAGTGCACTCAGTTGAAAGCAGTAAATCTATGTTTAGCTAAGGGACATGGAATTACTACTTTTGTTTTCGGTATACACATAAAGTGGATGAACAAACCTATATGATCTAGAAGGGAGAGAATAAGGCAGTTACTAAATCAAGAAGGAAATGTGTAATATCCAGAAAGGAAATGGGAAAGGAGCTCTTTAGAGGTTTTCAGAGACTGAATGGATTCAGACACCCCAAGAAATACACACATTCAGTGATGCACTTTCTATAACATCAAGGAAATACAATCTTTCTGCCTGCTCTATAAAGGAACTGCAATATTTTGTGCTGTAATATAATGTTGCCGATTAAATGGTCACTATGGAGACTGTGTAGAAACATGAGGCAATGCAAAATTTCAGTGCCAGTTAAAATAGAAACATACACAGCAATTTGGATGCAATGATTACAACAACGTAAGAATAAAAGTTATCTTCTTAGGAGATGACATGCAAACATATAAGTAGTGATTTTGTTAGGGTAGAGGAACAGAGGGTACCATATCATTATTAGATATTTTTTAAAAAGTTAAGACTTCCTCAGTGTTTCAGTGCATGATTCAAATCTCCTTTGATCATTAGTTTGCACGTCTGAGTAAAGTGTCAACTTTAAGGTGTGCATTGTGGCAGCAAAGTCAACCTCCTCTTCTCAAAGGTAATTATAAGCAAGTATTTCAAGCTTGTAGAGTATATTGGGTTAATTATTGGCGTAGAGATCAGTTTATTAGAATTATTTGTTCATCTGTCTTTGTTGCTACTTTCCTCTAAATTAAAAGGTCAGTTTTTAAAACACTAAGAATGAACTTAATGACTAATAAAGAGGTAACGAGCAGAAAGAGAGACAAATGGAGGGTTGACTTCGATAACTTAAATGAGGAATAAACGCATGAGGTATTGTTAAAAACACTATATTCTGGGTTGGTAATAAATTCCACCTGAGGCAATGACAAAAATTATTAAAGTCTAATATATTTTCTAATCATGGGAGATCAATCTGGAAGAGTCAAACACTCATATGCCATTCTCAAGTAATTTCTTTTCATTAAATGTCAGACTTTGAACTTAGTAAATTTATAACTGTTTGGTTATTTTTATTAATGAATTTTTTGTATTGATGTCGAAGCAATGCATTCAGTCCCAGCTTTACTATGGCTAAGATGTTATCAAACATTTTTTTCTGCCTTAGCAAATGTGAAAAGACTTTCTCAGACAGCACTTCTATTCGCTTTTTCAGACCTCTCACTTGTTCAGGCTCAGAAGGACAGAAACTAAAGCCCACGTAGCAAACAAGGGATAAGACGTTCAAGACTCTTTCACTTGCAAATGTCAGGAAAAAAAAACCCAGAAAACAAAAACCCCTCAAACCTGGAATAACTTAAGGCAAAAAAGAGAATTTACAGGCTGGGTTACTGAAAAATTGAGTGTGTGTTGGCAAGTGTAGTCTAGACCAACTCTGACTGATGGCCTGTTGTAAAGCCAGCAAGCTAAGAACAGTTTCTGCTCTTTATAAATGGTTGGAAAAAATCAAAAGAGAATAATATTTCGGGGCACATAAAAATTATGTGAGGGATTTCTCTGGTGGGGCAGTGGTTAAGAATCTGCCTCCTAATGCAGGGGACATGGGTTCAATACCTGGCCCGGGAAGATCCCACATGCTGTGGAGCAACTAAGCCCATATGCCACAACTACTGAGCGTGCGCTATAGAGCCTGTCAGCCACAACTACTGAGCCTGCGAGCCACAACTACTGAAGCCCATGCACTCTAGGGCCCATGTGCTGCAACTACTGAGCCCGCGTGCTGCAACTCCTGAAGCCCGCATGCCTGGAGCCTGTGCTCCACGACAAGAGAAGCCACCTCAATGAGAAGCCCGCACACTGCAGCGAAGAGTAGCCCCCACTCGCTACAACTAGAGAAAGCCCGTACCAGCAATGAAGACCCAATGCAGCCAAAAAAAAAAAAAAATTATATTCAGTGTCTGTAAATAAAAGTGTCTTGAAACATAGCTCTGCTCATTAGTTTACGTATTGTCCTTGGCTGCTTTTGTGCTGTGAGGGCAGCTGAGTAGTCACAGTACAGTCCACAGGCCCACAAGGCCTAACTTATTTACTAGTTAGCCCTTTTCCAGAAGTTTTCACCCCTGCCCTGGAAGCACTCAAATTATTCTACTGACATCATCTCACTATCTCCCACTATTTCTTTTCTGTGTGTGGCTACATTTTCATCTTGTGAGGACAAAGGGCAGAAAGCCAAGCACACTTACTTCCTATTCTCTCAGCCAGGGAAAGAGGAAGAGTTTCTCTTTCTCATGCAGTCCAATGAACCAGACTGAGTCCCACTGGCCTGACTGTGGCCATCTGTGTGTCAGTCACCTTGGCCAGGGGATGTGCTCTGACTGCCCAGACTTGGGTCACTTGCCCACCCGTGGAGCTGGGGTGGATCTGCCCCACCCCAAGCACGTAGATCGAGTAGAGCTGGTATGCTGAGACAGTGTGTTTAGGTGCTGTTATCAGAAAGAGCATTGGATATTGGACCAACCCAAGCAATCTGAATCCACTGTAGGTGGTCTTCAGGTCTGGAAGAAACTTCTCTTATGGGGAAAGGAAAAGTTAGGGGCAAGAATAGGAAAGACAGTCTGGAGCTGATCAAATTATCCATCTTAGATCTACACAAAATTGCTTCCAGCCCTACTTGCTTCCAGCCCTACATCTAGCCCACAATTGTCAGACATTTTAACTCCACTGTTGCCCAAATTAAAAAAAATTAAAAGTTGGAGGAGATCAAGAGTGTGGAGTAGGCAGATGCTGAGCTCCCCTCCCCCAGTGCACACATCAAAAATACATCTACACGTGGGGCAGTTCTCACTGAAGCAACCTGAAGGCTGGCAGGAAGTCTCTGCTACAACCAAGGCTGTAAGAAAGATCTACATGGACTCGGTAGGAAGGGAAGAGAAGCGATGAGGTTGGAACCCGCACCCCAGGAGAGGACACAGAAGAAGAAGGGATTATACAGGCTCTGGGATCCTCCCTGGGCAAGGGGTTCGAGCCCATATATTGGGCACCCCATCCCCGGCATCCAACACCAGGAAGGGGAGCCCC
Source organism: Grampus griseus (assembly GCF_964374135.1). Lineage (NCBI taxonomy): Eukaryota > Metazoa > Chordata > Mammalia > Artiodactyla > Delphinidae > Grampus > Grampus griseus. Next base: position 99,139,740 of record NC_139003.1, read on the forward strand.
CTTAGCTGGTTTGAAAACCAGTGGGGCTTACAGGAGGGCTGTAGGAAACCAAAACTCCACTTGTGAAGAGTGTGCACACTTGCTCACTCCTGAAACAAGGTGGAGGAAGCAGATTGAAACTGCCTGGGGCTCTGGCCTGATTCCCAAGACTGTCCCAGGGTACTCCCTGCCTGTGCTGAGCACCTGTGCCCTAACCCCTCCAGCTCCGGCACAGCTCCCCACGAGGGTGAAGCTGCTGTTGCTGTGGAGAGAGCACAGTTGTGTTGACCCAGCTGTGAGCACCTTGTTGGTGATTGCAGAGGTGCTGGTTGGGGAGCTGTCTTGAGCTCTGACTGGCATCCTGGGACTAACCCAGTGCTCACACCCTAGCTGGCACTGGACACCTACTCCAGCCCCACTTGTTTTAGCACAGCTTCAACTGGGGCAAAGGTGCATTTTCTGGGGAAGAGCACACACTTCGAAGGAACAGAACCAGCTTGGACTTGACCCTCAGGGCTTCTGCTCCAGCACCTAGGGAGGCACCCCACTCCTGATAGGGCAGTAACAACACTGAGCATAGCAGAAGCCTCAGCTCCTGGCTCGGGCTCCAATCCTTCCATCTCAAGGGCCACCTTCCACCATGGTGACACCCTGGGGAAAAATGTGACCTGTGCTCACTTCAGATCCAGCTTTCCCACCAAAGCCACTGGACACATGCAGTCTGTATAAGGATGTTCCCACATAAGGACATCCTTTCAGGACCAAGATAGGTAACTGTTTCACCGCATTTCCTAGAGACAGAGAAAGTTAAACAAAATGAGAAGATGGAGGAATTTTTTTTTCAAATGAAATAGCAAGGAAAAAACCCTGAAAAAATAGCTGATGAAACAGAGATAAATGATTTACCAAATAAAGAGTTGAAAACATTAGTAATAAGAATGCTAACTGAACTTGGGAAAAGAATAGATGAACACAGTGAGGATTTTAACAAGGAACTAGAAAATATAAAAAAGAACCAGTCAGAGCTGAAGAATACAATAATTGAAAGACACACTAGAAGGAATTAAGAGCCGACTAGGTGATACAAAAGAATGCATCAGTGATCTGGAAGATGGAATAATGCAAATGACCCAATCAGAACAGCAAAAAAGAAAAATAAATTTAAAAATGAGAACAGTTTAAAGGACCTCTGGGACAACTTCAAGCATACTAACACTTGGATTAGAGGGGTCCCAGCAGGAGAAGAGAAAGAGAAGGGGGTTGAAAATGTATTTGATGAAATTATGGCTGAAAACCTCCTGAACCTGAAGAAGGAAACAGATATCCATGTATAGGAAGAACAGAGAGTCCCAAACAAGATGAACCCAAAGACACCTGCATCAAGACATATCATAAATAAAATGACAAAAGTTAAAGAAAGTATTCTAAAGGCAGCAAGAGAAAAACAAAGAGTCACATACAAGGGAACCCCAATAGAACTATAAGCTGATTTTTCTGCAGAAACGTTGCGGGCCAGAAGGGAGTGGCATGCTGTATTTAATATGACATATTTAAAGTGGTGAAAGGAAAAAAACTACAAACTTGGATAATCTATCCAGCAAGATTATCGCTCAGAATTGAAAGACAGATAAAGAACGTCTCAGACAAGCAAAAACCAAATTCATCAATGCTAAACTAACCCTAAAAGAAATGTTAAAATGTCCTCTCTAAGTGGAAAAGAAAAGGCTACAACAAGATGTAAGAATCTATAGGAAAGGAAAAATCCCACTAGAAAAGGCAAATATATAATAAAGGATATGGATTAACCACTTCAATAAGCTCGTATAAAGATTAAAAAAGAAAAATGCAAAATCAACTATAACTACAATAAACAATTAAGGGATAAACACAAAAACATAAAATATGACATAAAAACACAAAATGTGGGAGAACGGAGTAAAAAATGTAGATATTTTAGAATGTGTTTGAACTTAAGTGACTATCAGTTTAAAACAAGTAGTTATAGTTTTATAGTTTTAGGTCAAGACCTATGAACACCATGGTAACTACAAATCAAAAGCCTACAATAGATAAACAAAAAAAAGAGAGAAAGGAACACAAGCATACCACTAAAAAAATCAGCAAGCCATAAGGGAGAAACTAAAAGAAGAAGAAAAGAACAGAGAAGATTGACAGGGATTGCATTGAATCTGTAGATTGCTTTGGGTAGTAGAGTCATTTTCACAATGTTGATTCTTCCAATCCAAGAACATGGTGTATCTCTCCATCTATTTGTATCATCTTTAATTTCTTTCATCAGTGTCTTATAATTTTCTGCATACAGGTCTTTTGTCTCCTTAGGTAGGTTTATTCCTAGATATTTTATTCTTTTTGTTGCAATGGTAAATGGGAGTGTTTTCTTGATTTCACTTTCAGATTTTTCATCATTAGTGTATAGGAATGCAAGAGATTTCTGTGCATTAATTTTGTATCCTGCTACTTTACCAAATTCATTGATTAGATCTAGTAGTTTTCTGGTAGCATCTTTAGGATTCTCTATGTAGAGTATCATGTCATCTGCAACAGTGACAGCTTTACTTCTTCTTTTCTGATTTGGATTCCTTTTATTTCCTTTTCTTCTCTGATTGCTGTGGCTAAAACGTCCAAAACTATGTTGAAAAAGAGTGGTGAGAGTGGGCAACTTTGTCTTCTTCCTGATCTTCGTGGAAATGGTTTCAGTTTTTCACCATTGAGGATGATGTTGGCTGTGAGTTTGCCATATATGGCCTTTATTATGTTGAGGAAAGTTCCCTCTATGCCTACTTTCTGGAGGGTTTTTATCATAAGTGGGTGTTGAATTTTGTCAAAAGTTTTCTCTGTATCTATTGAGATGATCATATGGTTTTTCTCCTTCAATTTGTTAATATGGTGTATCACGTTGATTGATTTGCATATATTGAAGAATCCTTGCATTCCTGGGATAAACCTCACTTGATCATGGTGTATGATATTTTTAATATGCTGTTGGATTCTGTTTGCTAATATTTTGTTGAGGATTTTTGCATCTATATTCATCAGTGATATTGGCCTGTAGTTTTCTTTCTTTGTGACATCTTTGTCTGGTTTTGGTATCAGAGTGATGGTGGCCTCATAGAATGGGTTTGGGAGTGTTCCTCCCTCTGCTATATTTTGGAAGAATTTGAGAAGGATAGGTGTTAGCTCTTCTCTAAATGTTTGATAGAATTCGCCTGTGAAGCCATCTGGTCCTTGGCTTTTGTTTGTTGGAAGATTTTTAATCACAGTTTCAATTTCAGTGCTTGTGATTGGTCTGTTCGTATTTTCTATTTCTTCCTGGTTCAGTCTCGGAACATTGTGCATTTCTAAGAATTTGTCCATTTCTTCCAGGTTGTCTATTTTATTGGCATATAGTTGCTTTTAGAATGAACATTGTGAAAATAACTCTACTACCCAAAGAAATCTACAGATTCAATGCAATCCATATCAAACTATCACTGGTATTTTTCACAGAACTAGGACAAAAAATTTCACAATTTGTATGGAAACACAAAAGACCCCGAATAACCAAAGCAACCTTGAGAAAGAAGAATGGAGCTGGAGGAATCAGGCTCCCCGACTTCAGACTATACTACAAAGCTGCAGTCATCAAGACAGTATGGTACTGGCACAAAAACAGAAATATAGATCAATGGAACAGGATAGAAAGCCCAGAGATAAACCCATGCACATGTGGTCACCTTATCTTTGATAAAGGAGACAAGAATATACTGTGGAGAAAACACAGCCTCTTCAATAAATAGTGCTCTGAAAACTGCACAGATACATGTAAAAGAATGAAATTAGAACACTCCCTAACACCATACACAAAAATAAACTCAAAATGGATTGAAGACCTAAATGTAAGACCAAACACCATCAGACTCTTGGAGGAAAACATAGGTAGAACACTCTATGACATAAATCACAGCAAGGTCCTTCTTGACCCACCTCCTAGAGAAATGGAAATAAAACCAAAAATAAACAAATGGGACCTAATGAAACTTCAAAGCTTTTGCACAGCAAAGGAAACCATAAACAAGATGAAAAGACAACCCTCAGAATGGGAGAAAATATTTGCAAATGAAGCAACTGACAAAGGATTAATCTCCAAAACTTACAAGCAACTCATGCAGCTCTATATCAAAAAAACAAACAACCAAATCCAAAAATGGGTAGAAGACCTAAATAGACATTTCTCCGAAGAAGATATATAGATTGCCAACAAACACATGAAAGAATGCTCAACATCACTAATCATTAGAGAAATGCAAATCAAAACTACAATGAGATATCATCTCACACTGGTCAGAATGGCCATCATCAAAAACTCTACAAACAATAAATACTGGAGATGGTGTGGAAAAAAGGGAACCCTCTTGCACTGTTGGTGGGAATGTAAATTGATACAGCCACTATGGAGAACAGTATGGAGGTTCCTTAAAAAACTAAAAATAGAACTACCATACGACCCAGCAATCCCACTACTGGGCATATACCTTGAGAAAACCGTAATTCCAAAAGAGTCATGTACCAAAATGTTCATTGTTCATTGTAAATGTTCTATTTACAATAGCCAGGACATGGAAGCAACCTAACTGTCCATCAACAGATGAATGGATAAAGAAGATGTGGCACATATATACAATGGAATATTACTCAGCCCTAAAAAGGAACAAAACTGAGTTATTTGTAGTGAGGTGGATGAACCTAGAGACTGTCATACAGAGTGAAGTAAGTCAGAAAGAGAAAAATAAATACTGTATGCTAACACATATTTATGGAATCTAAAAAAAATAAAAAGAAAACAAAATCAATCTGAAGAACCCAGGGGCAGGATAGGAATAAATACGCAGACTTAGAATGGACTTGAGGAGACAGGGAGGGGGAAGGGTAAGCTGGGATGAAGTGAGAGAGTGACATGGACTTTTATATACTACCAGATGTGAAATAGATAGCTAGTGGGAAGCAGCCACACAGCACAGGGAGATCAGCTTGGTGCTTTGTGACCACCTACAGGGGTGGGATAAGGAGTGTGGGAGGGAGACGCAAGAGGGAGGAGATATGGGGATATATGTGTATGTATAGCTGATTCACTTTGTATAAAGCAGAAACTAACACACCATTGTAAAGCAGTTATACCCCAATAAAGATGTTTTAAAAAAAAAAGAACAGAGAAGAACTACAAAAACAAACAGAAGGGAAGTAACAAAATGGTAATAAGTACATACCTATCAATAATCACCTTAAATGTCATTGGACTAAATGCTCCAAACAAAAGACATAGGGTGGCTGAATGGATGAAAAAAACCAAGACCCATCTATATGCTTCTTACAAGAGACTCACCTTAGAGCTAAAGACACATGCAGCCTGAAAGTGAGAGAATGGAAAAAGGTATTTCATGCAAATGGAAACAACAAGAAAGCTGAAGTAGCCATACTCACATCAGACAAATTAGACTTTAAAACAAAGTCTATACAAAAGACAAAGAAGGGCAACATATAATGATAAAGAGTTCAATAAAAGAAGAGGATATAACATTTGCTAACATATATGTCCCTAATACAGGAGCACCTAAGTAGATAAAGCAAATATTACCAGACATGAAGGGAGAAATTGGCAATAACACAATAATAGTAGGGGTCTTTAACACCCATTTATATCAATGGACAGGTCATCCAGACCAAAAATCAATAAGGAAATGGTAGTCTTAAATGACATATTAGACCAGTTGGGCTTATTAGATATCTACAGGACATTCTATCCCAAACCAGCAAAATACACATTCTTTTCAATTGCACATAGGAGGTTATCCAGGATGGATCACATGTTAGACCACGATACAAGTGTCAACAAATTTAAGAGGACAGAACTTATATCAAGCATTTTTTCTGACCACAACAGTATGAAACTAGAAATCAATTACAGGAAGAAAAATGGGAAAAACACAAACATGTGAAGACTAAACAACATACTTCTAAAAAAGACCCAATGGATCAATGAAGAAAGCAAAGAGGAAATGAGAAAATACCTTGAGATAAATAAAAATTAAAATACAACTTTCCAAAATCTATGGGACACAGCAAAAGCAGTTCTAGGAAGGAAGTTTACAGTGATACAAGCCTACCTCAAGAAACAAGAAAAATCTCAAATAAGCAACCTAATAGAAATAGAAAAAGCAGAAAAAACAAGCCTAAAGTCAACAGAAGGAAGGAAATAATAAAGATAAAAGAGGAAATAAATAAAATAGAGACCAAGAAAAGCCCCAGAAACCCAAAATAGGAAAGATCAATGAAACCAAGAATTGGTTTTTAGAAATCATTGTGGTTTTTCAAAACCACAGTGAGATATAACCTCACATCTTTCAGAATGGCTATTATCAGTAAGACCACAAATAACAAATGTTGGTGAGAATGTGGAGAAAAGGGAACCCTTGTACACAGTTGATGTGAATGTAAATTGGTGCAGCCACTATGGAGAACAGTAGGAGGTTCCTCAAAAAACTAAAAATACAGCTGTCATATGATTTAGCAATTCCACTCCTGGGTGTACATCTGAAGAAAATGAAAACACTAATTAGAAATGATACATGCACCCCAATGTTCTTAGCAGCCCTATTTACAATAGCCAAGATATGGAAACAACTTAAGTGCCCATGAATAGATGAATGGATAAAGGAGATGTGGTATAGGACTTCCCTGGTGGTCCAGTGGTTAAGACTCTGCACTTCCACTGCAGGGGGCATGGGTTTGATCCCTGAGTGGGGAACTAAGATCCCACAAGCTGTGTGGTGTGGCCAAAAAAAAGATGTGGTAGATGTAAACAATGGACTCTTACTCAGCCATGAAGAAGAATGACATCTTGCCATTTGCAACAACATGGATGAACCTGGAGGTTTTTATGCTTAGTGAGATAATCAGACAGAGAAAGACAAATATTGTATGTTTTCACTTATCTGTGGAATCTAAAAAAATAAAACAAATGAATAAATATAACAAAAAAGAAACAGACTCACATACAGAGAGAACTAACTAGTGGTTACCAGTGGGGAGAGGGCATGGGGGAGGGGCAAGATTGGGGTAGGGGATTAAGAGGTACAAACTGCTATGTATAAAATAAATAAGCTACAAGGATACAGCACAGGGAATACAGCCAATATTTTATAATAACTTTCAATGGAGTATAATCTATAAAAATATTGAATCACTATATTGTACACCTGAAACTAATATAATATTGTAAAGCAACTGTATTTCAATTAAAAGTAAATGAATATGTAAAGAAATAAATAAAATGCATCCTGAAAAAAATTAACAAATGAAAAATTTATTGCAAACTGCTATAATGGAAATATATCTTAAATTTGGAATTAAAAGTTAATGGAGAAATATGACTTAGCAAAACAGCAACAGTCCCAACAATAAAAATGTGTTAGCCACAATTCAACTTTGTAAAGTCAAAACAATCTAAAGATGAAGTAAAATGTTTATTGCCTTATAAATAAATTACACGAATTCTCCACTGATAACACCAAATCACCTTTACTTTAAGCCGGACACACCTGGACGCTGCTTAGGGACTGCCTGATATATATGAGCTGTGGATGCTCCCAGGTCCTCTCAGGACTCCTTCCCTGCTTTCTCCCTTCCTGCATTTTACAAATACTTGTAAATCATCTTTGTGCAAAACACTGTGTTGGCCCCTGGCATTCAGTGATGAGCAATCTCCACAGCCCCTGCCCCCTCAGAACCTACATTTCATTGAGAAAGAGAGACATTAATCAAATTATACAATGTGTAGGTACCAATGAACAAGAATATTAGGTATTAGGGGAACTTGATCCAGTGTGTCGGGGTGTGTGTGTGTGAAGGGGGGGATGGGATCCAAAAGGTACAGGGATTCCTGAGGAAGTCACATGTGAGTTGTGACCTAAGGATGACCAGATGAGGGGTGATCACAGGGCTGAGAATGTTCCAGAAAGAAGGATAGAATACATCAAAGCTCTGAGGCCAAAGGGAGCATCGTGGATTCTACAAACTGAAAGAAGGTCCTTGGTGGCTGAAACCCAGAAATAGAGAATTGGTATAGATTCACGTGGGCCAGGAAAGGCGGGCAGAAGTCTGATTATTCAGGGATATATAGAACCTGTATAAGCATGGAGTTTTACCCTGGTTAGTGGTATGATGTAGTGAGATTTGTATTTTAAAAAGATGTCTCTGGTGGCAACATGGAGAATGAATTGGAGGAGAACAAGAGTGGAGGTGGAGAGACCAATTAGCTGTGGTTCCAGGAAAAAAAAAAAAAGATCATGCCAAGTTTCTGCATTGCTTGAGTGGATACATGGGTTCAATCATCAGGATTGAACTGATGAATTTGTATTTGAATATATTACATTTGAGCTACATTTTTTTTTTTTTTTTTTTTTTTTTTGCGGTATGCGGGCCTCTCCCGTTGCGGAGCACAGGCTCCGGACGCGCAGGCTTAGCGGCCATGGCTCACAGGCCCAGCCGCTCCATGGCATGTGGGATCTTCCCGGACCGGGGCACGAACCCGTGTCCCCTGCATCGGCAGGTGGACTCTCAACCACTGCGCCACCAGGGAAGCCCTGAGCTACTTTTAAAATATCCAAACGGCAATGCCAAGTAGGCAAATTTGGAAATCAAGCCTGAAGTTCAGAAATGTATTGTAGAATTGGAAATAAATGCCTGAAAAGTTGTCAACATATCAATGATATTTAAAGCCATGGAAATTCGTGAGTTTACCCAGAGGGAAGACAGTAGAGACCGAGAGACAAAGGAGAAGGAGGTCTCGTCTTGATCTTGAAAAAACCCCACATTTATTGCCAAGTGGGAGGAGGGTGAAGTGGCAAATGACACAGACTTGGAGCAGACAGATATGTAAGAGAAGGACCAGGAGAGAGTGTGGTGGGGAAGCCAAAGGTAAACAATGATTCACAAAGGAGGAAATGGTCAGAATGCCAAATGCTACGGAGAAGCCAGGCATGATAAAGAGTAAATATTACCCATTGGATCTGGTGATGTCAAAGTCATTGGTAACATTAGTGACAGCTGTTTTGGGAAAGTCTGGGGTGGGGGTGGATGCCAGATTTACGTGGGCTGAAGCATGACTCAGATCCTGTTTTCATAGGACTCCCGACTTTTGATTCTGTCCATTTATAATTCCTTGTCTGCCCTTTGAACCTGGTCTCCCTGTCTTGACTATCAGACTTGACACAGCCCCAATCTACAAGACCTTCCTTCTTTCCTAATAGTCCCTTTGGAACCCAATTCTTGGTTCTACTCCAGCCAGCATCCCAGACAACACATAAGCTATTCCTTAAGTGAAGATAATTGAAGCTTTACCCATCAAAGTAATGAGATGTGGACTTCAGGCTTGAATCCAGGTTTTACCACTAATTGCACAGAATTGGAAAGTTGCTTAACTTCAGTTTCCTCATCATTGAAGTGAGGACTAATCATACCTATTCTACTGTGTCGTTGTGAGGATTAGCATTCCTGGTACATGATGGTTGCTCAATAAATGGTAGTTACATTCCCCCAACTTTTCTGTCCTTTCAGGAAATAATATCCCTTTAAGCATCTTTCTAAGGAGTATTCCTAAATTTAAAGAAATGTTTCTAAAGTGATATATTGTAATCAGGGAATGTAGTTGCTTCCCTGGTGACATTGCTTTCTTCACCCAACATTTACTTGTCAAGACCCTTTTATGTGACAAACACAGAGCTGGGATTTGGGCAGTCAGTGATGATCAAGAAGGACATGGCTCTTTGCCACATGAAACTCATAATCTAGTGCAGCAGGTAGGCAATGTAACAAGATAGTAAAGTCATAAATAACATGATTGTAAATTTTGATAGGTGCTGGGAAGGAAATATAAAAGGTGCTGAGAAACAGAATGGTGGGTTAGGGCTGCTTCAAGTGAAGTCATTGGAAGGAGGTTTTTCTTAGCCTTTGATGTGTAAGCTGCCATCTGAAGGACATGAAGGAACGAAGGACATTTGTCATTTTGACCTTCATTGAGAGCCTGGGCTATAACACAGAGGTCCCCGAGGAACTAATGAAGTGTGTTGGTACATTAGCCTCTACACGGAATCCACATCTAGGCGGCTATGCCTTATTAACTTGTAGTATTTTTCTTTCTCCTTCACCATCTGTCAGTTGATCAAGTCAATCACCTTTTAAATATTTGCTGTTTCGAGTCTATTTGTGGGCTGAGAAATTTTAGAATCATGCTGGTTAGAAACACACAAAGATGAAAATGAAATTGGCTTTGGATGAGTCCTCTCTTATGAGTAAAGTACCTAAACTTCAGAGCCTTAACTTTGCAGCAGCTCATCAAGTGTCTTGGGGGCCAGTCTTTCTACTGGAGTCTTGGCTAAGTTCTGACAAGTAGGGTTCAGAGAAGGTGACTTCTGGGCAAGAGAAGGGATGCTGTGCAACCATAAGCAATTATGACATGTTATCTTTGTAAATTAGGTGACCAGTTGAATCTGCATAGAGCCCTAGCGTGCAAAGGATTAACTAAACCTGGGAGGGCCCTGGGCAAATAGAATGACTAGTTGCCTTTCTGATTTTGTGGTTTTTCTGTCCCTCCATTAGTGGCTGTCTCTTCCACCCCATGATAAGATGTCCTCTCATTAGGACCTCTATCTTTGCATTCCTCTTAGTTGAGAACTGTGTTTGGAGTGAGAGGAAAAAGGATGAGAGGAATGCCCAAGTGCCTCACCTCCTAAGTCACATTCAAGGCTGATCATTAGGGGTTGTTTTATTTTTTTTATTATTTTAATAAATTTATTTATTTTAATTTTTGGCTGCATTGGGTCTTTGTTGCTGTGCATGGGCTTTCTTCGTTGCGGTGCGTGGGCTTCTCATTGCGGTGGCTTCTTCTGTTGCGGAGCACAGGTTCTAGGCACGTGGGCCTCAGTAGTTGTGGCACATGGGCTCAGTAGTTGGGGATTGCGGGCTCTAGTGCACAGGCTCAGTAGTTGTGGCATATGGGCTTAGTTGCTCTACGGCATGTGGGATCTTCCCAGACCAGGGCTTGAACCTCTGTCCCCTGCATTGACAGGCGGATTCTTAACCACTGCGCCACCAGGGAAGACCCTAAGCGTTGGTTTAGAAGCTCAGAGTTGCCTGTTATATATTTGAACTTGAGTCTGAAAAGGCACATAGAAGAGAGAATAGAAGGAGTGTTGTTTTTTAAAAAAATTATTGAAATATAGTTGATTTATTAATTTCTGCTGTACAGCAAAGTGATTCAGGTATATATATATGTGTATATATATATATATATATATATATATATATATATATATATATATTCTTTTCCACTGTAGTTTATCACAGAATATTGGATATAGTTCCCTGTGCTATACAGTAGGACCTTGTTGTTTATCCATCCTATATGTAATAGTTTGCATCTGCTAATCCCAAACTCCCAATCCTTTCCTCCCCCACCCCCTCCCCCTTGGCAGCCACAAGTCTGTTTTCTATGTCTGTTTCTGTTTCATAGATACGTTCATTTGTATTGTATTTTAGATTCCACATATAAGTCATATCATATGGTATTTGTCTTTCTCTGTCTGACTTACTTCGCTTAGTATGATAATCTCTAGGTCTATCCATGTTGCTGTAAAAGGCATTATTTCATTCTTTTTTAAGGCTGAGTAATATTCCATTATATATATATATATATATATATATATATATATATATATATATATACACACTACATCTTTATCTATTTATCTGTCAAGGGACATTTAGGTTGCTTCCATGTCTTGGCTATTGTAAATAGTGCTGCTATGAACACAGGGATGCATCTATCTTTTCAAATTATAGTTTTGTCTGCATATATGCTCAGGGGTGGGATTTCTGGATCACATGGCAACTCTATTTTTGGTTTTTTGAGGAACATGCATACCTTTTTCCAAGGTGGCTGCACCAATTTACATTCCCACCAATAATGTAGGAATTTCCTTTTCTCCACACCCCCTCCAGCACTTGTTATTTGTAGACTTTTTAATGATGGCCATTCTGACTAGTGTAGGGTGGTACCTCATTATAGTTTTGATTTGCATTTCTCTAATAATTAGCAGTGATGAGCATATTTTTGTATGCTTATTGGCCATCTGTATGTCTTCTTTGGAGAAAAGTCTTAGAAGGAGTGTTTTTCTAGCACCCTCTCTTCCAGGGTGTACAGTTTCAAATGGCATTAACTTTCCCCTCCTACAGGAGAGCTTGGTGATGGGGAGGTGAGAAAAAGGGAAGCAAGTCCTAAAATGATTTTCTATCCTTAAAGAGAAATGGGAATGACTGTGTTTCTTGCCCCTTTGTTACAACATCTCCCACGCAGGATAGTGTTTTCTTATTTTTAGAATCTCTTCTACTCCAAGAATACCAGCCCTGCTTCAGATAACTTCAAGTCAGGGCCAATGAGAGAGACAGAAGAACAAAGGATAGATCCAATTTTGGGATTTTATTCTCACTATTGAAATGAACTTTTTGACTTTGTAGTTGAATTACAGAGTAAGTCTCTCTCTCAGAAAATGAAGAGTTCATCCCCAGAGAGGACTCAAGAGTTACAGGACAAGTTCTCAGAAACTATCGGTGAATTCAAGACAGAAATGTAGTATTTATGTACTCTTTCTGTTACAACTCTCTGAAAAGCCAACCTAGCCCAGGAATTGAGAAAGAGGTGTGGGAGACTGGGAGAGCTTCAGGGAGCCTCACCCTCTGGACACTACTTTTGGTGACAAATGATTGACAGGCAGTGAGTGCTGTGGAAGGACAATGCAGAGAGCAATTAAGAGGCCCAGGGGCAATGGTTGACCCTGGAACTAATTCGTGCAACTTTGAACAAAATTATATAATTTCTTTTGGTCTTGATTTCCTCCTTTAAAAAATGAGATTGCACTTTAATAATTGTTATGGACTTTCCAGCTTGGAAAACCTGATTATGTGGAAAAATAAGGCATTACTAGGGAAAATCTCAATCTACAGTGACCCTACAGAAGTTCTAAAATTCATTTAGATATTTTACATACGGATGTCGAAGCCAATACAGCATTAAGTAGTTTAGAGGATTGGGTAGGTTAGAGGTGGCATGTGCAATGTGGCCTCCATATGAAAATTCTCCCAGCTGATAGTCTTAGTTATTGCTATCATTATGTTTAAAATTGAAATGAAAGTATTTCATATAAAATCGTAACATAAATCATACAGTACGTAGAGGTGATGATAGCTATGAAAAGAGGACTCCTTTACACATAGGAAAAAAGATTGGAAAGAAAGGAAATGTACCCTTTTGAAAACAGTTATATTTGGAGGACGGAACTAAGAAGTGCTTTTTCTTTTTTCTATTGCTCTTAATTTTTACATTTTTCTTTGAGTATTGACTATTTTGTGATTAGTATATATATATATATATTTATTTATTTATTTTAACATCTTTATTGGAGTATAATTGCTTTACAATAGTGTGTTAGTTTCTGCTCTATAACAAAGTGAGTCAACTATACATAAACATATATCCCCATATCTCTTCCCTCTTGAGTCTCCCTCCCACCCTCCCTATCCCACCCCTCTAGGTGGACACAAGCACCAAGCTGATCTCCCTGTGCTATGTGGCTGCTTCCCACTAGCTATCTATTTTACATTTGGTAGTGTATAGTGTATATATGTCCATGCCACTCTCTCACTTCGTCCCAGCTTACACTTCCCCTCCCTCTGTCCTCAAGTCCATTCTCTACGTTTGCGTCTTTATTCCTGTCCTGCCCCTAGGTTCTTCAGAACCACTTTTTTTTTTTTAGATTCCATATATATGTGTTAGCATACAGTATTTGTATTCTCTTTCTGACTAACTTCTCTCTGTATGACAGTCTCTAGGTCCATCCACCTCACTACAAATAACTCATTTTTGTTCCTTTTTATGGCTGAGTAATATTCCATTGTATATATGTGCCACTTCTTCTTTATCCATTCATCTGTTAATGGACACTTAGGTTGTTTCCATGTCCTGGCTATTGTAAATAGAGCTGCAATGAACATTGTGGTATAATACTCTTTTTGAATTATGGTTTTCTCAGGATATATACCCAGTAGTGGGATTGCTGGATCATATGGTAATTCTATTTTTAGTTTTTTAAAGAACCTCAATACTGTTCCCTATAGTGGCTGTATCAATTGACATTCCCACAAACAGAGCAAGAGGGTTCCTTTTTCTCCACACCCTCTACAGCACTTTTTGTTTGTAGATTTTTTTTTGTGGTGCGCGGGCCTCTCACTGTTGTGGCCTCTCCCGTTGCGGAGCACACGCTCCAGACGCACAGGCTCAGCGGCCATGGCTCACAGGCCTAGCCACTCCCGGCATGTGGGATCTTCCTGGACCGGGGCACGAACCCGTGCCCCCTGCATTGGCAGGCAGACTCTCAACCACTGCGCCACCAGGGAAGCCGTTGTTTGTAGATTTTTTGATGATGGCCATTCTGACTGGTGTGAGGTGATACCTCATTGTAGTTTTGATTTGCATTTCTCTAATGATTAGTGATGTTGAGCATCCTTTCATGTGTTTGTTGGCAATCTGTATATCTTCTTTGGAGAAATGTCTGTTTAGATCTTCTGCCTATTTTTGGATTGGGTTCTTTGTTTCTTTGATATTGAGCTGCATGTGCTGCCTGTATATTTTGGAGATTAATCCTTTGTCAGTTGCTTCATTTGCAAATATTTTCTCCCATTCTGAGGGTTGTCTTTTCGTCTTGTTTATGGTTTCCTTTGCTGTGCAAAAGCTTTGAAGTTTCATTAGGTCCCATTTGTTTATTTTTGTTTTTATTTCCATTTCTCTAGGAGGTGGGTCAAGAAGGATCTTGCTGTGTTGTGTGTCATAGTGTTCTGCCTAGGTTTTCCTCTAAGAGTTTTACAGTGTCTGGCCTTACATCTAGGTCTTCAATCCATTTTGAGTTTATTTTTGTGTATGGTGTTAGGGAGTGTTCTAATTTCATTCTTTTACATGTAGCTGTCCAGTTTTCCCAGCACCACTATTGAAGAGGCTGTCTTTTCTCCATTGTATATTTTTGCCTCCTTTATCAAAGATAAGGTGACTATATGTGCGTGGGTTTATCTCTGGGCTTTCTTTCCTGTTCCATTGATCCATATTTCTGTTTTTGTGCCAGTACCATACTGTCTTGATGACTGTAGCTTTGTAGTATAGTCTGAAGTCAGGGAGCCTGATTCCTCCAGCTCCGTTTTTTTCTCTCAAGACTGCTTTGGCTATTTGGGGTCTTTTGTGTCTCCATACAAATTTTAAGAATTTTTTCTTCTAGTTCTGTGAAAAAAGCCATTGGTAATTTGATAGGGATTGCATTGAATCTGTAGATTGCTTTGGGTAGTAGAGTCATTTTTACAATGTTGATTCTTCCAATCCAAGAACATGGTATATCTCTCCATCTGTTTGTATCATCTTTAATTTCTTTCATCAGTGTCTTATAGTTTTCTGCACACAGGTCTTTTGTCTCCTTAGGTAGGTTTATTCCTAGGTATTTTATCCATTTGTTGCAATGGTAAATGGGAGTGTTTCCTTAATTTTCTTTCAGATTTTTCATCATTAGAGTATAGGAATGCAAGAGATTTCTGTGCATTAATTTTGTATTCTGCAACTTTACCAAATTCATTGAGTAGCTTTAATAGTTTTCTGGTGGCATCTTTAGGATTCTCTATCTATAGTATCATGTCATCTGCAAACAATGACAGTTTCATTCCTCTTTTCCAATTTGTATTCTTTTGTTTCTTTTTCTTCTCTGCTTGCTGTGGCTAGGACTACCAAAACTATGTTGAATAATAGTCGTGAGAGTGGATATCCTTGTCTTATTTCTGATCTTAGAGGAAATGCTTTCAATTTTTCACTATTGAGAATGATGTTGGCTGTGGGTTTGTCTCATATGGCCTTTATTATGTTGTGGTAGGTTCCCTCTATGTCCATTTTCTGGAGAGTTTTTATCATAAATGGGTGTTGAATTTTGTGTAAAGCTTTCTGTGCGTCTATTGAGATGATCATATGGATTTTATTCTTCAATTTGTTAATATGGTGTATCACATTGATTGATTTGTATATATTGAAGAATCATTTCATCCCTGAAATAAATCCCACTTGATCATGGTGTATGGTCCTTTTAGTGTGTTGTTGGATTTTGTTTGCTAGGGTTTTGTTGAGGATTTTTGCATCTATATTCATCAGTGATATTGGTCTGTAATTTTCTTTTTTTGTAGTATCTTTGTCTGATTTTGGTATCAGGATGATTATGGCCTCATAGAATGAGGTTGGGAGTGTTCCTTCCTCTGCAAATTTTTGGAAGAGCTTGAGAAAGATGGGTGTTAGCTCTTCTCTAAATGTTTGATAGAACTAACCTGTGAAGCCATCTAGTCCTAGACTTTTGTTTGTTGGAAGATTTTTATTCACAGTTTCAATTTCATTACTTGTGATTGGTTTATTCGTATTTTCTATTTCTTTCTGGTTCAGTCTTGGAAGGTTATACCTTTCTAAGAATTTGTCCATTTCTTCCAGGTTGTCCATTTTATTGGCATAGAGTTGCTTGTAGTAGTCTCTTAGGATGCTTTGTATTTCTGTGGTGTCTGTTGTAACTTCTCCTTTTTCATTTCTAATTTTATTGGTTTGAGTCCTCTCCTTCTTTTTCTTTATAAGGCTGGCTAATGGTTTATCAGTTTTGTTTATCTTCTCTAAGAGCCAGCTTTTAGTTTTATTGATCATTGTTATTGTTTTCTTTGTTTCTATTTCATTTATTTCTTCTCTGATCTTTATGATTTCTTTCCTTCTGCTAACTTTGGGTTTTGTTTGTCCTTCTTTCTCTACTTCCTTTAGGTGTAAGGTTAGATTGTTTATTTGAGATTTTTCTTGTTTCTTGAGGTAGGCTTGTATTGTTATAAACTTCTCTCTTAGAACTGCATCCCATAGGTTTTGGATCATTGTGTTTTCATTGTAATTTGTCTCTAGGTATTTTCTGATTTCCTCATTGATTTCTTCAGTGATCTCTTGTTTATTTAGTAACATATTGTTTAGCCTCCATGTATTTGTGTTTTTTACGTTTTTTCCCGTTGTTGATTTCTAATCTCATAGTGTTGTGTTCAGAAAAGGTGCTTGATATGATTTCAATTTTCTTAAATTTACCAAGGCTTGATTTGTGGCCCAAGATATGATCTATCCTGGAGAATGTTCCATGAGCACTTGAGAAGAAAGTGTATTCTGTTGTTTTGGGATGGAATGTCCTATAAATATCAGTTAATTCCACCTTGTTCAGTGTATCATTTAAAGCTTGTGTTTCCTTATTTATTTTCCTTTTTTTAAAAAAAATTATTTATTTATTTTGGCTGCATTGTTTTTTTTTCCTAACATTTTTATTGGAGTATAATTGCTTTACAATGGTGTGTTAGTTTCTGCTTTATAGCAAAGCGAATCAGTTATACATATACATATATCCCTATATCCCTTCCCCCTTGTATCTCCCTCCCTCCCACCCTCCCTATCCCACCCTTCTAGCCGGTCACAAAGCGCTGAGCTGATCTCCCTGTGCTATGCGACTGCTTCCCACTAGCTATCTATTTTACATTTGGTAGTGTATATATGTCCATGCCACTCTCTCACTTTGTCCCAGCTTACCCTTCCCCCTCCCCATATCCTCAAGTCCATTCTCTAGTAGGTCTGCATGTTTATTCCCATCTTGCTCCTAGGTTCTTCATGACCATTTCTTTTTTTTTTTAGATTCCCTATATATGTGTTAGCATATGGTATTTGTTTTTCTCTTTCTGACTTACTTCACTCTGTATGACAGACCCTAGGTCCATCCACCTCACTACAAATAACTCAATTTTGTTTCTTATTATGGCTGAGTAATATTCCATTGTATATATGTACCACATATTCTTTATCCATTCATCTGTCGATGGACACTTAGGTTGCTTCCAAGTCCTATTGTAAATAGAGCTGCAATGAATATTGTGGTGCATGACTCTTTTTGAGTTATGGTTTTCTCAGGGTATATTCCCAGTAGTGAGATTGCTGGGTT
The DNA here is from genome assembly GCF_964374135.1 of Grampus griseus. NCBI lineage: Eukaryota > Metazoa > Chordata > Mammalia > Artiodactyla > Delphinidae > Grampus > Grampus griseus. Next base: position 99,157,847 of record NC_139003.1, read on the forward strand.
GTGTGGTAGTTTTATTTTTACTTTTTTGAGGAACCTCCATACTGTTCTCCATAGTGGCTGTATCAATTTACATTCCCACCAACAGTGTATGAGGGTTCCCTTTTCTCCACACCCTCTCCAGCATTTATTGTTTGTAGATTTTTTTGATGGCTGTTCTGACTGGTGTGAAATGATATCATATTGTAATTTTGATTTGCATTTCTCTAATCATTAATGATGTTGAGCATTCTTTCATGTGCATTATTTATTTTCATTTTGGATGATCTGTCCATTGGTGAAAGTGGGGTGTTAAAGTCCCCTATTATGATCGTGTTACCTTCGATTTCCCCCTTTATGACTGTTAGCATTTGCCTTAAGTATTGAGCTGCTCTTATGTTGGGTGCATGAATATTTAAAATCATTATATCTTCTTCTTGGCTTGATCCCTTGATCATCATGTAGTGTCCTTCTTTGTGTCTTGTAATAGTCTTTATTTTAAAGTCTGTTTTGTCTGATATGAGAGTTGCTACTCCAGCTTTCTTTCTTTTTTTTTTTTTTTTTTTGGTTCAAGTAGAGATTTATTAGAGTTTTTAATTTTGAATCAACTGCTATCCAATTATGTCAAAAGCTTGGTATAGATTAGTGATATAGTATTACAGCAATCCAAGATGAATAATGCATTTTAACTTCTCTAAAATTAAGATGTATCTTATAATCAATGAGATTGTATAACTGAAATCTTTTTTTTTCTTTCTTAGAAATACTGAAAAATGCACTGTATAGTTGATGGCATCTTACATACAAAATACCATATATTGGATCAATAGCCTAAAAGATTCCCATTTGGGTCAACATCCTCAGAATTTCCTGAAGAGTCCTCTTTAGTAAGTTTCTTGGTCTGTGTTAAATCAGCAGGATATCTTGGAGCAGGACCCAGGCATTTCCATCTAAAGAAGTTTTCCAGGTGATCCTTTTGTGTAACAATATCAATAGGGTCAGCAGGAATTCAAGGGTGGAATGAGGCATCTGTGACGCCATATAATTTATCATCCAAACCAAGACACTTCTTTTTTTTTTTTCTTTTCCTTTGTGCTTTGTCTAATTTTCCTTGCTCATAGGGGGCCCAGAGCAGAGGCCTTGCCTCTGGCCCTCCTGGTGCAAAACAGCCACGTGGGACACTGCATCTCACACACTCCGTGCAGCAGTGTTTCTCACGGCACTGCGATTCTCCAACTTTCTTTTGATTTCCATTTGCATGGAATATCTTTTTTCATACCCTCACTTTCAGTCTGTATGTGTCCCTAGGTCTGAAGTGGGTCTCTTGTAGACAGCATATATGCAGGTCTTGTTTTTGTATCCATTCAGCCAGTCTATGTCTTTTGGCTCGAACATTTAATCTGTTTACACTTAAGGCAGTTATCAATATGTGTTTTCCTATTATCATTTTCTTAATTGTTTTGGGTTTGTTATTGTAGGTCTTTTCCTTCTCTTGTGTTTTCTGCCTAGGGAAGTTCTGTTAGGATTTGTTGTAAAGCTGGTTTGGTGGTTCTCAATTCTCTTAGTTTTTGCTTGTCTGTAAAGGTTTTAATTTCTCCGCCAAATCTGAATGAGATCCTTGCTGGGTAGAGTAATCTTGGTTGTTGGTTTTTCTCTTTCATCACTTTAAATATGTCCTGCCATTCCCTTCTGGCTTGCAGTGTTTCTGCTGAAAGATCAACTGTTAACCTTATGGGGATTTCCTTGTGTGTTATTTGTTGCTTTTCCCTTGTTGCTTTTAATATTGTTTCTTTGTATTTAATTTTTGATAGTATGATTAATATGTGTCTTGACATGTTTCTCCTTAGATTTATCCTTTATTGGACTCTCTGTGCTTCCTGGGCTTGATTGACTATTTCCTTTCCCATATTAGGGAAGTTTTCAACTATAATCTCTTCAAATATTTTCTCAGTCTCTGTCTTTTTCTCTTCTTTTTCTGGGACCCCTATAATTTGAATGTTGGTGCAATCAATTTTGTCCCAGAGGTCTCTGAGACTGTCCTCACTTCTTTTCAGTCTTTTATCTTTATTCTGCTCTGAAGTAGTTATTTCCACTATTTTGTCTTCCAGCTCACTTATCTGTTCTTCTGCCTCAATAATTCTACTATTGATTCCTTCTAGAGAATTTTAAATTTCATTTATTGTGTTGTTCACCATTGTTTGTTTGCTCTTTATTTCTTCTAGGTCCTTGTTAAACCTTTCTTGTATTTTCTCCATTCTATTTCCAAGATTTGGATCATCTTTACTATCATCACTCTGAATCCTTTTTCAGGTAGACTGCCTATTTCCTCTTCATTTGTTTGGTCTGATGGGTTTTCACCTTGCTCTTTCATCTACTGTGTATTTCTCTGTCTTCTCATTTTTCTTAACTTACTGTGTTTGGGGTCTCCTTTCTTCTGGTTCCAGATTTGTAGTTCCCATAGTTTTTGGTGTCTGCCCCCAGTGGGTAAGTTTGGTTCAGTGGGTTGTGTAGGCTTCCTAGTAGAGGGGACTGGTGCCTGTGTTCTGGCAAATGAGGCTGGACCTTGTCTTTCTGGTGGGCAGGACTGCATCTGGTGGTGTGTTTTGGGGTGTCTGTGAATTTAGTATGATTTTAGGCAGCCTCTCTGCTAATGGATGGGGTTGTGTTCCTGTCTTGCTAGTTGTGTGGCATAGGGTGTCCATCACTGCAGCTTGCTGGTGGTTGAGTGGAGCTGGGTCTTAGCATTGAGATGGAGATCTCTGAAAGAGCTTTTGCTGTTTGATATTACATGGGGGCAGGAGGTCTCAGGTGGACCAATGTCCTGAATTTGGCTCTCCCACCTCAGAGGCTCAGGCTTGACAACTGGCTGGAGCACCAAAACTCTGTCAGTGACCCGGCTCAGAAGAAAAGGGAGAAAATAAAAGAAAGAATGAAAAAATAAAATAAAATGTTATTAAAATAAAGTAATAAAAAAAATAGAGAGCAACCCACCAATGATAACAAGCACTAAAAATTATACTAAAACAAACAAACAGATAAAATGGACAGGCAGAACCCTAGGACAAATGGTAAAAGCAAAGCTATAAAGATAAAATCACACAAGGAAGCATACACATGCACACTCACAAAAGGAGAAAAAGGAAAATATATACATATAGAAAAAAGGAAGTGAGCAACCAAATCAATAAACAAATCTACTAATGATAATAAACTCTAAATGCTAAACTGAGATAAACATAAGACCAGAAACAAATTAGATGCAGAAAGCAAACCCCAAGTCTACAGTTGATCCCAAAGTCCACCACCTCAATTTGGGGATGATTTGTTGTCTGTTCAGGTATTGCACAGATGCAGGGTACATCAAGTTGCTTGTGGAGATTTAATCTGCTGCTCCTGAGGCTGCTGGGAGAGATTTCTCTTTCTCTTCTTTGTTCACAAGGTTCCTGGGGTTCAGCTTTGGATTTGGATTCGCCTCTGCTTGTAGGTCACCTGAGGGCATCTGTTCCCCTCCCAGACAGCTGATTAGGGGCTCTGGCTCACGCAGGCTCGGGGGAGGGCAGGGTATGGAATGCACGGCGAGCCTGTGGTGGCAGAGGCCAGCGTGATGTTGCAACCGCCTGAGGCGCACTGTGTGTTCTCCTGGGAAAGGTGTCCCTGGATCACGGGACCCTGGCGGTGGCGGGCTGCAGAGGCTCTCGAGAAGGGAGGTGTGGAAAGTGACCTGTGCTTGCACACAGGTTTCTTGGTGGCTGCAGCAGCAGCCTTAGCATCTCATGCCCGTCTCTGGTGTCCTTGCTGATAGCTGTGGCTTGCACCCATCTCTGGAGCTCGTTCAGGTGGTGCTCTGAATCCCCTCTCCTCACGCACCCCAAAACAATGGTCTCTTGCCTCTTAGGCAGGTCCAGACTTTTTCCAGGACTCCCTCCCGGCTAGCTGTAGTGCACTAGCCCCCTTCAGGCTGTGTTCATGCAGCCAATCCCAGTCTTCTTCCTGGGATCTGACCTCTGAAGCCAGAGCCTCAGCTCCCAGCCCCCACCCACCCCGGTGGGTGAGCAGACAAGCCTCTTGGGCTGGTGAGTGCTGGTCGGCACCGATCTTCTGTGTGGGAATCTCTCTGCTTTGCCCTCTGCACCCCTGTTGCCGTGCTCTCCTCTGTGGCTCCGAAGGTTCTGCCTCTGCCACCCGCAGTCTCCGCCCGCGAAGTGGCTTCTAGTGTGTGGAAACCTTTCTTCCTTCACGGCTCCCTCCCACTGGTGCAGGTTCCATCCCTATCCTTTTATCTCTGTTTATTCTTTTTTCTTTTGCCCTACCCAGGTACGTGGGGGGTTTCTTGCCTTTTGGGGGGTCTGAGGTCTTCTGCCAGTGTTCAGTAGGTGTTCTGTAGGAGTTGTTCCATGTGTAGATGTATTTCTGGTGTATCTGTGGGGAGGAAGGTGATCTTCACGTCTTAGTCCTCCACCATCTTGAAGCTATCCCCGTGATTAGTATTTTGAAAAATATTGTACTGAAGCACAAGGTGAATATCTTTTATGCCCAACATTAATAGCAGCAAAAGTACTGTGGCGTCTGGGCCAAATTAAGGAATCTTGAAAACTGCTTCACATCTATCCCTAAAAATTTGCATTAGATATTTAATTTCTATGCAAAAACTTGTTTTTAACAGAAAGAGGCAAAGGCAGCATTCAGTTTTGTAGTCTTTTCAGAAATTTTTTAATCTAGGTGAGTTATTTGAATTTCGTAGGCCACAGTGGTAACAGAAAGAGAAAATAAGAAAACTCTTCTATTTAGCAGAATTTAGGAAATAGCCTTTTGGAAAAGACATCCTCTACACTTAGAAAACTCAGCAGTTAAAATGATTTGCTGGAATTTTGGCATTGGATATTCCACATACCAGTTTCTTCTGTAGGATAAGAAATTGGAAAAAAAGACTCTGTTCTTTTTAGCAGTAAAAGGGTCATTAAACTCTCATTTTGGTTTGAAATTCCTCATTTTTTGTTATTTACAGTGGTTCTTATTCAATACTTCTTTCACTCTATATTTCAAATAAAGTTAGTTTTTGTTATTCTAATTTTAGCTCTAACCCTTTTCCTGCTACTGCCCACCACTAAAATATGAAGGCTGGGTTTCATTTCAAGTTTTCAATTGCCCACTGAATGCCCCAGTGAGATCTTCTCGCTCCCTGGTTTGCTGGTGGGAAAATGTTTCTTCTCGCTCTCTGACGGGGAGTATATTGAAAACATTCTCTCTTTTCCCTGAGAGATGGCTGAGGTGATGCCTTTGGGGAGGGGGTGGGCACTTGCTCTGCATCCAATGCTTCTGTTAATTTCCTAATGATGAAATCTGCTGGGCCTTCTCATTAGAGCATTTGGAGAAAGAGATGCTCCGGGGTATGACTGCTGCCAGGAGCTAATGAGACCACTGAGGATGGAAGCACAAATGAAACTAGGTCGTGAGCAGCTGCACCTGCAATGAATAAGCACTGAGAGGACGGAGGCTGATGGCAGGCTCCCATGACACTGCTCTTTGTGCCTCTCCAGGCACTCTTACCTCTTAAGTCATTTGTTACATCCATGATGCCCAGAGATCTCAGTGCTGGTCTAAAGAGCAACCTCAGCTCAGTCCACACAGAGTCCCATGGTGATGGGCCCTTCTAGACCAAGCTCTTTTGATGAATGTCATTTGTTCATTCATTCATTCAACAATTGTTGGGCTTCCCTGGTGGCGCAGTGGTTGAGAGCCCGCCTGCCGATGCAGGGTACACGGGTTCGTGCCCCAGTCCGGGAAGATCCCACATGCCGCGGAGCGGCTGGGCCCGTGAGCCATGGCTGCTGAGCCTGCGCGTCCGGAGCCTGTGCTCCACAACGGGAGAGGCCACAACAGTGAGAGGTCCGCCTACCGCAAAAACAAAAAAACAAAAAAATCCATGTATTATTCAATGTGGTATTTCCAACACCTAGCTGGAATAAAATAGGTGCTCAATAAATGTTGGCTTGAAATTATCAAAACAAAACAAAACAAAACAAAAACAATTATTCATGGAATGTCAGTTACGTGTCAGATACCCTGCTAGGTGGTAGGGATTTCCAAAGGAATTTTAAAATTGGCTGAGCATATGAAGAGACGGCTAGTATGAAAGATCTAAATTAAAAACAAAGCAAAATAAACAATGCAATTGATTAGGTACCATAGACAAACCATAGGGTCCAGAGGAAGGAAAGATTAAATCTTCCTCCAGGATCCTCTTAGTCTTCATGGAGGAGGTGAATGTTCAGCCCTTCCTTTGGAACAGAGTTGGAGATAGGGCAAGAGTAGCATGCACAAAGGAAAGAGGGATGGAAGCGCCTGTGAGGTTTTTGGTATTATTAGACCATAAGTTTCTAGGGATAGGGAAGTTGCAGTAGATACAGCTGGAGAGGAAGACAAGGGTTGTGTCCTGATGGGCGTGCGTATCCTTTCTAAGGAACTTGTATATATTATATGAGTTCTGTCACTGCAAGAAATAAGAGAGATATTGACCCTAACTCTGAAAGGTAACTCTATAAAATAATTCCCTGGCAGTGTGGAGCGTGGGCAAGCAGAAAGAAATGCCTGAAGTGAGTAGAAATGGTTGAGTGTATTGAAATGGTTTGTGGCTTTGGAAGTCCTGGGGAAATACCCTGGTCAGGGCTACATTCTTTCAGAGGAGAAGGGACCTAGGACTGGCAAGAGCTGTGAGACCCAGGGAGGTGGGGGAGTGAGTGAGTGAGTACCCAGGAAAAACAGCAGAGGCTGCCAGGGACATGGAAAAGTTGACATTGATGTGACATTTGCTTGTTCTTGAGCACGTCTGGATGCCCCTTGTGATGATGAACTTCAAATATTGTTCCTTAATGAACAAACACATTGAGTTTCTATAATAATATTTGTATTAAAATGTGGTTTTCATCAACCAGTCATTGTAAGGTGAAATAGGTCCTTGTTCCTGTCCCTACCCCACTCTATTTTTAATAAAAGAAATGAAAACATGTACATTCCAAAATACAGACACATTTAATACACACATTGAGAAATACAACATGAGGCTTTCATAAACACTACTCGGCCGTGTGATATGTATTCTGAGTTAAGTACTCCACAAACATCATCACATCTGGTCTTCAAAATGACAGTTCTTTTATGTGGTATGTAGACAATTTTGCAATTATATGTTGCTCGTGTGTTATTAACTTGTGAAAGTGATTCAAACCACATTTTCATTGTTATACAAAATGGCATGAAGTGACTACATGTGCACTGTGTTGACCGAGAAGTGTGAGTATAATACAGGCGTTGCCAGTGAGCAGCTTACGAGCAATAGTTGTGTCTGGCCAATAGTCCACTAGGCAACAGTGGAAAAGGGAAAATCAATTGAATTAGCAAGATTAAAGTACATACAATAGTATAAAATATACAAGGTCTGCCTATAGAGTAATGAGTAATACCACAAACATCTTTTATTTGGACTGTGAAGAACTTTGCAATTGTGAAAATTGAGCACCTGGTGGATGGTGAGTTTCCTGAAGCTGGAGGTGTTTAGGCAGGAGCTGAGTGACCATATGTCAGGGTAGCTAGGCTTGTGGGCAAGATTGGCCTGATGAGTGCCCTACTCCATGTTTTTATGATGGCCAATTATGTTATTACACAATTAAGACATGTAAATAGATGGTGATATACACAGTCAACTGTACAAATATTAGACATAGATTCAGTGAAAGATGGAGAGCCTGTCTCCCTGCTAGTACAAGAGTTCTTGGTGCGACACCAAGGCCAGAGTAAAAATACACGAGTTGTGTGTTCAGAGATTAAAATCAAGCGACAAATTAATACCAGCTCCTTAATTATTGGGAAAATTCCCAACTAATTGTGAAAATTAAACATCTGAATGCTCTTTTTTACTTCATATATAAATGAAAACAGTAGGTTACTAGCACACTGCAGTGTTTGGCTTTAATAGCATCTTTTACAAAGATAAAAAGAAAATGATGGTTTAACTGGTGAAAATGAATTTTTGAAAGAGTAAAAATTCAAGTGAGGTTCTAATTATTAGACTATTCTTCATTAAAATAAATAAACAACACCTTGGCCTCCAAGTCCATACTGTTCCACTTGCAGTTTCTCATCTTTTACACAGTCCTGTCAATAAACTATCAAAACTAACCAAAGTGGATTTTACAGTGGAAAGCCTGACTTGAAACAGTTTTTACCATGGTGTGCCTTTTCCAGACAGAACTTATAAAATTACCAAGGAATGAAGGTTTTAAAACACAATATGATAAAATGCTTCATCACTCCTGGGCAGTCTTCTTTCATTCTGGAGCTAAGGCAGCTTTTGTTTCATCCTTTTGTGTCTCTCATGGAAACTTTGACCCTCCTTCTAAATCTTTCGTTTACTTGCTTGTCATCCTACAAGACGATAACCTCTTCAAGCTCAGGGACTGCGCTTTTATTGTTCTTGAAAAATTTTTTTTGGTTGCTATTTGTTTAGGATTAAAAATGGCACATATCCACAATTTAAAAATCATACAAGAATGCAAAAAGAAATTAAAAAACACTTACCTCAAATCTCATTAATGAGAAGTAGCTATTTCTGGCACTAGATGCACACTTTTCTAAACATCTCAATGTGTAGTTGCAGATATAAAGATAGAAAAAACGAACAGAAATAATTTTAGAAAAATAGAATCAAATTACCCATTCTATTTCAAAATAAATTACATTACATTTAATTTTATTTGAACTTAAAAGAAACTAAGTGAAATAGAAAGAACTGAAATTTATTTTTGTCTAAATTCTAATAATTCTAAATAATCTCTTTACACTTAAAGAAAGGTTGTAAAAAGCCTTAAAAGACCAAAGTGATTATTTGAGTTAAATAAATGTTTCAACATTAGGTTTTAGTTATTTATTCTCCCATACTCCAAATTTTTCTTATTTTTATTATTATTGAAATTTTGAAAACTTTTATTTTGAGATAATAGTAGATTCATATCCACAAAGAAATGTAAGAAACAATACAGAGAGATCCTGTCTACCCTTTATCCAGTTTCCCTCAAAGATAACATCTTGCATATATATACAATATCCCAAACAGGAAATCAACATTGATTCAATCCATCAATCTTATTCAGAGTTCACCAGCTTTCCATGCCCTTGTGTGTGTGTGTTTAGTTTTATGTAATTTTATCACATGTGTAAATCTGCGTGACCACCAAAACAGTCAAGACACAGAATCGCTCCACCACAAGTATCCCTCAAACCCCTGCACCAAGAATCTGTTCTCCATGTCTGTAATTTTGTCATTTCAAGAATATAACATAGATTGGACCCATACATTGTGTACACTTTTGATGTTGCCTTTTGTTTTCCACTCAGTATAATCCCCTTGACATACTTCCAACTTGTTGTGTGTGTCATAGTTTACTCTCTGTATCACTACTACCCATAGTATGAATGGATCCCGGTTTATTTAACCAGTCACCCCCTGAAGAATATTTGGATTATTTCCAGTTTTAGACTATCACAAATTAAAATTCTATGCATATTCATGTACAAGTTTTTCAGTGAACATGTTTTCATTTCTCTGGGAAATCACCTAAGAAGGAATTTCTTGTTTGTATGGTAGGCAACGTGTCTTAGTTTTGTATGAGACTGCCATATTCCAGAGTGGCTGTACCATTTTATATTTCCACTCACCATATGTGAGTGATGCAGTTTCTTTGCATCCTTGCAAGCATTAGTTATTATCATATAGTATTTTTGGATGTCCATGGCAATAACATTTATATCTTTTCTTATAATCACTATTCACCACAATTATTTCTTCCTGTAGTTGTATTCTTCAATAGATTGAAAACTCAACACCCGTGAATGCTGCATTTAGATAGGTGGATAGATTTTGTTAAGCACTTTTGTTGTCGTGCCTTGTGTTTAAAAATCATTTAAGAAGAATCATATCGGTGTAGTAGTTCCTATAGTCTTACATGGTTGAGAATATTTTGGGCATCAACTCTAATGGGCATTGCTTCATTTTCTTCTGGCATTTCTAGTTATTATAGAAACTGGCCCAATGTAACTTGTTTTTCCTACCTGAATACTTTCATAATTCTTTATTATTGAAATACAGTAATTTCACTGGCTGTATCTTGCTGTGAATTTTCCTGAATGTGTTTATTTTGGGTTAATCTACATAGTCAAATACAGTTGACCCTTGAACAACATGGGTTTGAAGTTCAGGTCCACTTATGAGCAGACAGCATTTCCTCAATGACTGAACAAATGAGTAAATTAACAAATAAATTATTTTCTTTACTCAGCAGAAGTCTCAGAAAATGATAGTGCCCGCAATCAGCTAAAAGAATAACCAAGACTGGCTCTGACAACCATGGCTGAGTGACCCATTAAAGAATTTATTTGATATTTTCATCATTTCCTGAATTGCTCATATATAAATCAAGTAAGTGAACCACTAATAATGTCTCTTCACTGTGAAAATTGCTGAAATAAATGGATCATTATAGTCCAGTAATTCTGGTTGTAAGAATATAGCTATCTTCATTAAGCTTCTAGGGCTGCCAGATTTTAACTATTGTAATTACTATTGAAATTTCATGGGGAAGAAGAAATAAATGAACTTCCAGGTGGCAAAAATAATCTGACCACCATAGCATCAGGTTCTTTGGGTTTTCTGATTGACCCTATTCTTTGTGTTTAACACAGGGCCGGGCACAGAAGGTACAATAGCACCGGTCTGGTTTTTTGAGGATACTGGTAGAATCATGGTAAATAATTGCAAAGTGTAGAATTGTGTTCTGAAATCCTTTTGTCTTAGGTGCAAATATTCAATAAGTGTTTAGTAAACTTAACACATGTTAACTAAAACAAAACAAAACAAATTAACCAAGGAACTTTTGCACAATATTGGTGGGAATTGAAGTGGTACAACCATTGGAAATGGGAACTATCTATTAAAGGTGAAAAATGCATTCCCTGTGAACCAGAAATTTAACGTCTAGATATAGCCCTGACAGAAATTCATGCCCGTGTGCACCAAAAGACGCACAAAGTATAGCAGCATTGTTTGTAGTGGCTCCAAATGAGAAACAACCAAATTGTTCACCAAGAGTAGGATGGATAAATACATTGTGGTAATTCATATGAGGAAATGCTATCTATTAATTTAAATGAATGAAGAACTAGAGCCACATGGATCAATCTCACAAACATAATGTTGAGTGAAAGAGACCAGGCTCAGAGGAATAAATATTGCATTGTTCCTTTGATATACATTCAAAACGAGGTAAAACAAATCTCTGGTGTTAGAAGTCAGCATGGTGGTTCCTTTTGAGTGGACGGAGAGGGTAGGGACTGGCCGGGGCCTGGGTGGAGCTTCTGGAGTGCTGGCAAAATCTTATTTCCTGACCTGGGTGAAGGTGATGTGAGTGACTGATGTGATCAGTCATCAAATTGTTCACTTTTGATTTGTGTGCTCTGCTGTATGTGTCATATACCTCAATGAAAAGTTGATAACATATAAAAACAAACCATCAGAACAGAGACTTTCAGATGGAAGATTGCAAAAACAGGGGAAAGAGCAGTGGAAAATAAACCTGGCAACCATGTGTATGTGTGTGTGTGTATTTGTGTATGTGTAAGTGGATAAGATTATGCATCTTAGGAAGAGGAAATAGAGGCATAAATGACAACTCTTGAAACAAAGAGACAACCCCTGAGGGAAACTTGAATAAGTACTAAATTATTCTAGCAACACACTAGAGTTGCCTGGGGGTGGGGCAGAGAGAGGGGCATATGACCATGTTTTATTTTTATTATCATTATTTTAATTTTTATTGAAGTATAGTTGCTTTACAATGTTGTGTTAGTTTACGCTGTACAGCAAAGTGAATCAGCCATACATATACATATACCCCCTCCTTTTTGGATTTCCTTCCCATTTAGGTCACCACAGAGCACTGAGTAGAGTTCCCAGTGCTGTACAGTAGGTTCTCATTAGTTATCTGTTTTATACATAGTATCAATAGTGTTTATATGTCAATCTCAATCTCCCATTTCATCCCCCCCCCCACCCCCCCACCATGTTGTAAAGGTCACAATAGGATGAGACTCAAGGGGTGGGGAAATGGATCTATTTTAAAGGAACCCTCATGCTTCTGTGATGAGGTAGTGATGAACTAGAATTTCATGGAGGGAAATAGCTGGTCCCTTGTTTTTAAAAAATAGCATCATATGTATCTCTGAGAGCATAGAAAAGGAAAATTACAATTAATGAAATGGAAATGTACAGTGAAAATTCAAAACAATCATGTGGAAATGGTATTAAAAACATAAAAAAAGACAAAAAAAGAATAACATAAAAATGATTTACGGGATGGTATTAAGTACTTCAGTCACTGCACTAAGTGTGGGCATCCTCTAAATGGACCCCAATGACCCTTGCATCTTGGTATTCACATATTTGTGTAATCTCCTCCTCTGAATGTGGGCTGGACCAAGTGACTTGTTTCTAAGAATAGAAGTGGTTGGATGTCACTTTGGAGATTAGGTTACAAAAAGACTGTGGTTTCTGTCTCGGCCTGCCCTCTCTCGTTCTTATGGTCACTTGCTCTGAGGAAAGCCAGCTGCCATATTGTGAGCTGCCTGTGGAGAGGGCCATGTGTCAAGGAACTGATGTCTCCCACCGTGAAAATATATGAAGAGCACCCATGTGAGAACAGGGAAAGGCTATTTATGCAGAGCTGGCTGCAGCAAAAGAGTCAACCATCTTCCCTTACATTTTGTCAGAGACCCAAAGGCAGGCAGAGGAAGGGGAAAGCTCTATAGTGGAAGAAGTAGAAGGTTTCAGGCGTGCCCTGGCTGGAGGTGGCTACTAGACAGGGGCATCCTATGCGATTTGTCAGAGGGACATATTTGGCTTCCTCTGGTTGGTCCTAAGTTGGAAGTAGGGACAAAAGTGTGCTGTCGCTCGTTCATCAGGTCCTGGGCATTTGGGGCTGAATGTTGCAAAGGTTACTGTTTGACTTTCTGCATTGTCACTAGAGACAGCAGGCTGATTCCTGGGCTGTGGAGGACTCTGGATGAGAGGTCAGTTCCCTGTGCGGGCTGCAGCGGGTGGGGGGTCAGAGCTCTATTTTTACATATGGTCTTGCATTGACTGTTTCTATACTCAGTGTCTCACCACCGAGGGCCAGAAAAGACCCAAGTCCTGCCAAAAACCAGGGGTCTTGGTTGAAGCGTCTGTTGTGGGTCTTCCCCAGTTGAGCATAGTAATGACGAAAGCCCTGGCCAATATCTTGATTGGAGCCTTGTCAAAGACCCTTAGCCAGAAGCATTCAGATAAGCCACTCCCACATTCGTGACCCAGAGGAACTGTGAGATAATAAGCCACTACATTTTGGGGTAAGTTTTTGAGCAGCAACAGATATGTCACAACTAAGTGTAAAAAAACTTGACGATCATAAAAGACTATCAGATTGTGTTAAGAAAATGAAACGTATCTATATTCTGTTTTAAGGAAGGATCTAAAATATGATAAAGAAAGGTGGAAAAAAGAGATGAACATATTATATCCAGGAAATGGCTGGTGAAAGGGCGAACCTATTTATAAAAATATAAACGAAAATATATTTGACTTTATTGGTTACAAGGTAATATATTAGAAAGTTATTATTCCTCTTTTGTCCCATTATGGGTGAATTGTATTTTCTTTCTCATAATGCTTTGTTTTCTATTTTCCCTACACTAAACATAATATTTCTGATCAGAAAACACAAGGAAATGGAAAAGGATCTCCTCCTTCTTCTTTCCTTCTTCCCATACTCCCTGTCTTCTTGCTGAAGGGTTGACATCCCTTCAAATCCTTTTGTCATCCTTTATTTTATTTTATTTTATTATTATTTTTTTGCGGTACGCGGGCCTCTCACTGTTGTGGCCTCTCCCGTTGCGGAGCACAGGCTCCGGACGCGCAGGCTCAACGGCTATGGCTCACAGGACCAGCCGCTCCGCGGCATGTGGGATCTTCCCGGACCGGGGCACGAACCCGCGTCCCCTGCATCGGCAGGCGGACTCTCAACCACTGCGCCACCAGGGAAGCCCTCATCCTTTATTTTGATGCCAGTTATTTCTTGCTTTCAACTTTTAATCCATTGCTCTTCCTCCCCTTTCTGCCCCCCGCTTTGCCTTTTATATATGCAGTCTGACTCTCTCTTCCTGGCTCCTGTGAGGCTCTGCTTTCAACAACCATTTCTAGTTGGAACACACCGATGCTGTGGGAGGGGGTTTTTGGGTAGAAACCCCTCCCAGCTAACTGGACTTCAGCTCTTTTCTCTCTTGTTGAGGCTCCTCCCCAACACTGCTCCTGGCAGACACCTGGGATCCCGGAATGTCAACTGTACAGATGGATAGGGTAAAAAAATGGATTTTTTACAAATTAATAGATTTGAGTCAAATATGTCATAAAATATTTTTTGTCCAGCACAGCGAACTGATTCTCACATTTATCTAATTATGATACTATCAAAAACTGTCCTGAAAGATTAGTTTAAATAGATCTTAGCCAAAACATAATACATGGGCATAGTAATTGGGATGCAGGCATACGGCATGTTTCTAGACAATTAAATTAGTGGAACCAATAGGGATTACCATTGTAATTATAGACCAATGACTTTAGAATTTAATAATTGACTTCTAGAAGGCCATTTAAAACACTTCAAAAGATAAAAAAAATACAGGTGTGGAGAGACTGGTTAGCAAATAGTTAATTTGTTCAATTACTTATTTAATTATTAACTCAACAAATACATATTAAACTCTTCCTGCCATTCTGTTCTAAGCACTGGAGTAGGGATATAGCATTGAAGAAAAGATATAACACCCCTGCTTTCACAGAGCTTATATTCTGAAGTGGGGAAAAATGTAAAAACTTTATAATTTATTTAAAAGTTTAATAGAAAATAAAATGATTGAAAATCTATCAGAAATTATAATGAAGAATTAATCAGTTTCTACCTTTTCTTACTGTAAGTGAAAAAAAACAAATTATAAAGGAAAAACCAGTTTGATTATATACATTATCTTCTTATTTAAAATTTGTTACTTTCTCTGATAAAAATATGTTTATTGTAAAAAATGATGATTAAGTGAGATTTCAAATTACTAGGGAGATGATGTTGGAACCCACAGATAATTTATCAAGATGTTAGATATCACATATAAAATAAATTTTGTTGAAATAATGTTTTAAAAAAACAAAAAAGGATAAAAACCCATGAAAGTAGTAAAAAATAAATAAGAGGCTGTTCCTATGTTTGGGGTGTAGAGGGCTTCCTAAACAGGCCAGCAAATTATTGAAAAAAAGGAAAAAAGTCAGTTTTAGCTATATAAAAATACACAAATTCTACGTCGTGAGATCACCATAAGGGAAGTCAAAACTGAAGGTGCAGGCTCAGCGC
Source organism: Grampus griseus (assembly GCF_964374135.1). NCBI lineage: Eukaryota > Metazoa > Chordata > Mammalia > Artiodactyla > Delphinidae > Grampus > Grampus griseus. The sequence continues at coordinate 99,173,308 of NC_139003.1, forward strand.
TATGGCAGAAGAAATCACACGCAGAAGAGAGAAGAGGGCAGGTCGATGGAACGGTGTTACTGCCAAGTGGCTAGGAGAGGAGGAGGATTTTGCAAAGAAGGAAAAAAAGGAAGCTGGTGAAGGGGCAGCAGAACAACAGGAATTGTGGCTTCATGGAAGCCAAGGGCAGAGCATGAAGGAGGAGGGAGCAGCTGGGACCCTTTCTGTGACGTCATGGGAGAAGCCAGCTGGGAGGGGTGGAGGCATGAGTGAGACACTGGAGATGACAAATTTAGACAAACTAGATAGGTTTTCAAGAGGAGGGGAGAGTCTTTCATAGCAGGACAGGAATAGGATGATAGAGGCTGATTTGCTGTTGTTGTTGCCTTCATTTTTTATTTCTGTTTGTGACAGATGTTTTAAAATTTTTATTGGGGTATAGTTGCTTTACAATGTTGTATTCGTTTCTGCTGTACAGCAAAGTGAATCAGTTTTGTGTATAGATATATCCCCTCTTTTTTAGATTTCCTTCCCATTTAGGTCACCACAGAGCACTGAGTAGAGTTCCCTGTGCTCTACAGTAGGCTCTCAACAGTAATCTATTTTTATTCATAGTATCAATAGTGTATATATGTCAATCCCAATCTCCCAGCTCATGTCTCCCCCACTAACCCCCCTTGGTAACCATAAGTTTGTTCTCTACATCTGTGACTCTATTTCTGCTTTGCCAATAAGTTCATCTGTACCATTTTTCTAGATTCCACATGTAAGAGATATATGATATTTGTTTTTCTCTTTCTGACTTAATTCGCTATGTATGACAGTCTCTAGGTCTATCCATGTCTTTGCAAATGGCACTATTTTGTTCCTTTTTATGGCTGAGTAATATTCCATTGTATATATGTACCACATCTTCTTTATCCATTCCTCTGTCAATGGACTTTTAAGTTGCTTCCATGTCCTAGCTATTGTAAATAGTGCTGCAGTGAACATTAGGGTGCATGCATCATTTTGAATTATGGTTTTCTCTGGATATATGCCTAGGAGTGGGATTTCTGGGTCATATGGTAGCTCTATTTTTAGTTTTTAACGAATCTCCATACTGTTCTCCATAGCGGTTGCATCAATTTACATTCCCACCAACAGTGCAAGAGGGTTCCCTTTTCTCCACACCCTCTCCAGCATTTATTGCTTGTAAATTTTTTGATGATGGCCATTCTGACTGGGAGGTGATACCTCATTGTAGTTTTGATTTGCATTTCTCTAACAATTAGTGATATTGAGCATCTTTTCATGTGCTTCTTGGCCATCTATATGTCTTCTTTGGAGAAATGTCTATTTAGATCTTCTCCCCATTTTTTGATTGGGTTGTTTGTTTTTTTGATATTGAGCTGCATCAGCTGTTTGCATATTTTGGAGATTAGTCCCTGTTGGTTGGTTCATTCGCAAATATTCTGAGGGTTGTCTCTTTGTTTTGTTTATGGTTTCCCATGCTGTGCATAAGCCTTTAAGTTTAACTAGAACCCATTTATTTTTGTTTTTATTTCCATTTCTCTAGGAGGTGGGTCAAAAAGGATCTTGCTGCAATTTTTGTCAAAGAGTGTTCTTCCTATGTTTTCCTCTGAGAGTTTTATAGTATCTGGTCTTACATTTAGGTCTTTAATCCATTTTGAGTTTATTTTTGTGTATAGTGTTAGGGAGTGTTCTAATTTCATTCTTTTACATGTAGCTGTCCAGTTTTCCCAGACCACTTATTGAAAAGGCTGTCTTTTCTCCAGTATATTCTTGCCTCCTTTGTCAGAGATTTGGTGACCATAGGTTAGTGGGTTTACCTCTGGGCTTTCTATCCTGTTCCCTTGATCTATATTTCTGTTTTTATGGCAGAATCATACAGTCTTTTTAAAAAAAATTTATTTATTTAATTTATTTATTTTTGGCTGTGTTGGGTCTTTGTTGCTGCATGCGGGCTTCCTCTAGTTGCAGCAAGTGGGGGCTACTCTTCATTGTGGTGTGCGGGCTTATCATTACAGCGGCTTCTCTTGTTGTGGAGCATGGGCTCTAGGCGAGCGGGCTTCAGTAGTTTTGACACACAGGCTCAGTAGTTGTGACTCACGGGCTCTACAGTGTGGCCTCAGTAGTTGCGGCACACAGGCTCAGTTGCTCCGTGGCATGTGGGATCTTCCCAGACCAGGGTTCAGACCTGTGTTCCCTGCATTGGCAGGCGGATTCTTAACCACTGCACCACCAGGGAAGTCCACCATACAGTCTTGATGACTGTAGCTTTGTAGAATAGTCTGAAGTCAGGGAGCCTGATTCCTCTAGCTCTGTTTTTCTTTCTCAAGATTGCTTTGGCTGTTCAGATTCTTTTGTGTTTCCATACAAATTGTAAAATTTTTTGTTCTAATTCTGTGAAAATGCCATTGGTAATAAAATCCTCAACCAAGTGTTGTTTTTTAAGTGGATCCTATTGGAGCATATATAAGATGTGATGAGAAAGATCTGATTGTAAGGCTGACTTTGTGGATGGGAAACCCATGTAATTGGGGTGGTCCTGCATTTTGTAGGGACCTGCACCTGGTTTGATGAAATCTGCTGTTGCCATCTTGAAACTCTTAATAGCTTTTGAACCAGGGATCCCATATTTTCATTTTGCACTGGGGTGAGCAAAGTATGTAGCTGGTCCTGCCCTGTTGAGAGGAAAATGTTTAATATACAAAAGCAACAAGGGCTTCTAATTATTTCTGATGGAGTAGCTACAAAGCCTGGGTGAACTGATGGGAGGATATATAATTTCTCCAATAGGAAGGAAAAGGATGCACGAATCTATAGGTTACTTTTATACCTTTCAGGTTTTGATGATAAAGGAGTAATAGCTGATATCTTCCATTTTTTATTTAAAGTAAAAAGAGAAAGAATTTGTTGAAAGTGCTGGGGATAAGAGCAGAATTAGAAGTTTGGTAAGAGAGGGACAGATTTGAAATAGCGGAAAGTGTGATGCTAGTAGCTATAGTGACAGTCAAGGGCCCAGCTGATACCCACACCGATGTGAATCTCTGTGGGACTCTTCTGTGCCCTGTTCCCTGAGCAAAGGCTCACGTGAAGCAGGTACATCCTATGTTGTTTCTTCCAGGTGATTATAATGGAAATACATTTTAAGGTAGTAACAAAAATGCTAGTGACATGATAGCCCAAGGAATCAAATGGAATAAAGAGAAAAGTCAAGAAAGGGGACATCTGGAGGGCCAATAGGTCAGGACAGGGCATCCCAACGAGGGCAGAAGTAGGTCCTTGTGGGAGTAATTGGACTAGCTGCCTGTCTGGAGAGGAGATGCTTGGTGGAGGGATTGTGAAGGGTTAGCATTTAAGGGGATAATAAGCTTCATAAGGAAGTATTTAGTGTGCTTTTTCATCCTCTTTCTCTGTTTACCAGGTTTGGTGATGTCGTCTGGAATTTAGGGCCCATATTGTAACGGAATTGTTCAGTGATTAGTCTTTACCTTATGCATAATCTATTTAAGGAGTTACTTCACGAATTACCTGTGAACTTGTTTTGGTTAACTGTTAAGGTTATTTCTAAATAGTAGACTTTTGTTTTTAGAGTACTGTTAGGTTCACAGCAATATTCAAAAGAAGGTACAGAGATTCCCATGTACTCTCAGCCCTCACACATACACAGCCTCCACTATGTCCACCTTCCCCACCAGAGAGGGACAATTTTTCACCATTGAGAACTGACCTTCCTCCCTCCCTCCCTCCCTTTCACTATTTTTCTCTTTGCCATTAGTAGTCCATCTATTGTGAAATGCCTGTTCATGTCACTTGCCCATTTTCTACTGCTTTTTTTCTTTGGTCTTTTTCCTACTGATTTATAAAGTTCTTTATATATTTAATCTGTTAACCCTTTGTGCAGTATATATCACAAATGTCTTCCCTCAGACTGTGACTTATCTTTTCAAATTTTTTATGATGCTTGCACCCTAAAGGTTTTAAATTTTGCCTTTCGTGGTGTTTTTTTTTTTTTTTTTTTTGCGGTACGTGGGCCTCTCACTGCTGCGGCCTCTCCCGTTGCAGAGCACAGGCTCCAGACGTGCAGGCTCAGTGGCCACGGCTCACGGGCCTGGCTGTTCCATGGCACGTGGGATCCTCCCGGACCAGGGCACGAACCCGTGTCCCCTGCATCGGCAGGCGGGCTCTCAACCACTGCGCCACCAGGGAAGCCTGCCTTTCATGTTTTAGTCCTTAATTTATTAAAAAATTTTTGAGTAAATCTGGGCTGGCATTGATTTTTTTTCCCCCAAATCGATAGCTAACTTTCCCAGGTCTATTAATTCTACAGTCTTCTTTGTAAATTGTCTGCAGTTCAAACTCTTTCATATATAATGTTCCTGTATATTTTTGGATCTGCTTCTAGGATCTCTAGTCTTTTCTGCTGGTATATGTTTCTATTCCTGCCTGTACCACACTATCTTAATTGCCAGACCCTTACAGAAAACCCCGAAATCAGTTGAAGCAGTTTACCCCTTGCCCACCTTCTCTTCTTTCTTCTTCTCCTCCTTCAGGAGAGTGTTGGCTAATTTTACTTTGCCTTTTTTTTTTTCCAGTGTAAATTTTAAAATCAGCTTGTCAAGTTTCAGAATAAACCTTATGGGATTTTAACTGGCATTTCTTTGAATCTGTATTTCAATTTGGGAAGGAAGGAAATGTTTACCATACTGAGTTTTCCTATCCAGAAACATGGTCATTACTTGTCCTCTTTAATTTTTTCTTTTTTTTTTTTTCTGGTACGCGGGCCTCTCACTGTTGTGGCCTCTCCCGTTGCAGAGCACAGGGAGAGGCGCAGGCCCAATGGTCATGGCTCACGGGCCCAGCCACTCCGCGGCATGTGGGATCTTCCCGGACTGGGGCACGAACCCATGTGCCCTGCATCGGCAGGCGGACGCTCAACCACTGCGCCACCAGGGAAACCCCTCTTTAATGTTTTAAATCAAGTGTTGAAAATTTTTCAATATAAATTTTGCACGTCTTGTACGTATTAGTATTTTCCTATGTATCTTATGGATTTTAATATTTCTAATATGTATATATGAATATAAATTTATACAGCTATAAATGTATATGTATATAAACCATGCTTTTAAGAATTGTGTCTTTTAAGCAATACTACTTGCTTGTTGATGGCACACATCATGCAATTACCGGCCAGCCACTTAGTAAATGCTCTTATGATTTATAATATTCCATATATTCTTTTGGGTTTTATATGTAGCAAATCATCTGTAAATAATGACAGCTTTGTCTCTTCCCAATTTTTATGGCTTCATTTCTATATCTTGCATTATTGTCCTAGGTAAGATCTACGGTGCAGTGTTGGGTGGGATTGTGATAATGGATACTCTATCTTGCTCCTGATTTTAGAAAGGTTTTTCAAACATACTGCCATCAAAGGCTGGTATTTTCTGTATAATTTTTTTGTAACTAACACTTCAGCTTAAGGAAGTTCCTTTCTATTTTGAGTTTGCTAAGAGTTTTTAAAAATTGTGAATAGTGATGCATTATCAAATATTTTTAGATTGAGGTATAACTGACATATAACATTACATTAGTTTCACATGTACAATGCAATGATTCAATATTTGCACACATTGCAAAATGATCACCACAGTAAGTCTGGTTAACATCTGTCACTTTACACAGTTACAAAATTTTTTTTCTTGTAATGAGAATGTTTAAGATCTACTCTATTAGGAACTTTCAAATATGCAATCGAGTATTATTAACTGTGGTTACTTACCATGCTGTACATTATGTACATATTATCCTCTGCCTTATTTATTTATTTTATAACTGGTAGTTTGTTATACCCTTTGACCCCTTCACCCATTCTACTCACTCCCTCTCCCTTGCCTCTGGTAACCATCAGTTTGTTCTCGGTACCTATGGCCTTGGTTTCTTTGTTTTTATTTTTGTTTTAGATTCCACATGTAAGAAAGCCTACAGTGTTTGTCTCTCTCTGTCTTATCTCACTTAGCATAATGCCCTCCAGGTCCATCCATGCTGTGGCAAATGGCAGGATTGCCTTCTGTTTTTATGGCTGAGTAGTAGTCAATCACATATATATACCACATCTTCTTAAACCATTCATTTATTGGTGGGCACTTAGCTTGCATATCTTGGCTGTTGTAAATAACGTTGCAGTGAACATGGAGGTGCAGATAACTTTTCAAATTAGTGTTTTTGTTTTCTTTGGATAAATACCCAGAAGTGGAAATGCTGGATCATATGGTAGTTCCATTTTTACTTTCCTGAGGAACATCCATACTGTTTTCCATAGTAGCTGCACCAATTAACATTCTCATCAGCAGTGTATGAGGGTTCCGTTTTCTTCACATCAACACTTGTTATTTCTTGTCTTTTTGATAATAACCATTCTGACAGATGTGAGGTGCTCTCCATTGTGGTTCTGATTTGCATTTCCCTGACGATTAGTGATTTTGAGCATCTTTTCATGTACCTGTTGGATGAATTGTCAAATATTTGTTTTACATTTGTTGGTAGTTATATAATTTTTACTCTTTAAGCATTTAATGTGCTGAGTGATATTTATAGTTTTTAAAAAACGCTAAAGTCACTTTGCATTCTTGCCTATTTCAACTGGAGCATGATATATTTATTATCATTGCTCTATATTCTTGGCTTTAGCTGCTAATATTTTATTTATGGTTTTAATAAAGATTTATAATTTTAGCTAAAATTTATTTTTCCTGTTTATAAAGAAAGATTAATTTTTTTTTTTTTTTTGCGGTACGCGGGCCTCTCACCACTGCGGCCCCTCCCTCCGCGGAGCACAGGCTCCGGATGCCCAGGCTCAGTGGCCATGGCCCACGGGCCCAGCCACTCCGCGGCATGTGGGATCTTCCCGGACCGGGGCACGAACCCGTGTCCCCTGCATCGGCAGGCGGACTCTCAACCACTGTGCCACCAGGGTAGTCCTAGAAAGATTAATTTTGAATTTTTATACTGTTCATATCTGGTATTATTATAAAATTTTATTGGCTTCATAGCATGCTATGAGTATTTCCTCCTTCTCTATTTCCTGGAAAAAGTTTTATAAGATTGAAATAATCTGCTCCTTGAAAGTTTGTAGAACCCATCAGTAGGATATTTTGGACCTGTGGTTTTATTTGTTGGAATATTTTTAAATAATTTAATTTCTTTACAGTTACAGTAATATTAAGATTTTCTGTTTCATCTTGATTTGGGTTAGTTATATTTTTGTGGAACTTTGTTCATTTAATTTTTTTCAGCTGTATTAGAATAAGTTTGTTCTTAGTACTTTAACTAATTTAGTCTCTGATCTATCTGAAGTTATATCTACTTTTTCTGCTCTAATATTCTATTCGAGCCTTTTTTCTTGGTCAATTTCAACAAAATCTTACCTCTTTTATGAGTCTTTTCTAAGATCCTACTTTTTTTGGCTTTGCATATCCTCTCCATTTTATATTTGTTTTCTGTTTAGGTGATTTCTTCTCCTATTCTTAATCTCTTTTCCTTTTAAATTTCTCTGGATTTATTCTCTTCTGTTGTAAGCACTTAGAGATAAACATTTGGGAAGTATATGCTTAGTAAAATTTTTAATCCTTTTAGTTTCAAATTTTCTGTGCTCTTATGATTTAGGTAAGGCTTTTGCAAGCAACACAGATGGGCTTGTTGTGGTTTTATTTGTTAAGCCGTTTTATTTGTTAAGAAATTCTCTGTATTTTTTTTTTTTTTGGCTGCGTTTGGTCTTTGTTGCTGTGCACGGGCTTTCTCTAGTTGCGGCGAGTGGGGGTTACTCTTCATTGCAGTGTGCAGGTTTCTTATTGCGGTGGCTTCTTTTGTTGTGGAGCATGGGCTCTAGGAACACAGGCTTCAGTAGCTGCAGCTCACGGGCTCAGTAGTAGTGGCATGCGGGCCCTAGAGCATGCGGGCTTTAGAGCATGCAGGCTTCAGCTGTTGTGGTGTGTGGGCTCAGCAATTGTGGTGTGTGGGCTCTAGGGTGTGCGGGCTTCAGTAGTTGTGGCATGTGGGCTCAGTAGTTGTGGCTTGGGGGGCTCTAGAGCACAGGCTGAGTAGTTGTGGTGCACAGGCTCTTAGTTGCTCCATGGCATGTGGGATTTTCCTGGACCAGGGATCCAACCCTTGTCCCCTGCATTGGCAGGCAGATTCTTAACCACTGTGCCACCAGGGAAGTCAAAAAATTCTCTGTATTTTAGTGGGAGAGTTAGGTCATTTTTACTTATTATGATCACAGATTTATTACCAGTCTCTCTCATTTTATGCTTTTGCTCTCCATTTATTACACTTGCTGTTTCTTTTTACTTGATTTATATTCCATTTATCCCTTGATGTGTTGGAAGTTTAAAATCCTATTTCTATTTTTGTGCTAAATTTTTAAATGCTACCATGTATATTTAACTAAGTTCAAAATTAATAGCTTAACTTCCCAACCAAATGCTACAGGAAACTTGGAACATACTAGCTTTGATTGATACTTCTTCCTTATTTTATTGTTTCCCAGAATTTAAGTTCTTTTTATTTGTTAGCCTTCAAATTAGACATTATTTCTATTATGTCATAGAGTTATATTTCTTTAGATTTATACATGTTTACCAATTTTTCCCCTGCCATTCTTTTGCATCTCATAACATTTTTCTGAGTTTATTTTTCTACTTCCTGAGGAACATTCTTTAATAGTTCCTTTAAAGTAGACACATTGATGGCAAAATTTCTAGTTTCTATTTATCTATAAATTTCTTTATTTTTCCCAGGCTCTTAAAATATGATTTTGCTGGGTACAGAGTAAATTAATAGTTGCTTTCTCCCAGCCTTTTGAAGTATTATTCTACTGTTTTTTGTGCTTATATCATTGAGAAATTTGATGTCAGTTTTATTGTCTTTTCTTTTTATATTATTTCACTTTTCTCTCTGGATAATTTTAAGATTTTCTGTTATCTTTGTTATTTTGCAGTTATACTTCGATATACCTGGAGATGACTTTTTCTATGAACCTTGATCTCTTCCTCCCCCCAGAAAGCAGATCCTGAGATATAGACTTGAGTAGGTTGTTTATTCAGTTGATCAGAGGGAAAAGAAAAGTGGGAGTAGAAAAAAAAATGAAACAAGGATGTAGGGAGAGCCAGTGCAAGGGCACCTTATTGATCTGGTTGCTGCTATAGAAAATTGGGACTCAAGCTCTCTGGGACTTTCGGAGGTAGGTTTTAGAATGTGCCTCTGAAGTGGCTGTGTGGAGATGCACCTGGGAGCATTTATCCACCAGTTCCTGTTCCTCACTTGTCAAGGATTATTCCATGAAGCGTTACACTCCCTTGCAATTTCAGGATTGATGCACAAGTGGGTCTCTGTCAGGTTCGCACCTGTACCAGAGAAGTGCCAGAACAGAACGCAAAAGCTGTGAGTTGTACCTGAGGCAAGATGCTGTCAGTTATGCCTGAAGAAAGATGGTTGCTACAGCAATGACTGGGTAAAACGTGGCCAAGAAAATGTGAGATGAGGCACAAGAAGTGTCCTACACATTTTATTTTTGTTCCTTCAGTTTTATGTATGTTATATATCCTGAATCTATGGATTTTGTTTTTCAGAATTTCTGGAAAATTTTCAGCTATTACTGTCGTGGTCCGAACGCGGTTGGAAAAGAATTTCCAGACACCAGGCAGAATATAAAGAAGGTAGAATTTATTAAAGGGAAGTGTCACTGCCAGAACAGTGGGCCGACTTCCTGGTAGTCAGGGAGAGTCGACCCCGAGCTTGGGTTACTGGTCTGTTTTTATAGCCAGGGAACAAGGGAACCAGCAAATCATCTGCTGATTGGGTAGGGTATGCATACTTCCAGTGTGTTGAACGAGAGAACAGGGCAAATAGCTTTCCTTATATGGAACGGGAAAGGGACAGGGCATGCTGCTGGGGAGGGCTCAGGGATAATGTAATGGTTGCTAGGGACAGAGTGATAAGAGTACAGTAATTCTCTGTCCCAGCAATGTTGGCTCTTCCAGTTTATCTTGTTCTTTGTCTTTGGAGCACCACAATTATCTTTTCAAATACTGTCCTTTCTCTATTCTCTACCCCTTTATCTTCTTTCTCTCTGTGACTGATAAGACAGGATTTAGAACTTCTAATTTTTTCTTTACGTAGCTTCAATTAAAAAAATATTTTTCATATCCTTGCCCCTCCGTGCTGCATCCTGGGTAGTGTCTTCTACTCTATCTTCCAGTTTGACATATGTGTGTGTGGGGGGGTGCAGGGTGTTTCATTTCAACAATTGTTTTTTCCTTTCTTTGAGTCTTCTTACTATTTATGATGATTCCTGATAATCTCTTTATGCTAATTCATTGGAGATTAAGTCTTCTATTTGTTGTTTCTGCTGTCTCTCACTCATGGTGACTTGTTTCCTCATGTATTTGCTGATCACTGATTGTGGGCTCAAAGCTTGGTCTTCCTCTGTGTAAATCCTGTGGACTTAGACTGAGGATGTGTTCATCTAGAGAGGCTGTTCATCCTTTTTGGTCGGGCCCTAGAGAGTACCTCAGATTTAGGGACTATGGTAGGCAGAACAATGTCCCCCCCAATATTTTTCCCATTCTAATCCTTGGAACCTATGAGTGTGTTAACCTCACATGGTAAAAGGAACTTTGCAGATTTGATTAATTTATAGATGCCGAGATGGCGAGATCATTGTGAATTACCCAGATGGGCCCAGTGTAATCACAAAATCCTTAAAAGTGGTCAAGGGGGTCAGAAGGGTGGAATGATGGCAGCTTGAGAAGGACTTGGCCTGTTGTTGCTGACTTTGAAGATGGAGGAAGGTGGCCACCAGCCAAGGAATGAAGGCAGCATCTACAGGCTGGAAAACACAAGGAAATGGATTCTCCCATGGAGCCTCCAGAAGGAGCACAGCCCTGCCAACAGATACAGACCCCTTTTGGATTTCTGACCTCCAGAACTTCTAAGACATTTGTGTTGTTTTCAGTTTTCATGGGAAAGTGTTATTCAAACGAGTAGGAATCAAATGAAATCTCTGAGTTTGAGTACAGAAAATTTACCTAGTAGGAAATATTTTTAATATGCAAATGTAAAACAGTGGTCAGCATGGTTATTTATGAATGAGATTGTATTTTAAAGACTTTGGAGTTGTCTTTCAAGCTTAGTGAGATGGTAAAATGGCTGGTGTGTTAGAGATGAAGGTGGTACATTCACCCGTAATATGTGTGATGTAAATTAACACAATGCTTCTTGCCATTAATTTAACAGCATCTATCATGAGAAACATAACAAACAAATGAACATACATAATGACAAGTAAAAAATACCTTTTGATCAGAATCCTATTTCTGGGAATTTAAACTAAAGACTTTATCTAAAAGTATAAAGATCATTACTGTAGTATTTATGCACAATAGATGTTGATACAAAATATCGGCATCAACCTTAATAGTCCACAAAAAATTAAAATGGAAGTGAATTATAGGATGCAGAACTTAAAATAGCCTTTCTCACCTTCTGAGATGGCCCACACTCTGTCTGTGGAATGTGTTTTTCTCTAAATAAGTCCACTTCTTACTTATCAAAAAAAAAAAGGAACTTAAAATAATAATTATAGAGTTTATGCCACATGAAAATGCTTGACATAAAAGCAAAATATAAACTCATTTCTCCTTTCTTCTGCAACAGAAAAATGGAAATAATATGGTATAATGGGATAGCAGCATCAACTTAATTTAACAACAATGAAGCAAACATCCATGTATTAAATGAACTGCTATTAAATGTGGCATATGTAATAGTAAATAAACTTTAATTCCTTATCACTGGTACTGATGGTATTAAAAGGCTTTGTGGCTGTCAGTCCCTGTCTCTCCCAACCCCAAGCTGCCACCTGTGCTTTCAGCCCTTCTGAGCCTACAATACACACACCTGGGTGTCTGGCAGCTGCCCCTTGCAAAATGAAGGCTGCAAATGATTTTCTGCCAAATCTTGGGAATAGGGTTGGCAGTGCCTGCAGGAGACAAGGTCAGCCTTGTCTATCCCCATCACCAGGTGTGGTCAGGTTATATGACCAACCTACCACGTTCTAGGTCTTGGTTTACACTCCAGGTCACGTCGGTGAACTACATTTTGTTTTTTTGTTTGTTTTTTCAGCTCTGTAAGTTCTGCTAGATTCTTCTTGTGTCTGGAATCAAGTATAACTCCTCAGAGGGTTCAGGTGACCCTCCCTTCTCTGGACTGTGGCTGCCCCCCCAGATGTCAAGAATTGCTACTGAGCTCTCCTCTTCCACTTGTCATCACATTTCTTGACTGCCCAGTCTATAGAGGTCTACAGTTTGTCACATCCGTTAGATATACAATATTTAGGTTTTTGGAAATCATTGATCTAGTTAGGAATAGACCCAATTACTGTTCTGTCCACCATCTCTAAAAAACTCTGCACTGGATACTGTGACTTCTCCTGGGTAACTTATTCATTTATTTTTTAGCTTTCAGTCTGAGTCATCCTCATTTATGGATGTTTACTGCTTGACCTGAGATGGGAGATGATGACCTGAGAGCATGAGGTTCCCGAACACGTTCAAGCAACGGGACCAGGGGCTATTTCAGTTCTTGTTTGTGAAAAGATACGTGTGCTGAGCTACGGAGACATAGCTGGAATAGTTGGCATCTGTTTGTGGCTTGGCACATTCCAAGGGTACGTTCAGGTGTGCAATCACCCTGGCTGTTGCAATACACAGAAATAGGATGTTCTGCTGGAATCAGAATAACATCAAGCAGTACAAAGTACAAACTTCTCACAGACTTGACATTTTCTCTGGACTCCCCACATAACTATTGAATGCAAACCCCTCTCCCCACAAAAAACAAATGGACTAAATCCAGGGTATAGATGAGTAATCATGTAGGCACCTTATACCGGGGCTATGTTAGATTTTTACTTGGAATTCGGGTGCTTGTCTGAAAGTTGACGTCTTGGAACCGAAAGGGAAAAACTATGAAAAGAATGTTTAATTTGCTCCATGAAGAAACTTGACATCCAAATATTATTTAAAGAAACAGTTTGATAATCTGTAAAGTTGACATTTTGAACAGTCTTGTTAATTAAAACCCTCATATCTTTTCTGTCATGTTTTTGCATCTCAAAAGCAATACCTAAATATTTCATTTGTTGAAAATTATTTGTTGATCTGTTTCATTTATACTTTCAATATTATAACTATTGCTCTAAGTATGGGCCAGATACTGAGCTAAACAATTTAGAAGGTATACTTCATTAACTCCTCATGACAGCCTTAGTTACGATTTCTTTGTGCGTTATACAGCTTAGAGAATTGAGACTTAGAGGCTTGTTAATTTGCCTTAGTAAGTAAAAGTCTTAGGAACTTCTAAGGCTTATTAAATTCCATGGCTCTAATTTGAACCTAGGTAGCTTAATTCCAGGGTCCACTTGGGTACTTAAACACCGCACTGTGTGGTGTACAACCAACATAAACAAACAAAACTTTGAAAAGTCAAATCAGATATCCTGGCATCAAAGCACTAAATACCCTTTTCTCACTCATGGTATCTACATTTTGCTCTGTCCTCCGACCTGCCTCACATTGCTTAGGTAGTGATGATGTTACTAAAGGGACAGGGTATATATGTGTGTCAGTGGCTGAGTGGCATTGCTGAGATGCCATGAGATATTTTCCCTGGACACATCTTCTCAACCTGTTTCATTATCTGTCCCAGTGGATGGAATATAGATTTTGTGTCCAAGGAACCTTATAATGAAATAGAGGATGCAGTTCATGCCATGGTTCTGGAGGAGACCTAACCCTTCTGAAGACAAGGTTAGCTCCAGAACAGGAAGATCACTGCAGCAGGTTTCAAATTAATTGTCATTCCTCCCTTCCCATGAGAAGGGACTATAAGAAAATGTTTTAACTAAGTGATTGATGAATCTACCTTATCTCAAATCAGTAATCCAGGAAATGAAAGTTTTTATCACTTAAAATCAGTAGTAGATTAATGAGTCTAGAATCCCTGCTTGGGGTAATGAAAAAGTTTTGGAAATAAATTGTGGCCATGGTTTCACAAGATTGTGAAGGCAATCAATGCCACTGAATTATGCATGTTGAAATGGCAAATTTTATTATATATATAGGTAGATATTTTATCACAATAAAAAGTCAATTATGGCGCCCTCCTTAGGTTCTCAGTTAAAAGCAAAAAGTCATAGATACTAGAATGTGCTTTGGCTCTACCCAGGGGCATCTCAAAACCAAGAGGGACAGAGCAGTAGGGCAATAGTATGAGGTTTAGGATGGACTGGACTCCAAGAGGGCGACCCAACAGCACAAATAATTTAAGGTCAACTTGCATTAAGCTTCATCCTGGTGTAAAGGGGGGAGGGTCTCTTCATTCTGCGGACCAGCAGCAAGATCTCAGCTTTAGTGTCAATTAGGGTTGAAGCAGGACTCAAATTAGTAGGTGACAGTAAATGTGGTGGGTTATTAAAGTCGAGGCCAAGAACATTGTGGGACTCAGGACAGAGCTGCGTATTTAGACAGCAAAGGGCACAATGGAGGTTGGCAGAAAGTTCATGTGGATGGAGGGGACACCTGTGGGAGAGCTGAGAGAAGAGTTTTGTGAATGGAGCTGGTGGGAAGTATCAGTCTGCACTTGAAGGTCAGCCTTTGTCATGGAAGATAACTGGGAAGACGCAACCCCAAACACACACCTGTGGCATCATCTCCTTCCAAACTCCATGCTTGCACAAGCAGTAGACCTGGAGGCCCAAGTGCTCTAGTGGATCTGTGGTCCCAGGGTGCACACTTGGATCCAGGAATCAGGGAGAAGGCTTTCCTCTTAGGGGGAGACCCTGGAAAAGCTCATATTTTAGAGATTCCCAAGAGATACCAACCAGTAGACTGGGGAAAGGGGTTTGTTGTATGGAATACTTTAAGTAGTGTGGTACCCTCATCCTGCTGGCCCCAGCAGGTTAAAGGGAACTGCAGCACTGAGTTGAATTCCTATTTGATCAGGTGATTATCAGAGGATTGCCTTTCTCTTTTTGTGCCCAGAGAACTTGAGAACAGTGAGGTTCCTCCACCCACAAACACTCCCTACACTTTATCTGAAGGGTCCAAGTTTTCAGGCTGCTTTACAGTTTATCATCTGACCTATACAGGTAGAGAGGAAACCCCTATGAGTGGATAGGACGGAAAAAAAAATTACAACACAACTGAGGAGTCTCTGAATAGAAGGGTTTTACTGAACAAAACTGATGGAAGAGATAGAAGAGAACTTTGATAGTAACATCTAAGATAATTCCTAGTGCAATTTCAAATAACCTAGAAGCGTGAGTAAGTATAAGAAGCCCTGGAAAGGCTATACTTTCAGGGATCATTTCTACTGTTCGCTGCTAGAGAAGTTTCTCTAAGTGCCAGGGATGTAACGTACAGCATGATTGCTGTAGACAACGCTGCTCTATGATGTATACGAAATTTATTAAAAGGGTAAATCCTACGATTTCGCATCACAAGGAAAAGAAGTCCTTTTTCTTCTTTTTATTGTGACTATATGAGATGATGGATGTTAACTAAACTTAATAATCATTTGGTAATCATTGCTAATCCTTTCATAATATTTGTAAGTCAAACCGTTATGCTGTATACCTTAAACTTATACAGTGATATGTGTTAATTATATCTCAGTAAAACTGGAGGGAAAAAAAAAAGCCCAGGAGGAGGAAAAGAAAGTGAGTCAAATTCCTGTGATGTTGAATCTGACCAAGTTTTACCCTCTTTTTAAAAAATTGGATTTCTCTTTTCTTACTGAGCTGCAGTTCTTTATACTACAACTCATTGTTGAGTTGCAGTTCTTTATGCTACAGCTCATTATTGAGCTGTAGTTCTTTATACTACAGCTGAACAAGACACAGCCCTTTGTTGGAAATACGCAATACACACATCTTCCCCCCCCCTCTGCAGCTTTCATGTCCATACCCTTTATAGTGTATTTGATGAATAGATTTTCTTAAATTAAAACAGTCCAATATATTATTTTTCTCTTTTATATGGTTCGTATTTTTTGTGTCCTGTTTGAGAAATATTTGCATTCTTTAAGTTCTTGAAGATGTTCTACTTTGCTTTTTTCTAAAAAAATTCGTTGTTTTGCCTTCCATATTTGTCTATGATACATCTGGAATTGATCTTTTTTGTGTATAGTGTGAGGTAGGCGCCAAGGGTAAATTTTTTCATAAGAGACTTCTCCTGTTGGCCCAGCCCCATGTACTATTATAAACCTGGTGGCTGTATTTGTGTGGTTTTGCTTCTGGATTCTCTGTTCATTCCATTGGCCAATTTGTCTGTCTTTACACCAATTTCACATTGTCTTAATTACTACAGCTCTATAAAAGGTCTTGACAACTGGCAGGGTAAGCCCTCCAGCTTTTTTTTTTTTTTTTTACATCTTTATTGGAGTATAATTGCTTTACAATGGTGTGTTAGTTTCTGCTTTATAACAAAGTGAATCAGTTATACATATACATATGTTCCCATATCTCTTCCCTCTTGCGTCTACCTCCCTCCCACCTTCCCTATCCCACCCCTCCAGGCGGTCACAAAGCACCGAACTGATCTCCCTGAGCTATGCAGCTGCTTCCCACTAGCTATCTATTTTACGTTTGGTAGTGTATATATGTCCATGCCTCTTTCTTGCTTTGTCACAGATTACCCTTCCCCCTCCCATATCCTCATGTCCATTCTCTAGTAGATCTGTATCTTTATTCCTGTCTTACCCCAAGATTCTTCATGACTTTTGTTTTTCTTAAATTCCATATATATGTGTTAGCATACGGTATTTGTCTTTCTCTTTCTGACCTACTTGACTCTGCATAACAGACTCTAGGTCTATCCACCTCATTACAAATAGCTCAATTTCGTTTCTTTTTATGGCTGAGTAATATTCCATTGTATATATGTGCCACCTCTTCTTTATCCATTCATCTGTTGATGGACACTTAGGTTGCTTCCATCTCCTAGCTATTGTAAATAGAGCTGCAATGAACATTTTGGTACATGACTCTTTTTGAATTATGGTTTTCTCAGGGTATATGCCCAGTAGTGGGATTGCTGGGTCATATGGTAGTTCTATTTGTAGTTTTTAAGGAACCTCCATACTGTTCTCCATAGTGGCTGTACCAATTCACATTCCCACCAGCAGTGCAAGAGTGTTCCCTTTTCTCCACACCCTCTCCAGCATTTATTCTTTCTAGATTTTTTGATGATGGCCATTCTGACTGGTGTGAGATGATATCTCATTGTAGTTTTGATTTGCATTTCTCTAATGATTAGTGATGTTGAGCATTCTTTCATGTGTTTGTTGGCAGTTTGTATATCTTCTTTGGAGAAATGTCTATTTAGGTCTTCTGCCCATTTTTGGATTGGGTTGTTTGTTTTTTTGTTATTGAGCTGTATGAGCTGCTTATAAATTTTGGAGATTAATCCTTTATCAGTTGCTTCATTTGCAAATATTTTCTCCCATTCTGAGGGTTGTCTTTTCATCTTGTTTATGGTTTCCTTTGCTGTGCAAAAGCTTTTAAGTTTCATTAGGTCCCATTTGTTTATTTTTATTTCCATTTCTCTAGGAGGTGGGTCAAGAAGGATCTTGCTGTGATTTATGTCATAGAGTGTTCTGCCTATGTTTTCCTCTAAGAGTTTGATAGTTTCTGGCCTTACATTTAGGTCTTTAATCCATTTTAGCTTATTTTTCTGTATGGTGTTAGGGAGTGATCTAATCTCATACTTTTACATGTACCTGTCCAGTTTTCCCAGCACCACTTATTGAAGAGGCTGTCCTTTCTCCACTGTACATTCCTGCCTCCTTTATCAAAGATAAGGTGACCATATGTACATGGGTTTATCTCTGGGCTTTCTATCCTGTTCCATTGATCTATATTTCTGTTTCTGTGCCAGTACCATACTGTCTTGATTATTGTAGCTTTGCAGTATAGTCTGAAGTCAGGGATCCTGATTCCTCCAGCTCCGTTTTTCATTCTCAAGATTGCTTTGGCTATTCAGGGTCTTTTGTGTTTCCATACAAATTGTGAAATTTTTTGTTCTAGTTCTGTGAAAACTGCCAGTGGTAGTTTGATAGGGATTGCATTGAATCTGTAGATTGCTTTGGGTAGTATAGTCATTTTCACAATGTTGATTCTTCCAATCCAAGAACATGGTATATCTCTCCATCTATTTGTATCATCTTTAATTTCTTTCATCAGTGTCTTATAGTTTTCTGCATACAGGTCTTTTGTCTCCTTAGGTAGATTTAATCCTAGATATTTTATTCTTTTTGTTGCAATGGTAAATGGAAGTGTTTTCTTGATTTCACTTTCAGATTTTTCATCATCAGTGTATAGGAATGCCAGAGATTTCTGTGCATTAATTTTGTATCCTGCTACTTTACCAAATTCATTGATTAGCTCTAGTAGTTTTCTGGTAGCATCTTTAGGATTCTCTATGTATAGGATCATGTCATCTGCAAACAGTGACAGCTTTACTTCTTCTTTTCCGATTTGGATTCCTTTTATTTCCTTCTCTTCTCTGATTGCTGTGGCTAAAACTTCCAAAACTATGTTGAATAAGAGTGGTGAGAGTGGGCAACCTTGTCTTGTTCCGGATCTTAGTGGAAATGCTTTCAGTTTTTCACCATTGAGGACGATGTTGGCTGTGGGTTTGTCATATATGGCCTTTATGATGTTGAGGAAAGTTCCCTCTATGCCTACTTTCCACAGGGTTTTTATCATAAATGGGTGTTGAATTTTGTCGAAAGTTTTCTCTGCATCTATTGAGATGATCATATCGTTTTCCTCCTTCAATTTGTTAATATGGTTTATCACATTGATTGACTTGTGTATACTGAAGAATCCTTGCATTCCTGGAATAAACCCCACTTGATCATGGTGTATGATCCTTTTAATGTGCTGTTGGATTCTGTTTGCTAGTATTTTGTTGAGGATTTTTGCATCTATGTTCATCAGTGATATTGGACTGTAGTTTTCTTTCTTTGTGACATCCTTTTCTGGTTTTGGTATCTTGTTTTGGTTTTGGTTTTGCCTTATGTATTGAGGTGCTCCTATGTTGGGTGCATAAATATTTACAATTGTTATATCTTCTTCTTGGATCGATCTCTTGATCATTATGTAGTGTCCTTCTTTGTTTCTTCTAATAGTCTTTATTTTAAAGTCTATTTTGTCTCATATGAGAATTGCTACTCCAGCTTTCTTTTGGTTTCCATTTGCATGGAATATCTTTTTCCATCTCCTTACTTTCTGTCTGTATGTGTCTCTAGGTCTGAAGTGGGTCTCTTGTAGACAGCATATATACGGGTCTTGTTTTTGTATCCATTCAGCCAATCTGTGTCTTTTGGTGGGAGCATTTAGTCTATTTACATTTAAGGTAATTACTGATATATATGTTTCTATTCCCATTTTTTCAATTGTTTTGGGTTCGTTATTGTACGTCTTTTCCTTCTCTTGTGTTTCTTGCCTAGAGAAGTTGCTTTAGCATTTCTTGTAAAGCTGGTTTGCTGGTGCTGAACTCTCTCAGCTTTTGCTTGTCTGTAAAGGTTTTAATTTCTAAATCAAATCTGAATGAGATCCTTGCTGGGTAGAGTAATCTTGGTTGCAGGTTTTTCTCCTTCATCACTTTCAATATGTCCTGCCAGTCCCTTCTGGCTTGCAGAGTTTCTGCTGAAAGATCAGCTGTTAACCTTATGGGGATTCCTTGTGTGGTATTTGTTGTTTTTCCCTTGCTGCTTTTAATATGTTTTCTTTGTATTTAATTTTTGACAGTTTGATTAATATGTGTCTTGGCATATTTCTCCTTGGATTTATCCTGTATGGGACTCTCTGTGCTTCCTGGACTTGATTAACTATTTCCTTTCCCATATTAGGGAAGTTTTCAACTATAATCTCTTCAAATATTTTCTCAGTCCCTTCCTTTTTCTCTTCTTCTTCTGGAACCCCTATAATTCGAATGTTGGTGCATTTAATGTTGTCCCAGAGGTGTCTGAGACTGTCCTCAGTTCTTTTCATTCTTTTTTCTTTATTCTTCTCTGCAGTAGTTATTTCCACTATTTTATCTTCCAGGTCACTTATCTGTTCTTCTGCCTCAGTTATTCTGCTATTGATCCCATCTAGAGTATTTTTAATTTCATTTATTGTGTTGTTCATTGTTGTTTGTTTCATCTTTAGTTTTTCTAGGTCCTTGTTAAATGTTACTTGCATTTTGTCTATTCTATTTCCACGATTTTGGATCATCTTTACTATCATTATTCTGAATTCTTTTTCAGGCAGACTGCCTATTTTCTCCTCGTTTGTTAGGTCTGGTGGGTTTTTATCTTGCTCCTTCATCTGCTGTGTGTTTTTCTGTCTTCTCATTTTGCTTATCTTACTGTGTTTGGGGTCTCCTCTTTGTAGCCTGCAGGTTCGTAGTTCCCGTTGTTTTTGGTGTCTGTCCGCAGTGGCTAAGGTTGGTTCAGTGGGTTGTGTAGGCTTCCTAGTGGAGGGCACTAGTGACTGTGTTGTGGTGGATGAGGCTGGATCTTGTCTTTCTGGTGCGCAGGTCCACATCTGGTGGTGTGTTTTGGGGTGTCTGTGTGTTTTGGGGTGTCTATTATGATTTTAGGCAGCCTCTCTGCTAATGGGTGGGGTTGTGTTCCTGTCTTGCTAGTTGTTTGGCATAGGGTGTCCAGCACTGTAGCTTGTTGGTCGTTGAGTGAAGCTGGGTGCTGTGTTGAGATGGAGATCTCTGGGAGATTTTTGCCATTTGCTATTATGTGGAGCTGGGAGGTCTTTTGTGGACCAGTGTCCTGAAGTTGGCACTCCCACCTCGGAGGCACAGCATTGACTCCTGGTTGCAGCACCAAGAGCCTTTCATCCACACGGCTCAGAATAAAAGGGAGAAAAAGTACAAAGAAGGAATTAGTAGAAGTAGAAAGAAAGAAAGAAAGAAAGAAAGAAAGAAAGAAAGAAAGAAAGAAAGAAAGAAAGAAAGGAAGAAAGAAAGGAAGAAAGAAAGAAAGAAAGAAAGAAAGAAGGAAAGAAAAAGAAAGGAGGGAGGGAGGGGGGAAGGAAGGAAAAAAGAAAGAAAGAAGATAAAGTAAAATAACAAAGTAAGATAAAATATAATAAAGTTATTAAAATTAAAAATAATTATTAAGAAAAAAATTAAAACAAACAAAGAAACAAACAAAAAACGGATGGATAGAACCCTAGGACAAATGGTGGAAGCAAAGCTATACAGACAAGATCTCACACAGAAGCATACACATACACATTCACAAAAAGAGGAAAAGGGGAAAAAATCATAAAATTTGCTCTCAAAGTCCACCTCCTTAATTTGGGATGACTCGTTGTCTATTCATGTATTCCACAGATGCAGGTACATCAAGTTGATTGTGGAGCTTTAATCCGCTGCTTCTGAGGCTGCTGGGAGGGATTTCCCTTTCTCTTCTTTGTTCTCACAGCTCACAGGGGCTCAGCTTTGGATTTGGCCCCGCCTCTGCATGTAGGTAGCCTGAGGGCGTCTATTCTTCGCTCAGACAGGACGGGGTTAAAGGAGCAGCTGCTTCGGGGGCTCTGGCTCACTTAGGCCGGGGGGAGGGAGGGGCACGGAGTGCGGGGCGAGCTTGCGGCGGCAGAGGCGGCGTGACGTGGCACCAGCCTGAGGCGCGCCGTGCGTTCTCCTGGGGAAGTTGACCCTGGATCCCAGGACCCTGGCAGTGGCGGGCTGCACAGGCTCCCCGGAAGGGTGTGTGTGGATAGCGACCTGTGCTCGCACACAGGCTTCTTGGTGGCAGCAGCAGCAGCCTTAGCATCTCATGCCTGTCTCTGGGGTCCGTGCTTTTAGCTGCGGTTCACGCCCGTCTCTGGAGCTCCTTTAAGCAGCGCTCTTAATCCCCTCTCCTCGCGCACCAGGAAACAAAGAGGGAAGAAAAAGTCTCTTGCCTCTTCGGCAGGTGCAGACTTTTCCCCGGACTCCCTCCCGGCCAGCCGTGGTGCACTAACCCCCTGCAGGCTGTGTTCACGCCGCCAACCCCAGTCCTCTCCCTGCGCTCAGACCGAAGCCCGAGCCTCAGCTCCCAGCCCCGCCCGCCCTGGCGGGTGAGCTGACAAGCCTCTCAGGCTGGTGAGTGCCGGTCGGCACTGATCCTCTGTGCGGGAATCTCTCCGCTTTGCCCTCCGCACCCCTGTTGCTGCGCTCTCGGCCGCAGCACCAAAGCTTTCCCCCTCCGCAGCCACAGTCTCCGCCCACGAAGGGGCTTTCTAGTGTTTGGAAACATTTCCTCCTTCACAGCTCCCTTCCACTGGTGCAGGCCCCGTCCCTATCCTTTTGTTTCTGTTTATTCTTTTTTCTTTTGCCCTACCCAGGTACGTGGAGAGTTTCTTGCCTTTTGGGAGGTCTGAGGTCTTCTGCCAGCGTTCAGTAGGTGTTCTGTAGGAGTTGTTCCACGTGTAGATGTATTTCTGGTGTATCTGTGGGGAGGAAGGTGATCTCCGCGACTTACTCTTCCGCCATCTTTCCTAAACCTCCTCCAGCTTTGTTTTTATTTCTCAAGATTGACTTATCTATTCTTGACCCAGGAGGGGTCTTACTTTGTATTTCCAAGTAAGTTTTTGGAATCAGCTTGTCGACTTCAACACAACAACAAACACCTTCTGGGGAACTGAGTGAGATCTCGTGGAATCTACAGATCAGCTGGAGGTGAGTTGACGTGTCTACAATATTTTACCTTCCAGACCATGACTATAATGGGTTCTTTGGTATATTAAGGTGTTCTTTATTTTGTAACAATGATGTTTCACAGTTTTTTTTCTATAGATGGATTGTACATATTTGGTTAGATTCATTCCTAGGTATTTGATGTTTCTCAATGCTTTTGCAAAGGGTGTCTTGTTATATCTTCATCTTTTTGCTGCTATATTGTGACACAATTTTTCAACGTAACAGCAAAATTTTCACAATTTTATTATGAAAATGTTTAAACATATGGGAAATTTGAACAAATTTACCGTGAACACTTATACACCACCACCTCGATTTGAATTTAACACTTTACCTTACTTGCTTTTTCACATATTTATCCATCTATGCATCCTTCTATCCGTCCATCAATCTATCTTGTTATTTGGATACAAATATTTGGATACACTTTGAAATAGTTTGAAGACATTTGTACTTTCTTCCTAATTACTTCAGCATGCATTATCAGCCAGAGTTTGGTGTTTTTTGTGGTTCCTTTATTTCTTTTGAGGTAAAATTTTCATACAATGAAATGAATAAGTCTGAAGTATATGATTTGAGGTTGACAAATGCATACACTCATGCAACCCAAATCCCTGCGATTACACAGACCATTACCATCACCATGCCTCATTCCAGCCAATCTGTAACCCCACACAGAGCCAACCACTGTTCTGCATTTTTCAACACAGTTTTCACCTGTGTTAGATATTCGTGTCAATGAAATCAAGCAATTGTGTGTGTGTGTAAGTAATCTGTTCTTTTTTATTCCTGAGTAGTAATCTATTTTAGAAATAGGCCACAATTTATTTATTGGTTCACCTACAAATTGACACGTGGGCTGTTTCCAGTTGGGGGCTATTACAAACATTTGTGTACAAGTTTTTTTGTGGACATTAATTTTCATTTGTCTTAGATAAATACTCAGAATTGAAATTCCTGGGTCAAGGGTACTTGTAGGCTTAGCTTTAGAAAAACTGTCAGAAGTTTTCCCAAAGTGGCACCAGCTGTATCTGCTAGCCTGATAAGTCGACTTCCCCTCGTGGTAGAGACCTCACCTGGAAGTCAGTTTTGGAAGTGGGAGGTGTCAAATCAGGTGATAAATAAGTGTCAATCTCCTTTCATGTCTTCAAATATAACACTGGGAGTTGTGGTAAGAAGCATAATTTCATGCTGCTGTTTCTGAGTGGTCCTTGTTCCATCCTTTGTCTTATTTGATGTCTTTGTGACCTCTGGCACTGTGGCTTCCTTCTTGTTTCTTGAGACGTTTCTTCTGTGTTGGCTTCTTTGATGGCATTCTCCTCCCTTTCAGGATTTTTATTTTTCAGTCCCTTTCGCCTCTTCTCCTCTCCTTTCTCCTTAAATGTTGACATTCCCCAGAGTTCTCTCTCTGTTTTTTTTTCCTGGATGACCTCATCCAAACCTGGCACAATGATTTCCTGACTTACTGTTATCTCTTCCATGAGGAAGGATTGATAGAGCTGAATTTCAGCATCTTTTCACCTCTAACGAGATCATAGGTCCAGGCATTGCTGAGTCTAACAGTGGCCACTAAGATCAAAAAAGGGGAGGCAAGAAGACATTTGGTGCCTCGTGATGGAAATATATAACATCGCCTGTGTGATTAAAATTTGAACTTGAATCTGATCACACATCTAAATTTGATTACCAGTTTGCAGAAATATAGAGGATAGTGTACAATCAGCAGAATCTAGAGTTTGTAAAATTCGACAAGACAAATCACTCACTGTCTTCAACAAATAAATTGAGAAAGAGGCAGGAAGGAAGGGAGAGAGGAAGAGAGAGAGAGAGCGAGAGAGGATAAAAAAAAAAGCCTTGAGAGAGATTCTTCTTTGGTCATTGGGAGAAGTTTGTATACCAACTGGATATTGGATAACATTAAGAAATCATTGCTAATTTTTTTTATGTGATAAAGATATTGTGGTTATTTTTTAAAACAGTGTCTTTCTTTTTGAAACATTTATGGGTAAAGAGATATGGTATCTGATATTTAGTTCAAAATAGTAATAGGTTAGGGTATCTATTGCTGGGGATATGGGTAAAACAAGATTGGCAATGAGATGAGAATTTTGGAAGCTGTCGGAGAAGGTCTCCTTGTGAAAGGGATATTTATTTATTTAATACATTTTATTTACTTAGTTTTGGCTGCGTTGTGTCTTCGTTGCTGCGCGCGGGCTTTCTCTAGTTGCGGCGGGTGGGGGATGCTCTTCGTTGTGGTGCGCAGGCTTCTCATTGCTGTGGCTTCTCTTGTGGCTCTAGGCGTGCGGGCTCAGCAGTTGTGGCACACGGGCTCAGTAGTTGTGGTGCACGGGCTTAGTAGCTCCACGGCATGTGGGATCTTCCTGGACCAGGGCTTGAATCTGTGTTCCCTGCATTAGCAGGCAGATTCTTTACTGTGCCACCAGGGAAGTCCCTGAAAGTGATATTTAAACACAGACTTGAAGGAGTTGATGTGGTGGCCTGTGTGCCTGTCTGTGGGAAGAAAGTTCCAGGTGGGGTCGGGGTGGATGGCAAGTGCAGAGGCCCTGAGCTGGGACTTGCCACGAAGGCACGTTGCAGGACAGCAAGAAAGGCAGGGTGGCCGGAGGGCAGGGAGGCGAGAGCCGTGGGAAATGATCTTGGACGCACAGCTGTGATTTCAGTCTCCTAAGGCCTCGCGGGCCAGTGAGAAGACGTGGCTTTTGCTTCTCATCTATCTGGGAGCCTTTGAAGTGTTCTGGACAAGGGTATCTCATCACTGACTCATGTCTGAAAGAGGCACTCTGGGCTGCTGTGTGGAGAACGAGGCCACCAGTATGTGTGTCTGGGTGGTTCTCCGAATAATTCACACGGGAGATGCTGATGGCTTGAGGCAGATGGTGGTTGTGATGAGAAGGGTGGATTCTGACTGTATGTTGAAGGTAGAGCTGACAGGATCTAAAGCAGATAGGATTGGGGGTGAGAAAAAAATAAGAAGCAAGGGCTAGATGACCTATCCTAACCCTGGCCCGTGGCCAGAGCGCAATATACATTTCTTCAGTGAGCAAGTGGACGTCACAGACTAATACATTCTTCACTAAACTGAAATATCCTCAAGGGCCAGGATCACGTCTTACTTGACTTTACAAGAGCAACCATGCGTTGTCCTGATTCATATTGGAGCCCACCAAATATTTCCTCCCTAATCAATGTTCACTTTAACCAGGTGAGGGGAGAGGAAAATTGCTTCAGAGTGGCCGGCAGCCACAGCCTGTCTGCTGATTGGAATTCCTGCTTCTGGTCCTGCAGCCTCTCATGATGGACCCACGCTGTTACCATGAGCTCCCACACCCACTTGGCCGATGGGGGGACATGCACATCGGCTACGAAGTTCACGGTATTCATCCAAGAGCTACAAATACATTTCAGATGTATTTGGAGACCTGATGTATGCAGCGGAACAAAGTGTGTTCAGTGGGAAATTAAGACCACAGAGGCAGATGCCCTGCTCTTTGTAGGTTGCCAAGAGTTCAAGCGAGAGGGAAAGGAGCACAGCCATTGTCTTGAGGCACAAAGATGAATCTAGCCCCAAATGAAGAATAGGCAGAGCTCTGGTTCTTAAGTGCTCATTCAGATGCCCCTTGTGTGTGGTGGGTACAGATGAAGGGCTGAGTGGGAACAGCCAGCCTTCTAACCTGACCTACTAAGACTCGTCTGGGGTGCCAGCTGCTGGCCTTGACTGGAGGCCAAAGTGTTGGACCCAGAGAAAAGGACATCACAGGGGCCGGGACTGGCCTTTTTAATTTTTTATTTCTGCATCCCGGAGTGGCACAACCCACGACTGGCAAGCCTCGCACTTTCCCGGCTGCTTCTTGCTCCTCTGCGCTATGGCAGACACCGCTTCCTCCAATCTCCCTGTCAACTGACTTCTCAAAGTTACCCCGGAATCCGCTCTTACCAGGGGAGCCTGGTGTGGCTACTTTCAAGTCTCAGGAAATAAAATAAAATAAAATAAGATAAATAAAATAAAATAATAAAATAAAATAGTTTCTTCTATCCACACCAGAATACATCAGCAGACAGTATAACCATTATTTGTAAAAGGGCTAAATTTGGTGGCATGACTGAAAAGGTGGGAGAAAAGTATTTTATATACTATGTGCCAGCTATGTGGTAGCATCAGGCAGACACCCAACCAAACCCAGAACATACTTGTGGAATGAATCAATCTCTCTTTCTCTCTCTCTCTCTCTCTCTCTCTCTCTCTCTCTCTCTCTCTCTCTCTCTCTCTGCCACATATGCAATACTGATACAAGATTACACACACAACGTCTTATTGTAATATTATTCAGAATTTGAAGATATTTTCAGTGCATTTAGTGTAGTAAGATGAATAAACAGCTAGGACTATGAATACACCAGTAAAAAAGTAAACGAATTTGATAGGTCCAGGAAGACTAAATAATTTGGCTCAGATAGAGTACGTACCAGTACGTACCAGACACTTGCTGGGAATTTCATTCCTCTTTGCTAAAATTAATTTGGCATTAAGGAAATAAGTGAAGGCAATGTGGCATGTGTTCACCTTTGTTACAAAGTGCAACTAATAAATTCAAGGGCTTTGTATAAATTTTCAGTCAATTCTATGTCCTGCTTTATTCAAGCATCTTCATGGTCCATTTCATTTGGTTGGTTTTGTTCTTTCATTTTGACACATCGAGGTCATAAAGTCTGGAGGTTTGTTGATCAGTATGTAACAGTGTCCTCTAAAATGCTTCAAGTGTCCACGCACACGTCATCTCTTTCGGTATCTCGAATCTCAGGATTGTGTACTGTCCACCTACATAAAAACGTAAAATGAGGCCAGCTCAAAAGGTCAGAAAGATGAGTTTATTTGGGAATAACGGGGGGAATTGCAATTTGAGACAGCAAAGTGTAGCGAGCTGCAGCGCGTCCGTTGAGAGTTCGGGGCGCTGCATACATGGGCCGGGAATGTAAAGAAGGGAGAGTTCAGTTACAATCTACTAAAATCAGAAACAAACGGAAACCAGCTTTGAAAATTCCCTGAGCAGACAAAACCAGTCCAGCAGCAACAGCAAAGCTCAATTCAGCTTACTTTGTCAGAACAACCCGATCTGGGTCACTTCTTGTTCATGCCTCTGAAAACCATAAGCAAAACTTCCCAGGATTGATATGAGGTGATATCAATAAGAACATTCGAATATTATCAGGGTTTTTTTTTTTTTTTTGGGTAAATCAGGCATTTACAGAAAATCAATCTCTCAGCCCTGAAGTTTTGTTTTCCTGAGGACACACGTGTGAGATTTCCCAACTCATGTCTTCATTTCCATTTTATTCTTTTGGCGGCGCCGTGCAGCATGTGGGATCTTAGTTCCCCAACCGGGGATTAAACCTAAGCCCCCTGCATTGGGAGTGCGGAGTCTTAACCACTGGACCGCCAGGGAAGTCCCTATTGATTTTTGGTGTTTCCATTTTAGATTGAAATTCTTCCACAGCACCCTTGTTCGTTGGACCCGTCTGATTTATAAGAGAGAGACTGTGTTAAGATAAACCTCTCAGCTCCTTCTATGCTGCTTCAGGAACCTCTGTGGCAGGTGGTCTGTCCACTCCTGAGGATGGAGAGAGAGCAGGCTTCGCTGTGGAGGCTGAGATCGGGAATCAGGATTGGAAATCTGGGAATTTGAGTGCTTTTCGTGTGGACTTTTAATCAAGCCTTCATTTTCAACCACATTCTGAACCCAGCCTTTAGAGGCAGCCCTGCTGTCAACTGCTAAGCCTCTAGGGCCTGGGCCACC
This sequence comes from Grampus griseus, assembly GCF_964374135.1. Classification (NCBI taxonomy): domain Eukaryota; kingdom Metazoa; phylum Chordata; class Mammalia; order Artiodactyla; family Delphinidae; genus Grampus; species Grampus griseus. The sequence goes on from NC_139003.1 coordinate 99,201,917, forward strand.
AACCAGTGTGTCCTTCGCTGGTGCCTCTACCCCACTGCAGGTGGACCTCCCCACACTGAGCCGGTGACCATTGTCTCAGGCCTTCCGCATCCGAATAGGTCTCAGTGTCTCTCAGTTACTCTCTCCCCTCTCTCATTTTCTTTTTCCTTTTGGAGAGATTTAGACAGAGATAAAATTTCAATTTCTTAAAAAACTTCTTGGGACTACAGAAAGGCCTGAAGATAAATTTGCAGTTTCAGTCCACCATGCTTACCCAGAACGTGGGCACTGGGGTCTTCATTCAGGCCAGATTCTGTGTTTCCTTCTGTAGGTGCAGTTAGTTACGCTCAGGGACTAACCCATGTACTGTGCAAATGAGAGGTCCTGGGCTTCTCCCCCTCATCCAGAAGCATGTGCTTCTGCTTCATGTAATCCAAAGGAGCGACCCAAATAATGGGAGTTTCAGGAGACAGAGGCAAGTATATTTGAACAAGAAATGGATGGGGGGGCTTCCCTGGTGGCGTAGTGGTTGAGAGTCCGCCTGCCGATGCAGGGGACACGGGTTCGTGCCCCGGTCCGGGAAGATCCCACATGCCACTGAGCCTGCGCGTCCGGAGCCTGTGCTCCGCAACGGGAGAGGCCACAACAGTGAGAGGCCCGCGTACCGTAAAAAAAAAAAAAGAAAAGAAAAAGAAATGGATGGGGGCTTTATAAACCACATGGGTAGATTACAGTTTGCTCAATTTATTTTACCATTTCTCTATGGAACGATACTGTTCATTCAGTCCCTACGATATCATAGACCTAAACGAATTTAGTTGTATAAATATAACAATGACACACAGAAATAACACAGCCTTGCAAATCTGGGTGAAGTACATTATCTGTAGCTGGAGGAGAAAATTTAAACTGTGGTTGCGTTGTTCACTACTATTTGTTTTTACGTTCAGCTAATGCCTTGTCATGCTTTTTTTTTTTTTTTTTTTGCGGTACGCGGGCCTTTCACTGCGGTGGCCTCTCCCGTTGCGCAGCACAGGCTCCGGACGCGCAGGCTCAGCGGCCATAGCTCACAGGCCCAGCCGCTCCGCGGCATGTGGGATCCTCCCGGACCGGGGCACGAACCCGTGTCCCCTGCATTGGCAGGCGGACTCTCAACCACTGCGCCACCAGGGAAGCCCCTTGTCATGCTTTTGTAAACTGTGTATTTATTTGGAATTTTTGTTTTCAGTGATTTTTATCAAACACCTGTTTCCCTGATTACCAAAAATATGCATGCTAATGGTTGACGTTTTGAGAAACACAATGTTATAGGATATAAAAAAAAAAAAACCCCTGGGCTTCCCTGGTGGCGCAGTGGTTGGGAGTCCGCCTGCCGATGCGCGGGACTCAGGTTCGTGCCCCGGTCCGGGAGGATCCCACATGCCGCGGAGCGGCTGGGCCGGTGAGCCATGGCCGCTGGGTCTGCGTGTCCGGAGCCTGTGCTCTGCGGCGGGAGAGGCCACGGCAGTGAGACGCCCGCGTACCGCAAAAAAAAAACAACCCTGCACAATCCCATCACTAAGGACCAATCATTATCCACATTTTGGCCTGTCTCCTTCCACGTGTACAAATGTGTGTGTGTGTGTGCGTGTGCGTGTGTGTGTACACACATTCCCCTTTACAATTTATATCATATGGTATATGTAGCTTCATATCTTATGATGGGTCAACATTGTATAAATAGATATTTATTTTTTATTAAAATGAGTTATTCTGTACATATTGCTTTGCAACCTGCTTTTTCACTTTGCAAAGTATGGAGATTATTTTGTCTTCTCCAAGTGCTTTATCATAAAAACTAATGTCTCATTTGATAATAGAAGCATAGAATATATGGCTGTTTCCACTTGCATTTATTTGTTTATTATTTAGGATTACGTCAAATCTTATTGTTGATCATTTTCTTTTATTGGTTTTAATCATTTGTCCCTGGTGTCTTTGGCCCACTCTTCTAGTGATGTAGTTGTCCTTCTCTTATGATTTTAAGTCATTTTTGTATAGTAAGGTAAGTCATCCTATGTCTGTCATATGTGGTTCACATTTATTTTCCATTTTGTTTTATATTTTACTTTTTGAATGCAAAGAAGTTTTACATTATTCAGCAGGCAAGTTCTTAAGTTTTCCTTCATGTTGTTCACTTTTGTGTCCTCCTTTACCCAAACTCCTCTGTCTGCCCTCAGCCCCGAGCCGTCTCAATCGTGCATCCAGTTCAGGCTCTGTGTCACCTGTGTGGCCACGTCTGCCCCATCTGTGACTCTGGGCAGACCTGTCTCCCACACCCAGGCTGCATTGCCAGCTGTTTGTTTGATAGCCCCTCTCAGCTGTCAAACGAGCATTTTATACTTAGAATGTCTGAACTCCTGATCTTTCCTTAGGCCGGCACCGCCGTCCGCTTCCCCATCTCAGCTGCTCAGGCCAAAGCAGGAGTCATCATTACTTATCCTTGTCCCTCAACCCCCAGTCCAGTCTCTCAGGAAGTCTGCTGGCTCTCTCCTCGGCTGCACCCGACCTTTGGCCATTCCTCCCTATCTCTGCTGCAGACACCCTGTTCTGAGCCATCCGTCTTCTCTCATCCGGCACTGGCCCCTAACTGGGCACACTCCCCCTCCTCCCCTCCTCCCCTCAAGGTCGAGCCAACGCAGTGGTCAGAGGGTTCCTTCTCTGTCTGCTTGGAGCCGACCCCATTGACTCAGACTGAAAGCGCAAGTCTTACGGTGGCCTGCAGGACCTGTAATCTCTTCCCCGTACTCTCTGACCCCACCTCCTGCCCCTGCCCTTCTTCCTCCTTCCCTCCCAGCCATCCTGGCCTCTTTTTGCTTCTCAACACACCAGGGACATTCTTGTTCAGGCACTTTGCCCAAGTGGTGTCCACCGGGAAGGCTCTTTCCCCTGCATTTCCCAATCCCTGACCCTCACCTCCCTCAACTCTGCTTAAACATCACCTTCTTATCCTGCTGTAGTTCTGGTTTTCCATAGTGTGTCTCATCTCTTAACACACTGCATAACTTATTTATTTTGTCTATTCTTTTAATCATGTATTTGCCCTGCTAGAACGTAAGCTCCATTAGGGTAGGTTTTTTACATTGTTGACAGATGTATCCCAATAACTAAAAAGTCCCTGGCATGTAGAAGATATTCAGTAGATATGTATTGACTCAAGAGATCCTTAGGAAGTCCTCCACGCTGAGGCTAAAATCTCATTCTTTTTTCATCACAATTTGGGTTTCACATGGTATATTTGGTTTAATGAGTGAAGAGAAATTCTAACTTTTTTCTTTTAAACAGATATTCATTTGTACCAGCACCATTAATTTAACATTCTAGCTACTCCCCATTTATTAGAAATACTGCTTTTATAATATGCTTACTTTCTTATAGGCAGCTGGTTTGTTTCTACAAACTTATGTATTTCATTGATAGTCTGTTCTAGACTCTAGATATTGTGATTCAACTCATGGTTTTGTTAATTACAGGTGAATACTTGTCCAACATCCTGTTCTTTTTCTAGATTCAGAACTCATAATTACAACAGGGGAACCCATTCTGTGTATTTGGATAGGGTTGACCCTTCTTCAACTTTCCCAGCCCCCAAATACTGCCCATAGCTGTGAACACGAGCACAGTATCCATCTCCTTGGCCTTGGTGATTCAGGGTGAGTCACATGACTCAACACCGGGCAGCCAGAATTTCCTAAGGGGATATGGAAGACGGATGCTGCCAGAGAGAGGGTCTCTCTTTGGGCTCGGGATCATGACCTGTGATGCTGGTATAGGCTTGGAGCTGCCAGAAGCCATCCTGTTGCCATGTGGAGAATGAAGACAAGCAGAAGGGAAAAGAGAAAGACAGAGATCAGAAGGCAGTGTTCCAATCTTCAGATCCAGCTGTGCCTTGATTTCCCAGTCATGTGAATACGTACATCTTCTTCTCCCACCTCTGCCTTTTCCCCCTAAAACTGGCTTCTGTCTGTCACTTTCAACTGAAGGAATCTTGTCCAGTAGAAGGAGTCCATGTAAAAGACTGGACACAGAAGTTGGAGTGGTAACCATGGCACATGTGGCTGCCTTACCTGCCTCTCAAATTCTCATGAATGAAATGAAACTCTGAATTCAATGAAAATGTAACCATTCTGGAAAACATGAAAGATGAGCACATCCACTGTTGCTGGGGCAAAATCTGTATAGTTAAGGATACCTAACAAATGGATGAGAAAAATGTAAGTTCCTAGATTTATGGAGTCACCTTTTAGAATTCACACCCCCAAAAGAAAGAAAATAAATCATATAAAGAGAATTCTGACTCTAAGATATGAACCCAAATAGACCAGTAGTAGTTTTAGCCATGGTTTGAGAAATAGCTTAAAATATTTAAAGCCAAAGAATTTTACTTAGATGCCTTTACTTATCCAGCTGATAAGTTTTTTTTTCAGTTCTAAAATAGAATCAGCGACCCCAGGATTGGTGAAAGGAAGTTGCCTGTCCAGGGATAAAGATTTTTGCCTAGGAATCAATTTTGGCAAAAAGTGACGATAACTTAAAGAGCAAGAGAGAGTGTAGCATGTATTTTTAATAATATTAGTTGGACATATTTTAAAAGCTAAACTCATTTTTAAATCGCGATAAGTGGTTTCTAGTATTTTCACAAAGTTGCGCAACCATTACCACGATCTAATTCCAGAGTATTTTCATCATCCCCTAAAGAAACCCGTTATCTGTTAGCAGTCACTCCCCATTCCTCTCCTGTCCCTAGCCCATGGCAACCACTATTCTGCTTTCTGTCTGTATGGATTTGCCTATACTGGACATTTCATGTGAATGAAATCATATAATACATGTCCTTTTGTGTCTGGCTTCTATCATTTAGCATAATGTTTTTAGAGTTCATCCACATCGTTGCATGAATCAGACCTTCATTCCTTTACATGGCTGAATAATAATCTATCATATAGATATATCAGTTTGTTTACCCTTTTAACCACTGGTGGATATTTGAGTTGTTTCCAATTTGAGGCTATTATGAACAATGTTGCAATGCACAAGTGTTTAAAAACTTAGTGTACAAGTTTTTGTGTAGACATAGGTCTTCACTTCTTCTGGGTATATACTTAGAAGTGGAATTGCCAAGTCATATGTTAACTTTGTGTTTCACCTTTTGAGGAACTGCCAAACTGTTTTCCAAAGTGACTGCACCATTTTACACTCCGACCAGCGATGTATTAGGGTCCTATTTCTCCATATCCTTTTGCCAATGCTTACTATTTTCCATTATCCTGTTTGTTATACTCATCCTAGCTGGTGTGAAGTGGTATTTTATTGTGATTTCGGTTTGCAGTTCCTTAATGACTAATGAGGATGATTATTTTTTCATGTGCCTATTGGCCATTTGTATATCTTTTTTGGAGAAATGTCTATTTAAGTCTTTTGCCCTTTTTTTTTTTTTTTTGCGGTACGCAGGCCTCTCACTGTTGTGGCCTCTCCCGTTGCGGAGCACAGGCTCCAGACGCGTAGGCTCAGCGGCCATGGCTCACAGGCCCAGCCACTCCGCGGCATGTGGGATCTTCCCGGACCGTGGCACGAACCCGTGTTCCCTGCATCGGCAGGTGGACTCCCAACCACTGTGCCAGCAGGGAAGCCCCCTTTTGCCCATTTTTTAAATTGAGTTCTTTGTCTTTTTGTTGTTGGATTATAGGAATTCTTTCTATGTGCTGGATAATAGATCCTTATCTGATACATGATTTGCAAATATTTTCTCTTATTCTGTGGGTTGCTTTCCACTTTCTTGATTGTATTTCTGATGCACAAAATTTTTAAATTTTAATAGTTCAATTTATCTATTTTTCTTTTGTCATTTTTAGTGTTGCATCTAAGGGACCATTGTCAAATATGAGGTAATGAAGATTTACCCCTATGTTTTCTTCTAAGAGTTTTATAGTTTTAGCTTTTACACTTAGGTCTTTCATAAATTTTGCATTAAAATTCGTATACAGTCCTCTTGGGCTGCAGGATGGCTGAATGCTCAGAGCCTGAGGCCAAGGCCCTAGGACTGTGGGTAGAGGGGAGGGGTTCTGCTCTCTTTGTCTTTCCATAAAGCTGTTGATCTAATTTAAAAGAAAATTTGTATATGGTGTGAGATGAATCCAACCGTCTTTTTTTTGCATGTGGATATCCATTTGTGGAAAGGACTATTCTTTGCCCATTGAATGGTTTTCAATGGCAAATCAGTTGGCCAAGGACACAGATTCATTTGCGTCTTCTCAGTTCTAGCGCACTGATCTACCTGTGTGTCCTCCTGCTGGTACCACACTCTCATGATTACCATTGCTTTGTAGTAAGTTTTGAGATTATGCGCGTCTCTGTACTTTATTCTTTTTCAGGATTGTTTTGGCTGCTCTAGATCACTTGCAGTTCCATACGAATTTTAGAATCAACTTGTCAATTTCTACAAAAAAGTCAACTGAGATTCTGACAGGGATTGCCTGTTGAATCTGTAGATTAATTTGAAGAGTGTTTCTCTTAACAGTGTTAAGTCTTCTGATGTATGAACATGTGATGTTTTTCCATTTATTTAGATATTCTTTAATTTCTTTCAGTACTGTTTTGTAGTTTTCAGTGTATAAGCTTTCAGGCACTTCCGTTAAATTTATTCCTAAGTATTTTATTCGTTCTGATACTATTGGAAGTGAAATTGCTTCTTTAATTTTTGATTGTTTATTGCAAGTATATAGACGTATAATTGATTTTTATATCCTGCAACTTTGCTGAACTCATTTATTAGTTCTAAGTGTTTTTTAGTGGATTCCATAGGATTTTCTATATACAAGAATGTGTCATCTGTGACTAGAGATAGTTTTACTTCTTCCTTTTCAGTCTGGATGCCTTTTATTTCTTTTTCTTTCCTAATTGTATTGACTAGAATCCCTCTAGGACAATGTTGAGTAGAAGTGGCAAGAAAGGCATCTTTGTCTTGTTCCTAATATTAAGAAAAAAGCATCCAGTCCTGAACCATGAAGTGTGATGTTAGCCGTGGGTGTTTGTAAATGCCTTTTATCAGGATGAGAGTACACCCTTCTGTCCCTAGTTTGCTGAGTGTGTTTATTATGAAAGGATGTTGGATTTTGTCAAATTTTTTTGCATCGATTCAGATGATCTTGTCATTGAAGAAAATTATTGATACGATGCTTTATACTAATTGATTTCCAGACCAGCCTGGCTTACTTGAGATAAATCACACTTTGTTATGGTGTATAATTCCTTTTATATGTTGCTGGATATGGTTAGCTACTATTTTATTGAAGAATTTTGTGCACATATTCATAAGAGATATTGGCCTGGAGTTTTCCTTCCTTGTGATGTCTTTGCCTGGTTTTGGTATGAGGGCAATACTGACCTTATAAGATGAGTTGAGAAGTATTCACTCCTCTTCTATTTTTTTGGAATAGTTTTTGAAGAATTGGTATTAATTCTTCTTTAAATGTTTGGTAGAATTCAGCAGTGAAGTGATCTGTACCTGGGCTTTTCTTTGTGTGTTGTTTTTAAAAATTATTCATTCAATCTGTTTACTTGTCAGAAGTCTATTTATTTATTTATTTATTTTTAAAATTATGCATATGTATTTTATTTTCAGTAGTTACATATACAAATAAATTATAGATGCATGTACATAATCAAAGATTTGTTACCAAGAAAACCCTCCAGGGCTTCCGTGGTGGCGCAGTGGTTGAGAGTTCGCCTGCCGATGCAGGGGACACGGGTTCGTGCCCTGGTCCGGGAAGATCCCACGTGCTACGGAGCGGCTGGGCCCGTGAGCCATGGCCGCTGAGCCTGTGCGTCCGGAGCCTGTGCTCCGCAACGGGAGAGGCCACAACAGTGAGAGGCCCGCGTACCGCAAATAAAAACAAAAACAAAAAAACCCTCTAGCAGTCTTCCATCCCCTTATTTTTCATTCTCCACTCCCCAGTGGCTCTCACTTTAAACTCTTTCGTCACATTCTTTTGGTATTTACATCCAATTTTTTTTTCTTTTTTTTTTTTTGCGGTACGCAGGCCTCTCACTGTTGTGGCCTCTCCCGTTGCGGAGCACAGGCTCCAGACACGCAGGCTCAGCGGCCATGGCTCACGGGCCCAGCCGCTCCGCGGCATGTGGGATCTTCCCGGACCAGGACACGAACCTGTGTCCCCCACATCGGCAGGCGGACTCTCAACCACTGCGCCGCCAGGGAAGCCCTACATTCAAATTTTTAAATAACACAGTATCTTGCTGCTCTCTGACTTAGGAGCTTGAGGAATTAGCTAATGACTTCCTGCTAGAGAAGATGAAGATTTAACCCTTGTCTGTCTTCCCACACACCTCCTCACAACACATTCACCCTTTCTGTCCCCACTGCTACTCTCAAGATAGATATATCATAATTTTGGTTAGATCCCTTTTCTCTGACTGTGATTATATAAATCCTGTTTATAGCTGAGCCTTGAACTAATGATGATTAATGATGATTACTTCTTCCCTGCACCACTCTTTGTTTTCCCTGGTGTTAATAATTGCCTTACATTTTTAGTTTTGTATTATTATTGTTTCAACTCCAAACTCATCTCCAGTGGCCTAAATTTCCTTCATATATTCAGACACATTAGGTATTGATTCGTCTCCTTGGAGAACTTTTCATACTCTCTCCTGGACCACTTGCCCCGGGCATCTGCACACAGCTTGCTACTCCTTCCTGTGCTGGCTTTTGTATTTCCTGTATCCCAAGTCCTCCTTTTTCTTGATTTACTCTTGTTTTAGCAGAGTACTCCTTCCAATAGCTTTTTTTTTTTTTTAACATCTTATTGGGGTATAATTGCTTTACAATGGTGTGTTAGTTTCTGCTTTGTAACAAAGTGAATCAGCTATACATCTACATATATCCCCATATCCCCTCCCTCTTGCGTCTCCCTCCCACCCTCTATCCTACCCATCTAGGTGGTCACAAAGCACTGAGCTGATCTCCCTGTGCTATGCAGCTGCTTCCCACTAGCTATCTATTTTACAATTGGTAGTGTATATATGTCCTTGCCACTCTCTCACTTTGTCCCAGCTTACCCTTCCCCCTCCCCATGTCCTCAAGTCCATTCTCTATGTCTGTGTCTCTATTCCTGTCCTGCCCCTACGTTCTTCAGAACCTTTTTTTTTTTTAGATGCCATATATATGTGTTAGCATACGGTATTTGTTTTTCTCTTTCTGACTTACTTCACTCTGTATGACAGACTCTGGGTCCATCCACCTCACTACAAATAACTCAATTTCCTTTCTTTTGCCATAAGTCTATTTAGATTGTCTATTTTTTTTAGAGTCAGTTTTGGTAGTTTGTGGTTTTCTATGAATCTGTCCATTTCATCTACATTATCTCATTTTTAGCATATAAATTTGTATAGTAGTTTGTTATAATTCTTTCGTTCCCCTGTTGGTTAGGTAGTAATGTCCCCTCTTTCATTTCTTTTTCTGGTAATGTGAGTCTTTGCTTGCTCTCAATCTCTCTCTTTCTCTCCCTCTCTCTCTGACTGTTTCTGACACACATCTGTGGAGAAAAGGCTTTTTGCAGTGCACAATCTCCAAGTCAGGTGAAAGAAAGAGGGTATGAGTAGGGTCTTCCAAGAAACTTAGGAAGGTCAAATAATGACAATAATCTGGAAATGGGACTCTGAAGGAGCTCTAACCATGTTCTTCTCCCTCTATTGGCTGCCAGACTACTGGTTTCCACGGTGACTGCAGGCTGTCATGTTCCAGGCTACTACAGAGTTGGGGAAGGAGATGGGGACAGGCCACGCTGAAATGCCATGTATCCTGCTGTTCTTCCTGAAATTCAGCAGTTGCATGAAGAATAAATGTTTCCGAGATTGCTGAAAGAATTTTGGTTAATTTCCAGAGTTCTGAAAACGTCAATTCTGGCAATTTTTGTCAGTGTTCTCATTGCTTTTATGGAGAGGAGGATTGGGGGATTTTTTTACTCTGCCATTTTCACCGACATCACTCACTAAATTTATTTTTTATTATAAAAATAAACATTTAAGTCTAAATCTTGAATGCCACAGATTACTACATAGTTAAACTACTATTTGTATGAAGTCACATAATTTTAGAGACTGTGCTCAGGAAGTCTTGGTGTTTGAAGCATTACAATAACATAATAAATGGCAAGTGGAACACAACTGATGTGGATGATTGAAAAGCTTTGTCAAAACCAATGAGCTGGAAATTGCATGCCACACACTCCCGACACCTAATCTCACTTTCACGCACCCCTCTTCTAATCTCTCTAGGACAAAGATGCAGGTTTAGGATGCAATGAGGAGGCCATTCCTTGCCCCTACAAGTACAGGGTGAGCTTCAGAACTCTGAGCAACTGATGAAGGTCAAGATTCTTCTGTGACATAGTTACTGCCTCCCATTGTTATGTGACTCTGGACAAGAGGGAGAGTTTTAAAAATTTTGTTACTTCATTTATGGAAACTCACACACAGATGAAAATAAAGGACAGGTAGTGATATTTTATGTTCAAGCAGGAAAGTTGGAAATGTACTTTTATCTGGTTTTCAGTTCAAACAAGGACAGAGCCTATTTTTTAATCATAGCTGTCAAATCATTTTGACTTGTTCAAAGAAAGGGATTAACTCCCTGGATACAGTCAACCAAATAGCAGGCATCCTTCCTCTTCTCTTTCCCACCTTTCCCCCAGCCTCCCTCCCAGACACACCCAGAGATTATATGTAGTCATTTTTTTTCCATTCAGTCTTCTGTGGGCAATTGCTGAGAAAGGGGGGAAACTGAGTTTATTGAGTGAATGACGTCTTTTCTTTTAGGGGATTTGGATTAAACCCAAGTTTTTTGTGTAGTAAATTTGACAGGGGTTCAGGAAAAGTCTTTGCCTGGACACATCCTGGGACACTGGTGCCACACCTGTATTAGAGTTGCACGCCCAGGTATGTACAAGGTGTGGCAGCAGGAGCAATCTCAGCTGAAATCATAAATGACATGCTCCCAGGCTCCTTTTGGCTGCACTCTTTTCTTCTCATTGGAACTTCTCTATTAACTAGCATTTCTCCTTCTCTTTTTATTAAAACTGCTTCCAGTAAAAAGATTTGAGAAATTTATCAGCTCCATAAAAGATGAAGGATCAGGTTGAATGAACACCCCTTTCAAGAGCTTTTTAAATTTTAACAGGAAAGTAAACCTTAAGCTAAAAGATGAAGATTTCCTAATAGATTGGCGTGCGAGTAGGACAGGCTGGGGACATGAGAAGTGTGGTTTGTGGCTAGTGTCCCCTTCCTGTTACCCTAACACCCAGATGCCTTTCTCAGGCAAGTATGAGTGGTTGTGTATCTCATGCCTCAGTGAGGGTCTTCTCCCTGCCCTCCTTCCCAAGGAGCAACATGTGACCTGTTTATGACACACTCACCAACAGAAAGAAAGGTCCTCAGAATCCCCCAAAGACTTTAGCACATGAGTTCCTCTACTTGTCTCTACCCTGACACTTTGCCATGTTTTTGATCAGCTCCGTTATTTTCTTACTTCAATCCAACCTTATGTCACTTCTAATCAATAACCTATATGCTAGATCACCTATCTGAGGTGATCTATCCTCCTTTCCTTCAGATTTAGAGAATAAATGTCTCTCATTTCTAATGTTGACATGTGCACCCTGACAGATACATTCACGTGTATGCATTGACCTGCTTGGATTCCACGATATTAATTCTCATTCTATTGTGCTATTATGTTCATATTTTCCTTTAAAACCTTGACACAACCGTTGTTTTAAGGTCCTTATCTGTCACTTCCATCATCTCTGTCCCTCATGGGTCTGTGTTGATTCACTGATGTGTTTTGCTGGTTATGGGTCACAGTTTCCTGCTTCTTCACATGCTCAGTGTGTTTTAATTAAATGAACTAGATTTAAATAATAAACTGGATTTCAGACGCTGTTCATGTCTGGATTTTGTTGTCTTTTTAAAAGAGTACAGAATTTTTTTGGCAGGCAGTTATGTTTCTTCTGGATCAGCTGGATCCTTTGTTAGGGCAGGTTTAGAGCAACCCCGTGTTAGTTCTGCTATTCAGGTCGACTTTCCCGGGCTCTCTACTGGATGTCTTTGGTGTCTAATGAGCTTTCTACACTCTGACTGGTCTGCCCTGTGCAAGCTCCAGTGGTTGTCCGGTTTTACTTTATAGTAGTTGTTCTTTTTGCGGTAGTTTTCTGTTTAGTCTCATGGAACCATACTCTCTGAATGTTCAGCTTTCTCTTCAGCCAAAGACTTAAGGAGACTATATATAGACTTCTGGAACTCTAGCTCTACATTTCTCCATCTTTTCTACTATAGTGTGCAAATCTAGCTGTCTCAGACTTGCTGAATGCCGATGTCTGTCTCCTCAACTCAGCAAGGCTATGCCTTAAAATTTAATTTATCTGACTTTCTTACTGCTTAACCTTTCTTTTATCTAGTATTTGCCTAGTTATCATTTCTCCATTGTTTTACTTTCAGTCTTTCTGTATAGTAATTTCAAATGTCTCTCTTCAGTAGCATTTAATTAGACTTTATAGAAATCCCATCCTACAAATTCTGGGTTTTAATTTGAGTTTACTCCATTTACACTTACTGCGATTAATGGTATATTTGCATTTTTTCTACCATCTTCTTTCTATTTGCCCAGATCTTTCTTCTTTTTGCCTTCTCCCTTTCTTATTTTGAATTGATTGATTGAAGTTCCAATTTCATCATACTAGTTTGCAGTTTATATATTCTACCGTATTGTTTTACTGGTCACCTTTAAATGTAGCTTGCACACTTAACATAGTTTAAAGTTACTCTATTTCTACCTCTACCTTCTTTGCAAATAATTATTATTCCTAAAGTGTTGCACATTAATATTTGTTTAGATTTACCCACATGCTTTATAACTCATTTGCTTACCATTACTTTTTGCATCTAAGTCTTTTTCCTAAGAACTGATATCACTTTAAATCACCTTTTCCTTTTTAATAAACTACATATTTTAGAAATTCCTTTAAAAGGGTCTGTTGGTGGTAAACTCAAGTTTTGCTTGAAAATACATTAACTTCATCCTCTTTTTTGACTCCTAGTGTGGCTCTATGTAAAATTCCAAGGAGTCAGTTACTTTTTCTCAGATACCTGTCTCCTAGGACCTCATGTTTCCCTGCAGAAACCCAAGGTCAGTTCAGTGTGTCAAGCCCTGCAGGTACTCTCTCTTCTCACACTTGGTCTTTTGGAGATCATTTATTACTTTGGCTTTTTTCAGTATAATTTGAAATGTGTCAAGTATTGGACTTAATTTTATTTATCCTATTTGGTGTTTAATATAGTTCCTGAATGGGAGGATTGTTTTCATTAATTCTGAGGTTTTCAGCCCTATCTCTTAGAATGTCTCTGCCATTTCCACCTGTGAAATTTCGTCGCATTTCCAAAGTCAGATGTACATGTTATTTCTTTTATGAATTTTTTCTCATTATATGACCTTCCTCTGTTCTCTGGGCGCCCCCTGTTCTGTTGTATCTCCACCATCACACATGCTGGGGTTGGCTTTATCCCAATTGGTACCTAAGTGTGCCGTCTACTTCCATGCCCCTCTGCCCCCCGCTCAATCACAACTTCACTGAAGCTTAAAACCATTTCTTAATGATCTTTATGTCTGATAGTGCCTGGCAAATCACTGAAATATGTTTTCTTGAATTGTGACCAGGAGCAAAATACTTTCTGTGAAACTATTGTTTAAGCTAATTGCTAAACTCTATTATACAGCAATAGTGATTTTTCACTGTTCCAATTCGCATTTCAGTAAAATCTGTTTTAATGAACATTATGGACTAAAACCCCATGATTTCAGGTACTATAACTATCAAATTGTGATATAAAGGGATTTGAATCGTGTTAAATTTTCTTAAAATAAAAGTAACAGAAAAAAATTAGCTTAGCTCCTTCTCTGCAATTTGCTACAGATATTTAAAAAAATTTTTTATTTACTTTAAAAAGGTGAGGTATAATCGACATGTAGCATTATATTATTTTCAAGTGAACAACGTAATGATTCACCTATGAAAACCACCAATCTGTTCTCTGTATCTATGAGCTTGTTTATTGTTGCCGTTTTTTAAAAATTCTATATACAAGTGAGACCATACAGTACTTGTCTTTCTCTGTCTGACATTCACTTAACATAATGACCTCAAAGTCCATCCATGTTATTATAAATGGAAAAATTTCATTCATTTTAATGGCTGAATAGGATTCCATTGTGTGTATATATATATATATATATATATATATATGTACCACATCCTTTGTATCCATTCATCCATTGATGGACACTTAGGTTGCTTCCATATCTTGGCAATTGTTAATAACACTGTTATGAACGTGGAGGTGCATATTTATTTTTATATTAATGCTTTTCATTTTTTTCAGATAAATACCCAAAACTGGAATTGTTGGATCATATGGTAGCTCTATTTTTAATTTTTTGAGGAAACTTTATACCATTTTCCACAGTGGCTGCACCAATTTACATTCCCAACAGTGAACAAGGGTTCCCTTTTCTCTACGTCCTCACCAACACTTGTTATTTCATGTCTCTTTCATGTTAGCCACTCTGACAGGTGTGAGGTGATATCTCATTGTCGTTTTGATTTGCATTTCCTGTTGATTAGTGATGTTGAGTACCTTTCTGTGTACCTGTTGGTCATCCGAATGTCTTCTTTGGAAAAATGTTTAATCAGATTCTCTGTCCATTTTTTCATCAAGTTGCTTGGTTTTGTTGCTACTGAGTTGTTTGAGTTCTTTATATATTTTGGATATTAACTATCAGACTTATAATTTGCAAATACTCCCAATTCTCCCATTCAGTAGTTGCCTTTTCCCACAAACCTTTATTGAATTCCTACTGTGACCAAACTAGGAGTAAACCAATTTGCCTGAGGCTAATTTGCCAAAAACCCATTCACTTAAAGCAGATTTAGGCGACTGGTACATTTACCTAAAATTTATATTTACCCCATACTATTACCTATTCTTATTTTATATGTAACAGGATTGTTTTAACCTCTTTTGAAAGTTTTTTTAAATATACCTATTTATATTTTTCTAACCTCTGAACATTTCAAAGATATTTTGGCCAGTTTTCTAAAGGCATTGCCATCTAAGATTTAAATAAAAATTAATAATCGTACTTTAGCTGCTGTCACATTAAAAACTTGGTGTATCCGTTTAGACTATTTTTGCACTCTTGATGTACCTTTTTCCTATTAGTATACTTTTGAACTTTTCTAGAATTTTAAAAAACACTGTATTTAGTCACTTTAAAAATGTTTTTGATCTTTCTAAATAAGTATTTACGTTACACTATTTCATGTATGAATCATCAAATCGTGTCTTATGAATATTTTGGAACATCTTAAGAGGTGTTTAGAACCATTATACAATGGACAAAATATTAACCAATAAGCCCATGCTTATTGTTTCTTACCATTTTGTGAGGTATTTCAGTTCTGACCTAAATTTTTTTAAAGAATTAAAGGCCATATCATAAGTTATTAAAAACTAATTTCGTACTTCATCTTCTTCATATCCAAATCATAAGACAATACTAGGTCATGAACTGCAAAATAATAAACAAATTAAAACACCAAGTGATACACAAATGAGACCAGAGTTGCGGTGGGGCTGCTTATGGGGAATCATGCGCATTACGTGAACAACCTTCGGTTCCTCCACTATTGACAGTGCTTACTGGAAACTGAAGCACACGACAGCCTGCCTCTTAAATGTTTCATAACTGTTCATTCCAGTTAAAGTCCAGGTCATTCAACCTCTGCTTATGGTGCGAGGCTTCATCCAGGGGTCCACCATCGGGCTGCCCCTGAAGTGTGCCCAAAGATATTTTCCTCATATTTTATTTTGAAAATTTTCAACTCTGCAGAAAAGTTGAAATAACTGAATAATGAATATCCACATACCCACAGCCTAGGTCCCATGATTGCTAACAGTTTGTTACATTTGTTTTATCACATATATAATAAATCTCTCCATCCATTAATCCATCCTATTTTTTGGCTCCTCCAAAGTAAGTTGCAAATAACAGTATGCTTTACTTTTAAATATTTCAACTGTCTTATCATATTTTTTTTCTGGTTCCTAATGTTTTAGGTAAAATTTACCAAAGGGCACTTACTGTATGATTCCATATATACAAAGTTCTAAAATAGAAAAAATAATATATGGTAAAATTAAAAAATCAGAACCATGATTGCTTTTGGAGGGAGGAAGTATATAGGGTGGAAATTGATAGGGATGTGGCCCAAAGGAATTTCCCGGGTTCTAGCTAACCCACATATATAATAAATCTACCTGTCCATCAATTCATCTTATTTTTTGGTGCACTTCAAAGTAAGTTGAAAATATCAATATGCTTTACTTCTAAACATTTCAACTATCTTATCAGTATTTGTTTCTGGTTCTTAACTTTTTAAGGTAAAATTTACAGATAGTGGAATGCACATATCCTAAGCTTATCATTTGCAATTTTGAAAAACTCGTATCAACCTAATAGGATAATAGCTAGAATGCAGGAAATTCCTTTGGACAACATCCTTATCAATTTCCACCCTACCTACTCCCTCACTCCAAAGGCAATCATCGTTCTGATTTCTTTCTTTCTTTCTTTCTTTTTTTTTTACATATATTATTTTTCCTACTTTGGAACTTTGTATAAATAGAATCATTACAGTATGTGCTGTTTTTGTGTCAGGCTACTTTCACTCAGCGACACGTTTTAGAGACTCGTCCGTGTTATCATTATTTTCATCTCTCTTTGAATGCTGAGCAGTGAGATTCCCAATCTATGACTCTCACAGTCTGTATTCAGTCTCTTGTTGGTGAACGTCTGGGCTGCTTCCAGTTTTTGCCTATTGTGAATAAAACTGCTGTGGACACTATGTACAAATCTTTTGGTGCTTGTATGGTTTCATTTCTACGAGTGGAATTGTTGGGCCAGAGGGTAGATGTGTGTTTAATGAAAAATAGCAAAACCTTTTCCAAAGTGGCTGTTCCATTTTCTCTGCCACCAGCAACATTGGCGAGTTGCTCCAATATCATTCTCTTTATCTTAGCCATTCTGGTGGGTGGGTTGTGACATCTGACTTGGTATTTACTTGATGACTAACACTGCTGGACACTTTCTCATGTCCTTATCAGGCATTTGTATATCTTCCTTTTTGAAGTATCTGTTCAAGACCTTGATAATTTTACAGCCAGAAGTAACTTACTAAGAAAGAAACTAATATATTGCATTAGGTGCCATAATGTACAAAAAGCAATAGTCCTAAAAAAAGAAGATTGAAATATAAATGATTAAATCAGAAACAGACAATTAGAACAAAGAAAACAATAGACAGTGATTACAAAATTTGGCTTTTAAAATATTTATACTAGACAGTTCTCTGGAAAATAAACTTAGAAGGAAAATCACAAAAATTAGAAAGTATAATTCTGAATGAGAACACATAAAAATTTCAAAAGTGGAAGTGAAAATAATCTATATATGTGGAAAATAGTTATGAGAATATGATACACAAATGCATGCAAATAAATTTGAAAATTTTAATGAAAAGATAATTTTTTGATAAATTAAAACTGTCCAAATTCACACTTCAAACCCAGAAAAATATAATTGGCCATAAATAGAATAAGCACATTTCTAACTTTATCTGGCAGGTGTTGGCCCTTTCCTGCAATTGCGAAATACTTATATTTAAAGTCCTTGCAAATATTTGTCTCTTCACTCAGTGAATCACTCCCATTCTATCACCCTTTGTTAACCTTGAAATCTTTGTACATCAGTTACCCTAGAATCAACCCAATAGTTTTTTTTTTCTCTGTACATTTTGATTTGGTAACCTTTATCGCACAATTTTGCTAATTCTGCACCAATAGCTGCATGGGGCGTCACTTGGCACCATTGCTGAAGGGCATGCAGGGTGCTGTGCAGCCCACCTCTCAAAGGCTGCTTAGACTCTATGGCCACAGTTGTCAACAACGACCCGTCTTTTCCAGCAGATGTCACTGGAAGGTTTGCAGGAGCATAGGAACTGCTAGGTTGAGGAGTTTCAGCTTTCAGACTCAGACTTGCGGGTTTAGTGTCAGAAAGGTCACTAAATGTCACCATATGTTAAATGACACCGAACTCTTCTCATTTTTCTCATTGTAAAGAAACCAGCATAGCGATGGAGACACCCAAATTCCTGCAGCTGCCATAAACTTCTCCTGCCAAGACCAGATGGTCCGCACTCACTGTGGCTCAGGCCGCAGAGCAGGTGCCCTGCCTGACTCAGGAGCTAGAATTTTTCTGCATCAGATGAAGCCACTTTACTCACATATCCAGAGGGGCTGTCATACAAGTGAGGGTCTGTTCAGGACTCTCAGAAGGATGTGTGCGAGGAACTGGTCCGAGGACGGGTGTTTGTGAAACTTAAGGCTTCTTGCTCCAGAATGATGTTATGTTAGAGGAAGAAGTGATGCCCCCAAGCTTTTTCTGACAGTTACAACTCTGTCACATGCCCAAGGCTTCTTGCTTTGAAGTAAACTCATGTCCCATTGAAGTGGCCAATGACACGTAAAACCATCCTAACACGACAATGCTGATGCCATCTGTAACACCCTCTAATCACTTCTCCGAAAGCCTGTCTTTTCCCTGAGAAAAACCCAACCTCACGAAATATCAATGAAACTGAACAAAGAATATGGTATTATGGAAAAATCCATATCAGCACTGGAAACATTTCAAGAAATATAAAGAAATTCTCTCAAAATAGAAGATCTCAAGCAGATAGAGCCAAGGACCTAGGAAATTTAAAGAAAATTGTTGCTTAGTAAGTAAATGGAAAATGCCCCCAGTAGAACCTCCCCCAGTGTTCCAGTCCTGAACTTCAGAAGGAGGACACGGTAGCCATGCAGAGTAAATCTTGATTACACCAAACTTTCTGAGAAGTGCTTCGGGTACTGGATATCACACAGAAACAAGGAATCTTCAAAAAGACAATGAAGCCACAATTTGAGGGTTGAGAAAAAAATTTGTGCTTCAAGATTTTCATTTTGGGATGTGAAATAAATTTATGTGCTAATTAACTGGAATACATGTGCAGAAACACCAAAAATCAGAAGTGATAGTACCCACTGTATTAATTTCCTAGGGCCGCCACAAGCAGGGTGTAAGTACCATACACAGGGTGACTTAATACTATAGAAATGTGCTGACTCACAGTTCTGGAGGCTGCACATTCAAAATCCAGGTGTCATCAGGACCATGCTTCCTCTGAAACTCTGGGTAGGCCCACTCTTTACTTCTCCCTGGTGTCTGGTGTGTGTTGGCAATCGTTGGTGTACTCGGCTTCCAGCAGTATCACTTGAATCTCCGCCTCTGTTATCACGTGTAATTTTCCCCTCGTGAGTCTGTGTGCCTGTGTCTCTCCTTTTCTGTAAGGACGCCAGTCATATTGGCTTCAAAGCCCATCCTACTCCAAAATGAACTTATCTTAACCAATTACATCTTCAATTTCTATTTCCAAATAAAGTCCCATTCTGAGGTTCTGGGGGTTAGGACTTCAACACATCTTTTGGTAGGGGTTGGGGGACACAGTTCAATCGTGTGTCCTTGGAAAAAAATCCCTGAAAAATTTGTCTTACAAAGAGAGAGATTAATCATAGTAATTACTTCCAAGAAAAGGAAAGATTTAAAGGAAATGATGTTAAACAATGAAACCTGGTACAGCTAAATAATTGTCACTGTTGTTATAAAGCAATACACACATTAAAGTGAAAGTAAAAGTGCACAGTATAAAAAATAAAAATTCTATTCATGAAATTGGAGAAAACACCTGTGAAATATTGGAAGATGTGTTAGAAAACAGAAGGTGTGAAAGCACTCTACACGTCTCGTCTTTCACAGCTGGTGATATTGGATGTTACATTCTTTACATTGACATCATTAAAATTTTTTTTTAACATTTCAAGTTAGTTACATATAGAATAAAGATAAGAATTTTTAACTTTCAAATCACAAAAAGAATATAAAAATATAAAGAATACATGATCAGTATAATCACAGATAAAGGAAAACAGTGATAAAAAGCATGAAAAAGAGTAAGCATAAGTCAGAAGTAAGACTAAATGTACCAATATACATATAAATACATATTAATACCCATGACTGATTAATATTAAAACCCACACATTGAAAAACAACATAAAATTTGACTATGCATATGAGATGCACCTAAGCAGAGTAATAGAGAAACAATTTAATTTAAAAATATGCAATAATATACTAGAAAAATGCAATGTAGAGACAGCAGGGTGGGGAGTTTGGTGGTAACTGAGGTAATTTTAAAATCAGGCAAAATAGAACTTAATGGACAAAGTTCAGAGAATTCAGTGGAACCAGCACAGGGGATTAGGCTACGTTAATAAAGGCAGTGGATGCTACAGTGGAATTATGACACTTGCAAACTTTTATGTGAAATAATACAGCACCAAAATAAAACTAAAACTCTTAAAAATGCAAAAAAATGGACAAAATCTCAACTGCAATTCACTATGGTACCATTTCTCTTCTTTAGTAGATAAAAGGGAATACTAAGTAAGGATAGAGTGGTTTTGAAAAGTATAATCAATATGCTTGCTTTAATAGGTATACTTAGCACTTTGTATCTGATGAACAGAAAGTACACTTACTTTGCAAATATAAAGAAAATATTTATAAAAACAAATCAAAGCTTTTAATGAATTAAAAAATATAGAAGTATCACTGGTTACATTCAATGACAATGAAAAAAAAATCTAGATTTTAATAACAAAGTTCAACCAAGCTCAAACAAAATCCAAACCACTGGAAATTTTAAAATAAAAACAACATCAAAAAGAACAACTATTGTATGAAAATATTACATCAAAGACAAAATTAGAACTCCAATTCTAGACTATTTAGGAAATAAACACTATAAAAATACTAAATGTTCAGAAGAATTGGATGTAAGAGACATATTTTAAGTAAACGTTTTTTAAAAAGGAATAAATATAAATCAATTTAGTATTCATCTCAAGAAGTGAGAAAAAATTAATCTAAGGAAAGTAGGTGAAAGGAATTAACTACAAAATATAAAGTAATTAATTTTGAAAGGGAAAATGTACAAATTGAATAAAATAAATGAACTCATAAACTTTTGGCCCAGAGTGAGGGGATGTGTGATCATAGACTCACCCACAGGCTTTGAAACACACATCCCCAGGCTCCCATCCAGGAGATCCTGATTTATGTGATCAGAGCTGCAATGTTTATTATTTTTAACAAAGCTCGAGTTGATGTTGATGCGTTTCTTTCTCAAAAGACAGTAAATGTGGACCTCCTTTAAAAGGAAAAAAATCTCAATATATCTTATGTTGATATATTATTTGTGTCATTTTTATACGTATAAATTCCTTATGTTTATAGTTCTTGCACATCTGTAAAACCAAACACATTTACTAGATAAGTACCATAACAACCAAAAGCAACATTAATTCATAGTGACTGGTGATGTTTGTTGTTGCAATTCATAGTTGGGAGATGACATTTTGTATTTTATACTTTCCTGTCTCAACACTTAAATTTAAGCCTGCGGGACTGTCACACAAGCCATCACCATTATCGTGTAAACCACTGTTACACTATTAAGGTGTGATCATCAACTTAGTTGTATACGTCAACATGCATGATTAGTTTAAAAACATTCCATCTATAAAAATCATTGCTTATTAGCTAGTAGCCCTGCTACTACTAAAAGCATGTTCCAAACTGGCACAAAGGTGACTGAATCTGCATCAGCACAATAAAGTGCTGACTGCTGGGTTTCTCTGGCTGATTACACTGACCCCCCCTGCAAGCTAACTCACTTCTCCCACTGCTCCGTTCTACTGTAGCAGCTTACATCCCTTCATCATCCCAATGTGCTGTAATGTCATTTAGCCTGCACTTGGCTCTGGGGCATCGTTTGGCATTAAGCCCACCTCTGATCTTTGATCGTTAGCATACAGCAATTAAAGTAACACACTTAACCACTGCAGGAAGGGGTCTCATAGCATCAAGTCAGGCTCTCAACAGTGGAAGCTAAAGTCTAACCTTATGATAAGGCTTTTCAGTGGCCGAAGTTTGTCTTTACAACTGGTAATCTGGGAAGGGGTGAATTATTGGCATTTTAACATTAGGCCTTTGCCCACTTAATGGGATCCACACATACTTATCTATCACGATATTAATCTTGAATAATGCATCTTTATATTATCTATTGGTAACAAAATAATTGTAAACACAAATATACATTCAGATATTAAATTACAAGGCAGTTCTGGGTTATAAGATGATCCAGGATATACCAACATTTTTTTTTTTTGCCATTAGCCATAAAATCAATATATAAAATTCAAAAGTTCACAGAAAACTCATGGACCCCTGAGAGTATGTCTACTAATATCCAGTAGTCTGCACAGCAATCAGAACCACCGCTCGCCTGCAGGTCTGGGTTTACATAGACAAAAAGAGCAGATAGTCCTGGGCCCACTGTCCCTTTCTGGGCTCACCCACAGCCCAACAGTCATTCAAGCTGCAGACATCTCGCTCTAGTTCTTGGCTTTGACAGCATGTCAGACTCCTGCCTCAATTGGCCAGAATGAAAGCCACGCCACCCCAATTCCACTCTGCGTGATTCCCATTTCCTACTTCCATCCTGTTTTTTTTTGTAGTTTTACATTTTACATTTATGTCTATGGTTCATTATGAAGTATGATATATATAATATGTGAGTTACTGGTGAAGATTCATTTCTTTTGCATAGGACATCCCATTATTCTAGCACCATTTGTTGAAAAGATGTCTTCTTCTCCAATGAATTGCCTTTATAACTTTGACAAAAATCAGTTGAGTACATTGATATGTTTTGTTCCTTTGATCTACGTGTCTGTCCCTTTGTAAGGTACCAATTGGTAGACAAACATGTTGAGAATGGGTTTATAGGAATAACCCCATGAACAGTGGTTCAGTATTTGCTAATCCAGTGTTTGTGGCAACTTCATAGAACATAACTACTGCAAATACGGAGAACTGACTGTGAATACATTTTCAGCCTTTTCTGCTCCCAGGCGACGTTTACTGAGGAAGTTACTGGAAGGTAGTTTCCACCAAACAAGTGAAAACACCAATTAATAGGAAGGCAGGAAATAGGAAAAAGAAGATGCAACAGATGTGAGAAGCAATGGGAATTCTGGGATGATTTTGAGGATGATTTTGACCTCTAACCAGAGTTGAGTACAAAGAAATACAATTGTTCTTGCTCTACCTTCCATGCTTATTGCCCGAATCAGCTGAGATCACTCATGTCACCCCACGGAAGCGTTCTTCTCTGTTACCCCTGAGAGTTGGAGGTTGGCTACGTTGAGCAGCTTAGGAGAAAACGTACCCTGTTCCCACCCTATCCCCAACCATATTCTTGCTGGACCACACTACAGCCTTACTAAAAGTTTTAACTATTTCACTGACCACTGACTTTCCCAAATGGTGCTTTGGTAATGTTTCAGGTAAACTGGAGCCACGTTGTGATCCTGGGAAAGATGCACATCAGCCTCTCTTATCCTGGAAACTTTTCTAACAGTGGCAAGATCGACCTGAGAGAGCAATTCTTAACACATCTAGATAACGTATTATTCTGTATACATAGATACAGGGAAAAACTATAAATAAAATGAAGGAAGGGATTAGTAAATCCTTCAACATAGTGGTTACCTTGGAGAGGACAGAGGAGTGGGATAAAATCAGGAAGGCATTTCTAAGGGGATGGTAATGTTCTATTCTTAAACTGGGTGATGTGTGCATAGCATTTGTTTTATTGCTGTTCAGACTACACATAGGAACACACACAAACATACAATCAAGCACACAGTGTCACACCCTTTACTTTATTCATCATACATTTAAGAAAACAATTAAAAAATTAGGGCTTCCCTGGTGGCGCAGTGGTTAAGAGTCCGCCTGCCGATGTAGGGGACACGGGTTCGTGCCCCGGTCCGCGAAGATCCCACATGCCGCGGAGCGGCTGGGCCCGTGAGCCATGGTCGCTGAGCCTGCGCGTCCGGAGCCTGTGCTCCGCAACGGGAGAAGCCACAGCAGGGAGAGGCCTGCGTACCACAATTAAAAAAAAAAAAAAATTAGTCTTTTTCAAATCCCCAAATAGAAAATTTGAGAAGCCCTAGTAAATGTTTCTGGACTCCCCAAAGCCTTGTAATAGTTGGATTTTTTGGCTCTATCATTGAAGATTTTGGTCAACTGTTATTGTAGTACTTTCATTGACATTGATCTCTTATTTTTAAACATAAAAGGCTTTCTATGAAAAATATTTTCACATAAAGGAGAAGGAAAATTAGGTCAGGATTTGGATAGGGGCATTTAGTTGAATAATAAATCAGGTCATTGTCTTAAGCTAAGAGCATTTAAGAGTATCTCTTCCCACCGGGGATCTATTCTATATTTTCTTTCATTTTCTCCTCTGGTTTTCTGGCTCTTTGCTCACTGTAGCAGTTCCTTTCACATAAAGGTTTGCTTCAATTTGATCAAAATCTATTTTTTTCCCTAGTAGATTGAGACAAAGGAGAAATTCCTTACAAAGAAAAAAGTAATACGATGACAAAATCAATGTAGAGTAGAGGAAAATTGATCTAATTAATGGACATGTCTACATGGAGAAAAACATCAAAAGTGGTGGAACAGGGCTTCCCTGGTGGCGCAGTGGTTGAGAGTCCGCCTGCCGATGCAGGGGACACGGGTTCGTGCCCCGGTCTGGGAAGATCCCACATGCTGCGGAGCGGCTGGACCCGTGAGCCATGGCCGCTGAGCCTGCGTGTCCCGAGCCTGTGCTCCGCGACGGGAGAGGCCACAACAGTGAGAGGCTCGCATACTGCAAAAAAAAAAAAAAAAAAAAAAAAAAAAAAAAGTGGTGGAACACATTGAATTAATTATTTAGAAAATTCCTATTTATACATGATAAGACAAATGGCCATTGACTGAAGTTGTGAAATACCCTATGTGTTCATCATTGCATTCTCTGACGGTCGTCCCTGAACTCAATTCTTGTGAGATATTTTTGTTTTCTTTTTTGCATGTGGAATTCATTTTAATTTTGTACAAATAGGAAGCCAAGACCGTGTCATGTTAATCTTTTATTTCTCAATTTGCTGCACATGTGCAACTCCTGTTCTAGTGTCCTTTTCTATGTCAATGAGTAAGGAAACAATACTCCATTCTTTAGAAATGAAATAAGTTCAGGAGTATCTTCCTAATACTGAAAATGAGTGTCTTGAGAGCTAGGTCAAAAGGATGTTTACTGATAATCAGCTGAATTAAGTTTTGGAATAATCCCACTGGCTGAGGAGTTGAACAGGCGGATTTGCACTAGACTTCCTGCAGTTTTTCCATCCTCTCAATCCAGAGAACACCTTACCTGACATCTTCATTATCCTTACTTTTCCACCTTGAGAAGCTTAGCTTAGCTGATGGGCTGAGGGATCGTGAAAGTTCGCAAGTTGCAAGAAAAAGATAAACATTTGAGTGATGCCTCTGAAGGGAGATTCATTAGGACTTTCCCCGGACTTTTTTTGCGAATTCATCCGTTTATTGTGGGTGAGAGGTGGGCGTGAATTAGAAGTAGTCTGAGGAAATTCTTGCTGGCTTCAAAAGGATAGAATAAAATCTTCCAAATTCTACAATGCATATTAGTCTTTTCCCCTACTTCATTATCTTGGGACCTTAAATAGCTCAGTTTTAGAGAAATGAGGTGTTTTTATGCACCCTGATATGACTGCACATATATTTTTAACTGTAGAATATATGTTATTTTCAATAAATGATCTTGAAATTTTCTAGTGGTCTTAGAATTATCACTTGCCTTCCATCCTCTGAGCATCCTCTCCCTGGATGCTGTACATCTTTGTCATAACACTTGTGTTTGCTGCTAACTGTCTACCTTCTCTGCTAGTCTTTTCATTTCTGTGAGGTCAGGACCTGGCTCTCACATCCCCAATTTCCAGCCTTCGGTGAATGCCTCAAATATATCCACTGAGTATATGAATGGATATTAAATAAGACTTACTAGTGTCATGCTAATGTTGTGTATGCTTTATAAATGAAAAGATAATTATATTTTCTAACAAGGACAAAGCTTGAATCATTGAAGTGTGGTTTTTCTGAAAATGTGTTCTATAGAAAATTAGTTCTATGAGATTTTAACAGTTAGCCAAACAAAAACCTCTCTTCTTATTTCATAATTAAAGCTATTTGGAGAGTTGGAACTTGCCAGATGAAGCAAAACTGAACTTGTTACTTTACTGTGGGACAGAGAAATGCATTTAATAGGTGAAAATCTTCTTAATAGAGTGCAAATCTGTAAGTGGGGAGAGAGTCCGCATCATTTCTCAGTCTTATTTGACTGAAAATGGCCTTTTCAGGAAGCTTCCTGCAGGAACAATATTTCACTTTGGGAACTGCTGTGTTCAAACATGGCATGTACTTTTGTTTAACTGAATATTCCATTTTAATTCATCTGCTCTTTGGCCTCATATTATTTATGATCACATGTGCAACACGGACGTAGGAGGGAGACAAGCATTGCTGGAGAACCCATCCCCATCATCGTTCGGTACCTAGTGGCTCTTTAGCACTTGCAGTGACCTAGTGAGACAGGCTCCACTGTCCCTACCTTACAGATGGGGAGACTGAGGCTCCAGAGAGGTGACATAAGCTTTTCAATGTCAGTACAGCTAACATGTTGCAGGACGGGAGTCTAATTCAGGTTCACCTGGTTCCGATGTACACGTTTGCTCCGCTGATTTCATCAAGTTTTAAATTTGGGCCTTTCCATGACATCTGTCCTCACGACTGGGAAATTCCATGGCACCAGCAGCATCCCTGAGAGGGGCACCTGGAAGAGTCTTGCCTCCACGACCCCTGGTGAGAGAGCCTGTCCCTTTCCTGCTCCTTGGAAACTTTTCTTCTTTTCAGTTCCAGTTGCCTGCTATATTTTCTGCTCTTAAATTCTTTGAGGCCTCCCCACTTCCTTGTGATGATTCCTTCTCTTACTATTTCTTGTGGATTTCTCCTTTCTGAAATAACATTGCTTTTGTCTGAGACAAAGTTTGAAAGAAGGAGGAAACTTATTTTGAGTTCTTAATATATGTTTTATGCCCTTCAACCTCATTTGATTGGGAGTGTCTACCATTTTCTATTTATGAGTGTCTTTTATCTGCAAAGAATATTAACCACTTGTGTTTTACATGGATCACATATGTTCTCTCCTATTATTTCCCTTTTAATTTTGTGGATAGATTTTTATAATGTACATAAGATTTAAATTATATATAAATATATCTAGTTATATGTAGTCCCTTACCATTTCTTCTAGCGTGTTTATTCTTGTTTTATTTCTTAGACATTTTCAGGCTACTCAGACATTAGTTTAGAGCTGTGTATTCCTCACTTATTTTTGAATGTATTTTTTTGTGTACTAGTGTATGTCAAATGCTGTTTAAACCACATATGTATAATTAAGTAAATGAATAAATAATCAAGTAAAAATATAGTTTGTTATCCCAGATGCTATGCTCACTGTTACACTCTTGGCACCTGAAGGAGAGCCAGGCCTGCCTCAGACGCTCAGTGGATGCTGGTTGAGTCAACAGTGGGTGATCATACTGTACTACAAGGTTTATGGAGGATGTCCTTACTGTTCTTATAGGTTGGGGAAGAAACTTCTGTTGAGCTGATATGGTAGGCCAGTCAGTCAGTAAAAGTTATCTGTATTCTTCCCATCTAGCCAAAGAATGCCCATTTTTCATATATGAAGGAGAGAGGCAGCTTCTTTTTCCATTAAGGTTTGTATACAAGTGCCTAAGTAGAAAATGATTTTGTTGGCTTTCATTGAGACTTGTGTTCCTATCTGGAAAAGTCCTACAGAAATGAAGGTTTCAGTCATTTTTATATATCCAAAAGGTAAAGTTGGATATTTAGCAAATAAAAATACAGGATATCCAATTAAATTTGAAAAATAGCTCTAGCTGCCAAATTTTTGTAATTTATTGGCAAAAGCTGAATACGGGACATTTAGGCCATCCTGATGATGTCGATACAGGAAGCAAGAGAAATATGCAGGATGCCTGGCAAACTTACCATGAAGATTACTATCCTCCCTCTGCCCTCCCCTCAGAAAAAGGCCCCATGCACAGATGGTTCCTGGAGGCCCTGCTCCTCCCATGCTCTGGGGCAGGCCCTACTAATGCCTGCTTTTGATGCTCCAAGATGGTTCTTTGTGAAGCATTAAGTCATGCGTACTTATTGAAGACTTACTAGATGGGAAGAGCTTGCTGAGCTCTGAAAGATATAAAAATGATGGAGAAATAGTACAGTTGTGGACTGCATGTCTATGCCCCCACTATGGGATTAATGTTTTTATGGGAAGAGGAAGAGAGACCAGAGCTTTCTCCCATCTGGAGCACACAGAGCAGAAGCACACAGGGAGATGGTGGCCGCCCTCCAGCCCAGAGAAGAGGCCTCAGAATGGAACCCACCTCACCATCACGTTGATCCTGGACTTCTGGCCTCCAGAACTGTGAGAAATAAATTTCTACTGTTAAAGTCACACAGTCTATAGTATTTCATTATGGCAGCCAGAGCTGACTAGTACAGCATTACCCTCAACAAGTTTAAAAGGAGACAAGTGTGTAAACACCCTAAGTATCATAAAAATACCATATTAGAGATAAATGTTGTGTTATGGGTGTACTTACTAATTAAAAAAAAAATTGCCCTTTCCCCACCTTTGCATCTCATAAGAATGTAAGCTCCATGGGACATGGTTTTTATTTTGCTCACAGTTGTAGCTCCAGTACCTGGCACGGAGTAGGCACTTTCCAAATGTTTGTCAAATAAAAGAAAGCCTTGGTGAATGACAAAAAGGAAATGTAAGTGAACTCTAACAGAAAGGATTAGAGATAATTCCATGAAGAAGGGTTATGAAGTTCCATGCAGTGGAGATGGAAGCACGGTTAGTTCCGCCTGAGAGAGCAGTGTAAACAAATACGGGAAGTCATGAATTTTATGAACAGTCTGAAACAGGTGATAACTGGCATATATAGACTTAAAAAGTAGTTTGTATTATATGGTAGAGAAACTTGAAAGTCATGATGAAGCTTTTTGAACTTTATTCTATAAGCTACTATTTCTCCATGGAAGTAAGATGATAGTAGGTATTCCATGAAAATGATGCTCTGTAGCACATTAATTGGAAACATTATTTTTTATATGCCTCTCTTAAAGATCAATTCAGATATAAAGGCCCTAAGGACACCTGTAGTAAAACCAACTAACCAACTTACCAACCAAACACAAAAGTCTGTTTACCCCTAGTTAATGCAATCAATTCTCAGACTTATTTGACAATGGAATCTTTATCTCAAGGGCCATTTTTTTTTAACTTGTGGATTGAATGCTCTGGATTGCCAGTCCCTGGAATCTGTGGAGACTTGAATTTTGCTGTGGCATCACCCATTCTTTCTACACTGTCCAATGGCGAGTTCATAAAGTAGGGTTTAATGCAGAGACTTGCATTCTAGTCTAGCTTTGCAACTAATTCAGGTTATTTATTCAACCTCCATGAGCATTATTTTGCAGCCATAAAATGAAGAGATTGAAAAAAATCATCTTTAATTTCTATGATTTTATGCTCAATTCCCTTGAGAAGCCTAGATTTCAGCTCAGTGAGAAAAATGTCCTTGAGATCTGAGGACAAGATGACCTCAGATACGGGATGATGTTGCAATTTCCTCAGAGACCTGCTTCCAGGCTATAACTTCTTCCTCTCTGGACACATCATTTTTATTCTAACATTTAACAGTTGAATCTGCCTTCCATCCTGGACTTATTTCCCTGGAGAAGCAGGTGGAGCTCTCGGGTATCAGCTTGGTCGTAAAATTTTGCCAATTAGTTTGGAACAAAACTGTTGAGGTCACAATTCTCCAGATGATGAGGTTTTTCCACACTCTAATCTAATTTGTGGAATCTTTGCGGTTGTTCAGTCCTGATTATTATGATTAACATATAAATATGAGCATAGTAAACATTATAAGAAATGGTACTAGACAGTTTGATCAATTGTTTAAAAAGTGACTGATTCAAATTGCTTAAAATAAGCCCTTATGCTTGACCATACAGTCAGAGGACATAAAATAGCACAAGAGCCCTTGTTTGTAATATAATTAAACAAATAATTATTCTCTGCTCCTTATAACCCACCAACCTGGCAAAGTGTGAATTTTGTGTTTATATATGAGGATAAGTCATATTTCCCACCAATCAAAATTCAAAATGGAAGAAAGGAGAGATCATAACAAGTGTTCTCCCTACATCATCCCTCCAGCTACTTATTTTCTCTTTCCAAATAAAACCAATGTTTAGTTTTGCCTTAAGTGAGAGCATCTTATGCTTGTATATACAAACAAATAATTATTTATTGCTCCACTTCTTTGCCCAAATTCTGTCATTTGTTCTGAGCCTTTGGCAATGTGCGTATTGATTCTTTTGAAAAAGTAGCAGTCATGACACTGCAGAGTATCGTGCATCTTAGAATTGCCTTGAGTTCTGACCCGTATATCTATTGACCTACAGGCAGCCTCATACCTTCGGGTGCCATACTAACATCTTCAAATTTTTGTGAGTGTTAGGACTGAAGGAGGTTGAGAAGGTCTAAACAGTACAACGTGTAGTTTTCCAAATCCACCTGATTCTCAGTTGCCTCTTTCTTTGTACAGGTGGCTCCATCTTCAAGCGTCTCCTTCTTCTTTCTTCACGTGTGTGACTCTTACCCCAGCACTAGGACATCTCTCCCCGTGTATCCTTCAGGATATATATACACGCACGCCCCAGTCCAGTTGACTTAGGAGTTCTGCCTCTGTTCTCCCATGGCCGCTGAGCCACCTTGTCACACTGTGTTGTCATTGTCCTTTCACCTGTTTCCTCACTAATTTGAGGGCACGAATTAGATTTTTCATATTTGAATTTTTATCTAACTCAAGGCCTGATAAATACAAGGTTACTCAATAAATAAAGATTGAATAAATGGGAATAGAAAATATTAAGTTATCAGTGGAGAAAATGGGTTCCACAATTAATTTATTTGCCTCTAACCCCAAGACTTGTTAGGAAAACACACACACGTACACACCACTGAACAGTACAGTCTAGTGGTTACCAGTGCTGTCTAGAGTCAGATTCTTCTCTTCCCTGCACCAACACTAAGCTGTGGGTCCTCGGGAAGTCTACTTAACCAGTCTGTGCCTCTTTTTAAGAAGCATAAAATAAGAATAATAATAGTCCTTAATTCATAAGTGTCTTATGAGGAATAAATGAATATATATGTGTGTGTGTGTGTGTGTGTGTGAGAGAGAGAGAGAGAGAGAGAGAGGGCTTGAATAAGGGTTTAATAAATATTAATTATCATTTACTAAGTAATAATAGGGATTCAGAATCCAGAGTAATTTGGCTCAGATAATTTGACATAATGAACAAATTCATGTATAAATAAATAAATGGCTACTCTTAAATGTGTTCCTTCCATATTTCAGTGAAAAGTCGTAACTTACTCATTTGCTCAAGACAAAAATCTGGGGATGATCCTTGACTCATCTTGGTGTCTCACCCACCTCCTCCTTCCATCTAATCTGTCACCCAGTTGTGATGATTCCATCTTCTAAATATCTCACAAATCTCTTCACTTCTCTCCAACCCTCTTGTTAGCTGCCCTATTCAAGGCCATGTTATATCTTCCCTGGACTACTTCCAGAGCCCCTAATCTAATCTTGCTGTTTCCAGGCTTGTTCCTTTTCTATTCTATTTCCATATTGCAGGCAGAAGGGATTTCCAAAAAGGCTAGTTTTAAATTATATCACTCCCCAGATGAAAACCCTTCCAGGATTCTTCCTGAGGTCTTAGTTCCTTAACTTGTATTGCAGGATCTGGAAATGTGTGGGTTTTGCCCATGTCTCCAATTTCCTGTTATTCTCAACCTTGTACTCTACACTTCATCCATACTTTCTGTTGTTGCATTGGGCTGGACTCCTCTTGAGTCTAGTCTTCTGCTGAAACAATTTATCTTTTCTCCTCCACTCCCTATTCTTCTGAAAATCTCATTGGAATTCTCAATTATATTCACAAGGGTATAGAGATTCTGATACCAAAAAATTGGATAACTGCTTCCCTAAGGTAGTGACCTGGCCAGGATAACCTAGAGTGAGTCTACAACCAATATGCCTACACATGCTATAGGAGGTGTCCTGCTAGTTGGAAGGACAGAAACTTCAAAGGTGGCTACCATTAATATCCTCTGAGAGATAAAGTTAATGAATGCATGAAACACATAAAGAGATACTATTAAAAAATAAAGATGAAAAAGAAGAAGATATTCAAAGTACAAAAAGAGCTCTTAGAAGTTAAAAATGTGACAACAAAATTGAAAGATAGAAGGAATGAAAGATAGAGCACAGGAACTCTCTAAGACAGCAGAACATAAAGAAGACAAAATGTAAGAGACCAGAAATTGAGAAGGTTTTCTGAGACATCCAACAGCTGAAGAATAGAAATTCTAAAAGAAGGAAGAAACATATTAAACAGAAGAGAGGAAATAATGAAAGCAACGATTCAAGAAATTTCTCAAGACTGAAGGATATGAGTTCCTAAGCTAAAGGCACACCTGAACACCAGTGTGCCCGGCACCAGCATGCATCGTTGCAACACGTGAGGAAGAAATGGTTTCCAAACAAACAATTAAGAATCAAAATAGCATTGAACTTGTCAGCAGCAACACCGGAACACAAAAGATAATGGAGCAGTGTCTGGAGGGAACAGTAATACTTGAATCTATAATTCCCAGTTGTCTTTATGTAATACTTGATTTTTCTTACTGTTTCCTGGTTCTTTGGTTGCAACTACTAAATAATATAAAGCAGCCAAAATCCTGATGATTAAAGAGAGCAGAAGGCCAACATAATGGAAGGGTAAAGATGACAGCACTGTCCTCTCCAGGGTGGCCTTTATGGAGTTCAGCATTACAGTTAACTCAGGACAGTCTTAGACATTGTATAAAGACACGGTAATGGGATAAACAGTCTCTGGCTTACAATGGTTCGACCTAGGATTTTTTGACTTTACAGTGGTGTAAAATTGATATGCTTTCAGTAGAAGTTTCACTTTGAATTTTGATCCTTTCCCTGGTGAGCATGATGCAGTCTGATCCCCTCTCCTGATGCTGGGCTGTGGCAGCCACAGCTCCCTCTCAGCCCAGGATCATGGGGTGATAACCATTCTATACCCAGACAACAGTTCAGTTTTTCACTTTCAGTACAGCATTCAATAAATTATTTGAGATAGTGCACACTGTATTATAAAATAAGCCTGTGTTAGATGATTTTGCCCAACTATAGGCTAATATAAATGTCTGAGCATGCTTAAGGTAGACAGGCTAAGCTATGATGTTCTGTAAGTTAGGTGTATTAAAGGTACTTTCAACTTACAATATTTTCAATTTACAGTTGGTTTATTGGGTTGTAACCCCACTGTAAGTCAAGGAAGATTTGTACTTTCAGCTGGTAATTGTTTTTCCTCTTTGTTCAACAGTGAATCTCTATCTAATTAATCCTTTACTCTGGAAGGGACAGGTCATGCATGATTAATTTTTAAATTATATAATATGGGATGCAGCAAAAGCAGTTCTATGAGGGAAGTTTA
Organism: Grampus griseus; assembly: GCF_964374135.1. Lineage (NCBI taxonomy): Eukaryota > Metazoa > Chordata > Mammalia > Artiodactyla > Delphinidae > Grampus > Grampus griseus. The sequence goes on from NC_139003.1 coordinate 99,235,818, forward strand.
TAGCAATACAAGCTTACCTCGGGAAACAAGAAAGATCTCAAATAAACAACCTAACCTTACACCTAAAGCAACTAGAGAAAGAAGAACAAACAAAATCCAAAGTTAGTAGTAGGAAAGAAATAATAAATATCAGAGCAAAAATAAATGAAATAGGGACAAAAAAATAGAAAAGTTCAATGAAACTAAAAGCTGGTTCTTTGTGAAGCTGAAACTAACATACCATTGTAAAGCAATAAAAAAAAAAAAGAAAAAAGAAAAAAAGGGAGAGGGCCCAAACCAATAAGATCAGAAATGAAAAAGGAAAAGTTACAACTGAAACCAACCACAGAAATACAAAGTATCATAAGAGACTACTAAGAACAACTATACACCAATAAACTGGACAACCTAGAAGAAATGGACGCATTCTTAGACAGGTACAATCTCCCAGAACTGAACCAGGAAGAAGTAGAAAATATGAACAGATCAATTATCAGTAATGAAATTGAGTCAGTAATTTAAAAACTCCCAACAAACAAAAGTCCAGGACCAGATGACTTCACAAGTGAATTCCATCAAACATTTAGAGAAGAGTTAATGCCTAACTTTCTGCAATTATTCCAAAAAATTTCAGAAGAAAGAACACTTCCAGACTGATTCTATGTGGCCACCATCACCCTGTTACCAAAAACCAGACAAAGATATCACAAAAAAGAGAAAATTACTGACCAATATCACTGATGAACATAGATGCCAAAATCCTCAACAAAATACTAGCAAACTGAATCCAACAATATATTAAAAGGATCATACACCATGATCTAGTGGAATTTATCCCACGGATGAGGAGTTTTGAATATCCACAAATCAGTCAATGTGATACACCACAACAACAAACTGAAGAAAAAAACCATATGATCATCTCAGTAGATGCAGAAAAACTTTTATAAAATTCAACATCCATTTATGATAAAAATTCTTCAGAAAGTGGGCATAAAGGGAACATATATCAGCATAATAAAGGCCATACATGACAAACCCACAGCTAACATCGTACTCAATGGTGAAAAGCTGAAAGCACTTCTTCTAAGATCAGGAGCAAGACAAGGATGCCCACTCTTGCCACTTTTGTTCAACATAGTTTTGGAAGTCCTAGTCACAGCAATCAGAGAAGAAAAAAAATAAAAGAAATCCAAATTGGAAAGGAAGAAGTAAAACTGTCATTGTTTGCAGATGACATGATACTATATATAGAAAATCCTAAAGAGGCTACCAGAAAATTACTAGAGCTAATCAATGAATTAAATAAAGTTGCAGGATACAAAATTAATGTACAGAAAATTGTTGCATTTCTATACATTAAAGACAAAATATCAGAAAGAGAAATTAAGGAAACGATCCCATTTACCATTGCATCTAGAAGAATAAAATACCTAGGAATAAACTCACTTAAGGAGGCAAAAGAGCTTACTCTGAAAAGTATAAGATGCTGAAGAAAGAAATTGAAGATGACACAAACAGATGAAAAGATATACTGTGTTCTCGGGTTGGAAGAATCAAATTGTTAAAATGACCATACTATCCAAGGTGATCTACAAATTCAATGCAATCCCTGTCAAAATACCAATGGCATTTTTCACAGAACTAGAAGAAATAAATTTACAGTGTGTATGGAATGACAAAAGACCCTGAATAGCCAAAACAATTTTGAGAAAGAAGAAGAGCTGGAGGAATTACACTTCCTGACTTCAGACTCTACTCTTCTTTCTTTTAAAAGAATTAAAAGAAATGAAAACAGCCTAAGAGACCTCTGGGACAGCATTAAACACAACAACATTCACATTATAGGGGTCCCAGAAGGAGAAGAGAGAGAGAAAGAACCCAAGAAAATATTTGAGGAGATTATAGTTGAAAACTTCCCTAATGTGGGAAAGGAAATAGCCACCCAAGTCCAGGAAGCACAGAGGTCCCAGGCAGGATAAACCCAAGGAGAAACATGCTGAGACACATAGTAATCAAATTGACAAAAATTAAAGCCAAAGAAAAATTATTAAAAGCAACAAGGGAAAAATGACAAATAACATACAAGGGAACTTCCATAAGATAAACAGCTGATTTCTCAGCAGAAACTCTACAAGCCAGAGGGAGTGGCGTGATATATTGAAAGTGATGAAAGGGAAAAACCTACAACCAAGATTACTCTACCAGGCAAGGATCTCATTCATATTTGACGGAGATATCAAAATCTTTACAGACAAGCAAAAGCTAAGAGAATTCAGCACCACCAAGCCAGCTCTACAACAAAGGCTAAAGGAACATCTCTAAGTGGGAAACACAAGAGAAGAAAAGGACTTACAAAAACAAATGCAAAACAATTAAGAAAATGGTAATAGGAAAATACATATTGATAATTACCTTAAACGTGAATGGATTAAATGCTCCAACCAAAAGACACAGGCTTGCTGAATGGATACAAAAACAAGACCCATATATATGCTGTCTACAAGAGACCCACTTCAGACCTAGGGACACACAGACTGAAGGTGAGGGGATGGAAAAAGATATTCCATGCAAATGGAAATCAAAAGAAAGCTGGAGTAGCAATACTCATATCAGACAAAATAGACTTTAAAATAAAGAATGTTACAAGAGACAAGGAAGGACACTACATAATGATCAAAGGATCAATCCAAGAAGAAGCTATAACAATTATAAATATATATGCACCCAACATAGGAGCATCTCAATACATATGGCAAATGCTAACAGCTATAAAGGAGGAAATCGACAGTAACACAATCATAGCAGGGGACTTTAACACCTCACTTACAGAGGAGGTGGAAGATCATCCAGACAGAAAATTAAAAGGGAAACACAACATAAAATGACACAATACACCAGATAGATTTAATTGCTATTTATAGGACATTCTACCTGAAAACAACAGATTACACTTTCTTCTCAAGTGCACACAGAACTTTCTCCAGGATAGATCACATCTCCGGTCACAAATCAAGCCTCAGTAAATTTAAGAAAATTGAAATCATATCAAGCATCTTTTGTGACCACAATGCTATGAGATTAGAAATCAATTACAGGGGAAAAAAAGTAAAAAACACAAACACATGGAGGCTAAACAATACGTTGTTAAATAACCAAAAGATCACTGAAGAAATCAAAAAAATACCTAGAAACAAATGATAATGAAAACCCGACGATCCAAAACCTATGGGATGCAGCAAAAGCAGTTCTAAGAGGGAAGTTTATAGTAATACAAAAACAAGAAAAACCTGAAATAAACAATCTAAGCTTACACCTAAAGCAACTAGAGAAAGAAGAGCAAAGAAAACCCAAAGTTAGTAGAAGGAAAGAAATCATAAAGATCAGAGCAGAAATAAATGAAGTAGAAACAAAGAAAACCATAGCAAAGATCAATAAAACTAAAAGCTGGTTCTTTGAAAAGATAAATAGAATTGATAAAACTTTAGCCAGACTCAACAAGAAAAAGAGGGAGAGGACTCAAATCGATAAAATTAGACATGAGAAAGGAGATGTTACAACAGACCCCACAGGAATACAAAGCATCCTAAGAGACTATTACAAGCAACTCTATGCCAATAAAATGGACAACCTGGAAGAAATGGACAAATTCTTAGAAAGGTATAACCTTGCAAGACTGAACCAGGAAGAAATAGAAAATATGAACAGACCAACCACAAGTAATGAAATTGACACTGCGATTAAAAATCTTCCAACAGACAGAAGTCCAGGATCAGATGGCTTCACAGGTGAGTTCTATCAAACATTTAGAGAAGAGCTAACACCCATCCTTCTCAAACTCTTGAAAAAAATTGCAGAGGAAGGAACACTCCCAAACTCATTCTATGAGGCCAGCATCACCCTGATACCAAAACCAGACAGATACTACAAAAAAAGAAAATTATAGACCAATATCACTGATGAATATAAATGCAAAAATCCTCCACAAAATACTAGCAAACAGAATCCAACAACACATTAAAAGGATCATACACCATGATCAAGTGGGATTTATCACAGGGATGTAAGGATTCTTCAATACACACAAATCAATCAATGTGATACACCATATTAACAAATTAAAGAATATAAACGATATGATAATCTCAATAGAAGCAGAAAAAGCTTTTGACATAATTCAATACCCATTTATGAAAATACTCTCCAGAAAGTGGGCATAGAGGGAACCTACCTCCACATAATAAAGGCCATATATGACAAACCCACAGCAAAAATCATTCTCAATGGTGAAAAACTGGAAGCATTTCCTCTAAGATCAGGAATAAGACAAGGGTGTCAACTCTCACCACTATTATTCAACATAATTTTGGAAGTCCTAGCCATAGCCATCAGAGACAAAAAAGAAATAAAAGGAATACAAACTGGAAAAGAAGAAGTAAAACTGTCACTGTTTGCAGATGACATGGTACTGTACATAGAGAATCCTAAAGATGCCACCAGAAAACTACTAGAGCTCATCAATGAATTTGTTGAAGATGCAGGATACAAAATTAATGCACAGAAATCTCTTGCATTCCTATACACTAACAATGAAAGATCAGAAAGAGAAATTAAGGAAACACTCCCATTCACCATTGCAAGAAAAAGAATAAAATACCTAAGAATAAACCTACCTGAGGAGGTAAAAGACCTGTACTCAGAAAACTATAAGACACTGAGGAAAGAAATCAAAGACGACACAAACAAATGGAGAGATATACCATGTTCTTGGGTTGGAAGAATGAATATTGTGAAAATGACTATATTACCCAAAGCAATCTACAGATTCAGTGCAATCCCTATCAAATGACCCAGCATTCCCACTACTGGGCATATACCGAGAGAAAACCATATTTCAAAAAGGTCCATGCACCCCAATGTTCTTTGCAGCACTATTTACAATAGCCAGGTCATGGAAGCAACCTAAATGCCCATTGACAGATGAATGGATAAAGAAGATGTGGTATATAGATTCAATGGAGTATTACTCAGCCATAAAAAGGAGTGAAGTTGGGTCATTTGTAGATACGTGGATGGACTTAGAGACTGTCATACAGAGTGAAGTAAGTCAGAAAGAGAAAAACAAATATTGTATATTAATGCATACATGTGGAATCTAGAAAAATGGTACAGATGAACTGGCAGAAACAGAGACACAGATGTAGAGAACAAGGTTTCCTTAGTGGGAAATGGGAATTCGTGTGGCCAGTTGAATAAAGTCAGGATTCTTCTAGGCCCATGTATACCTCCTAAGTTAAAAAAAAAAAGGATAAAAAGGAAAATCTTCAAAATAAAAATGATAAGTAATAATTGTAGAAGCACGTTTATTTAGAATAACACAGCACTCGTGTATCTGTGCCTCTGTGTGTGTGTCTGTCTGTCTGTCTGTCTGTCTTAGGGAAACAATGGTACCAGCCTTAGTTAAGGACCTCATATATTGCACTAGTGGGTTGGGTCATTTGTGGGCTGAGGCTGCCCAGTAACAGGAAGGAGGAGAGCCCAGCTGGGGGCATTCATTCTCTGCCCTTACAGCTTCTTTCAGGATGTTCTTTAAAGGACACAGATTATGCTTTTCTTGAAAAAAAAAAAAAAAGTAAAGGTAGTTTTCTTTTTGAAATATGATTTTGTGTTTCATAATGCAATATAGTAAGAATTTTTATCATCTCATTTATTTATTGCCTTGAAAGGAGCATTCTCTCTTGCTATAGGGAGCCCCCTGTAATTTGACAAAATGTTATCATACATATTTTTAAATTACATTCAGCTTAAGTGTAATACCCAACAATGTATCTGCCGCTTTCTATCATGGAATATCCAGCCTCTATGAATCCTGTTGGTGTATATATTTTACCTTTACTTGCATATGAATATCTTCATTTAGTGGTATTCTGAGTTTGCATATGATTTTATATCTTAGTTTTCAAACTTAGTACATTATAAGCTCATATTTATGTGTTCCTATATGATTTCAAAACTATAATATTGCAGTGCTGCGTTCCATGTTATATTGATCAGATGGGGTTATAAGAAGTTCCCCGTGTTTTAATCTAAGTCCCCCATGCCTGCACCCTGGAAAGGAAAGATTGTGAATTCTGCTGAGATGTTTCCAAGATTCAGGACACACCACTACACCAGTGTGTGCTCTGATGGGTGTTTTGTTTTGTTTTGTTTCTCTCGGTTAAAAAAGAAATCAAGTCCGGGGCTGAGTTCAAGGCATTCATGGCTCGGAACGCAGCCAGGCTGTCTTTGGAAGTGGGCTCCTGCCTGGGGAGGGACTGAGGCCCCGCGCACAGCTCGGCGCAGACCCTGCGCCTTCGGTGCCAAGTCCGCCGCGCTCTCCATTGAGCCGGCGAGGACCCGGCGCAGCTGCTGATGTTGCGGTGTCAGCTCTGACACCGGGTCACCATAGCGACGGAGGCGGCTGCCAGAGAACCCTGGGGGCGAAACCCCGCCTGAAAGGACAGGAAAGTGACACTGGCCAGTTCGTGCCCAAATACCGGTTAGGTAGGAGACAAAGCGGGTTACAGATCAATATAAAAAGAGAAAAAATGCAAATCGGTGTCCTCGAGCGACTAAACAAATTATATTAAACCAACAAATAATTACCGGTCCCCAGTATTTCCAGGCGGGAGCCAGAGGGCAGGCTGGGGAGGGGATGAGGTTGGGGTTTAAATCCCAGCTCTAAGGTTTGATGCAAAATTTGGCAAAGCTACAATGCTAATTTGTAAAGTGCATAAAATAATGTTTACCTTAAATGAAGTGTGGAGAAAATTAATGAAAATATCAGATGTAAAGTGCTAGGGACTTAACGAACAAGCCAGCACCCCTGGGAAACAAAAGACAGTTAAGAAAGAGATTAAGACACTTCGAAGGAATGACAATCGATGTTCCTAACTGTGACCCTCAAAAAGTGTAACAGTTGAAGTTCCCTACGAATCATAACAGAAAAGCTGATTTCTGTTTGTGTAGTTTTGTTATTAGGTTTATTTTACTATGTATTCCTGCAAGGCACTCTATTTGGAGGATACATCCTATCATAAATATTTAATTATCTGAAAAATTAAACCAACCAACATTCTCTATCTTATCCTGGATAATTTACTATTATTAATTTTAATAAAAAGCTACATTCTCTTTTTTCCCCCTGTTATTTCTGATTGTAAAAGAATTGCCCACTCAGTAGAAAATTTGAGAAGCAGTTGAAGCTATAAAAATGCAGAGATGACAATATCTATAACTCCTTGCCCAGGAAAGCGATTTTAACATCTGGAATATTTTTTCAAGAGTTTTCCTTTATGCATACTTTTGAGTAATTGAATTCATATTGTACATACTTTAAATTTTGCTTTTGACTTAGTGGTATTTAAAGGCATTTTCCCAGGCCTTTAAATTAAAGGGAAATTAAATTAAATTTTTAAAGTTGTGTTTTATTTCTTTGATATATTATGATTTAATTATCTATGACTATATTTCAGAGAGTTTTAAATGTTTTCTTTTTTAAAAAAAACCCTAAGTTGAATATATTTGGCTTAAACACCTGTCCACATTTTAGATTATTTCCTTAGAATAAATTCCTCAGAAGTGGAATTACTGTGTCAATATGTATGAAAAATTACATCATTTTTGTTAATATTGCCAAAATTCCTTTCAGAAAAGTTTCTGCTTGACTCTTACTAGCAATATCTGAGGGCACTCAATAACTTCTGTTTACTTCATCTTTGTACCTTAACATTTGAAATCATCTCATTTTTAATTGAAAAGTTTTTATAATTAGGAAGCTGATATTTTTCAAATGCTTATTAACCATTTGTAATTTATTTTATGCTGTGGTTTATTGGTTCATGACCTTTGTTTAAAAGATGACTTTGTTTATGTGAAATGGATGGGTAAGAAATTTGGAACAACTCATCCACTAAAAGCAACTAGAAAATGTGACAAAACACCTGCAAGGTAGCATCAGAGACCTAATAACTCAGTGAACCACAGATTCAGGAGACAGGGGAAGAGTGAGGTCAGCTAGACAACCTGAGATTTAGTGGTCTTTATCCCTTTGCTGCAACGTGGGCAGGTTCACGGGGACAGAGGCTCCAAGACCTCCCAAGAGGAAGGATGAATCTGGTAACCCCCATCATTTCTGATCAGACCCTGGAAACCTGCTCTCCAGTAGTGAACTAAAAGGCAGTAAGACTTACAGGGACTTTGGCTCAGCTGGGAATCACCTCAGTTACACTGGATGAAGGGCAACAGGAGCTAGTGCCCCGTCACCTGCAGAAGCAAATGTAAATCATACTTGGTCCAACCTTGTTTCAACAGACAGTTGTCCAAATATCTGTGTTGAATATTTCTTTTATGTCACTCAAATTGAATGGAAAAAAATGGTAATTAAAATTTGGCTTTTGTTAGCTGCTTTGAAAGCTTTGAAAACAATACAGTGATATGCTTGTACCAACTATCATTCTAAGCACTCTGAGATTCCAAGGGTCTCTAAGGCAGTGTTTGTGTAGCCCCTTATCTCCTGCGGGCACAAGAGCCCAGCAGCTAACGGCTAAGGTTGCAGAGCTGCAAAGGGGGATGAATGAGCACACAGCCTTAACAGGGGTCCTACTGTGAGGGCCCTAAGAGGAAACTAATGGAATCTGAGATTGGGTGTATGTATGTGGATGAGCTCAGAACCCGGACCCCTAGATTCCCCTGAACCTTCCGGGCCAACAGAAGCAACATCCTCCCTCTTTGAACAGGAGCACAGACTCTTTGTGCTTGCAGTCCCCACCTCTTGGAGCCCTCCCCTGAGAGGCACCTCACGAGATGACCTTAGATCCATCCTCACCACCCTCACCATCTGTGACAGTTACAGCCAAATCTCAGCAGAGTCTGAGGGAGAAAACCTAGTCCCTGCTCCAGGAGGAATAACTTGGACACAGAAGTAATTGTCCTTGAGTTACATATACCAGCTGCACCTGGGAGGCCCCATGTGGGAATGGATCTTGAGAGAAACAAAAGAGAATATGAGACTCAAGAGACTCAATGGGGAAAGTTCACTGGCCTGGCAGCACTTTCCCAGGACTTGGGCTCAACCACCTTCCTTGACCACTGTAGCCAATCTTAGCACACTCCTGGGATGGCTCCTTGAAGCTTGGACAGGAAAGTCAGATGGAGCTGCCCCACTGCTTCAGGGTAGTATTGAGGAAGGGATCAAAAAACTCAGGAAGGTGGAAATGAAGAAATGTATTCATCAGGTAAGATGAAAAGATGTAGCATCTCAGCAGGCTTCTCAGAAGCTCCGTGAGGATGTTCATCTCACTGAGGCAGTAAGGGATATACCGTGAGGGGGAGGTAGCAGCATCTTTGGGAATTTCCGTGGTGGTTATTCTCTGGAATTGATGGTAGGACGTAGGGGTGCATAGAATCGGTGGGGAGAGTGGTAGTGTGGATGGAAGGCACTTGGCCATTGCAGGCAGACACGGTGGATACAACTACAGTAACCATGGTAATTAGCAGCAGTGCTGGAGTGCAATTTAGGGCGCCTTGCCTGTAAGAATCTGTTCTGAGGAGAGAAATAGGTGGATAGCTTGATTTTCTCCAAACTGTGAAAAACACCAAATATCCATCAAATATCAAACGGATGAATAATTGGTGTTAAAATCATATAATGGAATTCTCTTCAGCAATGAAAATGAACAATCCCAGCTACATGCAATAATGCGAATGACTACACTTAATGTTGAGCAAAAAAGTCAGATGCAAAGATCACATATTAAATGGTTCCGTGTATATCAAGTCCAAAAAAAAGCAAATCAGAATTATGACAAAATAAAGGAGAAAAATAATATGATCATCTCAATAAATGCAGAAAAGCCATGTGATAAAGTTTAACATTCCTTAGCAAGGAATAAATGGAACCTATAGCAATGAACTAATAAATATATTAGTGAAATATTGAAAGTTTTTCTTTTATATTAGATGACCACTACTGTAGGTCTTTAGCAAGTAAAATAAGGCAAGATAAATGAATAAAATATGGAAGGATTGGAAGGGAAGAAGTAAAACTGTCATTTGCCAACAACATGACTGTGTATGTAGAAAATCTAAAAACTTTACAGATGAACCATTGGAATTAAAGAGTGAATTTAACACAATGGCTTGGTAGAATTAAATACAGTAAGTCTGCTACATATGAACCTTCAAGTTGCAAACTTTCAAAGATGTGAATGTGCATTCACACATCCAATCACGTAAGTTAGTTCACGTGTCTGGCTTATGTTGTCATGTGTGTGCATCCTCTGCAAATGGTTGTGCTTTTGTGTACTTTACTGTATAGTACTGTATAGAGTGCAGTAGCACAGTATCTTTATTTCAAGCCCAGGATGTCTGAAAGCAAGCGTAAAAGCAGCGGTGATGTAGCTGGTACTGCTGAGAAGCGTCAGCTGTTGTACTGCACTACTGTACTTTTCAAGGTACTGTACTGTAAGATCAAAAATGTTTTCTTTATTTTTTGTGTTTGTTTTTTATGTATTAGTTGTGCAAAAAGTATTATAAACCTATTACAGTACAGTATTATATAGCCGATTGTGTTAGTTGGGTACTTAGGCTAAATTTGTTGGACTTACGAACAAATTGGACTTACGAATGCACTCTTGGAATGGAACTCGTTCGTTTGTAGGGGACTTACTGTATGCAAAACACAAAACACAATTTTACTCCTATGTATCATCAATAATTAGAAAATGAAATTAAAATTATACTATTCACAATAATATCATAAAACATCAAATATCTAGGAGCAAATCTAATATAAAATGCACAAGCCTTCTACACTGGAAACTTTAAATCAGTACTGAGAGAAGTTAAAGAAGACCTAAATAAGTAAAGCAATATATTTTGTTCTTGGATCGGAAGATTGGGTGTTATTAAGATGCCAATTTTCTGAGTTGATTTAATTGATAAAATCCTTATTTTAAAAAAGCTAGCAAGGGTGTGTGTATACATAGGTGCAAACTGATGGGCTAATTCTAAAAATGATACAGAATTTTAGTCCCAAGACAAACTGGAAGAAGAATTTAAAAAGTTGAAAGATTTATACTCTGGATATCAAGACTTATGATTAAGCTAGGGAAATTAAAAGATGCGTTATTTGTGCAAAGGTGGAGAAATGGACCACTGAACATAATAGAGAGCACAGAAACAAGCTCAATACATGCAGTCACTTGATTCATGACAAAGATATTATTGGAGAGGAATGGGGAAAGGACAATAAATAAACGGTGCTGGATAGGCATAAAAACTGCATATCCATAAGAAAAAGATTTAATCTTAATCTTTAACTCACATTGTAAAATAACAGAAACTACACAGATTGGTCTTTGCTCTGCTTCCTGCCACAGAGTTCCTAAAACCCTTGTAATTTCCTATGTGATAAAAGCACCAGGAGCATCTTTTGTTCTGATATTTAGTCTCTGACCTTGGTTCCTGACACAGAGCTCCTAAGTCTCTTGGATTTTCCTGAGTGATAGAGTGTTTTTTGTTTTAATGAGGTGACCTTTGGTGGGCTTCAGGATGGGGGCCGGTCACCAGAAAGACTAAGCCATGATTAGAAGTTTGGAACTTTCAGCCCCACCCCCGTCCTCTCAGAAGAGGAGAAGTGGAGTTAATTGATCATGCTTACATGAAGAAACCTCCTTAAAAATGTCAAAAATACGGGGCTCGGGGAGCTTCCAGGTTGGTAAACACATCTATGTGCACTCCAAATCCATGGGGACAGGAGCTGTTGTGCTGGGGACCCTTCCAGACCTCACCCTATATACCTCTTCATCTGGCTGTTTATCTGTAGCCTTCACATCATATTCTTTATTAGATAATAAACAGGTAAACATAAGTAAGTGTGTTCCTGAGTTCTGTGAGCTATTTCTAGCAAATAATCAAGCAGGAAGGAAGAGGATTCTTCAATTTGCAGCCAAGTCAGACAGAAGTTGTGGGTAACTGGGGGACCTCCTACTTGCAATTGGCATCTGAAGTGGGGGAAGGCTTGTGGGACTGAGCCTTTAACCTGTGGGATGTGTGCTCACTCTAGTCACTGTCAGAACTGAATTGAAATGCAGGACACTCAGCTGGTGTCGAAAACCCGCACATCTGGTGTCACAAGTATTGTGAGTATGAGAGTAAAGGAAAACAATGAGTTTTTTTCTCAGACACATGCCCTACACAAAAATAAATCCAGATGGATTGTAGAGATAATTGTGAAAAATAAATCAATAACATTTCTAAGGAGATAACAAGAGAACATGTATGTCTTTAGGAGTAGGGAAAGTTTTCTTAAATGTCAAAAGTATTGACCAATAAGAAAAAAAAAGATTACGGAAAGAACACATTAACACTAAGACACATTAAGAGAGTGAAATACAAGCCACTGAATTGGAGAAGATATTTGCAACACATATAATTGAAAAGAACTTGTATTAAAAACAAAAAACTCCTAAAAATCAATAAGAAAATGACAGCCCGATAAAAATAAAGTGAGCAAGAGATTTTAACAACAGCTTCACCCATGGAAATACAAGTGATTAATAAACATATGAAAAAGAACGAACACTCATTAGTCATCCGAGAAATGCAAATTAAAACCACAATTAGATTCTGCCACACACCTACCAGAATCGCTAAAATCAAATAGGCTGCCAATAGCAAGTGTTGGCAAGAATGGAAAGCTCTCATACACCCCTGGTGGGAGTAGAAATGGGTACAGTGACTTTGGAAAACTGTTTCCCATTATCTATTAAAGCTAAACTTATGCATACCCCAGATCCTGTAATTCCACTCCTAGGTTTCAACTCAACAGAAATACATACATATGTGAAAATATGTGTACAAGAATGTTTATTGCACATTATCTTTAATGGCTAAAGACTGAAAACAGATAAAAATTTCATCAACATTATAATGAAGAAATAATATTCACTGTATGAAATATCTTCCTACAGTGGAATGCTATCCAGTAATTAGGATGAATTAATTACAGCTGCACACAATATAACACTATAAATCTTGCAAACATGATGTTGAGAGAAAGAAGCCAGACACAAGAAATGTGTGCTGTGTGATGCCATTATATGAAGTTCAAGTACAGATAAATCTAGTCCGCGATGTTAGAAATCACTATGGTAGTTACCTTCGGAGATGGCTCTAGGAGTACTGATTCCAAGGGGGCTAAAGGGGCGCTTGAGGGGCTGGCGTATTTGTTTTGTTTTGTTTTGTTTTTGTTTTTGTTTTTGCGGTAGGCGGGCCTCTCACTGCTGTGGCCTCTCCCGTTGCGGAGCACAGACAGGCTCCGGACGCGCAGGCTCAGCGGCCATGGCTCACGGGCCCAGCCGCTCCAAGGCATGTGGGATCTTCCCGGACCGGGGCACGAACCCGTGTCCCCTGCATCGGCAGGCGGACTCTCAACCACTGCGCCACCAGGGAAGCCCGGGGCTGGCGTATTTTAACTCTTGATCTGGCTTCTGATTTCATGATGTGCTTTTTGTATGTGTGATAATTCATCATGCTTGGCACTTACATAATTCACTTTTCTGAATGTATGTTATTCTTCAATCAATGTGTTCCTAAGACAGAAAAGAAAAGAAGTACTTTACTGGTGTAGAAAACTCAAACATTCAGGGGTAGCACTAGCTTCAAGCTCAGTCAGATTTCATTGCTAACAAATCTTCATCAAATGTGCAAGTGTCTTATTGGCAGCAGCGCTAGGATGACAAGCCAGGATATGGCTGAGTGCCTTGAATGTATGCAGTTGCTTCTCCTTCTTGGCCTTCCTTTCTTCTACCTCTACTTCCACCCCATGAGTCATTTCCTCCAGGCCTACGGGGTTAACGCCTGCCTGTGTGTCTAAGTCTGCGCAACAGGTGTTCACTGGGCAGTGTTCAGTCCCATCTAGTTAAGGTGACATTTCACTTTTATGGGAAATAATTTCTTGTAGTTTCCCATTATCTATTACATTCACATGAAATTGCGTAAGAAATATTGTTTGGTTGGTGAATGGTCCCATGGATTGTGATTAAGTTAGTTACTAGCCTACCCTCTCCAAGTATGGATCAAATCTATTTCTCTTATCCCTTGAGGACCATTCTTCCAAGCAGTCTAGTGCCCAGTCTCTCCTCTCAAGGATGTTTGTATAGCAAACAGCCAGCCTAGGTAGAGATAGTGAACCAAGGGCAGATGTGTTTACTGTCCAGTATAATAGAGATAATGCCTCCCTGGGGAAAAGGGCAGGCAGGTCTTCTTGCAGTTGCCTTAATAAAAGATTGGGGTTTCCTAAGCTTGGGGTTCTTTGGCTATGATGAAAACCCATGGCCAGCACAACCACCTCTTGGTCACCTCCTCATTACCCAGCGGGACTTGGGGGACAAGGGGAGCTGATGCTTACATGAAGTTCATGCTGCCTGCTGTGCCCTGAGGAATAAAATTCTCTGTCTCTGACCCAGGAATCGTGTGTCTTCTCTCAGCATCCATGAAACTGTGGCAGGCTAACTTACTAGCTTGCAAGTAGGATGAATTCTCAGACCTCTTGTAATTCTTGAAAGAGATATACTTGGCTTCATCTAGTGTTGCTACTAGCTTTGCAATACAAACCAAAAGTGATATTCTGAGTTTAACAGCGTTAAATAATGAAAATTCAATTGAGTAAAGACCACATTGTCTTTATCAAATGATTCATGAATCAGGCAGCATCTCATCCAAGTTCTTAAAGGCAGAAAGAGGGTGAAACAAGGAACTTATTAGCAAAGAATGCATTGTTTCCAGGAAGGTCGACCTCCTGAGGGGAACAGAAGGGTCCTATCAGGAGGATCACCTCACTAGCGCTGACCAGTTAAGATTGCATTCCTGAGAGTTTGAAACTGCAATTAGGTTGGGTATTAAGTCTTGGCTTGCAGTCGTGGGGCTTAGCACAAATGACTCCATTTTGAATGACTCTAGTTTGGGCCTGTTGTTTTTTCTTTTTAACAGAAGTATCCCAGATAAGTTGCCAAATATAGTAGGCAAAAATTGTGTGAGTTAGATAGTGACAAAATGGTTCAATTTAGTCTAGGGGTGTGGGCTTAACGATATCTCCTCCAAAGCTATCCAGAAGCTTCTTCTTCTTTTTGGGAGTAGTTCATGCCCTTGGCCTGAGCTCGTCTGCAGGAGAGGAGGTTGTGCTGTCTCCCAGACATGACCAGTGTGACCCCAAACCAGACACGCAGTGAGTGAGGGGTGAGTCGCTGATTTTCCTCCAAAGGTGGCTGGAAGGGTGACTCGCTCTGAGAAATCTTCGAGGCACTCCCAAGAAATGTTTTTGATCAGCTTCCAACACTGAAGAATGGAGGGTCTCCATTTCTTCCTCCCCATAATCTTTCTCCTCAAGCTTTGATCTAATTTCTGACACAGAGAAGAAACTTTGCTCTCCAAGTATGCATCCCAGTGACAGCATTTGTTTCTGTTTTTACCCAATAAACTCACTTCTTGGGTGTGTGTTGAGGGTGTGACAGAGAGAGGAGACCCTGGGGTGTATTTGAAAGAATTTAATGTATTTCTGTAGCAAGGGAGGATGCACGTACACATCTGAGATGCATCTTCCAGCCGCATTTGTATTTCCAGTCCAGAGTCTTCTTCTGACCTGCGTTCAGCTGCACGGTACCCCTCTTCACGCGAATCCCTGCAGGAGTCTAAAGCTCACAAGTTGGAAAGCAGCCCCCTTGTCTCCTCTCTTTGTGGTCTCTGTCCCAGGAATGGACATTTAGTCCCATTCAAAACACAGTGCGGTCAGCTCCTGCTGAAGGAGGGTGATTCGAATGCTAATGTCAGCCCTCTTTGAATCTTCTGAGTACAAGAGGGAACTGAACAACAACTGTGGTCATCAGTGCCCAGAACTTTGTTTTCAGTGACTGAAAAGGAAAGACACCCACAGCGAATATTTTTCCACTTGAGAGGATTTATGCATATTTTACTTATCTCAAGTTTCAACTAATAGTATTTGTGGCTCTTATTGTAATTCTCCTCAGTGACTGTGGCCAGGATTAGAGGATGAGGCTATTTTGATTTTTAGAGGTAAAAAGGAAAGATTTGACATAACAAACATTGTGTTCATCACCACTTATCTCTACTTGTAACTCATGCCATTGACAACATTAAAAGTCACATGTATTTGCAGGTTTCAGGCAAAGAATAGACCTGTTAGAAATTCCACTCCCTAAAATATATCAAGGAATTATCTGCATTGATTTGAATCCTGCCATAAATTCTCATTTTTTTTTTTTTTTGCGGTACACGGGCCTCTCACTGTTGTGGCCTCTCCCATTGCGGAGCACGCGCAGGCTCAGCGGCCATGGCTCACGGGCCCAGCCGCTCCGCGGCATGTGGGATCTTCCCGGACCGGGGCACGAACCCGTGTGCCCTGCATCGGCAGGCAGACTCTCAACCACTGCGCCACCAGGGAAGCCCACATAAATTCTCATTTTTGAGTGTGGTCAGCATAGTATAAATTGGGAAGGCTGTTTGATCCTTGCCTTTACTAACACTGGCTGATGGACATTGTCTTTGTTTCTGATAAAAGAAAAATCTTTCTGCAAACAAGATATTGTGAATATAAAAAGTGTCACACTAAAGGTGTGCTGGCCTCAATGTAAAGGTGATCAAACAGAAGAGACTGGAGACACATTAGGTCAGAAACTTGTACTTTGCTCTTCAGGGACGAACTCCTATCAGAGGAAAGAAAGAATGAAAGCCAAATAAATTCTACATGGTGATTCCTCTTTTCTAATGCTACAAAAGTCACTCTTAAAATTTTGCTAAAATGTCATTTATAAAAGTTGACACCTCTAACTAAACAGATTTCTTTTTGCTGCATGGAACTTTCTATACTGGTCTTCAAGGTGAGACATTTATAACAGTGTTGGAAGAAAAATGCAAGAGGTATCTCTCCAATGTCATCCTCAACAGCAGAGCACTGTCTGGTACACTGACCTCCTATCCGGTCTCTTATTTTCTAGTCTTAAATCCCTTCAGTTCTTTCTCTATGTGATCACTGAGCTGGGCTTTCTAAATGCAGAATTTACCATGTCACTCCTCTACTTACAAACTGCTGTGAGTCTCCATTGGTCTTAAACTAAAGAGCAGCTCCTTAGTCTGTCACTCAAAATCATTCTCAGTCTAGGGCCAAACTCTATTCAGCCTCGTCCTCTGACACCACCTCCACCCCACCCCTCTTCATTGCCTCCACAGTTGCACATTTGAGTCTAACCTGCCTGAACACACCCCGCCTCGCCTGCCAGCTCTGAGCCTCTGCACGTTTGTTCTGCTGACCTGGATTGCCCTGATCTCCCTTCTTCAGTTACAAACTGTCACTGAAGATCTATAAAGGCTCAACTCAAGTGTTACCTCTCAGCTAGGTATTCTTCCTCAAAGAAGAGTAAATTTCTCCATCTTTTAACTTCCCTTGAAATTTTGCATTTCCTACTAGTGAAGTGTATATATCACATAGCATTATTGTCATTTGTCACTTGTTTGTACTGTGAGTTGTGTTTCCCACTGGCTCACAGTCTGTCTCCTAGAAGGAATTTTTGTTTCTTGTTCACAAGGTATAAATTTGTTTTTATATAAAAAAATTTAATAAGTTATAATGCATGTATTGAATATTACCAGACAGAGTCATTCTTCAATCATTGATCTGTCTCTGCTATACTTGGAAATCAAGCTAAGCCTTAGACTGTGTTTGGAATCTAAGTTTGTAATGATGGAGAGAATAGTAAGAGTTTGAGACATTAATAAATGAGATATAATATGTGATCGGAGCATGGGTGGAAGCAAAGGAGATGTTAGAAACTTGAAGTTCCCCAGGATAATGGCAGAACACAGAGTGAGAGTAAACTTAAACAAACAAATAAAAGGATGGCACTGGAAAACAGTAAGATACTTCTTCCAAAAAATTAAGCATAGAATTACCATATGATCCAGCAATTCCACTTTTGGGTATATACCCCCAAAAATTGAAAGCAAAGACTCAAATCAATATTTGTACACCAATGTTTATAGCAGCATTATTCACAATAGCCAACAGGTGGAAACAACCCAAATGTCTACTGGTAAATGAATGATGAATAAAATATGATATACACATATGATGGAATATTATACAGCCTTAAAAGGAATGTAATTCAGACACATGCTACAACATTTTGCTAAGTGAAATAAGCCAGACCCCAAAGGACAACTATTATATGATTCCACTTATATGAGGTACCTAGAATAGGCAAGTTCATATAGAAAGAAAGTAGAATTGTGGTTTCTGGGGACCTGGAGAGGGGTGAATAGGGAGTTACTGTTTCATGGGGTACAGAGTTCTAGTTTGGGGTGATGAAGGAATTCTGAGGATAAATAGTGGTGATGATTGTACAACAATGTGAATGTACTTAATGCCACTGAATTGTACACTTATAAATGGTTAAGATGGTAAATTTTATGTTATGTATATTTCACTTTACCACGATAAAAAATTAAGGAATACTTCTTGTATCTGGGAGCATATTCTAGAAACCTACTGTATTTAATACACTTATGCCTCTGCTAAATAGTAGTAATGTCTTAAAAAAGTTGGCTTCCTCCACTTATTTTCATTGACATACATCTTATTGTTTCACTTCCATCTGACTCATTAGCCCAAACAAAATTATCAACCAACATTCATGTTGAAACTACCCTTTTTCTGACAGTATGAATAATTTCCTTGCTGATTAGACAGTAATCTAGCATTTATTCATCATCTGATTTTGTTACATTGTTTTTGAGCAGTAGAAGTATAGGTTGCATTTTGCAAGAAATAGCAAGTCACACTGAAGTTATAGGTTATGGAATTAAGATAAAGAATATATATCTTTTATTATTATTTGTAAATTATGTGGGCGTCTCCTTTGGGTCAGTAAAAATTATAATAAACAGATGTACATATATACTTGCCTACAGTTTCTTTTTGGAGGGCTGGTTGTTGAATATTTTCCACACACCACTGCTTTGGGCCCTAAACAGACTTTCCTAAAAACACACACCACAATAGACACCTGTAAAAGTCTCATTTCTCTGTACGGTAGTTAAGATTACGGGCTCTGGAGTTCAGCTCTGTCATACAAGCTGGCTGACTTATCCGTTCCAAGATTCCATTTTCTCATCTGCAAAACAGAAATAATAAATACCTAGTTCATATAGTTATTAAGAGAACTAAATGTAAATATTTATGTGTTTATGTAATATATGTAAAATTCATAAGACTATGCCTGACACATAGGGTGTTCTTACCAGATGCTAATTATTATTATAATTCTGTTCCAATAGTTTGGGTTTTATACTTGTTTGGAAGTTATCACAAAATAATTTTATCATAATATATATATTGGTGTACTGCTGAGGAAATCACTCAACCTGATTTTGAATTTCTGTATTAGAGTTTTCTAAATTTTTTGATCATACAATACATTATTAAAAGGAATTTGAGGGGCTTCCCTGGTGGCGCAGTGGGTTGAGAGTCCGCCTGCCGATGCAGGAGACACGAGTTCGTGCCCCGGTCCGGGAAGATCCCACATGCCGCGGAGCGGCTGGGCCCGTGAGCCATGGCCGCTGAGCCTGTGCGTCCAGAGCCTGTGCTCCGCAGCGGGAGAGGCCACAACAGTGAGAGGCCTGCGTACAGCAAAGAAAAAAAAAAATAAGGAATTTGAAGAGAATCCCATTATGTGACTACTTATTTATAAATTACATGCATATTCTACTGAAATACATACATTATAAACAAATAAAATAGAATTTAAAAAAGAAAGGTGAATTATATTTTAAATTATTTAAAAGTTTTATATTTCCTAACAATAAATAGCAACCTGTTAGCTTTTACCCCTGTTGCAGGTAGTATTTTCCCAAAGCAGCCATACCAATGCATCCCATCCCATGCATTCTTCTCCAGTTGTACTGTTGACACTCCTTCCAGAAGAAATTTTGTCTCTGTTGCCCCCTATTTTTTTTTTTTTCCGGTACGTGGGCCTCTCACTGTTGTGGCCCCTCCCACTGCGCAGGCTCCGGACACGCAGGCTCAGCGGCCATGGCTCACGGGCCCAGCCGCTCCGCGGCATGTGGGATCCTCCCGGACCGGGGCACGAACCCGTGTCCCCTGCATCGGCAGGTGGACTCCCAAACACTGCACCACCAGGGAAGCCCTGTTACCCCCTATTGAATCTGGTGGGCCTCTGACTACTGCATGGCTTCCAAGGCTAGGTCATAAAAGGTCATAGAGCTGCCACCTGACTCTCAAGACACATGTCTTAGAAGCCCTCAGGTGACATTTAAAAGGTCAGCTACGCTGAAACATACTGAAGCATACATGGACAGGCCACAAATATACACAAGATATAGAGAGATACCCCCAAAGCCCCAGCTATTCTAGCCTCCAACATCACCCATCAGAAATATGAATGGGTAAGCCCTTAGATTATTCCAATTCCCAAGCTTTGAGGAACCGTAGCTGACATGGAGTAATGCAAAAATGAATCCCTATGGAGCCCTGTCAAAATGCAGATTCATAAGCAGAATGAACGTTGTTATTAGACACTTAGTTTTGTTGTGATTTTTCAATGCCCCAATAGATAACTAATACATAAATAATACATAAAAATAAAACTATTATTGCATATATATGTTTTTTATTGAGCACAATGTATATGCTTCACTAATTTTGAAGCTCTTGACTTAAAATCATATGATATTAGGAGACAATTTCCAGAATGGTGGCATAAGGACCTCCATGGACCCCCTCCCCAGTGAAATAACCTAGCTGGTAAAAATTAGAAAAGAAACTCAACCATTTTAAATCTCTGGAAGCACACACAGAAAGGAAGAAGCATTTGTTTAAGAATATATACTTGGTAAGAACAGCAGAAGTCTGTGGTATTGGAGCCATGACTCACTCTTTCTTTCCTCGCTCTAGCTCAGCAAAGTGGAAGCTTCACTCTGCAGAGCTGTAGCCAAGAACATAGTGCTCCCTTTTCCATCAGCTCCCAGTCAAGGGCTGTGGTGCCTCTACTTGAGGGGCAGGCCACCAGCTCAGTGTTGCAGAGGCTGTATTTGAAGCAAGAGCAGTGAGAGGTCTGGGGATCCCTTCCTCCACCTAACTGCTACTCACAGGACAGAAACTACCCAGGCATGGCAGACCAAGAATACTGGGACCCCAGTTGCCTTCACCTCAGCATATAGGCCAGAGTCTGTATCCCAGGGGAGGAAAGCAGAGAAGTCCAAAGGCAGGTGCCCCAGCCCAGTGACCTGTTTGTGAAGCAGAGTATCACTCTGAGAGAAGTGGGCCACTGAGCTGGTCCCCACCTCCAGAGCAGTGACACAGAGGTTTTGCCCAACAGGATATGTAGGTCATAAGAACACAGAGCTTTAAAGCTCTACCCAAGGGAACTATTTAGAACAGAGTGTGGAGAAATTCAAGCCTAAGGGTGCTCTGGAAAACAATGGAGGTAAGCAGTGATGATAAGCAATTAAAAGGAGGCTGGAAGCTTCATGAGAGCAACAGGCTACAGTGTAAACAAGCTAGAAGTTTATCAGAGAAAGCCAGGGAAAGAGACAGTGAAAAAGAGCCCTCCTGTGGTCAGAACAAACCTCAACAAGTGGGCTCAAGGATTTGGGTCAGAATAGGTAGCATTTTATGCCCCAAAGCTTATTGAAAACAGTCAGCCAGCAATTAATGGAGACTGAGAGCTGGATGTGATACCAAGGTAGGCAGACAATTTAACATAATCACAGGGAAGGAGAAAGTCAAATGGAACCCTGCTAAATCCACTACAATTGCAGAGTAACTGCACATGCTCCAGGCTGCACCTTCTGAGGAGTGGCATCAGAAGTTGTACACTGCAGGGAATTATACGTCATTACATAGTTCAGCAGTCACTAAACAAACAAACAAACGAAAAGCATTAACAAAGCAACAAGAAGCCTTGCAAAAAGTATGGGAGCAGGGTGGGAGGGATCAGCATCCATTGTTGCTAAAATAGTGTGTTCAAAATGACCAGCTTTAAACAAAAAATTACAAGATTTCCAAATAAAAAGGAAAATGTGTTCCATACACAAGAAAAAAAGCTGGCAACAGAAACTGCCTTTGAGAGTGTACGGATTTCAAACTTAAAAGAGAAAGACTTCAAAGAAGCAGTTAAGACTTCAAAGAACTAAAATAAACAGTGCTTAAAGCAATAAAGGAAGTTATAATATGACTCATCAAATAAAGAATAACAATTAAGAGAGAGAAATTATGAAAAGAACCAAATGGAAAATATGAACTTGAAAAATACAATAACTAAAATAAAAATTTTACTAAAAGGGCTCAGCGTAGACTTGAGCTGGCAGAACAAAGAATCACTGAATTTAAAGTGAGAGGGATCATGCAATCTGAACAACAACAAAATAATTTAAAAAAAGATGTACAGAGCTTTAGAGAAAGTGGGATACCATAAACTACAACAACATATGTGTAATGGGATTAAAGAGTTAGAGGAAAGATAGAAAGGAATAGAAAAATGTTTTAAAAAATAATGGCTGAAAACTCAAAATTTGATGAAAAACACGTATCTAAAATTCATCCAACTGCAAGTAGTATAAACCCAATGAGATTCACATGCAGACACATCACAGTGTAAGACAAACTCTTGAAAGCAACAACCTTCATGTTTTCAGGAACTCCAGTAAAATGAACAGCTGACTGATCACTAGAAACAATGGAGGCCAGAAGGCAATGGCACAACGTATTCAAATTCCTAAAAGAAAACTGTCAAAAGAGAATCTTATCTCCACCAAAACCATATTTCAAAAATGAGGGTAAAATAAAAACATTTCAAGATACACAAAATTTTAGAAAATTTATTGTTAGCAGACCTGCTGTGTAAGAAATACTAAAATAAGGTTTTCAGACCTAGAGCAAGTGACTCCACACAGTAACTTAAATTTATACAAAGAAATAAACAGTACCAGTAAAGATAATTATGTAATTGTGAAAGGCAGTATAAATTCACAGTTTATCACTTAATTTATATAACTATCAACTGTATAAAACAGTATACACATATATGTATTGTTAGGATTGTAACATATAGAAATGTAATATATTTGACAATACCAGCATGAAAGAGGTGAATGGGAGCAAAGCTATATTGGAGTAAGGAAATGACAGCAGAGAACAATTCAAATCTACAAGAACAAGAAGAGAACCAGAAATTGCAAAAAGGAAGGTTACTAGAACAAACAGTAGAAATATATATTTTCTTTCCTTTATTGTCAACTTTAAAAATAACATAAAGTTATATAAGTTAATAATTATAACAATGTATTGCAAATTTTATAGCATATATAGAGGTCTTAAAAAAAGGGGAAGAGGAAAAAGAGGAAAACTGAAATACCATTTCTATATCTCACTGGAATTATTTAATATAAATCTGAAGTACATTCTGACAACTTAATATATAATATGGTAAGCCCAAAATACATAAAGTAACAAAAAATATTATAAAAGGAATTAAATTTACACAATTTATTAAAGGAATTAAAAGTTACACTAAAAAACACTTGCTTGATGCAAAAGAAAACAGTAAATGAGGAAGAGTGGAACAAAAATGACAAGATACATATAGAAAATAAAATGTAAAATGTCAGACATATTTCTAACAATCTCAATATTAACATTAAGTGTGAATAGATTAAACCTCCAATCAAAAGGCAGAGATTGGCAGTGTGGATAAAGAAACAAGATCCAATTTTATGACGTTTACAGGAAACACCTTTTAAATTCAAAGATTCAATTTGGTTGAAAGTAAAAGGATGAAAAAATTATGTAAGCAACAAACATAAGAAAGCTGGAGTGGTTATACTAATATGAGAAAAATGTACTTGAAAACAAAAAAATATTACTAGACATAGAGACATTTTATACATATTAAAATTCTATAAATTTTATAAAAGGACCAATCCAACAGAAAGATATAACAATTATAAACATACATGCACCTAACAATAGAGTAACAAAATAAATAAAACAAAATTGATAACAGAATTGATAAAAGAAATCAACAATTCAATAATAATAGTTGAGGACTTTAATACTCCATTTTTAATAATGAATAAAACAACTAGACAGAAGAACAGGAAATAGAAGACCTCAAGTCTAGTCTACAGACCAAACTGTAGAACATCTGTAGAACACACACTCAACAACAGTAGAACACACATTTTTCTCAAAGTATACATGGAATGAACTCCAGGATATACTAATGTGCTAGGCCATAAAACAAGCCCCAGTAGAATTAAAAGGACTGAAGTAAAACAAAATATATTTTCTGACTGCAATAAAATAAAATTCAAAATAAAAAACAAATAAATTTGGAAAATTAACAAATATGTGGATATCAAGCAACACACAGCTAAATATCTGAAGAGGAGATCACAAAGGAGATTTAAAAATACTTTGTGATGATTGAAAATGAAGACACAAAATACCAAAACTATGGAATGCAGCTAAAACAGTGCTTAGGGCAAAATTTATGGCTGTAAATGTCTATATCAACAAGATCTCAATTCAAAAACCTAATATTCCACCTTAAGACACTGGCAAAAGGAGAGTGATCTAAAGCCAATGCAAACACAAAGAAAAAAAATAGCAAAGATAAAGTTGAAATTTATTATTTAGGATATAGAAAACAATAGAGAAATAAAAAAAAAAGAAATTGGTTTCTGGAAAAGATCAACACTAATAACAAACCTTTAGGTAGACTGGCCAAGAAAAAAAGGGAGAAGGCTCAAGTTACTAACATCAAGGATGAGAGAGAATATTACTATCAACTTTATAGAAGCAAAACAGAGTATAAGGAAATATTATGAACAACTGTGGTAGTTTCTGACTTAAAGTCTGACATAAATATAGCTACCTTTGCTCACTTTTTTAGTTTCCATCTGCATGGAACATCTTTTTCCATACCTTCAGTTTCAATCCGTGTGAGTCCTTAAAGCTGAAGTTGAGTCTCTTGTGGGCAGCATATAGTTGGATCTTTTTTTTAAATCCAATCAGCCACCCTATGTCTTTTGCTCAGATAATTTAATATATAATTTATGTTTAAAGTAATTATTTATAGTTATGGACTTACCATTGCCGATTTGTGAATTGTTTTCTGGCTATTTTGTAATTTCTTTCTTCCTCTCTTTCTTTCTTCCTTTGTGATTTGATGATTTTCTGTAGTGGTATGCTTTCATTCCTTTCTCTTTATTTTTGTGTACTTACTATAGGTTTTGCTTTGTGGTTACCATGAGGCTTATAAAAAACAACTTATAGTTACATCTTATAGTTACAACAGCCAACAAATTAACTGCATGCAAAACTATAAAAAATCCCACATTTTATGTTTTTGATGTCACAATTTACATTTTAATATGGTGTAAACATTAATACATTATTATAGCTAAAATTATTTTTAACACTTTAAAAAACTTTTATATTAGATTTTTAAGTTATTTTCACACAATTACTGTATCAGAGTACTCTGAATTTGACAATGTGCTTTCCTTACAGGAAAAGTGAGTTTTATATTTTCACATGTTTTCACATTGCTAATTAGTGTCCTTTTGTTTCAGCTTGAAGAGCTCCCTTTAGCATTTCTTGTAAGGTAGGTCTAGAGGTGATGAACTGCCTCAACTTTTTTTTGGTCAGGGAACTTCTTTATCTCTTCTTCTTTTCTACAGGAAATCTTTGATGCATAATTTTAAATGACTTGCCTTTGAGTTCATGAATTCTTTCTTCTACTTGATCAAATCTGTTTTGACACTCTTTACTGGTGAATTTTCACTTCACTGTGTTCTTCAACTCTTCTCTTAGGTTCTTTTTTAATAGTTTCTCTTTATTGAACTTCTCATTCTGTTCATGTGTTTTTCCTGATTGTGATGAGTTGTCTGTGTTCTCTTGTAGCTCGCGGAGCTTCCTTAAAACAATAATTTGGAATCTTTGCTGGACCATTCACACATCTCCATTTCTTTGGGGTTGGTTATTGAAACAATACTGTCTTCCTTTGATTCACGGTACCAAAGGATTTTTCATGTTTTTTGATGTCTTGAGTCTTGTCTTGCTGTCCTCACATTTGAAGATGCAGTCACCTCCTCCACGCTTTACTGACTAGCTTTGGGAAGGAAATGCCTTCACCAGTCAGCCTGGTTAGGGATTCTGAGGGTCTCTCAGACCTTCTCTATGGATTCATCTACTCCACACCTCTTGTTCCCCTCTGAGGAAGAATTCTTAAGAGCCTTCTTTTGATCCTGCAAAGCCAGACTTGGTGCTTCCTGTTGGTTTTCCTTAAGGTAGTGTCCTGTATGTGGGCCTGCATCTAGTCCTGCTATCTGTGTGAAATATTTGCACTCACTGTCTGCACAGGTGCTTTTGGGGACTCAGCCAGAGGAAAAAGGGAGTGAGGCATGTGGAGTGTTTGGGCGCCCTGGGCCATTTGGGGATCAATAAGAGAGGCATCTCAGGTGGATCATGGCAGTCTTCCTGATGGAGATTGCAGAGCAGTTGGTAGGATATGGGCCTCTCTTTCCTACTCCCAGGCTGTCTCAACCTCTCAGCTGTGCTGATCACCTCAGTAATCTGGGAGAGACAATAAAGAAGTGGGCCTCTTGAACAGCACTTCACATGTCTGGGGTAGCTGTGTGCTCACTCACTATGCTCTCACTTTCCCACATGGGAGACACTGTGGGCCAAGGGGGGCTCTCTTGGCACTGAACTGTGCCTCCTCTGGAGAGAAATTACATGGTTAAAGTGAAACTATCTTTTTTCTTTCTTCAGTGCATCTATTCTAGGATTTCTTCTCTGATGATGAATTCTAGGATTTCTTCTCTGATGATGAATTTCTCTGCCAAAATCCTGGAGTCCCACAAAAGTGCTCCTGTCCGTGGGTAGTTGTCAAATGTGACACTTCTATGGGGGGATGATGGTAGAAAACTCCTATTCCATCATCTTGCTACACCACTCACAACATCTCTTTGAACTTTCTAGTGGTTGCTCTAGAGTTTAAATGTACATCTTTAACTCATCACAGTCAATTGGAAATTATAAGTTCACATATAGTGTAAAAACCTTACAACCATAAGGTTTATTCTCTTGCATTTTTTGTGCTATATTTGTCATAGATTTTAATTCTCTCTATATAATAACCCCCACAATACATTATTGTTTTTTGCTTTAGGAAGTCAATTATCTTTTAAAGTAATTTAAAATAAGGAATAATATACTTTATATATACCCTTGTATTTATCATTTATATTTATAGCACTTTTCATTCATTTCTGTACTTTGGTGTTTTGATTTATTGTCATCCTTATTTGGCCTAAAGAACTTCCTTTATCTTCAGTTTATGTTGTTTTTCTGAAAAACTTTTCAGTTGGCCTTTATTTTTGAAGTATATTTTCACTGGATATAGAATTCTGGATGGATTTTTTAAAAATATTAATACTTTAAAGACGTCAATCTTTGGGTGGGAGCAGAGATGAATAGGCAAAGCACAGAGGATTTTTAGGGCAGTAAAAATTTTCTGTATGATATTTTAATAATTGGTATATATCATTATACATTTGTCTAAACTCATTGAATATACAATATCAAGAGTGAAGCTCTAGGTAAGCCATGGGCTTTGGATGATTATGGTATGTCAGTGTAGGTCCATTCTTGTTTTTAAAAAATGTACCATTCTGCTGAGTGATATTGATGATTGGGGAGGTTACACATGTTTGGGATGGTGGGGTATATGGGAAATCTCTGTACCTTCCTCTTGATTTTATTGTAAACCTAAATCTGCTTTAAAAAAATTAAGTCTAAAAAATTAGTAGACCATTTGTTGAAAATCTTGCATGCTTCTTAAAACAAAGAAAGCACTTCAAGAAAATTGTCAGTCCATTGTCTTCCAGGTTGCATATTTTGGGGAAGTCTGTTGTCATCCTTGTGTTTGTTTTCCTGTGTGTCATGTGTCTTCTCCTTCCTCTGATGCTTTCAAGATTTACTCTTTATCTTTGTTTTTCAGCAATTTGACTGTAGTGTGTGTGTGTTGTGTGTGTGTGTGTGTGTATCCTAATTGGTGTTTGAGTTTCTTAGATTTATATGTTTTCTTTTCTTTAATTAATTTTGGAAAATTCTTGGCCATTATTTCCTAAAGTATCTTTTTTGTCATGTTTTCTCTTTCTTCTTCTTCTTTGGAGACATCAATTTCATGTATGTTAGACAGTTTGATATTGTCTCACAGCTCCTGGATACTCTATTTTTTTCACCCTTTTTTCTCTTTGTGTTTCGGTTTGGATAATTTCTATTGACCTAGTGTGTTCACTGATTCTTTCTTCAGCTGTGTCCTGTCTGCTGATAAACCCACTTAAGGAATTCTTCATTTCTGATATTGTGTGTGTGTGCATTTTTCTACCATCTACATTTGAACCTTTTTATAGTTTATATTTATCTGGTAAAATTCCCCTTATTTTCTCTGTGTTTTTGTCTTTTCTGTTAGATCTTTTAGCACATAAGTCATAGTTATTTGAAATATCCATCTGATAGTTTCAGTATCTGGATCTTTTGTGGTTCTGACTTTGTTGCTTCCTTTTTCTCTTAAGGTTGATCTTATTTGTGTTTGTTCTGCTTCATAATTTTTGAGTGGATTCTGAACATTGTGTGTAGAACAGTAAACACAAAAGTAAATAGTATTTACTCCCCAAATGGGTATACCTATTTTTAGGCCATTGAAACCATACATCTATGTTATTTCATTTTAATAAAAGATGCCAAGCTAACCTAATGAGGGAAAGGGGTAGTATTAAAATAAAGGTACTGGAATAATTGGATATAAATATCCAAAAAAAAAAAAAAAAAGAGTGACAGAGTGTAAGAAAGAAAGAGAAAGAAAACAGAAGGAAAGTAAAGAAAAATCAACTCAACACTTACCTTTCCCTATGTAAAAAAAAAATTAACACAAAAATGTATCATAGGGGCTTCCCTGGTGGCGCAGTCTGCCTGCCGATGCAGGGGACACGGGTTTGTGCCCCAGTCCGGGAAGATCCCACATGCCGCGGAGTGGCTGGGCCCGTGAGCCATGGCCATTGAGCCTGCGTGTCCGGAGCCTGTGCTCCGCGACGGGAGAGGCCACAACAGTGAGAGGCCCGTGTACCGCAAAAAAAAAAAAAAAAAAGTATCATATACATGTACCACAATGTTCATTGCAGCACTATTTACAATAGCCAGGACATGGAAGCAACCTAAATGTCCATCGACAGATGAATGGATAAAGAAGATGTGGCACATATATACAATGGAATATTACTCAGCCATAAAAAGGAACAAAATTGAGTTATTTGTAGTGAGGTGGATGGACCTAGAGTCTGTCATACAGAGTGAACTAAGTCAGAAAGAGAAAAATATCGTATGCTAATGCATATATACAGAATCTAAAGAAATGGTACTGATGAACCTAGTGGCAGGGAAGGAATAAAGATGCAGACGTAGAGAATGGACTTGAGGACACACTGGGGGAAAGGAAAGCTGGGATGAAGTGAGAGAGTAGCATTGACATATATACACTACCAAATGTAAAATAGATAGCTAGTGGGAAGCTGCTGCATAGCACAAGGAGATCAGCTCGGTGCTTTGTGACCACCTAGAGGGGTGGGATAGGGAGGGTGGGAGGGAGGCTCAAGAGGGAGGGGATATGGGGATATATGTATACATATAGCTGATTCACTTTGTTCTACAGCAGAAACTAACACAGCTTTGTAAAGCTATCATACTACAATAAAGATGTAAAAAAATGTATCATAAACCTAAATATAAGACCTTAAATTCTAAAACTTTAAGAATGAAGCATATGCAAAAATCTTTAGAAGCTTAGGCTAGGCAAATATTGCTTAGATCTTGAGCATAATCATAAAATGAAAAATACTGATAAACTGGATTTTAACAAAATTTAAGCTATGCTTTCAAAACACACTGTTAATAAGATGAAAAGACATATTGGAAGAAAATCTTTAAAAACTTGATATAAGGTAAAAGAATTATACCCAGGATATATAAAGAATACTTACAATCCAATAATAAGAGATAAGCAACTCAATTTTTAAATGGGCAAAAATTGGACACTTCAGAGAAGAATGTATGTGGATGGCAAGTGAGCACATAGAAAGATGCTCCATGTTATTAGTTATCAGGGAAACGTAAGTTAAATCCACCACTACTATATACCTACTAGATGGCCTAAAATGGAAAATATTTTTTAACACTAATTCCTGGCAAGAATGTGGAGAAACTGGAACACCTGTACATTATCTGTCAGAAGTCAAAACAGTACAAATAGATTGGAAAGTATTTTAGCAGTTACTTTTGAAGTTAAACATACAGTTAACATATGACCCATCCCTACCCTAGGTATTTACTCAAGAGAAATGAAAACGTTTGCCTACACAAAGACCTGTCAGTGAATGTTTGCTTCCGCTTTATTCATAATAGCCCCAAACTGGAAACAGTCCAAATGTTTATCAACTAGTAAATGCATAAACAATTTGAGATACAACCGTCAATGTACTCAGTGATAATAATGAAGGAACTATGGATACATGCATCAGTAAGTTAAAAAACATTATGCTAATGGAAAGAAGCCAGACACAAAGGTTACATATTCTAGGATGGATACTGTATGATTATATTCATCTGACATTCTGGAAAAGGCACAATTATAGGGACATAAATGAAATCAGTGGTTTCCAGGGGCTGGGATGGGGAGAAGAGGGCTGACTGCAAAAGAGGCAGGAGGAGGCTTTTAAGTGTGATAGAAATGCTCTATATATTTGATTATGGGGGTGGTTACATGACTAAAATTTCATTTAGAAGCTATTGTTTATACATATTTTTTAGAAAAATTTTAAGTTTACAGAAAAATTGCAGAGTATGGAGAGTTGCCGTAAACCACATTATTAACATCTTATACTAGTGTGGTCCATTTGTTACAGTAATAAACTGATATTGAAACATTTTAATAAATAAAGTCTACACCTTTTTCAGATTTCCTTGGTTTTTATCTAATGTCCATTATATTTAGTTGTCATGTCTTCTCAAGCTCCTCTCGGCTCTGATAGTTTTAGAAGTTTTTCAAAAAGATTAAAATTTTGTTTCTAATTTCAAAAATTTTGAGACATTTCTTTTAATAGAAATCATATATTTCTATTTTAATAGAAATCATACAATAAATAACAAGTAAAAATATGACATTATAAAATCATGACATACTAACAATTAAAAAACATCACTTTCATCTTTCAAATGAGCTGGTTTTGTAATATACTTACAAATTATCTGCTAGACAACATACTACTCACACAACAATGTATAATGTCATCAAATGCATAACTCATTTTCAATTTTAGAAGTTCAAGAAATACTTCAGTGTGAAATACTTGTGGCAAAGCGTGTATCTGTCTTGCATAAACATTTTCTCTCTTCATGTCATAAATTATTGTGAAGATTATTCTTTGTCTTAAAGGTAATTTTGGTAAAAGTAACGCCGACTAAAAAAAAATTGCACAGTGTCAGAGTTGTGAGTTAAGTTTTATTTGGGGCAAAATGAGGACTATAGCCCGGGAGACAGCATTTCAGTTTCTGGAGAAACTGCTCCAAAGAGGTAGGGGGAAGGTCAGTATATATCAATATGTGATTTTGGTGAAGGGGGAATATATGCAGGCAGCACAATTTTTTTTTTTTTTTTTTTTTTGCGGTACGCGGGCCTCTCACTGTTGTGGCCTCTCCCGTTGCGGAGCACAGGCTCTGGACACGCAGGCTCAGCAGCCATGGCTCACGGGCCCAGCCGCTCCGTGGCATGTGGGATCTTCCCGGACCGGGGCACAAACCCACGTCCCTTGCATCGGCAGGCGCACTCTCAACCACTGCGCCACCAGGGAAGCCCACCTCCAGTGAACTTTTATTCAAAGCAACCATCTCCTGGTTCCTCCTAAAACCTAAAAAGGCTGACTTTCCCTTGGTCTCTTTGGACTTGCCTTTGGCTCCCTGTAGCTTGCATGTCCCGAATCGCAGTTCTCTGCAATTCCCAAATAAACTCATCTTGCCTTCTTTTTTTAAAAAAAAAAAAAAAAAAAAAAAAAAAACACCAAAAAAACCCAATGTTATTTCATTTTTAAGGTTGACACATTCAAATGTCTTTATTTGTTCAACATAAATATTTCCTGTCATTTGTCTTTAAAAGCAACCTTTTATGTAGCTGCTTAAAATACCATATTAATGAATAGTATGTTCTGTATGGCTGAATATTTAAGTTGTTTCTAATTATTCGTTACTATAAATAATGCTGTAATGAAGACCTTGGTACATAGATTTTGCCACATTCTTATTATCAGACTTTTCTCAGCTTACAGTTTAAGACTGGAGAAGTATCACCAAACTGCTCTCTATGGGACCTCAAAACATATCACCTTATAAGCCCCAAAGTACCTTTCCTGCATAGTTTCATTTCATCTGAACCAAGATAATGAAATTACTGATTTCATGCTGGCTAACTCAAAGAGCTGTCTGCCCAGAAGGGAAGGTTGTCCAGCACCAAGACGTCTTTGTCCAGGCCAAAGTCAGCTCTGCAGTCCCGTCTGTGGTTCTGGTCAGCTCTAATATAGGCGCAAAAAAAATTACCTCACCAAACTGCAAGGAGCATTCAAACACAAAAAAAGTTCTAAGGTTAATTCATAGAGCGATATTTTTTACTAACAATATCATTTGATACCATGTAAAATATGTATTCCTATAAATAAGGAAAAACCAAAAATATAAACGTCTGTTTTCCTAGGGTGGAAGAATCATAAAACATTTGAAATAGTATAAAATATAACTTCTAATAAACACAATATATATTACCTTATGTGCTATTATTTCTTGGTAAATTAATTTTTTTCTTAATAGAAAGCTATATGATAATCTTCTGTTGCAACTACTGGTTGATGAATACCTCTGTCATCCAAGAGTAGCCTCTTAGTTTAAAGGAAACCACAGATTACCTTTTAATGATACATGGTTTATATTAAGGATACAGGCAAGCCTTATCTCCATACTGTAGTTCTAGCAGCTGTGTGTACAGAATCAATTAGTCATTTGTCAATGGTAGGGCAATTAGGTCACTGCAGCTTCTAATTCAGTCCCTTTCCTGCTGTCAGAGCTTTGCTGTCCTCAAAATATTTGCAATAGACCTTGAAATCTACCTTATTTTACTTAAATACTGAAACCCAAGAGGCCTGAAGTTATCAGTAAACAAGAAAAGAGATTCCATCTTGTGACTGGAAGCAAGGTCCTGAGTCACGTTTGATGACTCAGTCAAAGAATGTTTTGCATTCCCATCCACCCATCAGACGTATATAAAATGAACAGCATGCTTATGTTTGGCTCTCTCTCAGAATTTATCATGTTGAGTCTCTATCTGCCCTGTTCGCTGAAGAAAGCCATGCGGTGTGGGGAATGTGGGTGAAGCAATGAACTCAGGATCGAAAAGGTCTGGCGCTTGGCCTGTGAAGAGGAAGCTGGAAGATCTTGGTGAATGACCTCACCTCACTGGCCCTCAATTATTTCACCCAGAAAACAAGCTAGTTACGCTAGATGGCCTCTAGGAGTGGGGGCCTTTTTAGGTTGACTAGCTTTTGTAAAGAATGACATTGATGAATTCACGATGTGGTCCCAACAGAAAAGCCGTCTTCCTACCATCAGCACCTCAGCCAGCTCTGTCAAAAGTGTACGCCCTCTGCTCTGAAGTGAGCTGGGGGAAAGGGAGTGACAGGCTTATAATGGAACTACTGCAGAAACAGCCTGGCGTACAGGTCCCAACAACACAGGATTAATAACTATGTCCTTATATACAAAGGCAAGGGTTTGTTTGTTTGTCTGAAACACTGCCTTAATGGAATCTCTGTTTTCCTTTTGTATTAAAGATGGGAGAAACAAGCCTCAAAGATAAACCCAGAATAAATTTACTTCAAGAGTACATTTAAATACATTCAACTTGAAAGAAGAAAGAAGAAGGATTTGTCTTACTAGATACTGACACAGCATTAAAACACAGCAGAACTGGCAAAAGAACAGACAAATAGACCAAGGCGATTTAACAGAGACCTGGGAGAAAGGCATTTGTATAAATGGGAACTTAATATACCATAAATCAAATGGGGAAGAATGGACTGTTTCATAGATTCTATTGGGAAAACTGGCTCACTCTATGGAGAAAAACAAAACCGAATCATTCCTTGACACCAGGTGAATTAAAGACCCAAGTGCTAAAGGCAAAATTACAAAGTCAATAGAGAAAAATATAAAAGGATATTCTTTCAACTAGGGACAGGAAAAGTCTCCTTGAACACAATTTTAAAAGGCATGCTCAAAGGCAAACATACTGGTGATGTTTTGACAGACAAATTAACGATTTTCATTCCACGAAATGTAACTATGGGTAATTGAAACATGACAGAATTAGGAAAGTGTTTATGATCTCTAAAAGTGACCTGCAACTTCTGGTTTCTAGTCCAACATATAAAGACGTTGGAAGTCAGAACTCCCATTCTCAGAACAAGAAAAAGAACTTAAACAAAAATCAACTTTTCTCAGATCTATCAGAGAACTGACCTCAGGGCAAACTAGCATGCCCCAAACTAGAGAGACAGCTGGGCAGATACAGAGAATCACAGCTTACTGGGAGCAAAGCTGCTGTTGGAAAGAGCAGCTGGAAGATGGGAGCTTAAGCCTGGGCCAGCTTCCAAGATAAGAACTCCTGGAGACCCAGCTTTAATTTTACCTCCAGAAGCCCTACCAGGTTCTCAGGGTAAAGATAGGAGAAAAAACCCTCATGCTTCTCGGCGGGGAGAGGAAACATTACCATTTTGATACACACCCAGGGCATTCCATTCTCCTTAACAAAGACCTGCCCTCAAGAAAAACTATTTTGACAGAGTCTAAGCAACTTGGGTTTTACCACAGCCTTAACCAAGGGGGACTGCGGGGGAGGGAAATACCCAACTCCAGCCTTCTCCAGCCTTCCACATCGGGATGGAATATACCCAATTCTACCTCTTTCTAGCCTTCCTGTCTTACTTAAGGTCTTAAGGGTGGGGAGGTGGCAGGAAACTGAGAGTCACTTGTGGAGGTCACAGCCCAGGAGCACTGACTCACAAAAAGACCGAGATGGGATAATAGAATTCTAGGATGCTTTCCCCCCTCCACACACCACACCAGGTGGCCACATCAGTAGCTCTCTGGTGTAATAATGGGAGTTTACAACTGAACTGGCTGCGAGGCTCAGCCTCTAGAAGGAGTATCTAGGAAAACACAAAGGATACAGGTGAGCAGCTTTTTTGCTAAAAATTCTCAGAGAAGATTTAAGTTTCTGACCTCTACAAACGTTAAACACAGCCTACCTCCTACCCAGATAAATATAAAACCTTATATTATATATTAATATAAATATAAAGGCCTGTTAACCTTAGTTCTTTTATCCAGCTATTTTCATGTCCAGCTTTCAACAAAAAATTACACAGCTTGATAAAAGGAAAAAATACAATCCAAAGAGGCAAAGAAAGAATTCCAGACTCAGATATGGCAGGGATAGGGATTTTGGAATAGTCAGACTGAGAATTTAAAATAACTATGATTAATATGCTAAGAACTCTGGTGGGAAAATCGTCCACATACAAGAATCGGTGAGCAATGTAATTAGAGAACATGTAAACTTTTAGAAAGAATTAAAAGGAAATATGAGAATTAGAAACTCTGAAGCAAAAATAAAGACTGCCTTTCATGGGCTCACCAGCAGCCGGACACATCTGAGGAAAGAATCAGTGCAATAGAAACTTCCCAGGGGACTTCCCCAGTGGCGCAGTGGTTAAGAATCCGCCTGCCAATACAGGGGACACGGGTTCAAGCTCTGGTCCGGGAAGATCCTACATGCCGTGGAGCAACTAAGCCTGTGTGCCACAACTACTGAGCCTGCTTGCCACAACTACTGAGCCTGTGCTCTAGAGCCCGCGAGCCACAACTACTGAGCCCGCATGCCACAACTACTGAAGCCCGTGTGCCTAGAGCCCATGCTCCGCAACAAAGAGAAGCCACCGCAATGAGAAGCCTGCGCACCGCAACGAAGAGCAGCCCCCGCTTGCCACAACTAGAATAAGCCCACGCACAGCAACGAAGATCTAATGCAGCCAAATAATAATAATAATAATTAATTAATTAATTAAGAAAAAAAAAGAAACTTCCCAAATGGGAAAACAAAGAGAGAGAGAGAGAGAGAAAAAAAAACCCCACACATCAGAATATCCAAGGACTGTGGGATAATTATAAAAGGTGTAAAGGTGATACACAATTGCTATCTAGAATGCAAAAGAAAATACTGCCAATCAGTAAAAACAGCAATAATAATAAAACATTAATCTCTATTTTCAAGAAACCAGTAAATTCTAGAAACTAGAAAGAGAAGAGGAAAACAAAGCCAAGCTAGGATATGAAGAGATGCTTAAACTCATTCAAAATCATTAAAACAGAAATTTTAAAAAAATGAGGTATCACTTAATACTTCTAGATTGGCAAAAATTAGAATGCTGCATAATGCCAAGTGTTGGCAGAGATGTGAGGGTTTGGGAGTGTCCATGCACAAGTGAGTGGAGGGTAGACTGGTAGCCACCTTGGGGCCATCTGCTACGTCAGGTGAAGAATGTGTACAGTAGGTATACTATGCACCTACCTATACATTCTAAAGAAATTACTGCAAAGGATACAGGGGAGGTGTATGCAGAGTTCACTGTGAGAGTGAAACAAGAAGGAAGAGGGCAGGACACAACCTTTAAAAGAACAACGTGGCCTTGGATATGACATAAACTGGTTAGAACCAACTAGGTCCAAGATGGCAGAAAATTCAACTTCCAGTGGACCTTGAGCCTTGTTATACACTCATTGTAATGGATTAACATATGCTAAATAACACACCCACAGGCGTCATGACAGGCCAGAAAGTGTGCGGTGGCCCAATTCCTGGAAGTCCCTGCCTCTTCCCCGAAATAGTTGGAATAATCCTCCCACTCATTAGCCTATGAAATTACCAAGCCCATAAAAACTAACCACACCATATTTTGGGGCCTCTTGCCTTCTGAGATGGCCCACACTCTGTCTCTGGAGTGTGTACCTCTCTAAATAAATCCACTTCTGGGGCTTCCCTGGTGGCGCAGTGGTTGAGAGTCCACCTGCCGATGCAGGGGACATGGGTTCATGCCCCGGTCCGAGAAGATCCCACGTGCCGTGGAGTGGCTGGGCCCATGAGCCATGGTCGCTGAGCCTGCGCATCCGGAGCCTGTGCTCTGCAACGGGAGAGGCCAAAACAGTGAGAGGCCCGCGTACCGCAAAAAAAAAAAAAAAAAAAATCCACTTCTTACCTATCACTTGTCTCTCACTGAATTCTTTCTGTGCATAAAGAGCCTGAACTTCAATAGGTCCTCAGACCAAGTGTGTGATTTTAATTAAAAGACAGTGGGTTCAGGTCCTAATCTGAGTTTTGGCTGGGTTCGAGTCCCGGCCCATGAATTGAAGTCCCAATCTGAGTTGTGGGGTTTCAATAGTAGGAAGTAGGAGTCAACCTGGATGGCATCACCAAAAAATAGATGGGAAAATTGCTGTCTATACCATGCAGAGTCACGTGTGAAACACAGTGAAATATAGTACAGTACTGCTTACCTCAAAAATCACGAGCCCTCGAAAATACATGTCTTGAAAGAATATGAACAAATGAAAATGTATATGTTAAATAAATTAGAATGGTTGATCATGGGGAAGGTGGGAGCTGGCAAGTGGCAGTGGAGGATGGAGATAAAAGAAAATTCAAAAGACACAAGAGAAGAGGACATTCAAGGATCAATGATGGTAATGTGGCCTAAGATGAACTCTCATCCCTCTGCATCTGTGTTAAGGAGAAAAAAAAGCTAACAAAAAGTTCATGATCAGGACTTCCCTGATGGTGGTTAAGAATCCGCCTGCCAATGCAGGGGATATGGTTCGAGCCCTGGTCCAGAAAGATCACACATGCTGTGGAGCAGCTAAGCCCATGCGCCACAACTACTGAGCCTGCACTCTAGAGCCCACGAGCCACAACTACTGAGCCTGTG
Source organism: Grampus griseus (assembly GCF_964374135.1). Classification (NCBI taxonomy): domain Eukaryota; kingdom Metazoa; phylum Chordata; class Mammalia; order Artiodactyla; family Delphinidae; genus Grampus; species Grampus griseus. The sequence continues at coordinate 99,274,071 of NC_139003.1, forward strand.
AGCCACAACTACTGAAGCCCACGTGCCTAGAGCCCATGCTCCGGAACAAGAGAAGCCACTGCAATGAGAAGCCCGCGCACCACAAGGAAGAGTAGCCCCTGCTCAACACAACTAGAGAAAGCCTGTGTGCAGCAACGAAGACCCAATGCAGCCAAAAATAAATAAATAAAATTTATTTTTTAAAAAAGTTCATGATCAAGGCCATTGAGCATATGGAAAGACTGTGCAAGTGACGGGGTCCCCGTGGTCTGGAAGGGAGATCGACTGACTATGTGTGGCAATTCATCCCCCCCCCACCTACCTTTTTCTTAATGGGCCAAACTTACAGTGGCCATTTAGGGAAAAGGAAAAGATTAACATTCTCTAAGATTCACCTATTAAAGCGACTTACTTCAGCGCTATCCAAACTCCAAACATATATTTCCAAGAACCTACTGCCTGTTGTCACATGGATGTCCTGAAGGAACTTCTGATTCAAAAATCAGACACTTTCTCAGCTCTCCTGAAGCCTCTCTTCCCCTGTGCACTGGGGGTGTGCCGCTACCACTGACTCACAACTCTTCCCACTGACCACAATCTCCCACTGCAGGTCACTGAAATCCACCCCTCCTGTACCCTCACTGCCCCGCACTGTCACTGAGTTAGTCCTCAGAGACTCTTCTCTGGATAATCACAACGCATCCCTGTAGGCTTCCTTCCCACACTGTATAAACCAGATCTGCTCATTTCTGCTCCCTGGTTAAAAGCCCTCACTGGGACTCCACTGCCTATGGGTTAGGAGACTCTATGACAGGATTCTATCCCACCTCCATCAGTGCCTCAGTCAGATACAGGCTGGAGTGCTAGGTTCTGCTCTGCTCACAAATCTTAATGGGTGATAGAAACGAAGGTTTATTTCTCACTCATGCTACGTGTCCTTCAAGAGACAGCTGCTGCTCTGATTCATGTCATCTTCATTCTGGAATGCAGGCTGATGGGGCCGCCTCTCGAGATCCTTTCTGGTCAGAGAAAATAGAGAGCAGGGCAAACACACCAGCCAGGCTACTAAAGCTTCCCCCAGAAGTGCCTGGAGCCATTCCTGTTCGCATTCCATGTGGTCAAGTCTGGCATTAGTGAGATAGGGAAGTACACCCAGTGCTCTAGGGAGGGACTGCAGATATTCGAGATAAACAGTAAGAGCCCATCACACATAGGTGATTTCCTTTTGATTGGAATCTCTGCCTGGTGCATGCCCAGACATTCTTTAAGGCATATCTTAACTTTTACTTCCTCTGCATTTATACCTCTGACTTTGCGAGTAGAGCTTATTGTTCCTGTAGCATTTGGGGCGTGCCTCTACACTCACACGTTCGTGTTCTGTGGTAATTGCATATTTCCGTGTTTGTCTTCTCATTAGATTTTGAACTCTGTAAATGTAAGGATACAGTCTTTACCATTTTGGTGTTTGGAGCATGTGTACTTTTTTGTGTGCTGAGTGTGGCACTGGGTGCTTAGTTGCTTGATAATTGATTGCTGACTTCATATTTATTGACCATTGTGGTGGCCATGAGACTGTATCTGACAGACCAGCTACAGAACGCGTAACTGACCCAAGGGCTTTAGCTGCCATGCTCTGAAATTTACTGCTGAGTTTTCACAGATGCATACCTCCCATGCACACCTCCCAGCCCATGACTTAGTGCAGGCCGGTTCCTGGGAGATGCTGGACCCCTCTACTGGCCGACGTTGTCTCTAGGACTCCCCAGCAGCCTGACAAAACTTGCAAGTACAGCACAGCACTCTGGGACGCTTCTACCCCTCCCCCCCTTCTCCTTCACTTTGAGTAAGACTTGCGTCATGTCTGCCCACACTCCCAGCCGCCCCGCCCCCTCCCCACGTTCTCTCACAGGTGTTTCCCCATCATAACATTCTTGCACGTTTCATCCCTTCTTGGCATCTGCTTCTTAGAGGACTTAGACTAACATAAGAAACTTTCATTGTTATAATCACTAGCGGCAGAATATGATTAAGCTTCTTTGCCAGCTTTAAAGAGAGAAATGCAACAGTTAAAATCAGGAAATTGCTTCCTGGCAGAGGTGGGTGTGAATCAGGCTTTGTAAGTGGGTTTGCCTGTGGTGTTGCGGGGGGGAGGTCCGTGGGGGGAGGAGGAAGTGGGGTGGGAAAGGGACTCCTCCCCAGGGACATCCCTTCTCATCCCTGCACAACGTGGTGGGTTTGCTTTTGAAATCTCCAGACTCAGGTTTCTTTTAAATATTGCGGAAAGATTCTTCCAGTACACATTAACTTCTTTTCTTTTCTCTATTTTCCTTTGAGTTATTTATTCTGTTTCTTTTGTGCGGCTTTCTCCTCTGGGGAGGCTGATTATTCACAATTTGGCTTTGCGACTCTCTCTAATACCTTGGTCAGCACTTTCATTCCTTGCCTCCATGTCCTGGGATCACTTCTCAGATTCCTTCCCCATGTCAACAGTAGGACGGTCTGCAGCATCAGATTTGCTGTTCTGTCTCCAACAAACATTTCAGTTTGGCTCTCTTGTGATTTTGGTTTCCATGCAGTCTCTTCTTGCCTCAGCTCAAGTTTCTGTTTTTTTAAGACTATGGAACAAATATATTTTAAAATGTTCTCCTGTTTCCTGCAGCAAATCTATTTCAGGGAAAGTTTTCCATTCAAGTCCTGAGGCATTGTTCCCCCTCTCTAATGTGGCAGATCTGTCCTTATTGGCTTGCTCTGTGTTGTCCTGCCTTGCTAAGAACGGGGTCTGTAGCCCTGGACCTTGGCTGGATGCAGACAGGAGTCTGTGAAAATCCCCAGGATGAAGTTCTCTTGTTCACAGACGGTAGTGCGGGAAGCCAGCTGGGAAGAGACATGTGAGAAGTCACGTGATGAGATGGGTCCAGCACCACGGGTTAGGAAGGGGGTGTATCCGGTTATGAGCCTCTGGGACAGAAACCAGATGGAGGAGCAACAGAAAGTCGGCAGCGGAGCCTGGAGCGTTCCCCGGAGCCAAGGAGTTTGTCAACAGTGACTTTTCACGGAGGGCTGGCAGCCCTGGCAGGGGCAGGAAGGAAGCTATTAGAAATACCAGTCTTGTCTAGACATGCATGTTGATTATTTAGGTTTATTTATCCGAGAATGAAGAGAAACTCTTCCAGACCTTTTTTTTTTTTTTTTTTAACAGTCGTCATACACTGAGTCTCCTTAGCGCCCTCGGAGAGTACTTGGATGTGGCTGAGACTCTAGCAAGTATTAACCACGTGTCTAAGGATCCCTTAAGGCGTGCAAGCAGGTCCACTCAGGTCTGAGGGAGGGAGGGCACTGCAGTTGGGCTGTGGTCCAGAGAGACAGAGGCAGGGGAACATTATCCAGGCCGTGTCCAGGCTTTAGAACTCCACCAGGAGCCTAAGCTCCGCCATCTGCCCCCAGCTACACAAAGGCAAGGGCGAGCTTTGCAGAATTGCCCTGCACCCTTTTCCCTGCTTGCCTCCCGCCCCCTCCACCTCCTCTGTTAGTTCAGCTCCAATAATGTCCACGTGGGGTCTCTCTTTAGACCCACTGTCTAGTTCTCAGATTGCTTCAGCTCGGTTCTGCTCTTTTAAGAATTTTCCTACATTTATATTGATGGCAGGGTTTTTACGACGGTAGTTTGCGGAGACAAAAAGAAGCCCCAAGGGGCGTGGACTGGGCCCTGGTTGCCTGCTTCCCAGGGCGGGAGCTGGGGCCGGAGGGACGGGCTTGGTCAGGGCTCCGCCTTCTTCTGAATCGGGCTGCTTTGGCTCACGGAGCAAAGCGTATGTTATCCATTAATTGTGTTTTTAAATCTGGTCCCAGTGATGATTTATTTAGTAAAATGGCCTCCGATTTTTGGTATGTGTTGACTATTATCCTTAATTTTCAATACTGATGCAGACCTTTTCCTATTTGTTTTCATGAATATTTTAATGGAAATTGAGTGACACCTTTTACTTCTGTTTCTTAGGATTTTTTTTTTTTAATGACAACTAAGAAACAAATCTACTGCTTTTGAATTTGGTTTCTCTGAGTGCATTTTTCAAAGAACTCTCAGTGCTTTGTACAATTATATTAGAAATTATTTGAAGGCAAGTGTTGAATCCTGGGCAGCCGACGACTAGTGGAAACACTTCTCGTTATATTAGGCGACCTAATTCTAATCTTTGTTGTAAGACTCTTAACTCTTAGTTTTCTCAGGTAAAGGGTGAAAGGTATGGGATAAAGGGTTTAAATTTCCTCTTTTAAGTTTCTCTATCAGACTGGCTGTCAAAGCAACAAAAAGTTAGAGAATATATTTGAAATAAAATCATGTAATATTCTATTTTTATTATACCTCAAGAAGAAAAAGACCACGGTCCTGTGTACTGATTCTCAAAGTGTGTTCCAGGGAAACTGGGAGAGTCAGGGAATCCTCTGAATCCCCTTCAAAGGGTCCACAAGATGAGAATAACTTTCATAATAGCACTACGATGTTGTTGGTTTTTTTCCCTCTCATTTTCTCATGAGTGTATGATGGAGTTTTTCGAAGTCTGCATGATGTGTGATATCACAACAGATTAGTGTAAAAGCAGATAAAAGAATCCAGCTCTCTTCTATTAAGCAAGACATTAAAGAGACTTGCAAAATTATGAAACACTACTCTTCTCACTAAATTTTTTTGTTAAAAATATAGCTTTTAAAAATAAGTTTTTTATTTTAAAGTGTAGTTGATTTATTATTGATATTTTTAATGAATTAAGTTTATAAAGTTATGTTTTTCTTTTAAATACCAAAAATACTGATAGACGTAACCCACAAAAGTATAGGCTCTTTGGAGTCCTCAATAATTTTTAAGAGTGAGAAGGAGTCTTAAGACCAAAAACTTTGAGGACCACTGACCAAAGCGTCAGTCTTAGTATTAAATAGCAGATAGTTACACAGCCTCCACCCCTTCTAAAAGACCAAAGGCCAATTCATTCCCGTGTTTTAAAAATTAATGTTCATCAGACATCATTTTTCAAAACTAGTTGTTTATAATAACTAAGAGGGGGATGTCTTGTCTTTCAGATAGTTCTCAGGCTCTCTACGTGATTTTTAAAAATTGTGTTTACTTCCACAAATAGTTGTTATTTATTGAGCAGTTATTTTATATTGAACATTTTACGTGTGCGAACTCATTTAATCGTCATGACAACAGTCATGAAGCAGACATCACAGCTTTCACTATTTTATATGTGAGAGAACTGAGGATTAGATGCCAAAGTGCCTTGTCCAAGGTCACTGGGCTGGGAAATGGTGCAACCGGGATTCTAACGAAGGCCTAGTGGGCTTCAGAGCCAGGGCCCATTTCTACCATTGTATCGTACCTCCTTTAAAGCCAAAAATGCTGATTCTGAATGCCAGTTCATTTTCTATGATCATCATTCGCCTTTAGACCAATGCCTCGTGCAAATATCGATTAAAGTGAATGTTCATGTTCAATCATAGAAGCGTGGTTTGGCTATTGCCATTAAAGCATTCATTCACCCACTTGTTCCTTCAATAAACATTTACTGAGTGCCCTGCTTAGAGCTGACATTCTAATCAGGTGATATAGATAATAGACAGTGAACAAGAAATAGTAAAATAGGTAAATTATGTAGGATGTTGGAGGATCTAAATTCTATGGAAATAGCGTGGCAGGCTGAAGGGGCTTTTATGTGTGAGGGTAGAGGTGGTGAGGTGACGTTGGCATGTTTTAACGACAGCGAGAAGCTAGTGGGCTGGATTGGAGTAAGCGAGGAGGCGGGTGGGAGGACATAAAGAAAGAGGTGTCACAGGGAACCAGATGACCTGCAGTTCTCTGAGTGAGATAACAGTAGGGTTTTGAGAAAGGGAATTTACACTTTCTAAATGGAATTACATGTTCTAAGGCTCATTCTGGCTTGCAAGTTGAGAATAACACAAGGGTAGAAATCTGGAAGACAGTCTGGGGGCTATCGCTGAAGTCCAGGTGCTGTGGACCAAGATTCGGGTTCAGAGCCAGGGGTTTGATTTTAGAAGTGGTGAGAAGTGGCTGCGTACTGGATATGTATTCAAGGTAGAGCCATGGCACCAAGTTTCACCAAGGGATAATTCCAGGTATCATAGAGCAATTGATTACGACTAAATCATCCTTGTTTTATGTCACCCACCCTAAAATAAAAGTGAAATGTCTCCTTTCCACTTGCATTGTCTTACTTTCAGAAGTGCTCTGCTTGGAATCATTTAAAAGTAGCTAGTCTGGGCTTCCCTGGCGGCGCAGTAGTTGAGAGTCCCCGATGCAGGGGACACGGGTTTGTGCCCCGGTCCGGGAGGATCCCACATGCCGCGGAGTGGCTGGGCCTGTGAGCCATGGCCGCTGAGCCTGCGCGTCCGGAGCCTGTGCTCTGAGGCCACAACAGTGAGAGGCCCGCATACTGCAAAACAAAACAAAACAAAACAAGAAAAAACAGCTAGTCTGAAAGCAATAGGAACCGGTAAATAGCTTTCAATGAGTCATCACTACATTATTCATGGATTAAAACGTATGTGTGGCTTAGGACAACTTAGCTAGATAGTAAATGACTACATACATGTGATTGCCAACTGACCTAGGAAACATTTCAGTCTGATAAAGCACTTTTCCTAGGACTTAAAATTGAGGTGTCAGCAATTCTTACATCTACTCAAATCCAAGTGAAGTTGTTAGCCCTGTCTAGAGGAACGTCTATTGCTCAATGTCAAAGGCAGTAAATACATAATTTAATTGTCCATCTTTGCTCTGAATGTTTTTAAAGGAGAGCTCCATGTATATTTGAATTAATTAATGAGCATCTCACTTGAAGAGAGGACCTATAGTATGAAAAGTAATATTTAGAATTCCAGGAATTAAACCACTAGGATTTGAATCCTTATACCATTACTGGTTATGACCTTCCGCAAATTACTTAACCTCTGTCTCGATTTCTTCTGAGAAATGGAGGTGCTAAACTACTACTACTACTACTACTACTACTACTACTACTACTACTACTACTACTACTACTACTAACCACGCCCTCACTAAGGTCGAGCGAGTTTGTCCCTGTACAGTATTGGTGTAGAGCATGGTAATAGTAAATGCTCAGTAAGTGCTATTGTTATTATAAGGTCACACTGGGAGTTTCAAGGAAAGCATGCTCATAAATGCACAATGTAACATTAATGAAGTAATGAGTCAATTACTTCTTCCTTCAGTTACTATTAGTGCCCTAAGCTGAAAGGACCAAGCCGCCCAGCCACATTTTAGTAGTTACAATTCATTTATTAATATCTGAAAAATTTCCCCATCACCGAGACTATTTTACACATATATTGGAGAAAAAGTACTATTGCAGTCATAACTCTAGTGAGTGTCAAAACAAGTATTTCTTCCATAGGGGGAAAAACCCTTTAGGGAACATAGTTAATAGAAAAAAAATACAAGAAATTTGCAGAGGCCCATAATTTCCTACGTCATTCTTTTCTACCTAGTTCCACATTTGCTTCCGCTTTGAAAATACTCTTTCCTCAAACCTTGTCAGCTCAAAGTAATATTTCTAGAGAAAACAAATCTTTACAAAGCAAATACAGACTCCTCTTCATATTAGAATTAGTTGTAAATTTTTTAAAGTTTTTTTTCTGGTTGCATAAATATTGATCACCCCAAACCACAGAGAAAACTCTTAATGAGACCACACGTTTACATATGGTTAAAAATTTTAAATTCCCTGGAAATTCCGAAGTATATATATAACTGTGTTTCTGCTGTAAATATCTAGATATAACACAACATACTTTGACATGCTTATATATAAGATGTCACTATATATCTAGCAATATTATTGAAATTATTCTTCAATGATAAAAAAAGGAAAATAGCTAAACAAAAACAAAAATGACGGTTATGAATGATTAATACACTCATATGGGGCCAAAGAAAATTGCAGCACAGTAAAATCGTGATCAGGAAAGAAAACACACCCATCCTAGGAGACCCGCTGTAATGCAGAACATCACGGTGGAGATCTTCTTTTAATTACTGGTGGTGCCGTGAGCCAAAAGATTCCAAGTTTGTTTGAACAAAGCCACAGACGAACTGCTGTTGGGAATTAATTTCAGGCCCTTCAAAAGCCAGGAATTCTGTCTCACGCAGGGTGTGGGATTTTGAAGGCATATTTTGTAGTGTGGGAATGGCTGTACACCGAGAAAGGAAATGGGAATAAGTAAAGTGCTGTTGTCTGTCCCGTGCACGGACGGCAACTCAGCACCCGCTGCTCTTACACATCAGTCACACACAGCATCCTGTTCTTTACATACCTGTCTCTATTAGATGATTAGCCCGCCTCACCAAATGGATTTGAGTTTTAAAATGCAGTAAGTCTTAAGTCAACTCAGTGGCAGCAACCAGGCTTTTTATGTCATCCCAGCCTTGCAGGCAGCCTTGGTTCCTCATTCATCTTGTTGCAGCCAAGCTCTTCTCATTGTGAAAGACCAGCAATTTGAGAGAGGGACGCGCAAACAGTATTGCTTTTGCTAGATGGTTATCCTTTGAGAAAGTCAGTCTCATTTCCAAGAATAGCCATTTCCCTCTTCCTGCAGGGAAGCCTAAGACCCTCCTGGTGCCCTTTAAGTTTTGGCAGACATCCTGGTTTGCTTTGAATCCCCAGTACACTTAGGAAATGGAGAAAAGAGAGTTGAAAGTGTTTCTGTTAAGGCTTCAGCAGACAAAAGCCAAAGACTCCCAAGACCTTGTCCTGCAGCCCTCCGGTGGGTGTGACGTGCAAATCTCAGTGTGAATGATTGATTTGCAACGGTTATAATTTGAAATCCTGAAAATGCATAGCATGTGTATGACAGATAAAAAACTATTTTTAAATGGAGTGAAAACTAATTGAGATATTCTAAATGATCATGCATTAGTATACTAGTGACTTTATTTTTTTCCTCTATAGAAATTCTTAGACATTGCAAATATCTAGGAGAGAATTCGTGGTGTTTCCCCCAAACCAACGTCCTTTTCATGTGGAGTATCATGAAGGATTAATGCCCAAGGAATATTCTTTGGGAAACACTGTTATCAGAATTCATAACCTTAAACACAAATGAATACCAATGCAGAAATGCACCTCTAAGTTAATCTTTCAAGAAATTAGATATCTCCAGGAGAAGCAGTCAAAGCAAGACGTATAACAAAGCATTGGGTTAACTGTGCAAAAAACTCACTTAAAATATCTCTTTCCCTTATGATTCTCTAGAGAACTCAATCCACATGTCTGCCAATTTTATGTTAAGTCCTTCCTCTAAAATCACAAACTTTGTATCTTTTTATACTGAGTTAAGGTGAAAAGTAAAATATTATTGGATGATGGAAGATTGCGCTTCTCAAGGTGTCTCCACCACACTAAGTCCATTAAAATGCTAAGTAAAATATTTGAAGGCACATCTTCAATGATAACATAAAAGCACAAAATAGAAATATCAACATGAAGAAGCAAAATCAAGAATGCAGAAAACGCCATTGTGAACCAGGCTCCTCTTCCCGTCACCTCGCGTCTAGACAGACGTTCTTAAATTTATTCTTGTTATCTCTTGGAGTATTAATTTATAAACTTGAAGTACTAATGATTTTTATTTTGTTTTCCCCACTTTTGTTTTATTTCAGTTGTTTCAATGAACATGAATTTTGTGTAATTGTATGTAGATTGTATTTCTAAGCAACATCATATAAAATGTATATTGTAACAATTTTATAGATCTCAGTTAGATACCATATAATATACCAAAAGGTAAATAGTAGCTCTCTGTGTGGTGGGGATATGATTCCATTAAAAAAAATTTTTGCCATTTTTTTCATATTTTATACATTTGTTTATATTAAATTTTTAACAGGAAAACATATTTTAACTTTTAAATATGTCACAATCATTGTGTGCATGGGCTGTGAAGCCCAGATCACTGGGGTTTGAATCTTGGCTTCTCCACTTCCTTCCTGTGTGATCCTGGGTAAGTTACTTAACCCTTCTGTATCTCAGTTTTAACATCTGTAAAATGAGGGAAAATAATAGAATCTATTTCCATAGGCTAGTGTTTGGGATAGATGAATCAATGTGTTGAAAGTATCCAGAACATGGTCTGTAGTATGAAAATGTTAGCTATGACAGAATTATTATTATTATTTTAAAAATTTTATTGAAGTATAGTTGATATACAATATTATATGTTATAGTGGTTCACAATTTTTAAAGGTTACACTCCATTTATAGTTATTATAAAATATTGGCTATATTCCCTGTGTTGTACAATACATCCTTATTTTATACATAATAGTTTGTACTATATTGCCCCTCCCCGCTTCTTCTCCCCAGTGGTAACCACTAGTTTGTTCTCTGTATCTGTGAGTCTGCTTCTTTTTTGTCATACTCACTAGTTTGTTGTATTTTTCAGATCCCTCATATAAGTGATAGCATACACTATTTGTCTTTCTCTGTCTGACTTATTTCACTTAGCATAATACCCTCCAAGGTTATCCATGCTGTTGCAAATGGCAACATTTTATTATTTTTTATGGCTGAGTAGTATTCCATTGTATATATATACCACTTCTTCTTTATCCATTCATCTGTTGAGGGACAGTCAGGTTGCTTCCATATCTTGGCAATTATGAATAATGCTGATATGAACATTGGAGGGCATGTATCTTTTTGAGTTAGTGCTTTTGTTTCTTTTGGATATATACCCAGGAGTGGAATTGCTGGGTCATATGGTAGTTCTATTTTTATTTTTTTGAGAAACCACCACACTTTTTTCCACAGTGGCTATACCAATTTACATTCCCACCGATAATGTGCAAGTGTTCCCTTTTCTCCACATTCTTGCCAATATTTGTTATTTGTCTTTTTGCTGATAGCCATTCTGACAGGGGTGAGGGGATGTCTCATTGTGGTTTTGATTTCCATTTCCCTGATGATTAGCAACGTTGAGCATCTTTTCATGTGCCCGTTGGCCATATGCATGTCCTCTTTGGAAAAATGTCTATTCAGGTCTTCTACCCATTTTTGGATCAGGTTGTTTGTTTCTTTGATGTTGAGTTGTATGAGATGTTTATATATGTTGGATATTAACCCCTTATCAGAGATGTCATTTGCAAATATTTTCTCCCATTCTGTAGGTTGTCTTTTCATTTCATTGATGGTTTCCTTTGCTGTGCAAAAGTTTTTAGGTTTTATTAGGTCCCATCTGTTGTTTCTTTTTCTTAAATCTCCTTTACTTTAAGAGAGAGATCCAAAAAAATATTGCTACCATTTGTCAGAAAGTGTGCTGCCTATGTTTTTCTCTAGGAGGTTTATGGTTTCTGGTCTTACATTTAGGTCTTTAATCCATTTTGAGTTTATTTTTGTATGTGGTGTTAGAGAATGCTCTAGTTTCATTCTTTTACTAGAATGTAGCTGTCCAGTTTTCCCAGCACCACTTGTTCAAGAGACTGCCTTTTCTCCATTTTATATTCTTGCCTCCTGTGTTGTAGATTAATTGACCATAAGTGTGTGAGTTTATTTCTGGGTCCTCTATTCTGTTTTATTGATCTACGTGTCTGTCTGTCTTTGTGCCATACTATACGGTTTGTTTTGTGTGTGTGTGTGGTACGCAGGCCTCTCACTGCTGCGGCCTCTCCCGCTGCAGAGCACAGGCTCTGGACACGCAGGCTCAGTGGCCATGGCCCACGGGCCCAGCCACTCCGCGGCATGTGGGATCTTCCCATATGGGGGCACAAGCCCTGTCCCCTGCATCGGCAGGCAGACTCTCAACCACTGCGCCACCCTTGTCTCCTGCATCGGCAGGCAGACTCTCAACCACTGCGTCACTGCGCCACCAGGGAATCCCTATACTTATACTTATATAGCCCTATATTATAGGGAAGCCCTATACACCAGGGAAGCCTAATATGTTTTGATTACTGTAGCTTTGTAATATAGTCTGAAGCCAGGGAGCATGATTTCTCTAGCTCTGTTCTTCTTTCTCAAGATTGTTTTGGCTATTCAGGATCTTTTGTGTTTCCAAACAAATTTTGTTTTTTTGTTTTTTTTTTTCTGCAGTATGTGGGCCTCTCACTGTTGTGACCTCTCCCGTTGTAGAGCACAGGCTCCGGATGCACAGGCCCAGCGGCCATGGCTCATGGGCCCAGCCGCTCTGCAGCATGTGGGATCTTCCCAGACCGGGGCACGAACCCGTGTCCCCTGCATCGGCAGGCGGACTCTCAACCACTACACCACCAGGGAAGCCCTCCAAACAAATTTTAAAATTATTTGTTCTAGTCCTAAGAAAAATGCTATTGGTATTTTGATAGGGATTGCATTGAATCTGTAGTTATAAGGAATCTGCAGTTACATATAATATCAAATTTTAGAGTTACCACAATTTCAAGCTTATGAAGCACTTGGAAAATTCCTTGCTTCACCTCCTAATTTAGAAATTACGTCCTGCAGAAAACTGTCCAGACTCCCTGAGTTTGGATCAGGTATCCCCTCTTCCCTGTGGTCCTACAGCTTCCTGATGGGGCACAGATCAATTCATTGCAGTTGCCTACTCGATGGCCTGTGACACTCTGTGACTGTAAGGTCCAGGAGCCCTGGTCATGATTCTTGGTCCCCACTTGGTTGCATCTAGCATTGTGTAATAATATTTGTTAAATAAAGGGATGCCTTTAACTTCACCTTTAGAAATGAGTTTTCTGTCTCTGCCTTAGTAATTCTTAAACACTCCCTCACTGAAGCACCTTTCTGTTAACTGGTGGGTCTAGAGCTGTGGTTTGCCAATGGGGTCCCTGCCTGCAGCCTCAGCAGCACCTGTGAACATGTTAGGAACACAGATGCCCAGACTGTGCCACACACGGACTGAATCAAAGCCTCTGTGGGTGAGACATGACAAGCTGCATTCTAACAAGCTCCTCAGATGACTGTAACCCAGCTGTGGCCCCAAGGACTCTGATTCAGAAGGTCTGCTTGGGTCCTGACTGAGTCAAGCTAACAGGGGTGGATCACTGTGCCACCAGAGGGAAGCAAAGGGCAGCAGAGCAGAGGTGGACCGAGTGGGAAAGGGGAACACCCAGCAGGCTCTGGCCAAGGATGTCCCCGGCCAAGTGCAGATCAGATTCCAGAGGGAGGTGATCCCCAGGGTGGAGCCTGGATTACTCAGATGCCAGGTCAAGCTGGGGACACAGAGTGTGGGTGGATCAGTGGAAGCAGAGGGTGAGGAATTGAAGAGGAGACCAAATTACACATAGATGTCAGCTAATCAGGCAAAGCACAGTCATGATTGAAGGATGCATTTGGGACCCAAGCCAGACCTGCTACAGCTTTCTCTTCAGGGATCACCTTATAAGGCTCCTAAGACCAGCTGTAGGACCTGTATTTCTTTCTATCTTTTTTTTTTAAGTTTGAATCATTTCCAACATTTTATTCTTAGAGCTTTCTTTTTTTTAATTAATTGATTAAGGTTTTTTTCCTTATTAGTCATCCATTTTACACACATCAGTGTATACATGTCAATCCCAATATCCCAATTCATTACACCAGAACCCCCACCCCTTGCCCCTTTCCCCTCTTGGTGTCCATACATTTTTTCTCTACTTCTGTGTCTCAATTTCTGCTCTTCAAACCAGTTGATCTGTACCATTTTCTAGGTTCCACATAGATGTGTTAATATACGATATTTGTTTTTCTCTTCCTGACTCACTTCACTCTGTATGACAGTCTCTAGATGCATCCACGTCTCTACAAAAGACCCAATTTCGTTCCTTTTTATGTCTGAGTAATATTCCATTGTATATATGTACCACATCTTCTTTATCCATTCATCTGTCGATGGACATTTAGGTTGCTTCCATGACCTGGCTATTGTAAATAGTGCTGCAATGAACATTGGGGTGCATGTGTCTTTTTGAATTATGGTTTTCTCTGGGTATATGCCCAGTAGTGGGATTGCTGGGCCATGTGGTACTTCTATTTTTAGTTATTTAAGGAACCTCCATAATGTTCTCCATAGTGGCTGTATCAATTTACATTCCCACCAACAGTGTAAGAGGGTTCCCCTTTCTCCACACCCTCTCCAGGATTTGTTGTTTGTAGATTTTCTGATGATGCCCATTCTAACTGATGTGAGGTGATACCTCATTATAGTTTTGATTTGCATTTCTCAAATAATTAGTGATGTTGAGCAGCTTTTCATGTGCTTCTTGGCCATCTGTATGTCTTTGGAGAAATGTCTATTTAGGTCTTCTGCCCATTTTTGGATTGGGTCCCTTGTTTTTTTAATATTGAGCTGCATGAGCTGTTTATATATTTTGGAGATTAATCCTTTGTCCATCGATTCATTTGCAAATATTTTGTCCCATTCCGAGGGTTGTCTTTTCATCTTGTTTATGATTTCCTTTGCTGTGCAAACGCTTTTAAGTTTCATTAGGTCCCATTTGTTTATTTTTGTTTTTATTTCCATTACTCTAGGAGGTGGATCAAAAAAGATATTGCTGTGATTTATGTCAAAGAGTGTTCTGCCTCTGTTTTCCTCTAAGAGTTTTATAGAGTCCGGTCTTACATTTAGGTCTCTAATCCATTTTAAGTTTATGTCTGTGTATGGTGTTAGGGAGTGTTCTAATTTCATTCTTTTACATGTAGCTGTCCAGTTTTCCCAGCACCACTTATTGAAGAGACTGTCTTTTCTCCATTGTATATCCTTGCCTCCTTTCTCATAGATTAGTTGACCATTGGTGCGTAGGTTTATCTCTGGGCTTTCTATCCTGTTCCACTGATCTATATTTCTGTTTTTGTGCCAGTACCATATAGTCTTGATGACTGTAGCTTTGTAGTATAGTCTGAAGTCAGGGAGTCTGACTCCTCCAGCTCTGTTTTTTTCCCTCAAGACTGCTTTGGCTATTCGGGGTCTTTTGTGTCTCCATACAAATTTTAAGAGTTTTTGTTCTAGTTCTGTAAAAAATGCCATTGGTAATTTGATAGGGATTGCATTGAATCTGTAGATTGCTTTGGGTAGTATAGTCATTTCCAAAATATTGATTCTTCCAATCCAAGAACATGGTATATCTCTCCATCTGTTTGTATCATCTTTAATTTCTTTCATCAGTGTCTTATAGGTTTCTGCACACAGGTCTTTTGTCCCCCTAGGTAGGTTTATTCCTAGGTATTTTATTCTTTTTGTTGCAATGGTAAATGGGAGTGTTTCCTTAATTTCTCTTTCAGATTTTTCATCATTAGAGTATAGGAATGCAAGAGATTTCTGTGCATTAATTTTGTTTCCTGCTACTTGACTAAATTCATTGATTAGCTCTAGTAGTTTTCTGGTAGCACCTTTAGGATTTTCTATGTATAGTATCATGTCATCTGTAAACAGTGACAGTTATACTTCTTCTTTTCCAATTTGTATTCCTTTTATGTCTTTTTCTTCTCTGATTGCTGTGGCCAAGACTTCCAAAACTATGTTGAATAATAGTGGTGAGAGTGGACATCCTTGTCTTATTCCTGATCTTAGAGGAAATGCTTCCAGTTTTTCACCATTGAGAAAGATGTTTGCTGTGAGTTTGTCATTTACAGCCTTTATTATGTTGAGGTAGCTTCCCTCTATGCCCACTTTCTGGAGAGTTTTTAACATAAATGGTGTTGAATTTTGTCAAAAGCTTTTTCTGCATCTATTGAGATGATCATATCATTTTTCTCCCTCAGTTTGTTAATATGGTGTATCATATTGATTGCTTTGTGTATACTGAAGAATCCTTGCATTCCTGGGATAAAACCCACTTGATCATGGTGTATGATCCTTTTAATGTGTTGATGGATTCTGTTTGCTAGTATTTTGTTGAGGACTTTTGCATCTATATTCCTCAGTGATATTGGTCTGTAATTTTTTTTTGTAGTATCTTTGTCTGGTTTTGGTATCAGGGTGATGGTTGCCTCACAGAATGAGTTTGGGAGTTTTCCTTCCTCTGCAATTTTTTGGAAGAGTTTAAGAAGGATGGGTGTTAGCTCTTCTCTAAATGTTTGATAGAGTTCACCTGTAAAGCCATCTGGTTCTGGAATTTTGTTTGTTGGAAGATTTTTAATCACAGTTTCGATTTCATTACTTGTGATTGGTCTATTCATATTTCCTATTTCTTTCTGGTTCAGTCTTGGAAGGTTATACCTTTCTAAGCATTTGTCCATTTCTTCCAGGTTGTCCATTTTATTGGCATAGAGTTGGTTGTAATAGTCTCTTAGGATGCTTTGTATTCCTGTGGGGTCTGTTGTAACTTCACCTTTTTCATTTGTAATTTTATTGATTTGAGTCCTCTCCCTCTTTTTCTTGATGCTTCTGGCGAGTGGTTTATCAATTTTGTTTATCTTCTCAAAGAACCCACTTTTAGTTTTATTGATCTTTGCTATTGTTTTCTTTGTTTCTATTTCATTTATTTCTGCTCTGATCTTTATGATTTCTTTCCTTCTACTAACTTTGGGTTTTGTTTGTTCTTCTTTCTCTAGTTCCTTTATGTGTAACGTTAGATTGTTTATTTGAGATTTTTCTTGTTTCTTGAGGTAGCCTTGTATAGCTATAAACTTCCCTCTTAGAACTGCTTTTGCTGCATCCCATAGGTTTTGGATCGTTGTGTTTTCATTGTCATTTGTCTCTAGGTATTTTTTGATTTCCTCTTTGATTTCTTCAGTGATCTCTTGATAACGTATTGTTTAGCCTCCACGTGTTTGTGTTTTTTACATTTTTTCCCTGTAATTGATTTCTAATCTCATAGCGTTGTAGCCAGAAAAGATGCTTGATATGATTTCAATTTTTTAAAATTTACTGAGGCTTGATTTGTGACCCAAGATGTGATCTATCCTGGAGAATGTTCCGTGTGCCCTTGAGAAGAAAGTGTAATCTGCTGTTTTTTGATAGAATGTCCTATAAATATCAATTCAATCTATCTGGTCTATTTTTTTTTTTTTTTGTGGTACACGGGCCTCTCACTGTTGTGGCCTCTCCTGTTGTGGAGCACAGGCTCTGGACGTGCAGGCTCAGCGGCCATGGCTCACAGGCCCAGCCACTCCACGGCATGTGGGATCTTCCCAGACCGGGGCACGAACCCGCGTCCCCTGCATCGGCAGGCAGACTCTCAACCACTGTGCCACCAGGGAAGCCCCTATCTGGTCTATTGTGCCATTTAAAGCTTGTGTTTCCTTATTAATTTTCTGTTTGGATGATCTGTCCATTGGTGTAAGTGAGGTGTTAAAGTCCTCCACTATTATTGTGTTACTGTTGATTTCCTCTTTTAGAGCTGTTAGCAGTTGCCTTATGTATTGAGGTGTTCCTCTTTTGGGTGGATATATATTTATAATTGTTATATTTTCTTCTTGGATTGATCTCTTGATCATTATGTAGTGTCCTTCCTTGTCTCTTGTAACATTATTTTAAAGTCTATTTTATCTGATATGAGTATTGCTACTCCAGCTTTCTTTTGATTTCCATTTGCATGGAATATCTTTTTCCATCCCCTTACTTTCAGTCCGTATGTGTCCCTAGGTCTTAAGTGGGTCTCTTGTAGACAGCATATATATGGGTCTTGTTTTTGTATCCATTCAGCAAGCCTGTGTCTTTTGGTTGGAGCATTTAATCCATTCACGTTTAAGGTAATTATCGATATGTATGTTCCTATTACCATTTTCTTAATTGTTTTGAGTTTGTTTTTGTAGGTCCTTTTCTTCTCTTGTGTTTCTCACTTAGAGAAATTCCTTTAGCATTTGTTGTAGAGATGGTTTGGTGGTGCTGAATTCTCATAGCTTTTGCTTGTCTGTAAAGCTTTTGATTTCTCCATCGAATCTGAATGAGATCCTTGCTGGGTAGAGTAATCTTTGTTGTACGTTCTTCCCTTTCATCACTTTAAGTATATCATTGCCACTCCCTTCTGGCTTGTAGAGTTTCTGCTGAAAGAACAGCTGTTAACCTTATGGGGGTTCCCTTGTATGTTATTTGTTGTTTTTCCCTTGCTGTTTTCAATAATTTTTCTCTGTCTTTAATTTTTGCCAGTTTGATTACTATGTGTCTCAGCGTGTTTCTCCCTGGGTTTATCCTATATGGGACTCTCTGCACTTCCTGCACTTGGGTGGCTATATCCTTTCCCATGTTAGGGAAGTTTTTGACTATAATCTCTTCAAATATTTTCTCGGGTCCTTTCTCTCTCTCTTCTCCTTTTGGGACCCCTATAATGCAAATGTTGTTGTGTTTAATGTTGTCCCAGAGGTCTCTTAGGCTGTCTTCATTTCTTTTCATTCTTTTTTCTTTATCCTGTTCTGCAGCAGTGAATTCCACCATTCTGTCTTCCAGGTCACTTATCCATTCTTCTGCCTCAGTTATTCTGCTATTGATTCCTTCTAGTGTAGTTTTATTTCAGTTATTGTATTGTTCATCTCTGTTTGTTTGTTCTTTAATTTTTCTAGGTCTTTGTTAAACATTTCTTGCATCTCCTCTATCTTTGCCTCCATTCTTTTCCTGAGGCCCTGGATCATCTTCACTATCAGTATTCTGAAATCTTTTTCTGGAATATTGCCTATCTCCATTTCATTTAGTTGTTTTTCTGGAGTTTTATCTTGTTCCTTCATCTGGTACATAGCCCTCTGCCTTTTCATCTTGTCTGTCTTTCTGTGAATGTGGTTTTTGTTCCACAGGCTGCAGGATTGTAGCTCTTCTTGCTTCTGCTGTCTTCCTTTTGGTGGTTGAGGCTTGAGACCTTTACTTCTAATTCTTAAATTTACAGGTTATATTGGGGCAGGGTTTTGCCATAACATTCTGCCCCTGATCTCTGTCACTGGGTCCTTTATTTGGCCATTAGTTTTTCAGCACTAAGAACTGTAAAGCTTGTGAAGAATAAAGAGTACTGGTAATCTGAAATTCTGCATTCTGTACTTTAACAAGTCACCTCTCAAAGTTAAGGTACTACTGCTTTTATTACTGCTCTGCTTTTTTTAAAAAATAAATTTATTTATTTATGGCTTGCTGGGTCTTCATTGCTGTGCGCAGACTTTCTCTAGTCGCGGCGAGCAGGGGCTACTCTTCATTGCAGTGCTCGGGCTTCTCATTGTGGTGGCTTCTCTTGTTGTGGAACACGGGCTCTAGGCGTGTGGGCTTCAGTAGTTGTGGTGCACAGCCTTAGTTCCTCCATGGCATTTGAGATCTACCAGGACCAGGGATCAAACCCATGTTCCCTTGGCTGGTGGGTTCTTTACCACTGCACCACCAGAGAAGTCCTGCTGTGCTTATAATATGATATAATGGATGTGAAAATCCTTTGCAAACTGCACACTATACAGATGTAGTCTACTATTTTTTACTAGGGCTTCAGTGACTAGATTTTGTGTACCTATGCCCCCACGATCAGATGATCAGTCTTCTAAAAGATTCATTTGTTTTGTGAAAGGCAGTGTGGTTATTAGATTGTGCCTGGCCTTTGGACTATAATAGGCTGGTTTAATCCTAGGCCAGTTAATTACTTTCTACATGACCCTGGGATGGTCATTTATTCTTGTTAGACTCTAGAATAAAACTGAGATAATAAAATCCATCACTAGGATTAAATGGTATCATGTACTTCTGGCACATGACAGGCACACAACTATATCACTTTTTCTTTTAAAGACAAGACAACTCAGACCAAGAAAGGGTTCAAAACAGTGGACAATGTGATAAAGTTAAAATATTGCCAATCCTCTGTTCAGAATCCTCTGGTGACTTCCCATCTTAGAGTAAAAGCCAAATCCTTGAAAAGGCCCTTTAAACCATGTCCTTACAGAATCTGGCCCCTGTTATCCCTGCCCTCCTGCTTCTTTCTCCTCACTTAGATGCTGCAGCTACGCTGGCCTCTCAACCTTACTCAAATGGCACATCAGGGGAAGGCCTTCCCTGTCACCTCACTGAAAATTCCAACCCTCCCCCTGCTGTCTACCCCTCCTTCTTGTTTTAATTTTCTCTTTGAACTTCTAATTATCTAACATGAAATTTATTTTTCTTATTCATTTTCCGTATTTTCCTGCTGCCTCATTAGAAGGTCTAGGAGGTTGGGAATTTTGTCTCTTTTGCTCACTGTTCTATATCAGGGGCTGCTTGGCATGTGGTAGGCACTTATTTTGTTGAATGAAAGAATGAAATACAGTTCTTATGACTCAAGACTAGAACTCTGCTGATTGTAATAATAACTAAGACGTATGTAGCTCTTTGCATTGACAAGTATTTTACATGCATTATCTTGCTTTATCCAAGGGCAGATGTTCAATTGTTTTTGTACAATTTTGGACTAATTTGGTCTGCAATTTTCTCCAAGACATTTTCTGGTGATGCATGACATTACACTGGTCTTTTTGATGGGAGAAACATGTTTGAATTTCAGGAATAATTTGCAATGGCTGCTGGTGTCTCACTTTGTACTGTAGAGCAGGGTGGGATGTTGACCAAGGACAGGCCCCCAGAACTGATTTGGAAATTGGCATTCACTTGGGGGCGGGTTCAGTGAGCCCTATTTCAAATCCCTAACTCTGTCATAACTTCCGTGTAACACCCAGGACACACTGAAGAGTGAGGTAGCTCAGAAGCACCCTCACCTAAGATCCTTCTTATAAGTCATGAAACTCTACTCCATACCAACCATTGAACTGGTGGTTGGAAACTTCAACATCCAGCTTGGCCTGGATGCCTAATCCATTTGTTCAGGATCTGTGACACCCACCACATGCATGGAAGGGAGGGCAGTGAAGGGCGGTTCTGCAGAGAAGCACCATCTTTGGGAAACAAGGATGGACGAGCATCCTTCAAGTGGTAAAAAATAAGTATATATTGTTTTTATTTTGAAACACAGAGATTTATTTCAGTGGAAAATCCCCAAATATTTAGCTGGTTTTAATCTTTAGCATTATAAAAAGGCAAAGAAACAACTAAAGCAAGACAGACCTCATCACTCTGAACCTGCTGGCACATAGATTATTAGAAACTCAAAATTCATCATGTGCCTGAAAAAACTTCCCAACCCAAGGCAGGTTGGGAAGTCAGCTGCCCCTAGTGAACAGGTGTGAGTCTGGGCGTGTCAATGCTGTGAGCCACTGGGGTTTCATCAGTGAACAAAAGAGGTGAAGATCCTTACCCTCACAGAAGCTGGGTTCTAGCTGTAGAAATTCTGTGACTTCTAAAAAATATTTTTAGGCAAAGGGTCCTGCTTAGTGCTTTGGGCAAGTTTCATTCAACATCTATTTTTGAGGACTTACTTTGTGCCAGACAAGATGTTAGATGCTGGATACTGGAGTTTGCCCCTTGGAACTTCTAGTCTAGTAGAGAGGCAACAAAAGAGATCTCACAAGTGCGATGTCAATGTCTGTAACTTCCATCTGTGATAAACGTTATGAAGAATTGCCGCGTGGCATTATGAGACTGTATGATGAAAGGATTTGACTTAGAGAGGGGAGGAGGTGGGAATTGAAATAGGATGTGAAGGAGGAGGCGGTGAGGAGGGCAGATGCAGAGGTGTGGATGCAGAGCCTCTGTGTTTGAGGGCAGCATGGCGAGCCTGCGGATGGAGAGAAAGTCCCCTGAGTGGAGCACACAGGGGAGGCAGGAGCTGGGGCAGATGTGCGGCTGAGGGGAGGAGCTCTGAACTTCATCCAAACGTCAGCGTGGGAGCAGAATGGGTGAAGTGGATAACGAGATTTGGGTTCTGAAATGACTAAAGGGCGTATAGGTAAATCAGTTATGACACTCTGCCTGCTATTAAAACATTGTCTTTTGCCTCCAAACCCACCTGTCTACACCTTGCTTTTGTGACTTTTGGGGACATGTGCAAACTTTCTCCTTTGCCAGTTGGTCCTCCTAGGTTCTGCCATTGGGGGTCCTAGAAGGGGACCTGGGAAGCAGGAGGGGGCAGAAGGGACTCACTGCTGTGGCTCACAGGTGACACCCTGGTAATGACACGGCACCCAGGAAGCAGTAGTTGGTGTCGAGTTTCATCTGCTTCCAGCCTTCCCTGAAGCAGCCTCACTTCTGTCCCCCAGAAATCCCAGCCCCGCAGGGAGCCAGCCTTGTTAAAGTGGCCTCAACCACAAAGGGCCACACTGGAGAGGCTAACAGGCCATGAATCTGACCTGGGGTCTCAGCTTTAGCTGCTGCCTGAGTCCTGGGGAGCTTTGGAAAATCCCAGTGCCCGGACCACCTGGGGCCCAGAACCGGACACGGGTGTGAGAACCCCTGCAGCCCCAGGATCCCTCTGCAGACCAGGCTGAGATGCTCCCCGGGGGTTGCTGGGTCAGGATCCAGGTCAGCCGCCCCTCGGGCCACAGTGAAAGGCACTGTCGGGAGTTTCCCTGGGCGTGTGCTGTGCCAATTCCACCTTGTGTAGGCCTGTGGGTACAGAAACCCAGGTTGAGGAGCCATAAAGAGCTCACTCATCAGAGCAAAAGATTTCAGGGCCAGCCAGCATCACCGCAGCAGGAGCTTCCAGAAGCATCCATCACCACTGCCCTCATGGCTGGTGACGATCTCCTCACAGACGCAAGGGCTGAAGCCAGTGGGCCACGTTGGGGGGAAGCTCGCTGCCACCAGGGCCAGGCCTCCTGGCAGCCAACTGGCAAGGTCTTAGCCGTGCTGTGCTGGCTCCAAGTGAGATGCACGTTGTTTTTGGAAAAGAAACACGCCCCTCACTCACCCAGGCAGGCACCCTGGCACCCCAGCTGCAGCTTGTGTCCAGCTGGGAGCCCCCACCTGCATCCTTGCCCACGGTCCACCTGCATCACCACAGGGTCCTCCCCACCCTGCGGGTCATGGGAACTGCTGGGCACCAGCGGGCTGTGACGGGTCGCAGCCGTGATCTCTCCACGTTACTGTGGATGGTCAGCCTGCCTCGCTGCCCTTGATTGTACACCTACAGCCCTGCCAGGCGCTGCAAGAAGGGCCCGGGATGCTTCCCAAGCGCCTCCAAGGGGACAGCTCTAAGGAGCAGCTCCTCCCTTGCGTTCCCAGGAAGACACTTGACCGGAAGTGGGGAGTTGTGTCTATTTCGTTTGAAATAGCACTACAGTTTTTCCTATTGTAGAAGTAAGACATTCTCATTGCTAGAAACTCAATACATAGAGAGGAAAATAATTTGTCATCTCAAATCCTAAAGATAATTTCTGATAATACTTTGTTGTATGTCCTTTCAGATACACACATACACACACACAGAGAGAGAGAGAGAGAGAGAGAGAGAGATTTTTAAAACAATAATGATTTAATCCTTTTTTCATGGCGTTTAATTACTATAAGTGATTCCATCTGCTATAATCTTTTAAATACTGTTTTGCAAAAATACTCATGATAGCTCCTAACATCTTTTCTCCTTTATACCTTCTTTTGAATTGAGTCTTTGATGGTTGTGTCCTGTACTTTGACAGATGTGGAGTGTATATATATTTTAAAAATATATATGTTTTTAATCAAATAGCTTCCACAAATCATTTACTTGTTTTTCCTCTTGGATTGTTTGCTAGTCAAGTGTTTTCCTTATTTTCTCCTCTTAAATGCATACTGCCTTCCCCATAAATCAAGTAAGTTGAGACTATTGAGGAAATCTTTTCTCCAAATTAGTAATGAGTGGTTTCCTTTTTTTCTCCCCCTCTTCCCCCTTTCCTGAGAGCTCATTTAATTTCCTGAGTTGTCTGTGACTTTTATTCCCCTCTATCAGAAGAACAAAGAGCAAAGAGACTTAGAATTGGCATGAGACATTTCAGCATTTTAAACAGGCTCCTAGGCTCCCTCTTCCTCACTTTTCTCATTGTGGTAAAATATACATAACATAAAATTTACCATCTTAACCATTTTTAAGTGTAGAGTTGAGTGGCATTAAGTACATTCATATTGTTGTGCAACCATCACCACATCCAGCTCCAGAACTTTTCTCATCCTGCAAAAGTGAAACTCTGCCCCAATTAAACAATAACTCCTGGTTCCCCCTTCCCAGCCCCTGCACCCGCCATTCCATTTCTGTTTCTATGAGTTTGACTCCCCTAGGGACCTCGTACAAGTGGAATCATACAGTATCTGTCCTTTTGTGACTGGCTAGTTTCATTTAGCATAATGTATCCGAGGTCCATCCACATTGTAGCAGGTGTCAGAATATCCTTCCTTTTTAAGGCTGAATAATATTCCATTGCATGGATATACCACATTTTGTTTATCCATTCATCCATCGATGGACACTTGGCTGCTTGCATATTTTGGCTGTTGTGAATAATGCTGCTATGAACATGGGTGTATAAATATCTGTTTGAGTACCTGCTGTCACTTTTGGGGGTATATACTCAGAAATGAAATTGCTGGATCATATGATATTCCTATGTTTATTTTTTTTTGAGGAAACTCCATACCGTTTTCCACAGTGGCTGTACCATTTTACATTCCCACCAACGGTGCACAACTGTGTTCCAATGTCTCCACATCTCACCAACACTCGTTATTTTATGCTTTTTTGTTTTTTGACAGTTGCCATCCTAATGGGTGTGAGGTGGTTATAAGATGTTTTTGAGCTAGACTAGTCTCATCTGTTGAAGTGGGAAGAACATAGAAAGCTGCCTAGAGGCTGATGTTAGTTTAAATCCCCAATACTGCCGTGTTTTCCTCCTGACCCCTCCAGGTGTCAACTTGGCTCAACAGAAACTGTCTTTGCAGCATCCCCTTCTCTGTTTTACTCCAGGTTAGAATTGGTCACAAGAGAAATTTGAGTGAAATCCGGAAGGCAAAGTGAGTAGTTTAGCTGTCTGAGAGATGCAGGCAGAGGGGTGGTGGTTCCAGCGTGGCCGCCATCGCCTTGGCTCTCAGCACCTCCTCTCCTGGCCGTGGTCCCTCTGAGCAGCAGCCGCCAGACCCAGCAGCAGGTGCAGCCTGCTCCAGCCTCTGCCCTTCCAGCCTGGCTCTGCAGCCGGGGGGGTCGGGGAGGGCTGGCTTCCCAGGTGTCCCTGCAACCTCCAACTTGACCACTTAAGCCAGGGCTTCTGGAGGCTGGTAGTTATTTTCCTCTGACCCCACAGCTTTCATTTTTGAACTTCCCCAGCTCCTCCCACAATATGTAAAGTCTAATAGCGAATAATAAATCTCTTTTCTGTAATATGCAGTGGATCTATTTCCCTTTATAGTACCTTGACAGAAACAGTATCTCCTTTTTTTAAAGTTACTTATCTCTCTTGATAAGAGACAAAGGATTAGAGCTAGGCTTTAGGTCGGTGACTCTCAATCCTGTCCAAGAAAATCACACAGAAGGTTTTTAAAAATACGGATGCTGGGCACCATCCCAGACAAACCAAATCAAAATATTTAGGTGTGGGGGGCTCAGGTATAGGTAGATTTTACATGACCCTTATGTGATTTCAATAAGCAGTCAGAATTGAGACCACATCTTTGAGTTAAATATGTTTAGAACCAAGACACCATGGATTTAAATTCATACAGAAGTAGAAATGATTGACATAAAAATCTTGCTTTGAATGTGGGCTGTGCTGAGTAAGTTGGAAGAGAAAAGCATGACTCTAGGGGTCTGGGAGGAAGTAGGTTGGGGACCAGGGAATGTAAAGCAAAGGCTTCTCTCTCTTTTTGGAGATGCTGAATATAGCAAGCCCAGAAATGGATGAAAAAGAAACTGCAATTATTTGTTTATTTCAAGTTTGGACTTGGGCAAGTTCTATTCCAGGCATAAGAGATTATGTGAGGGAAAAAATAGTAAGTCAGAAGACAAGAAATACATAAAGTAAAATGAAAGGGGAGAGATTCAGTGGAGGCAGTATTCAAAAGGTTTCAGATTGCTGTTTAGCAGTTCATCCAATGGCTAGCTGTTGGCACCAGACACAAGATCTAAGTTCATTCCACAGGTTGATCTCTTTTGTATGACAAACAAGATTTTGCTAAGGACTTCAAGGCATGTCACTTCACCAGCAATGGGACTCTGTCACAAAAAGCTATAATTTGGAAAGAAATTTGGCTTTTGGGGGAGAAAATTTATGAAGAGAGAGTAAAATTGTCCTTAGAAGCAGGCCCCAAATATGTCTCACTGGATTTGACTCTCAAAGAGTCTCTTTTCTTTCCCAGAAGTTTAGCATCTAAAATAAGTTCTGGGGCTTCCCTGGTGGCACAGTGGTTAAGAATCTGCCTGCCAATGCAGGGGACATGGGTTCGAGTGCTGGTTCGGGAAGATCCCACATGCCGTGGAGCAACTAAGCCCGTGAGCCACAACTACTGAGCCTGCGCTCTAGAGCCCGTGAACTGCAGGTACTGAGCCTGCAATGCCACAACTACTGAAGCCCGGGTGCCTAGAGCCCATGTTCCACAAGAAAAGCCACTGCAATGAGAAGCCCACGCACCTCAACGAAGAGTAGCCCCCGCTTGTGGCAACTAGAGAAAGCCTGTGCACAGCAACTAAGACTCAATGCAGCCAAAAATAAATAAATAAAATAAATTAAAAAATAAAATAAATTCTGATCTTTCCCATATTCAACAGGTTTCAACTAGATTGAAAATGTATTGCTTATGAATATGAGAAGTTCAAACATGTAAAAAATGTAATACTCTCTCAAATGACATATTGAAAGTTACTTTTCTACCTAACATATTACTTCCTAAAATTAATAACTTTCTGACTTACCTAGAAGAATGTAATTTCTTTCTTAATTTTTAACTTTATATTTTTCCTTATCTTATCCAATTTTTTACCTTATCCATCAGCTTCATGTCTATCATGGCTAATACCTCCGAAACTTTCTTCTGCTTCTCCTCTCAGCTCTGTTTTGTCTGGGTTTTGATCATTATTTGAATCATTTTCTCATTTGTACAACTTTCACAACATAGAGTGCCTACACGCTACAAAACCTTGTCCCTAATTTCATGGAGGAGGGAGAGACTGTGAATAATAAACAATGAAATAAACAAGGTGATTTCAAACCATGGTTGGTATCAGGAGGTGGATAAGCAAGGTGATGTGATGAAGAACAACTTGGCAAGGGATGAAGTTTAGATAGAATGGTCTGGAAAGATCTCTGCAGAGGTGGTATTTGAACCAAGAGCTGAAGATAAGAAAGATTCAACCACTGAAGAGGCTTAAAAGTTTACAGGAATGGAAAGGGGGCCGAGTGGGCTGGAGTGAATGAAGTAAGTGTGTGTGTGTGTGGGGTGTGTGTGTGTGTGTGTGTGTGTGAGAGAGAGAGAGAGAGAGAGAGAGAGAGAGAGAGAGAGAGAGAGAAGCTGTAGAGACAAGGGCTAGAGAGAGCCTATTATTTTAGGTAAGATAAATGTTTGAAAAGTTTTAAGCTTAAGAATGATAGAACAGAGGGGGTGCCTTCAAGATGGCAGAGGAGTAAGACGTGGAGATCACCTTCCTCCCCACAAATACATCAAAACTACATCTACATGTGGAACAACTCCTACAGAACACCTACTGAACTCTGGCAGAAGATCTCAGGCTTCCCAAAAGGCAAGAAACTCCCCACGTACCTGGGTAGGGCAAAAGAAAAGAGGAAAAACAGAGACAAAAGAATAGGGAAAGGACCTGCACCTCGGGGAGGGAGCCAAGAAGGAGGAAACGTTTCCACACACTAGGAAGCCCCTTCACTGGCAGAGATGGCAGGTGGGGGAGCAGGGAAGCTTCGGAGCCGTGAAGGAGAGCGCAGCAGCAGGGGTGCAGAGGGCAAAGCGGAGAGATTCCCGCACAGAGGATCGGTGCCAACTGGCACTCACCAGCCCTAGAGAGGCTTGTCTGCTCCCCCGCCGGGGCGGGTGGGACTGCGAGCTGAGGCTCGGGCTTCGGAGGTCAGATCCCAGGGAGAGAACTGGGGTTGGCGGCATGAACACAGCCTGAAGGGGCTAGTGTGCCACAGCTAGCCGGGAGGGAGTCTGGGAAAAAGTCCAGAACTGCCTAAGAGGCAAGAGACCATTGTTTCAGGGTGTGCGAGGAGAGGGGATTCAGTGCACCGCCTAAATGAGCTCCAGAGACGGGTGCAAGCCGCAGCTATCAGCATGGACACCAGAGATGGTCATGAAACACTAAGGCTGCTGCCGCCGCCACCAAGAAGCCTGTGTGCGAGCACAGGTCACTATCCACACCTCCCCTACCGGGAGCCTCTGCAGCCTGCCACTGCCAGGGTCCCGTGATCCAGGGACAACTTCCCCGGGAGAACACATGGTGTGCCTCAGGCTCGTGCAACGTCACACCAGCCTCTGCCAATGCAGGCTCTCCCTGCATTCCATACCCCTCCCTCCCCCCGGCCTGAGTGAGCCAGAGCCCCCTAATCAGCCATTCCTTTAACCCCATCCTGTCTGGGTGAGGAACAGATGCCCTCAGGCAAACTACACGCAGACGGGTCCAAATCCAAAGCTGAACCCCAGCAGCTGTGCAAAGAAAGAAAAGAAAGGGAAATGTTTCCCAGCAGCCTCAGGAGCAGTGGGTTAAATCTCCACAATCAACTTGATGTACCCTGCATCTCTGGAATACCTGAATAGACAACGAGTCATCCCAAAATTGAGGTGGTGGACTTTGAGAGCAACTGTAGGCTTGGGGTTTGCTTTCTGCATCTAATTTGTTTCTGGTTTTATGTTTATCTTAGTTTAGTATTTAGAGCTTATCATCATTGGTAGATTTGTTTATTGATTTGGTTCTCTCTTTTTATATATATATTTTTTCCTTTTTCTCTTTTTGTGAGTGTGTATGTGTATGCTTCTTTGTGTGATTTTGTCTGTATAACTTTGCTTTTGCCATTTGTCCTAGGGCTCAGACTGTCCTTTGGTTTTATTTTCACTTAATAGTTTTTAGCTCTTGATATCATTGGTGGATTTGTTTTTTGGTTTGCTTGCTCTCTACCTTCTTTCTCTCTTTTTTTAATTACTTTTTTATTTTTAATAAGTTTTTTCCATTTTAATAAGTTTATTTTATTTATTTATTTATTTATTATTATTTGTTTTCTCCCTTTCCTTCTGAGCTGTGTGGCTGACAGGGTCTTGGTGCTCCGGCCAGGTGTCAGGCCTGAGCCTCTGAGGCAGGAGAGCCAAATTAAGGACATTGGTCCACCAGAGACCTCCTGGCTCCATGTAATATCAAATGGTGAAAGCTCTCCCAGAGATCTCCATCTCAACACTAAGACCCATCTCCACTCAACGACCAGCAAGCTACAGTGCTGGACACCCTACGCCACACAACTAGCAAGACAGGAACACAACCCCACCCATTAGCAGAGAGGCTGCCTAAAATCATAATAAGGTCACAGACACCCCCAAAACATACCACCGGATGCGGTCCTGTCCACCAGAAAGACAAGATCCAGCCTCACCCACCAGAACACAGGCACCAGTCTTCTCCACCAGGAAGCCTACACAACCCACTGAACCAACCTTACCCACCAGGAGCAGACACCAAAAACAACAGGAACTACGAACCTGCAGGCTGAGAAAAGGAGATCCCAAACACAGTAAGTTAAGCAAAATTAGAAGACAGAGAACTACACAGCAGATGAAGGAGTAAGGAAAAAACCCACCAGACCAACAAATGAAGAGGAAATAGGCAGTCTACCTGATAAAGAATTCAGAGTAATGATAGTAAAGATGATCCAAAATCTTGGAAATAGAATGGAGAAAATACAAGAAGCGTTTAACAAGGACCTAGAAGAATGAAAGAGCAAACAAACAATGATGAGCAACACAAAAAATGAAATAAAAAATTATCTAGAAGGAATCAATAGCAGAATAACCGAAGCAGAAGAACGGATAAGTGACCTGGAAGATAAAATAGTGGAAATAACTACCACAGAGCAGAATAAAGAAAAAAGAATGAAAAGAACTGAGGACAGTCTCAGAGACCTCTGGGACAACATTAAATGCACGAACATTCGAATTATAGGGATCCCAGAAGAAGAAGAGAAAAAGAAAGGGACTGAGAAAATATTTGAAGAGATTATAGTTGAAAACTTCCCTAATATGGGAAAGGAAATAGTCAATCAAGTCCAGGAAGCGCAGAGAGTCCCATACAGGATAAATCCAAGGAGAAACACACCAAGACACATATTAATCAAACTATCAAAAATTAAATACAAAGAAAAAATATTAAAAGCAGCAAGGAAAAACAACAATTAACATACAAGGGAATCCCCATAAGGTTAACAGCTGTTCTTTCAGCAGAAACTCTGCAAACCAGAAGGGAGTGGCAGGACATATTTAAAGTGATGAAAGGGAAAAACCTACAACCAAGATTACCCAGCAAAATCTCATTCAGATTCAACGGAGAAATTAAAACATTTACACACAAGCAAAAGCTAAGAGAATTCAGCACCACCAAACCCGCTCTACAACAAATGCTAAAGGAACTTCTCTAAGTGGGAAACACAAGAGAAGAAAAGGACCTACAAAAACAAACTCAAAATAATTAAGAAAATGGTGATAGGAACACACATATCAATAATTACCTTAAATGTGAATGGATTAAATGCTCCAACCAAAAGACACAGGCTTGCTGAATGGATAAAAAAACAAGACCCATGTATATGCTGCCTACAAGAGACCCACTTCAAACCTAGGGACACATACAGACTGAAAGTGAGGGGATGGAAAAAGATATTCCATGCAAATGGAAATCAAAAGAAAGCTGGAGTAGCCATTCTCATATCAGACAAAACAGACTTTAAAATAAAGACTATTACAAGAGACAAAGAAGGACACTATATAATGATCAAGGGATCAATCCACGAAGAAGATATAACAATTGTAAATATTTATGCACCCAACATAGGAGCTCCTCAATACATAAAGGCAAACGCTAACAGCTCTAAAAGAGGAAATCGACAGTAAAACAATAATAGTGGGGGACTTTAACACCTCACTTTCACCAGTGCACAGATCACCCAAAATGAAAATAAATAAGGAAACACAAGCTTTAAATGATACATTAAACAAGATAGACTTAATTGATATTTCTAGGACATTCCATCCAAAAACAGCAGATTACACTTTCTTCTCAAGTGCTCATGGAACATTCTCCAGGATAGATCATATCTTGGGTCACAAATCAAGCCTTGGTAAATTTAAGAAAATTGAAATCATATCAAGTATCTTTTCTGACCACAATGCTATGAGACTAGATATCAATTACAGGAAAAAATCTGGAAAAAATACAAACACATGGAGGCTAAGCAATATAGTACTAAACAACCAAGAGATCACTGAAGAAATAAAAAAGTACCTAAAAGCAAGTGACAATGAAAACAGGACAACCCAAAACCTATGGGATTTTGCACAGCAAAGGAAACCATAAACAAGAAGAAAAGACAACCTCAGAATGGGAGAAAATATTTGCAAATGAAGCAACTAACAAAGGATTAATCTCCAAAATATACAAGCAGCTCATGTAGCTCAATATCAAAAAAACAAACAACCCAGTCCAAAAATGGGCAGAAGACCTAATTAGACCTTTCTCCAAAGAAGATATACAGATTGCCAACAAACACATGAAAGGATGCTCAACATCACTAATCATTAGAGAAATGCAAGTCAAAACTACAATGAGGTATCACCTCACACCAGTCAGAATGGCCATCATCAAAAAATCTACAAATAGTAAATGCTGGAGAGTGTGTGGAGAAGAGGGAACCTTCTTGCACTGTTGGTGGGAATGTAAATTGATACAGCCACTATGGAGAACAGTATGGAGGTTCCTCAAAAAAGTAAAAATAGAACTACCATACGACCCAGCAATCCCACTACTGGGCATATACCCTGAGAAAACCATAAATCAAAAAGAGTCATGTACCACAATGTTCATTGCAGCTCTATTTACAATAGCCAGGATATGGAAGCAACCTAAGTGTCCATTGACAGATGAATGGATAAAGCAGATGTGGCACATATATACAATGGAATATTACTCAGCCATAAAAAGAAACAAAATCAAGTTTTTTGTAGTGAGGTGGATGGACCTAGAGACTGTCATACAGAGTGAAACAAGTCAGAAAGAGAAAACAAATACCGTATGCCAACAGAAAACTATATATGCACATATATATGGAATCTAGAGAAAAAAAAACGTTCTGAAGAACCTAGGGGCAGGACAGGAATAAAGATGCAGACATAGAGAATGGACTTGAGGACACGGGGAAGGGTAAAGGTAAGCTGTGACAAAGTGAGAGAGTGGCATTGACATATATACACTACCAAACGTAAAATAGATAGCTAGCGGGAAGCAGCCGCATAGCACAGGGAGAACAGCTCGGTGCTTTGTGTCCAACTAGAGGGGTGGGATAGGGAGGGTGGGAGGGAGGGAGACGCAAGAGGGAGGGGATATGTGGATATATGTATATGTATAGCTGATTCACTTTGTTATACAGCAGAAACTAACACACCATTGTAAAGCAATTATACTCCAACAAAGATGTTAAAAAAGAAAAAAAAAGAATGGTACAACAGGATCATTATATTTGAAATGGTCCTGGCTGTCTTGTGGATTATCATTTGTGTGAAGATTCACGGTTTACCAAGCATTTTCACATCCATTTTCGATGTGGTCCTCACTGATGGTCCTCATCCTTCCCTCTGAGGTGCTGGGAAACTGAGTGAGAGTGTGGCTGACTCAGCAAAGCTCACCGGGGTGGACCTGAACCCAGTCTTTTGAGCAGAGCGCTACACCTCCAGATGCTCTTGTGTTGATCATTACTGTCTCGCACACACTTACGTTTTCTCTTTCCATTGAAATTTTAGTTGTTTAAGTGAGTGGACAGGAAATGCAGATCAAATGTCTGCTGCGTCCGTGTTAAATACTAGATCGGTACTTGGGTGTGAGATGTATTCCTCCCGCTCAGTCTCCCTGTTGTCTAGTGGGGCTAAAACAAAGAGATTAAGGAAGTTACTAAAGGTTTTTTTTTTTTTTTTTTTTTTTTTTTTTTTTTTTACTACTAAAGGTTTTTGAGAGTAACTGTAGGAAGTGAGGGCTTGAGGTCAGCTCTGTAAGATGGGCAGACACAGACAGGTGATGACTTGGAACACATCTGGGGAGATACAGATTCAGTAGCCACACCATGGGATGGAGTGGAAGGGACTCTGGCTTCCCCATCCCTGTACTGCATAATCATAACAACCGTAAGTTACCCTCTACCATGCCTCGACGCCCCAACAAGTGAAGCTACAACCTAAGTAAAACCAATGTGCTACCTTTTCAACTGTAGCTTCAGAATAACTCCTCTGAGAGCAGCCCTCAGTTCTTACAATCAGATGGCTGTCCCAGAGTTCCCCCTTTTAGGAAATTTGGAACTGCTATTGAACAAGCGGGAATACTCGAAAACAGAGGCACCGAGGCTGGAATTTGAAACGTGCATTTGGAAGATGGTGAAGCTGACGATGCTCATAAACTCAGTCAAGAGACTTAAACGTTCAGAAGGACGTGAGCAGGGCTGTGCTTTAGAAGGATTAGGGTTACAGCAGGGAAAGTTTGGGGTGTGATAGAGACTGAAATCGCTTGAAGGTGTAAAAATTTTCTAGAAGAATCTGCGTAGTTACAATATGAACAAGGGTGGGAAAGAAAGTACAGATCAGAGGCCTGTTATGGTCATGTGGGGAAGGCCCAGCAGTTACCTGTGCTACCACGGCACTCAGTTTTTCTTTAAGAAACATGTTAACTGCCATGTTAACTGCACTCTACGGTGGCCACAGCATGTACAGACCCATTTTTATAAGGATTTTCTTTTAGACTTTAAAGGATCATTTTGCCCGGTAATGGGATCCTTTAGGACATCTCTTAAGCAGGATGATGGTAGAAACAATTCAGTTTGCTTCAGGAAAACTGTGAATTCATTGCTTAGATTATAACTGTTCTAAGTGTTGAGCTTCTTGCCAAGATTTAAGACCAAATCCTAACTTTGAATTCAATGATAGACTGCTATTTGGTTTTCAAGGACCAAGACTGACAGAGCCCTCAACCAAACACTATTAGTATTTTTTTTAATAAACATACAGTGTGTTTTTCTTTTATTTTAAAACTGCGCATCATCAAGCACATCCTGACCTCCATCCTGATATGGAGAGGAATGTGTAGTTTGGGGGGTGTGATGTGAGGGGAGGCGAGCAGCAGTGGAGACTGCTGGCGGGGTGCACCCTAGAGAGAATCTTGAACATGCTGGCTTTTTGGCAACTAGCTGTGCTACCGTCACCCAGAGAGTTTAAAAATAGAAATTCAGAGACCCTGGATCGGTAGGTCCTGGATGGATTCTCGGAATCTGTACTCATAAAAGCTTTGTGGGCAGTTCTGGTGGGCAGACCTTCTAGAGGGGGCCTGCCCAGCCACCCAGAGTCCCATGGTGACAATACCCTGCCAAGGAAGCCATCGCAAAGGCTTTTTGAGTTTGTTGATCATTTGAGTTTGCTGATCAAGAAACTCTCCTTTCCTATGTTTCTTTAGGTTTGTTGAAACCATTTATTAGTCTAGAATCAAACCTGGCTTTCTGCCTAGGCAAAATTCTGCTTTTTATTCGTGTGTTTATTCATTCAGCAAATGTTTATTTAGCGAGGTAGTTTTTTTTTTTTTTTTTTTTTTGCGGTACGCGGGCCTCTCACTGCTGTGGCCTCTCCCGTTGCGGAGCACAGGCTCCGGACGCGCAGGCTCAGCGGCCATGGCTCACGGGCCCAGCCGCTCAGCGGCATGTGGGATCTTCCCGGACCGGGGCACGAACCTTTGTCGCCTGCACTGGCAGGCGGACTCTCAACCACTGCGCCACCAGAGAAGCCCCTAGCAAGGTAGTTTTTTAAAGATACAACGGCAGGTAAGACACACTGATCATGTCTTTCATGGAGTTTGTATTCTAGTGGGAGAAGATAATCAGAAAGATAGAGAGATGAGAGAGAAAACAAACGGCCCTAAAGGAGATATATGGCTCAAGGAGAATTTATTTTCAAAGGAAACGTTCACAGAACCATGTGTTAGTGCAGTATCCCAGCTGGGGGCAGCCCTGCTCTCACCATATGAGCCTATAAGGATGTAGGGAGAGCATGATTACTTGAATCCAGAAAGAAACAGGGTTCTGTACAGTTGGCCATTTTCAAAAGAACAGTGCCCTTAGGTAGAGGGACACATCCAGATACAAACTGGGAGGCATATTCTCAGTGCATACATCTGACAAAGGATGTGTATCTAGAATATATGAAGAATTCATACAACTAAATAAGAGGAAGACAAATAACCTAATAAAAATGGGCAAAATGTGTAGCTAATAAATACATGAAAAGATGCTCAACATCATTACTCACCATATAAATGCAAGTTAACATCACTATTTGCCAACTAGAATGGCTAAAATTAAAAGAAAAATCTGACAATGACAACTGATAGGATGTAGAGCCAAAGGAACCTCCCACCGGGCTGCTGGGAACGCAAAAGTGGCACAACTACTTTGGAAAGTCGTCTGTCAGTTTCTTATAAAGTTAAACATATATTTACCAAAAGACTCAGCAAAAGTATTTACCACCCACACCCCCAAAATGAAAACTTTGTCCACATAAAGACTTAACTTGAATGTTCATGGTAACTTTATTTATAATAGCCCCAAACTGAACACAACCCAAATGTCCACCAATAGGTGGATAAATTAATAAATACCAGCAATAAAAATGAAAAAGAAAACCCTATCAATACATGCAATTCCATGGATGAATTTCAGAAATAGTTTGCTGAGTAAAAGAAGTCAGACATAAAAAAAGCCTTTAGTCCACAGGACAGGATCAAGCCTTGAAGGGCGATTACGTGGACAGAGAAGAGAGTGAGCCCGATATTAGGTCCAGAGTCTAGAGTCCCTCAGTGCTTTCAAACCAAGGAGAAAAGGCTCCAAAAAAGGAGTCTGAGAGGGAGCAGCCAGAGGGCTAGGAGGAGACCAGGAGAGAGGGCGTTTTGAGGAGGAGGCAATGTCATCTGTCTGCACTGCTGCTGAGCCAGCAGGGAAACAGGACAGGACCAAGTGGGGTGCGCTGGTGACCTGGCAAGAGCTGCTGCCGTGGGGACCTGGGCAGAGGAGGAAGTGGAAACGCCAGTTCTGTTGGATGCGAGCAAGGCGTTTGCTTTGAAGTATTGCAGAAAATGGAGCAGAAGGTGATATGGAATCAAGGGAGGTGAACTTCTTTGTTATTTGCTATGTTTTCTTTGTTTGTTTGTTCATTCTAGGATTGGAGATACCATTCTGTAGATTGGGATGAGGTGGTAAAGAGAGAGAGAAAAAGAAGTAGATTACTCAGGAGAGAGAACAATTGCAGAAGAAAATGGAATGGAATTGCAACAATTTGAGGTTATTGAAAAATACTTATTTTTCCCTTTGATTTATTGATTGCCAACCATTTACTTGTAAATAAAAGTATCACACCAAGAATCCCTTCATCGCTCATCTATCAGGAAACTGGAATCCCAGGTCCTCCTGGGGTAATCATTCTATAAACACCACTTTGATTTTACTTGTTGGGACAGTCATAGTTTATATTCTGGCATACTCATTCTGGTATATATGGTATATACGTATATTACGTATATGACTATTATATGAGTATCAGACACCAAATAACACATCCTCACAAAATTAAAATTAAAATTACAATGTCCTCAACTGGAAAGACCATGACATTCTAGGTCACTACAATGTCTTATTATTCTGTAAGAGACTGAATATTGCATGAAGAAACATCAAACTGTCATCAAACTTTACTTGAGAACAGGTAAGAGAGCAAGAGAGTCAGAAAATTAATTAAATGTGAGGGCTCTTATAGAAGTAACAAGGAACAGAGAAGAATATTACCAGAGAAGTAAGCAGAGAATGCCTTTCTCAAGGCAATGGGGAGATAACCACACAAAGATAAGATGTATTAAAACTAGGAGACAGTCATACTCATGTGTACAACAATATTAGCAATTATCACTTGTATAGTATTTTATGCAATGATCAAAATGCAACAAAATTGGAAATTAATAGTTAAACATTTAAAATAGGAAAAGCAAGCAAAAACAAATTTAAATGACAAACTAGAAAAAATATATGGTCCACAAAGGGATAACAAACTTATAAAAGCTATAATAAATAAACAAAAAGAAATGGAACCAACAAGTTTTAATGAATAAAAATGTGAAGTTATTCATTAAAAAAGAAATACAAATAGGTATCAAAGTACAAAAAAAATGGTAGTAGAAACATTATAAAATGAAAAATAAAATGGACAGCTGTTTAAATAATCTTAATTGAGGACATGAATAGAGGGAAAAAGCATTCTTGTCTCTCACTAATGAGAGTGTAATTTTGTGTGACTTTTTTGTAGGACTAGTTGCTAATATGAATCAAAAGCTTTAGAATGCCCTTAAAAATTGATCCAATAATTCAACTTACAGAATTTTCCTAGACAAATAATCAGAGAAATCCATAATGATTTTATGTACAGGAAAAAAGGGAGTAAATACTCCAAACATTCAATAAAATGGTGTCAGTTACATAAATTATCTTGTATTAATACAGTGCAAGTCTACAGGTCACTGTGGTAAAATATTCATGTTTATTATGAAGTGGAAGAAGGTATTTCATAAAGCAGTATTTACAATATTACCTTAGTTTAATGTATTCTGCCTATGCTTAGAATAAAAATAAAAAGGATATACAACTAAAGGTTAATAATTGTTATCTCTGAATCGTGGAATAAAGTTATCTTCAGTTAATTGTGTTTTTCATATTTTTCTCTAATGTGTGGCAATCACACAAAATGCTATTTTTAAAATAAATCAATTTGTATATCTATTTTTTAAATCAATCTCTCAAATAACTATTGAGTTAAGGAGGAAAAATAAAAACACAAGAATATATATTTGGAAAATAACAAGAAAATCACACACTTCAGCCTAAATTTTACCATAATCATAATTCCAAATAAAGAGGAGAAAATAAATAAAACAATCAAGAAAAGAGTGGCAACAAGGAAGTTCTCTTAAGAGAACAGGCATAATAAACCTAAACTAGAAATAATTAAAAATATATAATTAAGAAAAAGCTATGTTATTTTATTTTTTAAATTTATTTTTATACATTTTTAAAGGTTACGTTCCATTTACTGTCATTACAAAATATTGGCTATATTCCCCATGTCGTACAACACATCCTTGGGCCTGTCTTATACCCAATAGTTTGTACCTCCCCCTCCTCCACCCATATAGTGTCCCTCCTCCCCCTGCTGGTAACCACTAGTTTGTCCCCTGTATCTGTGAGTTTGCTTCTTTTTTATTATATTCACTAGTTTGTTGTATTTTTTAGGTTCCACATATAAGTGATATCATATAGTATTTGTCTTTCTCTGTCTGACTTATTTCACTACACATAATGCCCTCCAAATCCACCCATGTTGCTGCAAATGGCAGATTTTTTTTTACGGCTGAATAATATTCCATTTTGTGTGTGTATGTGTGTGTGTGTGTGTGTGTGTGTGTGTGTGTATATATATATACACACACACACACACACACACACACACATATTTATACCACATCTTCTTTATCTATTCATCTGTTGATGGACACTTAGGTTGTTTCCATGTCTTGGCTCTTGTAAATAACACTGCTATGAACACTGAGGTGCATGTATCTTTCTGAATTAGCGTCTTTGCTTTTTTCAGATTTATACCCAGGAGTGGAATTGCAGGGTCATATGGTAGTTTTATTTTTAGTTTTTTGAGAAACCTCCAATACTGGTTTCCACAGTGGATGCACCAAGAAAAAAATATTTTAGAAGATAACTGAAATAGATAAATTTGAGACAAATTTATTCAGTGAAAAAGAAAATAAATGAGAATTTTTAAATTTATAAATTATAAAACAATATACATAAAATTGAAATTTGCCTATGTATGCTTGTGTATACACACAAAGATTTGAAACGAAAAAACACCAAAATGTTAAAAGTTGTGTGATGGTTTTTATTGTATTATTTATATTTTAGTATGTTTCCCAAATCCTTTACAATGAGCAAGTACTAAAATAATAAAAAGAATAACATAAAATATTTTAAAATAAAATTATAAGTAAATACTACACAATTATAATGAATTTAAATGTTTAAAAGAAATGGAAAATAAAGTTGATTAAAATGTAAAGTATTATATATTAAGAATTATAGATAAATAGACACCAATTTCTTAACAGTATTTTTTCTCTGAGTAGTGAAATTATGGATAATTTGTCTTCCCTCTGCTTGACTTGAATTTTTTAAATCGTATACAAATGGATACATCACTTTTTAACAAAGGGAAATGTATTTTAAGATACTGACACAGCAAGAGGGAAGAGTAAATAATTTCATTTCTTCAAAAAACAACCACTGTCAAAAATGTCAAAATTTTGTCCATTTCCACAAAAGCTACATTTGTATGTGTACAGCTAGGATTGATGGTGGAGGCTCTCAAACTTTCAAGAAATAAATGAACCCAAGCCCATATAAAAAGTCCCCCAGCACAGAAAAAGTTACAATTGCATGCAGTTCAGTTTTAGTAAGTAAATGTTGCAGATATATCAGTTTACAACCTCAGTCATTGCAGAAATGTAAATTTTCTGTTTTTGTTTTCCTTTTCCAACTCAGGATGGAAGAATTTTAACCTAAAATTTCACCAAGATTGTGTCTAAATTCTAGGGAGTTCACTAAACTGCCACAGTGTCACTCATTCATTCATTCATCTGTGCACCTTCTGCTGCATTCCAGGCATCTACTGGCGTGTCCATCCCCCCATCTGACCCGTGATACAGGCAGTTGATTGTGTGTGGGGTTGTTTGTCTTCCCCATCTTCATGAACTCTTGGGTTCGGTGGCTGTCTGCCACTCCACGCTGCTCCTACGTGCTTGGGAATTATTCCTTTCTTCTGCGGGTCTCACTGTATCTCCAGGAACCCCTGAGTGTCTCAGCTCCACGAATCAGGCGGGGTTTCTGTCACCCGCCTGGGGTTTGGTCTGGGGAGCAGCATGCCCGCTCACTCTTGCTGAGATCTAATGGTATTTTCATTCTCACAGTTTCCCTTCTAACATTATGCCCTTCCCCAAGTCGGAATAATCTTGGTAGAGAAGGCTTGGGTTAATAATTTCCTTACCATCTCATAAGAACACTCCTTCTAAAATAATCCAGTTTTTCTCTTTTTAGCTATCACATGCCTTTCCTTAGAGTACAGATGTCCTGGATGCACAAATGTGGGAGATGGCCAAGGGAAATGCTGAGAGAACATTTCATATTTCGATAGTTTTGATACAAAAGATGTAACCAAGATAGCCCACATAGGAAACTGGAGTAGACACCACTTAAAGAGGCTGACCTGCTGCAAGTATGCCTGCTCTGAACACTGTCCAACAGTCATGTCTGTGTTAAGTGACCCTACCCCCATGCCACAGTCAAACCGGGCCATCAGATTTCGTGCCAGGAATGTGTAATTTGGGGCTGAGAATCTGGAGACTTACACAGCAGATGTTACTGTCCCCATGCTGCCTTGGACCCCTGCTGCCAGGACCTCAGTGCTTCCCTGTTCCCTTTCCTCAAGCCTTGGTTATTGAGCTCGTTCCTGGGTTCTGCGAGATATTCCATTATCTTTCCAATAAATTCTCCTTTTCTCAAGCCAGGATCAGTTTCTATTACTTGCCATGTAAACAGTATTAATAAAAAATCATAGAACCACCTCGCATCTGAAGACAGAATAAAACAAATGGAAATATTTAAGGACATAACTCAACCAGGTATTAATTGAATTGGGAATTTGGAGTTAACTTGTCAATTTATTGGTGCCTGATTTATCCTCTACTAAAGTCCCATGGAGAGCTGTATGGCCATGAACACACACAAGGGAAAAATCAGCAACATTACTTAGAAGATGGAGATTATCATAAGCCAAAGTTAGAAAAATTATAATAACTGCATCATCAATGAGGATATATAGAAAAATACATTTTGGAGTTATATACTGGACTCTGTGAACCGATATAACGCAGAGAGAGGGTGGCAAAGCTGGTAGGGAAAAATGTTAGTATTTCCCTGCAGGCCCAAATATCCAGGATTCACTGAACAGAAAACTAAGCAGGCACCCCCTACTGCTCTGAGCAGTCCCCAGAGTTGGCCATAACCATGACTTCTTCCACCCATGCCAGCCCCGTTGGCTTAGATCTGCCGAAGGCAATACAACTGCCATATTCAGGATGGGTTGGCACAGAGTGGGGTGTGGTGTATTCCCATCCAAGGATGCCCTTAGGGCCAGCCTTCCGCTTCCAACCCCTGTCAAAGAACTACAGGCTGCCTGGAAATCAGTAGCAGAGTTAGGGACCCTGGCAAAGAGGGGACTGGCCAAGACCCCACTGCACTGCAGCCTACCCAGCCGGGGAGACACACAGCCAGGGAGAGGCACACCGACCTCCTCTTCCCAGTCTCCGTCAGAAGGAAAGAGGCTAAAGCAGCAGTGCGAACGCTGTGCCCACACTGTCTGAGACTCGGGACTGAGACTCCTACAACTTATTTCTAAACCGGGTCACTTTGCAAGTGAAAGGGAGCAGTCGTATGAATTATGGGAACAAGTGGTGTAGCCCGGCACACCAGGACAAGTGGTCAGCCGCTGAGACTGCGCCTGACGGATCCCCCTCAGTTCAAAGTCCGTAACAGAAATAGGCCAGTCTGGACCCATTGAAAAGAAGCCGGGAACCAAAGGAAAGGGAAGGGTTACCAACGATGATCCGATCTAGGAGAATGCGTCTCTGAGGAGGAGGGACATTCTGGGACATACCCGCCTGGAGTCCCCAGAAAGATGCAGGGGAACGTGCACACAGCGTACACCCGCCCCGCTGAAGGCAGACAGGAGAGCGGAG
The DNA here is from genome assembly GCF_964374135.1 of Grampus griseus. Classification (NCBI taxonomy): domain Eukaryota; kingdom Metazoa; phylum Chordata; class Mammalia; order Artiodactyla; family Delphinidae; genus Grampus; species Grampus griseus. Next base: position 99,315,964 of record NC_139003.1, read on the forward strand.
CTAGACGCTTGGGCCCCTCTGGCAGGAAGAGCCGCTTCCTGCTTGACATCAGAGCTGAAAGTGGATACTGTGTTGTCAGCACCGTTTACTTCCTATAAACACTGCTACGCATTCCCTGGCAACGGAGTTTCAGGGTGCGAGCTTTCCAATTTCATATCCATTATTCTGTGGTTTACACACGCGCTGGAACTGGTAAAGTTTAGGGCCGTGGACACATGGACAAAAACCAGAGCAAGGCTGCAAGAAAGCTCTATTCAGCTGCCCCCTGAAGGCTCCGTGCTTAGCAGGGGTCACAGACTGACTTCTGCCTGCTACACAGGAAGAAATAAATCTTCTCCCTACACGAAGTTCTCTGATAAAAATGATGCATAAACAAAAAAGAAAGAGTATGTTCTTAAGATAATTAAGGTGACGATGACATTTCAAAAGTGACTGAATCAAGATATCGCTTAAGAAAGGAATACTGGCTTTGCTATTTTTCTGTAAGTCATTCTCATTCAAGGAGCTCTGCTTTAGAATCCCACAGTAGATACTCAAGATGGCATATAGTTGGTCATAACCGTAACAGAAATAATTACAATTTTATATATATATAGAAAGTAGATACCTAGCACTTATTCTGTGACAAATCTACTTTCGGAGCCTCGTCACTCACAATGGTTGTGGTAAGAGTATCTCCATTTTAAAAATGAGTGGACACAAGGCTACCTTCCCGAGTTCACATGGTTAGTGAACGAGAGCTGGCTTGAATCCATGGCCGGCCAATTTGAAGGCCATGGTGTTAATCATCATGGCTAAGTGCCAGAAGAGTTCTCAGCTCAGACAAGCATCTAAACAGAAGCTCTAGCCCGCAATCTGAAGAATTCCCACACCCCCCCACACACTGAATACGCAAGTCTGCAGGGAGAAATCTTGTGGTCTGTGCAGTAGGCACTGCAGGGCACTGTGAAGACGACCACTCATTGGGATAGAACTCCAAAAGCAGTGTGCACTGTAAGTTAATAAATTAGAACTCCATTTACAATAGTTGACCCAGCACGTGTCCATTGCTAGCTGGCCTCCTGCCGAGAAAGATCATTTCATAAAGTTTTATTTTTTCATAAATACGTGCTTTTTCTAAGAGCCTACATCTAATGTCAAAATATTCTGAAGCAGCTGCTAAGCAGTAGGTTCAATAAATCTCTAATTTAAAGGGAGGGTAGAACTTTCTCTGTATTCAGTGTAAGTAAACAAAATACAATTTTCCAATTCTGCACAGAAAATGACTTTTCCCTGCTTCCATGGACCAAGTAGACAATTGATAAACACACAACTTACAGCCACTTTGTGTCTTAGCAAGAGCCGAGATTTAAACTCCAGTGCACGGAATGCACACGTGCTCTCATTCTGCCCCTGGAAGACAGGAAAGGTACACCGCTCTGAGTGCGCTGTTCATCCCCAGAAACGTGTTTACACAGAGAATGGTACGAAATGACAGAGGTCACTCAGCCGTTTGGCCTCTTCCTTTCTTTGGTAATGGGAGGCAGCAGGAGCCCAGGTTCTCACGAGCAGCTGCAGCAGCAGCGGGGCAATCCTCACTGGGGCTGGACAGACTAGAAGCAGATGTGGCACCAGCCCCCCCACGCAGTCCTGCGAGCTGGTCTCAGCGCATGTGCAGTGGGGGTTTCCTGAGCTAAGACGGCGGTGAGTCAAAACAAATAGGCATCTTTATTTCAACACATTAAACAAAAGTGCAGGACTTGACAGGGTAGCTGAGAGTCACGGTCACTCACTTGAAAATGTGGCTTTTTGAAGGTGAATTCAAACATCTGGAAATACTTTTAAAAATAAATCACTTCTGAACTGAAGCACTAAACGGCAATTTTTTGGCAAGTGGTGCATCAGGGTTACTGAGAAATGAACTCCTGGCAAACGACGAGCTTAATGCTCCCCTCATGAGATCAGCACATAATTCACTATATTCTTAGAATGATTTTGCTTGAACTGTTTCAAGAGTTCTGCCTGGCAGGAAATGAGTTTAGGGTGAAGTGGAGACACAGGCCCTGCAGCTTCTCAGAGCAGACATGTCAATTGGTACTCATATGTGTATCTGCGTGGAGTCATGAAGCTTTACAGGAAATTGTTTTCACATACATGGTTACGAACCTTATTCCCACAGTCCCACAGTGTCCAAATCTGTGAAAAACCATATCTGATGAGAGTAGAGAAACTCTACAAAGAGAAACAGGAAAACACTGAAATGGAATTAAACACAAACTTTTTTTATCTGAAAGAAAACAGAATAATTGTGTCAAGACCTCACAGGATGGAAACCTCCTCTTTGCAGTAAAAACAAAAAAAACAAAAAAAAAACCTTCCTGTTTCGAACCTTCATTATGCTTCTTGTACTTCATTACGTTTCTGTATATATAGTCAATTCTGCAGTCATAATAGAAGGCACAATTTCTGCGTGTGTGTACAAAGAGGAAAAAACAATGAGAAATCATAAACATAATTATAATTACACTAACAGTGATAAAAATGAAATATATTAACCTCAGTATACCAGTGAAAAGGTACGAATGAACAAATGAACCAGGGCCCTGTAAGAGGTACTGAAACACATTTTATTAAGTTTATTTGTTTGTCTTTCATTTTGTGTATATATATTATTTTATTAATAGCTCTTTAGAAGACCTGAGGGAACCCTTTAGACTAACGTGTATTCTGGGACTTCCTCTGATCAACAAGAATTATAGGCGTTTTCCTGTCTGTGTAGGAGCGTTCCTCCAGGGATTCATGCTGTTGTTTTGGTAGCCTCACTTTGAATTGGTAAGAAAATATTTAAGATGGATAAGAACTCATTTTTTTAGGAAGAAGGAAACATTTCCCCAAACTTGGAAATAGCCATTGGGCATGTGTAAGGAAGTGAAATAATCTTTTACCACATGTGTATACCTGTAAGAGACAAAAATCGCAGTCTGTTCTTAGCAAAAGGCAGCAGGTGGGACCCCTCCATCACCTCTGAAGAAACATCTCACGCTCCAAATCATGTGTCCTCCGTGGTACCATATTCAACAGTAAGAATATTAATTGGTATCAACCATAGACATGGTAATCTAACTTTAGAGAACACTGTATACTAATTTGTATCCTTAAGAACATCTTTATTCTAAAATTCAGATATTATAGCAAGGATGTGAATAGGTTTGCTCCTCAGAATGGCTGGAATGTGAGATTTCACCCGTAAGTTCAGAGAATATTTGTCAAGCGGTGATTTTACTCCACGAAGTTTCCTCATCTACCCCTGGCCTTTCAGCAAAGACCACTAAAACTGAGTCAAAAATCTATTTTAAGACATAAGAGAAAAAATGAGTTTGATATAGTCTCTTTCATTAAAATCTGAGTGTGTTATCTGATTTTATGGCTCTCAAACTTCAGTGTGCATCAGAATTACCTGGAAGGTTTGGTAAAACACAGGTTGCTGGGCCCCCTCAATGAGTAGAAGTTTTGATTCAGTGGCTATGGAGTGGAGCCCCCAAATCTGCATTTCTAACAAATTCCCAGGGCATCCTGAAGGGGCTTATCTGGGGACCAGACTGTGAGAACCACTGAGCTAACTTAATCGTTTTTTTTAGCCTCTCTGGAAGGTAATGGAATAGTAAGTACATATCAGTGATCACAATGTTGTCTGTTTCATTTGGGTTGACTGATTTCTTCTCTGTCGAGTTAACAGCTAATTCCTTGAAAATCTTCATCCATAGAAATATTAACTAGCACGTATCGAATGCTGAAACAAAGGGTATCAAAGTTGCTCGAATTGAGTATTAAATTTAGCCAAGGCAAAAGAGACACCACAATACATTTATAATGCTCATTGCAAGGTTAAAAACATCCTGAAGGGGAAAAAGCATTTTCCTGGCCATATTCTTTAGAAAACCACTGCCATATAAATTTCGTGTTCAACAAATATTTGAGTGCCTATTTTTTCTTTTTTTTTTTTTTTGAGTGCCTATTTGTACCAAGTGCTGTTGTGGGTGAAGAAGGCCCAGGTCAACGTACAAAACAGGTGAAACTCCAGTCCTCTTGGATTTTTGTAAAGGGCGAGAGATGACAAACAAACAATAAAATATAAAGAATGTCAGATGAGGATTAGTGCCATGGAGAAAAGTCACAAGAGAAGCAAAGGCACAGGTGAGGGTATTAGTTTCCAGGATGGTTGACACGTTGTCAGCAAGGAGGTGACATTTGAACAAGATCGTGAGGATTTGAGGGAGTGAAGCAAGTCACATCTAGAGGAACGGCATTTAGGACAGAGGAAGCAGCAACTGCAGACGCTTGAGGTAAGTACTGCAACACGAGGTATTTTCACTTGATGACCTTCCACACTAGGTACATGGCAAATCCTTACAGGGAGTGAAGAGTAAAACTCCCTATAAGGATCTGAATGGTACCGAGGTCACAGGAGTGAGGTGGCTGGAAGAGCCAGACAGAGAAGGGAGACAAGTGAGCACAGTGAGCGATACTGAGCTAGTCCCTGGGGCTCGGTCCCGCTGGTGACCCATCCGCACAGAGCCTGTCTCCCTAGACCAGGGCTGGGCCTTCGCCCCCTGACCCCTGTCCCCAGGGTTTGGGGACCCTCCATGTCTGGGTTCTGTGAACAGACCTCCTCAGCTTCAGAGAGACACTGGTGTCAACAGGAGGTGGGACCATGACGCAGGTGTCCACCTCCAAAGGGAAGAGTCATTTGGAATTTCTGGTCCTTGAGATTTTCAACAAACAAACAAATGACAGACAACGTGAATGCATAGTTGACGGTGTATTAGGACAATTCAGGAACATGGACGATCAGCCAATTACAGCTAAGTCAAAGGGTCATAAGGACACTCACAGGCAAGGCCATTTTAACTTTACACAAAGAAATTTGGAGTTTGTTTAAAAACCAAGAATGCTTTCTTGAAGTCAAACTTCTATGTTGCTGAACGTAGAGGAAACAATTTCACTTGAGAAGTTTTCCAAGAATCTCAGTAGGCTGTCAGTGTTGGATAGCATTATATTTTCTCCAACATCTCAGTACAAGACCCTTAAAAAAATATACCTATTGGATTCTGTTTGTTAGTATTTTGTTGAGGATTTTTGCAACTATGTTCATCAGTGATATTGGCCTGTAGTTTTCTTTCTTTCTGACACCTTTGTCTGGTTTTGGTATCAGGGTGATGGTGGCCTTGTAGAATGAGTCTGGGAGTGTTCCTTCCTCTGCTATATTTTAGAAGAGTTTGAGAAGGATAGGTGTTAGCTCTTCTCTAAATGTTTGATAGAATTCGCCTGTGAAGCCTTTTGGTCCTGGGCTTTTGTTGGAAGATTTTTAATCACAGTTTCAATTTCAGTGCTTGTGATTGGTCTGTTCATATTTTCTATTTCTTCCTGGTTCAGTCTCGGCAGGTTGTGAATTTCTAAGAATTTGTCCATTTCTTCCAGGTTGTCCATTTTATTGGCATAGAGTTGCTTGTAGTAATCTCTCATGATCTTTTGCATTTCTGCAGTGTCAGTTGTTACTTCTCCTTTTTCATTTCTAATTCTATTTATTTGAGTCTTCTCCCTTTTTTTCTTGATGAGTCTGGCTAATGGTTTATCAATTTTGTTTATCTTCTCAAAGAACCAGCTTTTAGTTTTATTGATCTTTGCTATCATTTCCTTCATTTCTTTTTCATTTATTTCTGATCTGATCTTTATGATTTCTTTCCTTCTGCTAACTTTGGGTTTTTTTTTGTTCTTCTTTCCCTAACTGCTTTAGGTGCAAGGTTAGGTTGTTTATTCGAGATGTTTCCTATTTCTTAAGGTAGGATTGTATTGCTATAAACTTCCCTCTTAGAACTGCTTTTGCTGCATCCCATAGGTTTTGGATTGTCGTGTCTCCATATTCATTTGTTTCTAGGAATTTTTTTATTTCCTCTTTGATTTCTTCAGTGATCACTTCATTATTAAGTAGTGTATTGTTTAGCCTCCATGTGTTTGCATTTTTTACAGAGCTTTTCCAGTAATTGATATCCAGTCTCATAGCATTAAGATCATACACCATGATCAAGTGGGGTTTCTTCCAGGAATGCAAGGATTCTTCAATATACGCAAATCAATCAATGTGATACACCATAATAACAAATTGAAGGAGAAAACCCATATGATCATCTCAATAGATGCAGAGAAAGCTTTCGACAAAATTCAACACCCATTTATGATAAAAACCCTGCAGAAAGTAGGCATAGAGGGAACTTTCCTCAACATAATAAAGGCCATATATGACAAACCCACAGCCAACATCATCCTCAATGGTGAAAAATTGAAAGCATTTCCACTAAGATCAGGAACAAGACAAGGTTGCCCACTCTCACCACTCTTATTCAACATAGTTTTGGAAGTTTTAGCCACAGCAGTCATAGAAGAAAAAGAAATAAAAGGAATCCAAATCAGAAAAGAAGAAGTAAAGCTGTCACTGTTTGCAGATGACATGATACTATACATAGAGAATCCCAAAGATGCTACCAGAAAACTACTAGATCTAATCAATGAATTTGGTAAAGTAGCAGGATACAAAATTAATGCACAGAAATCTCTGGCATTCCTATATACTAATGATGAAAAATCTGAAAGTGAAATTAAGAAAACACTCCCATTTACCATTGCAACAAAAAGAATAAAATATCTAGGAATAATCCTACCTAAGGAGACAAAAGACCTGTATGCAGAAAATTATAAGACACTGATGAAAGAAATTAAAGATGATACAAATAGATGGAGAGATAAACCATGTTCTTGGATTGGAAGAATCAACATTGTGAAAATGACTCTACTACCCAAAGCAATCTACAGATTCAATGCAATCCCTATCAAACTACCACTGGCAGTTTTCACAGAACTAGAACAAAAAATTTCACAATTTGTATGGAAACACAAAAGACCCCGAATAGCCAAAGCAATCTTGAGAACGAGAAATGGAGCTGGAGGAATCAGGCTCCCTGACTTCAGACTATACTACAAAGCTACAGTAATCAAGACAGCATGGTACTGGCACAAAAACAGAAATATAGATCAATGGAACAGGATAGAAAGCCCAGAGATAAACCCACGCACAAATGGTCACCTTATCTTTGATAAAGGAGGCAAGAATATATAGTGGAGAAAAGACAGCCTCTTCAATAAGTGTTGTTGGGAAAACTGGACAGGTACATGTAAAAGTATGAGTTAGAACACTCCCTAACACCATACACAAAAATAAGCTCAAAATGGATTAAAGATCTAAATGTAAGGCCAGAAACTATCAAACTCTTAGAGGAAAACATAGGCAGAACACTCTATGACATAAATCACAGCAAGATCTTTTTTGACCCACCTCCTAGAGAAATGGAAATAAAAACAAAAATGAACAAATGGGACCTAATGAAACTTAAAAGCTTTTGCACAGCAAAGGAAACCATAAAAAAGATCAAAAGACAACCCTCGGAATGGGAGAAAATATTTGCAAATGAAGCAACTGACAAAGGATTAATCTCCAAAATTTACAAGCAGCTCATGCATCTCAATAACAAAAAAACAACCAACTCAATCCAAAAATGGGCAGAAGATCTAAATAGACATTTCTCCAAAGAAGATACACAGATTGCCAACAAACACATGAAAGAACGCTCAACATCATTAATCATTAGATAAATGCAAATCAAAACTACAATGAGGTATCTCCTCATACCGGTCAGAATGGTCATCATCAAAAAATCTAGAAACAATAAATGCTGGAGAGGGTGTGGAGAAAAGGGAACACTCTTGCACTGCTGGTGGGAATATAAATTGATACAGCCACTATGGAGAACTGTATGGAGGTTCCTTAAAAAACTACAAATAGAACTACCATATGACCCAGCAATCCCACTACTGGGCATATACCCTGAGAAAACCATAATTCAAAAAGAGTCATGTACCAAAATATTCATTGCAGCTCTATTTACAATAGCCAGGAGATGGAAGCAACCTAAGTGTCCAAAATTGGATGAATGGATAAAGAAGATGTGGCACATATATACAATGGAATATTACTCAGCCATAAGAAGAAACGAAATTGAGCTATTTGTAATGAGGTGGATGGACCTAGAGACTGTCATACAGAGTGAAGTGAGTCAGAAAGAGAAAGACAAATACCATATGCTAACACATATATATGGAATCTAAGAAAAAAAAAAAGACGGGAATAAAGACACAGACCTACTAGAGAATGAACTTGAGGATATGGGGAGACGGAAGTGTAAGCTGTGACAAAGTGAGAAAGTGGCATGGACATATATACACTACCAAACGTAAAATAGATAGCTAGTGGGAAGCAGCCACATAGCACAGGGAGATCAGCTCGGTGCTTTGTGACCACTTAGAGGGGTGGGATGGGGAGGGTGGGAGGGAGGGAGACGCAAGAGGGAAGAGATATGGGAACATATGTATATGTATAACTGATTCACTTTGTTATAAAGCAGAAACTAACACACCATTGTAAAGCAGTTATACTCCAATAGAGATGTTAAAAAAAAAAACAACAAACCTAAAGTAGTGGTCTGTGCCGCCGTGTTGGACGAGTTAGCTGCTATTTTAGGTTAGAAGATCCGACCCCGGGGCTCTGTCCTCACCCCTCTTCTGGTCTCTGTCTATAGTCACATGGTTGGTGATGTCTCTTCTGTGGAGCCACATGACTACCTATTTGACAGCTCCATGTGGGCGTCTAATGATCAGTGTCTCCAAAACTGAGACTCTGAACACCCCTCCCCAAGCCCACCCCACCCCCAGCCTTCCCAGTCTCGGATGCTGGCAAGCCCATCCGTTGCATGGTCCGGGGACCCCTCTCGTTCTGTCACAGCCCACATCCAACCCACCAGCAAGGCCTGCTGGCCCTGCTTCCAATAACCCAGAATCTGCTCCCTTCTCAACACCCCTACAACTGCCAGGCCTACCCACAATGTTCAAAGAGAGGCTCACAAACATATTTCTCAATATTTTAAAGGTATAAAGCAAACCATTAAACTTAAGAAGGCTTCTGTCTTGAGAAATACATCTTCCAAAGGATGTGGAGGCCCAGAGTTTATAGAAGTCCGAGACTCCTTGGATCTCTGTGATAGAATGCCATCAGCTGAGGGTGGCAGCGGTAGCCCCAGCCCTGACCAGCTCCCCTCCCCACCCTGGCCCCGTGTGCACACGCATGCACACATGCGGACACAGGTGGACATACACAGGCTCCACCCCCACGCGGTCCCAACAGCTGCCCTGGCCACTAGCAGGCTCCCGGCGTGCACACCGCCTGCATGCTCTTCCTGTGTTATGGTTGCTATGGAAAAGTTTGTTTCTTTCATCTTATTTCACGTGTTCGGTTTGCTATACTTTATTGCTCTTTTCCTCCTCTTTTTAATCTTTGAATAGATCAAAAGTTCTCTGCTATCCCTGAAAGTTATACATTCTTCTCTTATTCTTCTTACATTTACATCTGACTTTTTCAGAGTTTCGCTTATGCTTTTATTACCCTATCACTGTTTCAAGGTTATGATTATGTCTTTTCTCGGGATAACTGAAGAACTTCAGCATTCTCTCATGTGGTGGGTAAGAATCCAGGGACTTGGGTTTGGGGTGATAGATTTGTGCTTCTAGTCTTTGGAATGTGTGCATGTGTGTGTACCAAGTATTCTACACTGGGGGGTGTGAGCACCCCAAGTTCCATGCCAGCCTATAAGCCCACGGAAGATTTTGTCAGTGCATAGGATGGGGTGCTGTCCAGCTTTGCCTGGGCACCAGCTCTCTGTACCCAGGGAGCAGCTCCTGCAAGAGGCCTGCTGCAGGTGGAGTGAGGGTCTGTAGGGGACACGGAAGAAACTCAAGTCCACTCCCTGCAGGACCTCTGCCTCTTCTACTCAGGGACCCCTTCTCTTCCCAAATTGGGATCCAACCACTTCTAGTTCCCACCTTATTTTATTGGCTTATTTTAGGAAAAGAGCAATGCTCTGAATTTATGAAGTGTTGTCTCTCTCTCCTGGGATCTGCAGAGTTGGGTTGTAGGGAAAGAGGTGGCTATATTACTTTCATATCTCTCCCACATGAACGCTTTATAAAACAAATGTACGTGACCCACAGGGTACTGGGGATGAAAGCATTAAGTAGCAATACCTTCAAACTACTCTGTCAGTGAGGGAGAATTTAATGTCGCTATCCAAGAGGTATTACGACAATCTTGTCCTGAGAAATCTATTTCAAAATCAGACTTACTCAAAAGACATTAAAACGCCCACCCCCGCACCCCGTCAGTTTGATGGAGAAGATGCAGGAAGGGGCGCCCTTAGATGACAGACTGGACCTCAGCACAGCAAAACACAGATCCACTCGACCAGCAAATACGTGGACTCATTTTGCGGGAACACAACGCCTTCCTGGAGGTATTATTGATAAGGGTACTGCTAAGGGCTACCCTAAATGGATGTCTGGGGAAGTATGTAGATATGCAAAGACTAAGGACTTTCTACAGATACTTCCCAAATGTTTCACTTTTCCCCACTAAGTCAAGAGTTAAAACAAGCAAACCTCCCAGGTCATACATCCGTCTAGATGGGCAAGATCTCCCACCTCTTGGAATCCTAACTTGGGAGGTCCAAGCAGCCCATCTTCAAGAAGGTTGTCTTCACAAAGCCATTCAGCCCGGGTGTGTCATGCACCCTAATGCAGGGCCCAGCAGCGAGCATTTTGATTAAAGTGCAGAATTCCATGCAGCATTGGAAGGAATGGTGTTGAGATGAACAAAGTAGCTCGTTACTGTGGGCGCTGGAGGAAGGCGTGGACTCGTCTCTGCCGATTATAAGAGTGCAGAAAATAATCCAGGAAACGTAAAGTCTGTTGCATAAATGAGAAAGCCTGTTTTTGTTGTGATTTGCTGTCATATTCAGATCACAGAGAGGAGTTTGTCGGAAGCGCTCCCAGCTGAGACTAGTTTGTCTCAGGAGTGACCGTGTGTGTTGGGAGGCCCTCAGCTGGACACTGTGAGTGGGCATCTCGGGTGGGACACCACACACAGGGTCATGGAGCCCAGTCACACTGGCTCCCAAGCACCAACTGGTAAATACACAGGAATTCTGTGACTGGGTTGTTAAACTGTTTGTAGCTTGACATTGGCCATGATTGGAATAGTTACACCACAGAAATCAGCAAATGCTACAAATCAGAGCTTCTTTTTTTTTTTTACTCCCGAAAGCCCATGTTTTCACGTGAACCAATATCTTAGCAATAATGCCACGACATTTCTCCCTTAGAAAGAAATGAGCTGCAATGAATTTAAGTGAACAATAAGAAAAGTTTAGATATGGAAAGACAGCTTGCCTTTCGTCCTGCTGCTTCAAGAACTAAAAGTACACAGTTTAATATATTTTGTACTTACTGTACAAGATTAGATTCATTGACATATTGTAGTGAACTCTACTAATTCCACATTACTAAAGTCCACGATGTTTTATTATGAAACAGATCTACCCATTATCATATTTTAAATAGCGTATTTTCATTTGATGATTCTCAACCACTTATTTAAAAAATGTTCATTTATACTACAGCAACAAACTCCAGGAGAAGAAATGTAAAAGTTAGAGCATTATTATGGGATGACCATATTTTTCAGGGGAGGTAAACGAAAGGGAATAAATACATCAAACTCATCACCTTCAGTTTACTCACCACACAATAAAATGCCACGAGAATTTTGGAAAGGTGCCTGGTAATGTTTTCAAGTCTACAGATGTGAGGATTCAGATCTTATATTGAACTGAATTATGAAATTGGATTATAATTGGATTATAAAAGATCCTGAATATTTTTATAGATTATTTCAAAATTATGGCAATAATTTTCAGCATAAATATTAACCAGCCAACGTTTGGTTTCCTACTATTTCAGAAAAACTTTCCACGAAACCTAATGTGTTTTCAAAGTCCATCCAGTGGAGAAGGAGCAGAAAGGCAGCAGACCCGAAAGCTGCTGATCTGAGTTAGCAGAGAAAGTTAGAAAGGCCTCCAGCAGCCTTGCAGGAAGTGCTCGTCAGCCTCCTAGCAGCTCAGACTCAGCAAGGGGCAGGAGGCACCAACCCAATAGAGCATAAGGACAGGCTAGTAATTGGGGAAAGAACAAGGGATACGGAAAGAACAAGGGAGTAACTCCCCAGTTAGCAGTTTCCCAGCTGAGATGTGAGTCAGTGAAAGACAGAAACCCGCTCCTCTGACTCATCTACAGCATTTTAAGGCCACAGCACTCACGCTACTGAACGCAAGTTGGATTTAGCATGGAGAGTAAATTGGGACACAAAAGCACATATAGGAGTTTTTCCCACTTATCATTTCACAAATTATCCTGGTCAGATAGACCTGGGCATCAAAAAGCCTACACTCAGAAGAAAGGTGCAGTCAAAATCACAAGGGAGTGGATAAAATAGATTTACTGACTTCGTAACATCAGGAATGGTCCTAGACCCAGATAAAGATGTAGAATAATTATCTGAGCAAGAAAGCTGCACACCTTAGACTGAGTGAAGGGCATCAGGACTCCACTTACAATCCCAGGGCAGCTGCAAGAATTAGGTTAAGTGTTCAAGTAATTTTATTCCTGGCATAAATTTTTACATACCGAGTAATGTCTGAAAGAACATTCCAAATTTATTCTAGAAAAAAAAAGAAGTTTTGTTTAGGTGCAAGGAAAGTTGCAGTAAGGGACTGGAGAAAAAAGAGCAAACACAAATGTAAAAGAGATGTTCAGAAAAGCCTTCACACTTGCACCTTATCCTGTGTGGACTGTCAGCTGAAGGTTACTGTGTTCTGTCTGCTGATGAGGAAACTTAGCCTGATCTCAACAGTTTTCTAATTCATATAAACTATTCCCAGTGTGCTAAGGCCACAGCACCCTATGATGGAGGCAAGTGATAGAGTTTATATTTAGTGCCAGACCTGATGTGGGTTTTCTCTCTCTGCTTTTTACATTTTCTGGGATATTTTAAAGGTAAGTTAGAAAGAACAAATAACATGCTGTTTCCTGCTCCAGATTACTCGCATGAAGTCCACTACAAATTTTATTTCTTAAGAAATAATACCTGATTCAAAAGGGCTTGGAAGTGTATTTATATTCTGCACACAGTGTGACAGAGCAAGTAACACTGAAGTTGAGTCACAGTTTCAAGTGAGAAACTCTTAAGTCACACCACCCTAAGCTTCAAATGGTGTTAGGTTTACATACAGGAAGTTGAAGGGAGAATGGGGTTTTGCAGACGTTTTTTGATCATTTCTGTTCCAAGAGGAAACATATTTTTCTATGTCCTGATTGCAAACAACTGGGCTGAAAACTCAAAATGTACCATCCTTGTCTGTCCTAGAGATAAGATATCACCTGAGATGACGAGAAAGTGTTAATATTTCATCAACTCAACAACCTACTGTGGAGCATCTGTTTTGTGACTGTCACCCTGCCAGGTGCTAGAGTTACATAAAGAAAAGAAACATATTTACTCCTCCCAGGGACTCAGAGACTGCTGAAGAGACATCTGAAATAATTATTACAATATAGTCTGTGTTATTCCGGTACAGCCTGGAGAGTGCAATGCTCAAGGTGTGCACATAATGATGAGGTGTGTGTGTACTTACTTGACGTACCTTTTGCTCAACTGCAGAGAAGTCTAGGAGCCAAGGAATTAGACAAGAATAAAATCAATGATTTGATTACACTTAACTGTGTCAATTCGGAGGGAAAATAATAGGAGAGGTTTTTAAAATTTCATAAGTCCGTATACAAAAAGCATCCTGGGAATATAGAGGGAACCCCACGTGGTCTACAGAAGTTCTGGGGAGAATGTTCTGGAGAAATGATATTTCCATTAAGACTTAAAGTGGGAGTTTGCCAGAGAACTGAGGGGGAAAATGGTCACAGGGGCAAGATAAAAAAAATGTAAAGTTGTTTGAAATGGTCTGGCAAGTTGGGGATGACAAGCAGTTCTGCTGCTAGATCACAAAATGCAAGGCCTTGCCCAACAGCAGATGGCAGCCTCTGAATGAGACAGGACCTGGAAGCCAACCAGGCCAGGGACCAATCCCACCTATGAGCCCATCCACAGTAGTCAGCCCAGCCACAACAGAAGGGCCAACCCAACCCACATAGGGTTGCAACTGTAGAGCAAATAGCTCTGGTGACCAGAGGTGAGTGTGCTGCTGGGCCCCACAGGACATCTCCTATATAAGACCACTTCTCCAAGGTCAGAAAACATAACTGACCTACACAATGTAAACTAATAAACACAGAGAATTAATCAAAATGAGGCTACAAAGGAATATGTTCCAAATGAAGGAACAAGATAAAACCCCAGAAGAGCTAAGTGAAATGGAGATAAACAGTCTACCCTCAAAAAAGTTCAAGGTAATGACCATGAAGATGTTCAATGAACTTGGGAGAAGAATGGATAAACGCAGTGAGAAGTTTACCAATGAGTTAGAAAATATAAAGAAGAGCCAAACTGAGTGAAAGATACAATTACTGAAATAGAAAATATGCTAGAAGGAATTAACAGTAGATTAGATGATACAGAGAAACAGATGAGCAAACTGGAAGACAGAGTAGTGGAAATCACACAAGCCACACAGGAAAAAGAAAAAAGGATTAAAAAAAAAACTAAGGACAGATTAAGAGACTTCTGGGACAACATCCAGCATACTAACATTCACATTATAGGGGTCCCAGAAGGAGAAGAGAGAGAGAAAGGGGCAGAGAGCATATTTTAAGACCTAATAGCTGAAAATGTCCCTAAACTGGGAAAGAAAACAGACATCCAGGTTCAGAAAGCACAGAGAGTCCCAAACAGGATCAATCCAAAGAGCACCACCCAAGACATATTGTAATTAAAATGACAAAAATTAAAGATAGAGAGAAAATATTAAAAGCAACAAAGGAAAAGTGACTAGTTACATGCAAGGGAACTCCCATAAGACTGTCAGCTGGCTTTTCAGCAGAAACTTTGTAGGTCAGAAAGGAGTAGCATGATATATTTAAGTGATGAAAGGAAAAAACTTACAACTGAGAATACTCTACCCAGCAAGGTTATCATTCAGATTTGAAGGAGAGATAAAGAGTTTTACAGACAAGCAAAAGGTAAAAGAAACTGGCTTTACAAGAAATGTTAAAGGAACTTCTCTAAGTGAAAAAGACAAGACCACAACTAAAATATGAACATTATAAGGGGAAAAATCTCATTGGTAAAGGCAAATATATGGTAAAGGTAGTAGATCAAACACTTATAAAGCTAGTAGGAAGGTTAAAAAAAAGTAGTAAAATCATCAATATCCACAATACAAAACAAAATAACACAACACAAAACAGAATAACACAAAACAAAAATATGTAAATATGATGTCCAAAACATTATTTTGGGTGGGGAATAAAGATGTAGGGTAGTTAAAATGCATTTGAAATTAAGAGATCAGCACTTAAAATAACTATATATATATATATATATATATATATATATTTACAGATTGTTATACATAAACCTCCTGGCAACTACAAACCAAAAATCTGTAATAGATACACACACAAAAAAGAGAAAAGGATCCAAACATAACACTAAAGATAGTTATCAAATCACAAGGGAAGAGAGCAAAAGAAGAAAGGAGCAGTGACAAAAAAAAGGCTATAAAAACAACCCCAAAATAACTTTAAAAAATGGCAATTGGGCTTCCCTGGTGGTGCAGTGGTTGAGAGTCCGCCTGCCGATGCAGGGGACACGGTTTCGTGCCCCAGTCCGGCAAGATCCCACATGCCGCAGAGCGGCTGGGCCCGTGAGCCATGGCCACTGAGCCTGCACATCCGGAGGTTGTGCTCCACAGTGGGAGAGGCCACAGAAGTGAGAGGCCCACATACCACACACACACACACACACACACACACACACACACACACACACACACACAAATGGCAATAAGTACATACCCATTAATAATTACTTTAAATGTAGACAAACTAAATGCTTCAATCAAAAGACACAGACGGGCTGAATGGATACAAAAACAAGATCCATATATATGCTGCCTACAAGGGATTCACTTCACATCTAAAGACACACACAGACTGAAAGTGAGGGGATGGAAAAAGTTATTTCATGCAAATGGAAATAAAAAAAAGCTGTAGTGGCAATACTTATATCAGACAAAATAGACTTTAAAATAAAGACTGTTACAGGAGACAAAGAAGGACATTACACAATGATTGAGGGATCAATCCAAGAAGAATATATAACAATTGTGTACATATATATATATATATATATATATATATACACACACACACACCCCCAACATAAAAGCGCTTAAATACTAACACAAAGAAAGAAATTGACAGTAACCCAATAATAGTAAGGGGACTTTAACACCTCAATTAAATCAATGGACAGATGGTCCAGATAGAATATCAGTAAGGAAACAGTGGCTTAAAAGGACACATTAGATCAGATGGACTTCATAAATACATATAGAACATTACATCCCAAAGCAGCAGAATACACATTCTTTTCAAGTGCACATGGAATATTCTCCAGGACAGATCACATACTAGGTTGCAAAACAAGTCTCAAATTTAAGAAGACTGAACTCATATCAAGCATCTTTTCTGACCACAATGCTATGAGACTGGAAATCAACTATAAGAAAAAACCTGCAAAAAAACCCCACCCCAAACAAACAAACAAACAAAAAACTCATGGAGCATAAATGAGATGCTACTAAACAGTCAATACATCACTGAAGATCAAAGAGGAAATTAAAAAACACCTATAGACAAATAAAAATGAAAACACAAATATCCAAAATCTACGGTATGCAGTAAAATTATTTCTAAAATGAACATTTATAGTGACACAGGGCTACCTCAGGAAACAAGAAAAATGTCAAATAAACAACTTAGCCTTACACCTAAAGGAACTAGAAAGAGAAGAACAAACAAAAAACAAAAGTTAGTAGAAGAAGAAACAAAGATCAGAGCAGAAATAAATGAAATACAGACTAAAGCAAAATAGAAAAGATCAATGAAATTAAGAGCTAGTTCTTTGAAAAGATAAACGAAATTGATAAACCTTAGTTAGACTCCTCAAGAAAAAAAGAGAGAGGTCCCAAATCAATAAAATCAGAAATGAAAAGGGAGAAGGTACAACAAACACCACAGAAATACAAAAGGATCAGAGAAGATTACTATGAACAACTGTATGCCAATAAAATGGACAGTCTAGAAGAACTGAACAAATTCCTAGAAATATACAATATCCCAAGACTGAATCAGGAATAAATAAAAAATATGACCAGTAAAGAAACTGAATCAGCAATTAAAAATTCCCAAGAAACAAAAGTCCAGGACCAGACAGCTTCACAGATGAATTCTACCAAATATTTAAAGAATTAATGCCTATCCTTCTCAAACTATCCCACCAAATTGAAGACGTCTGTACTCATTCTAGGAGGTCAGCATCACCCTGATACCATAACCAGACAAAGACACTACAATAAAAGAAAATTACAGTCCAGTATCACTGATGAACATAGATACAAAAATCCTCAACAAAATATTAGCAAACCGAATTCAACAATACTGTAAAAGGGTCATACACCATGATTAAGTGTGATTTATCCTATGGATGCAAGGAAGTTTTAATATTCACAAATCAGTGTGATACACCATAGTAACAAATGAAAGAATAAAAATCATATGATCATCTCAATAGATGAAGAAAAAGCTTTTGACAAAATTCAACATGCATTTATGATAAAAGCTCTCAACAAAGTGGGTATAGAAGGAACATACCTCAACATAATAAAGGCCAAATATGACACACCTACAGTCAACACCATACTCAATGGTGGAAAGCTGAAAGCATTTCCTCTAAGGTCAGGAACAAAACAAGGATGCTTCCTCTGGCCACCTTTATTCAACATAGTATTGGTAGTCCTAGACACAGCAGTCAGACAAGAAAAAGAAATAAAAGGAATCCAAATTGGAAAGGAAGAAGTAAAACTGTCACTATTTGCAGATGACGTGATAATATACATAGAAAATCCTAAAGACATCACCCCAGAACTATTAGAAATACAACTGCATCTAAAAGAATAAAATACCTAGGAATACATCTAATTAAGTAGGTAAGAAACCTGTATTCAGAAAACCATAAGATGCTGAAAGATGCTGAAAGAAACTAAAGACAACACAAACAAGTAGCTTTCTACTTGTCACGGATTGGAAGAATTAATATTGTTAAAATGACCATATTACCTAAGGCAAACTATAGATTCAATGCTATCCCTATCAAAACACCAATGGCTATCACTATCACTATCACTATCACTATCAAAACACCAATGGCATTTTTCACAGAACTAGAACAAATAATTTTAAAATTTGTATGAAAACACAGAAGACTTTGAATAGCTAAAACAATCTTTTTTTTTTTTTCTTTTTGCGGTACGTGGGTCTCTCACTGTTGTGGCCTCTCCCATTGCGGAGCACAGGCTCCGGACGTGCAGGCTTAGCGGCCATGGCTCACAGGCCCAGCCACTCCATGTCATGTGGGATCTTCCCGGACTGGGGCACAAACCCGTGTCCCCTGCATTGGCAGGCAGACTCTCTACCACTGTGCCACCAGGGGAGCCCCAAAACAATCTTGAGAAAGAAGAACAAAGCTGGAAGTGCCATGCTTCCTGATTTCAAACTATACTACAAAGCTATAGTAATCAAAACAGTATGATTCTGGCACAAAAAAACCAGACAAATAGATCAGTGGAACAGAACAGAGAGTACAGAAATGAACCCACACTTTTATGGCCAATTAATCTATGACAAAGGAGGCATGAATACACAACGCAGAAAAGAAAGTCTCTTTGATAAATGATGTTGGAAAAACTGGACAGCTACATGCAAAAGAATCAAACTGGACTGCTTACTCACACTGCACACAAAAATAAACTCAAAATATATTAAAGACTTAAATGGAAGGCCTGAAACCATAAAACTCCCAGAAGAAAGCATAGGCAGTATACTCTTTGATGTCAGTCTTAGCAATATGTTTTTGGAATATCTCCCCTCAGGCAAACAAAAACAAAAAGAAACAAGACTACATCAAACTAAAAAGCTTTTTCACAGAGAAGGAAACTGTCAACAAAAGGAGGCCACTACTGAATGGCAGGATGACATATCTGTTAAGGGAGTAACATCAAAAATATGCAAAGAACTCATACAACTCACCTTCAGAAAAAAAATAAAAAACCTGATTAATAAATGGGCAGAGGACCTGAATGGACATTCGCCCAAACAAGATATACAGATGGCCAACAGACACAAAGAAAGATGTACAACATCACTAATCATTAGAGAAATGAAAATCAAAACCACAATGAGGTATTACCTCATACCTCAGAATGGTTATTACCAAAAAGACAACAAATAAAAAGTGTTGGCAAGGATGGGGAAAAAAGGGAACTCTCATGCACTGTTGGTGGGAATGTAAATTGGTGCAGCCACTATGGAGAACAGTATGGAGCTTCCTCAAAAAATTAAAAATAAAGCTAACATACAATCTACCAATTCCACTTCTGGGTATTTTTCCAAAGAAAAGGAAACACTAACTGGAAAATATATATGCACCCCTATGTTCATTGCAGCATTACTCACAAAGTACAGAAGTAACCTAAGTGCCCATCAATAGAAGAATGGATAAAGAAGATGTGATGTATATATATATATATATGTATATGTATATGTGTATATATATACATATATATAGGTATATATATAATGGACTATTATTCAGCCATAAAAAAGAATGAAATCTTGCCATTTACAACAACATGGATGAACCTACAGGGTATTATACTAAGTGAAATAATAAGTCAGAGAAAGACAAATACATATGGTTGCACTTATATGTGGAATCTAAAAAACAAAACAAATGAACAAACATAAAACAGAAAGTCATCAATACGAAAAAAAACAGGTGGTTTCTAGAGGGGAGGGAAGTAGCTAAGGGCAGAGCCTTTATTGTAGGGACTTTATTATCTGATCTTAAAGAAAATGTGAAAATATGCACAGATGTAGATATACAAAGTTAGGGGACAGACATTTGAAAGTAATCATGCCTCTTGTTCTCAACTTCCTTTAAGAGGTAGGATGGAAAGTAACCTGCTAAAGTTGATAAGGGCTGTTGAGAAGGAGACTTAAGGAGAATAAATGCAAAGGAAAAGTTCCTGAAGGAAATTAAGTGTTACTCCAGTGAACACGTGACTCATAAGAAAGCAAAACAGCCTTACTGCTGATATGGAGAAAGTTTTAGTGGTCTGGATATAAGAAAAAAACCAGCCACAACATTCCCTTAATCCAAAGGCTAATCCAGAGCAAGGCCCCAACTCTCTCTTTGATTCTATGAAGGCTGAGCGAGGTGAGGAAGCTGCAGAAGAAAAGAAGAAAAGTCGGAAGCTAGCAGAGTTTGGTTCATGAAGTTTAAGGAGAGAAGCCAACTCCATAACATGAAAGTGCAAGATGAAGCAGCAAGTGCTGATGTAGAAGCTGCAGCAGGTAATCCAGAAGATCTAGCTCAGATAATTCATGAAGGTGGCTACACGAAACAACAGATTTCCACTGTAGACAAACAGCCTCATATTGAAAGCAGATGCCATCTAGGACGTTCATAGCTAGAGAGGAGAAGTCAATGCCTGGCTTCAAAGGACAGGCCAACTGTCTTGTTAGGGGCTAATGCAGTTGGTGACTTTAAGTTGAAGCCAATGATCCTTTACCATTCCTAAAATCCTAGGGCCCTTAAGGATTATGTACTCTGCCTGTGCTCTATAAATGGAACAACAAAGCCTGGATGACAGCACACCTGTTTACAACAAGGTTTACTGAATATTTTAAACCCACTGTTGAGACCTACTGCTCAGAAAAAAAGATTCTTTTCAAAATATTGCTGCATTGACAATGCACCTGGTCACCCAAGAGCTCTGATGGAAATGTATAATGAGATTAATTTTGTTTTCATGCCTGCTAACACAACATCCATTCTGTAGCCTATGGATCAAGGATTAATTTTGACCTTCAAGTCTTATTAGTTAAGAAATGCACTTTGTTAGGCTATAGCTGCCATAGACAGTGAATCTTCTGATGGACCTGGACAAAGTCAACTGAAAACGTCTGGAAAGGATTTACCATTCTAGAGGCCATGAAGAATATTAGTGATTCATGAGAAGAGGTCAAAATATCAACATTAACAGGAGTTTGGAATAAGTTGATTCCAACCCTCATGGATGATTTTGAGGGGCTGAAGACCTCAGTGGAGGAAGTAACTGCAGATGTGGTGGCAACAGCAAGAGGAATAGAATTAGAAGTGGAGCCTGAAGGAATGGTGACTGAATTGCTGCCATCTCATGATAAAACATTAATGGATGAGGAGTTGCTTCTTATGTACGAACAAAGAGAGTGGTTTCTTGAGATGGAATCTACTCCTGGTGAAATGCTGTGAAGATTGTTGAAATGACAACAAAGGATTTAGAATATTGCATAAACTTAGTTGATAAATCAGTGGCAGGGTTTGAGAGAATTGGCTCCAATTTTGAAAGAAGTTCTACTTTCAATAAAATGCTCTCAAACAGCACTGAATGCTACAGAGAAATTATTCATGAAAGGAAGAGTCAATCGACGCAGCAAACTTCATTGTTGTCTTGTTTTAAGAAATGGCCACGGCCACCCCAGCCTTCAGCACCCACCACCCTGATCAGTCAGCAGCCACCAACACCAAGGCAAGACCCTCCACCAGCACGAAGATTATGCCTCACCGAAGGCTCAGATGATGGTTAGCATTTTTAAGCAATAAAGTATTTTTTAAGTTATGTTCGTTGTTTTTTTTAAGCACAATGCTATTTCACACTTAATAGACTTCAGTATAGCATTAAAATAACTTTAATATACACTAGGACTTGCCTTATTGCAATACTCACTCTACTGCAGTGGTCTGGAACCGAACTCACAATATCTCTGAGGTATGTCTGTACTCAGTCGCTCAGATTTGGAATAGAGAGGACAGATTTGAGCATGGATACATGACTAAATTCTACCAGGCAGGTGCTGAGTGAAGACAGGAGTGGGAACCAAGTGTGCTGTTGGATCTAGTGTGAATGAAGGAGGAGGGGGCAGGCCAGGCCTATGAGCCTTGGGGAACAGAGATTTAAGATATCTCTAGGAAGCTGAAGCCCTGGAAACTGAAGGAATAAAACCTAGTATTTCAGAGGTTGACTAGTTCATAGTGATAAGTTACAGTGTGTGGCCATGAAAGTAAAGAAAAAGGGGATAGTGGTTATTGGAGTTGAGAATTATTCAACAGAAAACGCTTATTTTCTTCCCTCTCCTGCTCACATGAGAAGGGACAGAACCCCTCCTTCACCCCCTGGTAGTGAACAGGAGTAGGGTGAACATTTTGGTCCCTTTCCCTTTTCCTTACTCACTGCTCTCTTTGGGAGGAGGAATCTTATTTGATCACTGAGCTCAGTGGAAGCTAGGTTCACTGGTCTATATTTCCAGGGGCCGCCTTGCTGTCTTGTGAAGTGGGTGACACTGGCCCATGTTCTCTGCTTCGTGCTCCCTCGTGCTAGGTGACAGCGCCTGCACTTGGGTGAATAGTCAAGACTGTGCTCATGCCAAGGTCTGCACTTGTGGGGGAAGACAGAAGCCACAATTTAACCTCAGTTCCAAACTGCACTCTCCCCCTCCCACACCCCAAGCCTTAGTCATAACAGAACAAACATATCTTGACTCCTTATTGTTTAGAAACTCCTGCTGGGAAGGGAATGAATGACTTATGTTCCCTACGTTTTAGTAAGGAGGTCAAGGCATTTTGAGGCTCGGATCTGGATAGGTTATCCATCTGAGTGGTGGTGGGTACTGATAACCCAGAGTGATGGCAGGACTTTGGGAGGAAAAAAAAAAAACTTGGAGCCAGATACCAGATTTTCTATAAATGCAGCAGAATTACTAGACATCTGATAAATGGTAGAAATGAGGTGGGGCAAATATGTTGGTTATGAGGGGCAAGACCCTCAAAGGAGCAAAAGTATCTATGAGAATGGGCAGTAAATGACCTTAAGGTGACACTGGGGATGAAAAGGAATGTTGGTCTCACCTTTTGGCTCTGAGTGTGGGAGGAGGAGCAGCCTCTATTCGAGTTGGCTGCTAGGGACTCTTCATCCTCAGGAGAGAGGTGGGTTTCAGGGAAGGCCAGAGGGTGTCACTTCTGCAAAGAGTTTCATGATGCAGAAGAGTTTGTTTACCACATTTGTGGTTCCAGAGGGAAGAGTGAAAAATTCAGAATTATAAATTCTTACCATTTTTATATCCTTGAGAGCAGAGGGTGTGAATTTTTATTGTATTCCCACTGCTGAATAGAGTACCAGACATACAGTAGGCACTAGTGAATATCTGCAGGATGAATGAATGAATGAGTGAGCCTACGAATGAAGAGCGATAAGGCGACCAGACTACAAATGGAGGAGGTGACTACAGGTTTACACTACGAAAGGAGACCCAAGACACGCGACACTAAAGACACTAAGAAATGTGAAGCACGGTCGGGATTAATTTGGCTCAATGTATTAAGCACAGTTGAATTAGAACTGCCTTGGCGTGAGTAAGGAGAGCCCCATGGAAAGTGACTTTCTCTGCAGGTGCTGAGCACAGGCTCAGCTCTGGGGTGGCTGAAGGTTCCAAGCTCCCTCGAAAGTAAGAGGAATCCCAGGGCTCCAGCCTCTGTTCTAGCAGTCACACTGGGGAAGGGCTGGCCAGTAAATAAAGGCCTAAAGCAAAGGTGAATCAGAGACCGTATCCCAGACAAAGGGAGGCTGTGTATGCAGCAATGTAGAGCATCAAGCCCAGAGAAGTTGAAACAGGAATTTTAAGTAAAGGAAGGCAAAACTGGAATCAGTGGTTTGAGGAGCCAGGAGAGTTTCCCTTGACCAGCACCCCTTTTTTTACAGGTCAAGAGGAAGTGGGACTGCTGGTCTTCAGATCACTGCTTTCCCAGTAGACTGAGTCCTGGTCAGGCATTTCATTGTTAGGGTCCACACCCCCCAGAATACAATACAGTACTCCCCACTCCACTGACACTACAGTAAGGATGTGTTGCAGGAAAGGAGGAGGGTTACTAAAGTTAGACAAGCCCCCAGATGTGAGAGTCTCATTACCTGAAGAGCCCCCAGGAGTTGCCCAGCTGATGTGAGAGGTGGTATGTCAATGCTTGGAGAAGAGCCAGAAGGCATGTCTAGGTCCAGAGGCCAGTCAGCACGATGCCTGTGCTGTTCCTTTCCAGGTGGGTCGTATGAGGGAAGCCATACTCAGTGGACTGGTGTGAGTGGTGCTAGAGCGTGGGGCTTTTGTTTGAGCAGGAGAGTGGGAGCCAGAGCTGGAAGGAATGGAGCATTCCAGGTAGAAGGATTGGAGAGCTGTGTTTGAGTTATGATGTGGTAAGAGAGATGGAGAAATGGCAGCACAGGGGCTCTTTAGGTGACCGAGTGGTAAATCCCACTGGATTTGGGGCAAGAGACACTAAGTGACCTTGAAGAGAAGGAAAACGAATGTACGATTAGGAAATAGGTATCCAGGGGCAGAAGGTCTTGTTGGCACGTGGTTCAGAAAAGACTGAAGAAGTGGATAAGAAGTAGGAGAAATAGCTCAGTAGGCCAAGCACTCGCCTTGGGAAAGGATTCTACCACTGTTGCTATCAGAAAGAGGCGTGGTTATACAAGGTGAGTGGACAGAAGATAAAATGAGAATAGCTATTTCACAGGAAGCTGTAGAAAATCCAGGCCAAAAGCTGGTCCCTTGAAATTAATCAAGGGGTTCTAAATTAAAATTTTGCCTTGGAATAATGGAAAACAACATACGGAAGCAAAATTGTTTGAAAAAAATGGGTGTAAAAACAGAAAATAAGACTGAACGTTATGATCCATCTTCAACCACTTGAATGTTTTTGGTCAATGGTGTTTATGTATGAGGTGGAACCAGGCAGAGGCATGACAGAATGTGTTAGGATTAGAATCCTCTTGCCTCCATAGCGATATACTTTTTAATGGGCTGAGTTATTGAAAATATTTCCTTCCTTCTTATTTGAATTCCACCTCTCAACTTAGGCAGTTTTTCCATAGTTGATTCATAGCTAAAAACTTTTTTTTTTCATTTTCATCAAGAATTTTATTGAACAAGTTATTTTACCCTTTTGTTCCACTACCTTCTGCCATTTTTTCAGGCAACTTCATAATTCCATCTTCCCAAAACTTTTTACCTTTTTTGAGCAAAGAACTGGTCTAGGTCATAGCTAAAAACTTTTATCTATGATTGTTTCTTCTTTTATTTGGGGTTATCTTCCATGTACGAAGTTGCCTGATACACAAACAACAATTCCATTCTATTTGGCCACCAAAAATGTTCTGAAAAAGTGGTGAATCTGCGCAACCAGACAGAACCTAATTAAGAATATAAAATGTCTTCTAGCCACTTATCCTATAAAATTGTGATGTAATTCAAGCCATTTCTTGTTTTATGAGCTATGGTTATACAACATGTAACAGTCTACCCCTCCTACGAGAGAAATTCAAGATCACTTCCTTGAGGTCAGCGACTCCTCTTGCTTTTTGGTTCTTAAATTGAAGGCTGAGTAAAGTTCAGAGCTGCCGTCATAAGGGAAGAAAGTAAACCAAGTTCAGAGTTCAGTGACTGAGGAAATAGTCCAGATCCTACCGAGTTCAGATTCCTTTCCACAGCCTTCCAATCTAAAGTGCTGACTTTTGCCCTTGTATGTGAGAAAAAGGCCTGGGCTTGGGAAACCTCCTCCTCTGGAAACATCCCCCCAACACCTTGTGCTAAGTCAGGAATTCATCGAAGGGTAGACATTTCGTAAATGCGAATGCCTTGCCAGTAAGTCTAAACCTGCAGTTACCACCTCAACGTGAACAAATCCATTAGAAGTATGAGCGTTCTTTCTTCCTAACAACTGCTTGAGATCCATGGGCTCAGGGAAAGGAGACCCAAGCAGAGCAGTAACCATCCTGCGTGGCTGAGAGGAGGCTTCCGTCATGGAGGGCAGCACCCACTCCTGGGGCGGGGGGCGAAGAGGAAGTGATGGGGAAGCAGGACACAGGCGCAGGATGCTGGGGAGGAGGTGCCGCACACATGCTTTCCTGTAATTTGCAATCCTGCTCCGAGGGCCCCGTTGGCCACATGTCATAGTACAGGTGTGACTTAATATGGGAATTTGTCATTTTTCTATTGGTGTAGTCCTACAATCCATTGTTTTTAAAAAAGTGATTTTGGACCTATGTGAGAACAAAGCTGAATTATCGGGAGCTAAAATCGCATTGAACACTTTGGTGTGCAGTGGCCTCAGAGGCCTGTGTGCCTGCCTTGCGAAGTGTTCTCGAGCCCCCCCTCCATGAACCCCTGACTTTACATGGGACAAGGCACGCTGCACATCCACCTTCTTCCCGCTGGCAAGAGGACCCTGGGCAAAAATTCAAAATACTGGAATATTTTCTCAGTACTTCTATACTCCTCATGCTTCCCTCCCTTGCCACTCAGGCAAGCTAGGCAGCTTTTGGTCTGGTAGCTTCTTGCGTCTTGACCCGATTTCAGTGGTTAGCATCTACCCGGGTCGGGGCAGAAACATACCTTGCCTTGGTACCATGATGTCCGCCCACCCAGAGCTCCGTTCCTTCCATTAGCGGCTTTCTAATTGGCTAGTCCCTGAAGTCTGGTGCTTGCTGTTGCCACTCGTGGTAAGGACATGTGGGCTGGATGAGGTAAACTCTCCACTGTAGGTAAGCTACATTTGCAGAGCCTTTTCTGTCAAATATCTCCCTCACTCTTTCATTCACTCATTTTGAAAACTTTAATTGAACACCAGCTTTGTGTCAAGCCTGGGGGATAGAAAGATACACAGACAGTGGTCTCTGCCTCAGAAGGTATCGCAGTCTTTTAGGGGCAAAGGTTGTAGTGACAATACTCCCACTTTGTGTTTGTGAGTGCAGTGTGATGATTCTGGAAGAGGCAGCCGGTATCTCTCCTGAGGCTCCAGCACAGACGTTTGGTGGGGACGGGCGCTGGTGCACTGACTGGGGCAAGGAGGTTAGTAGATATTCCGACAGTGTCTTAAACCCCACTTCCAGGCAGAAACGGTAAGAGGCAGGCATCTGCCTCTGTTGAGGAATGGGGAGTAAACTTGCAGCTTTTAAAAATAATCAGTGATAGAAAATGGAAAAATAGAGGCGCTGGAATGCCATTCTGGCTTGCATAATTCTGGAAAAACAAAATGAAAAGTTTCTAGAACTGTGTTCCGGCATGTTTCCTTAATAACACAGTCTTGTTTATGAAGATTATGTGAGGTAGAACCTAGACCCTAAAGCAAGTAAAAGGAGTGAATAACCGTAATTACCTGCATGTCTACTAAAACTAGTTTGTGTGATGCCATTGGCCAAATACGTATCCTAATATTACACCACTGTGTCTATGGGAAAATTTAAGTGTACCTCTACCAATTCAAATACAGGACTTTTTACAGACCTACAAACGTAAGGTGATATACTCAAGCCCAGCATAGCCTCACTGAGACAGAACTCTGCAAAGGACACGGATTCCTAGGTTCCTCCAGACACTGAGAGCCTCACCCCGATGTCACTGACAGTGAAAAAACTTAAAGTGGGTGCTCAGCACAGCTCTCCTATTGGTGTCCCTGAAATGGGTGCTGGCTTTGTCCAGCACTTTTCTAGAGGAGAAGGCTAAGCACGGCTTGGGAAGGAACAGAGAAGAGTGGAGGCCCAGACCTACCTCCCCAGAGGCCGATGGCAGGCCAGTGTTGTTACCTGAGCCCCCCTTGGGTCTCACCCCATGGCCTATCAAAGGATCTCTTCCAACAACATAAGACTGTCCTGAAAGGCTTTTTGCCAGTTTTCCAGTGATGCATTATTGCTCACTAATGATTTAATGACCCAAAGGAAGGGCACTACAAGCTACTTAATCCAACACTGATGTGAAAAGTAATTTTCTGTTTGGAGACAAAGCTGAAAGCAGACCCTCTGCTTTCTCAGTGCCTTGGTGAGTCTCAGGTTACACCACTAAACAACATTCTGTCTCTAGTAAAGAGGCACAGAAGTAGCTCTGGGAATTATTCTTTAGTCATGTCATATCCAGATTATCTAAACATTGAATTAAACAGTGAATTTTATGGTGCACTTAACATTTTTCAGTATTTTCTCATTTCAAGAAAATGATGCCTTTCACAGAGCAGAATCTCCAAGCACATTTGTGGGTTGATTATTGAATCAAACTCTTCATTCACATTTTGAAAAGAAACATCCAAGTATTAGGTTTGCTACTGCTTTAAAAGATGTAAATCAATGTTTCCATGACTATGGAAAATTATAACAAAGGAACTAGAAAATACACTCTCACCTTTGTGAGATGTACGAGGAAATGCACTTTACACTCAAAATCTCAGAGATCTCCGTGCAAGGTGGGGATGGCATGAGTGAACAGAGCTAAAGAAGGAAAAGCACGGGGGCTATAGGGTCAGCCACACGGGGCCCTGCTCTTGGAGATGTGATGCGCCCACAGGGCAGTGTCGGCACAGGCATCGCTGCTGCCGCTACACCAGTCTTTAACCACCAAGCACACATCAGAGTCTGCTGACAAATGAATAAATGAGTTTTTCAGGGAAGTCCTAGTCAGCATTTTTAAGTGCTTACAGAGAACTGAGGAAGAACAAATGGCTTCAAATACAAGAGAAAAGATTTCATTCAAAAAAAGTGATTTGAGAAAAATGCTGGAGCGTGGCCTTCCGGGTTTAGGGTACGTTTGAGAAGAAAATGCACATCCATCTGTGATGGTTTGAAAAAGCTGTCTGCTTGAGGAGAAAATAGGCTGAAGGAGCCCATCTCCTCAGGTTCCTCTGGTATCAAGGTGAGCTTAATCCTTGTTAACTGGCGTTTTATTACTGCAGCTTTCGGTGGTAACAAACACCTTCCCGAGCTGTGAACAGCGCTGACGTGGAAAATATCTTAACCTGCGAAGCGCCAGCCCCGGTTCCCGAGAGCAGGGACAGTGCATCAGCAGGTGCCCAAGGGGTGGCCTGTGGATACAAACTCAGAGGCTTAGGACGTGGACTTTTCAGAGACCTTGAAACCTGGAAATTGTTTACAAAACGCAGTGCCTTCGTATCCCATTTTCAGAGGCGAGGATCAGTCTCAAAGATAACTCTGTAGCCACTGCCTGGGGGAATTCTGGCACAAACCCTGTGTTCTAACTATCTGATGGCTCCTAGGACATCACAGCCTCTTAAACCTCTACATCTTTGCTGAGGTTGGGAGGGTCTCCCAGGGCCCCCAGTGCGACTTTCCCAGGACGTGTGCTCCAGCCTGCCGAGCAAACGAGGGACAGTCCCATTCAGGACAAACCCTGGAATCCCCTCTGTCAGCCTCCCTAGTCTACCACTTTGGGGAATTTCCAAAAAAACACAGGCATGGTGTGGGGTTAAATGGCCACTACTTTCAGAGTCACACCGAGGCCAGCCTTGTGTTTTCTGTCTGCTTCTCTCTCTCGATTATTTTGGCACAACTGACTGAACAAATAAAGGGTTTGGGGTGTGTGTGTGAAATGATGCAATAAAGTTCTAACATGAAGCTAGAGGGTAACACTGTGATGCATTCACGTTGACGGGTGTAAGTCAGAAAATGGTGACGCTGCCAATGTTTGCTATTTTATTAGAATGTAGAAACCCATTAAACTGATTGCACTGTAAGCATGACTTGCTGCGTCTATGTACTTTACTCTGACAGAGAGGGTGTAAATATAAAGTCTGATCTTAAATGGAGGCTTGCAATGACATTTACTTTCCTGACCTGCACAGCCAAGTTAAAGTTTATGTAGTCCTCCCTTAAAGCCCAGAGAAATATAGGTTTGAGTCAAAATGGCCTTTATGACTCTCATATGAGGAGCTCTGGCTGAGTTCATAAAGTCGAGGCATGTCCTGGAGGCACTGTTCTTAAATATGGAAAACTATTTCCTAACCCAGAGCAGGTTTCAGCCACAATGAGATTACACCAGCATCAGAAAAAGAATGGGGCTCAGATCTTCAGACCAGAACATCCACCCACAAGAACATCATGGAAGAACGGCAGTTTTCTCAGTGCCTGATGTCTGCTTCTATGAAAGTAATAGAGAAGCAGAGAGGGGGCAATAAGGTAAATCGAGTTTAAGAATATCAGGAAGAATAGCAGAACATTGGGGTCTTGGTAAATGAAGTGAGATTCAGGCATGAAACTAAGGCCCTGAGCAACTTAGTTTCAGAGGAGAGCCAGGAATGTTTCTCAGGAGTTGTAAGCACCGGGCCCTAGCTGGGAGTCAACTGAAGAAGAGGCTCACTGGACGCGAAGGACCTCGGCATCAGACAGCGTGTGCACGGCAGGGGCCTCTGGGCTGCAACGGAAAGAGCCACACACAGGTCCGCAGAGCACTTAGTGAAAAGCACCGGGGGCTGCCTGAAGGCTTCGCTTCAGATGGAAACTGCAGGAGGAATTCTGAACTGAAGTTAGGAGGACACAGATAATGCTCTGGATACCAAAACATGTGGGCCCAGCGAGAAGCAAGGTCCGCCTTCTCACAGGTGAGACCATACTCCCCAGTATAGTGAATGTTCTCTTTTACAGGTTTTAAGAATCAACTTAAAAAAACAACTTAAATCAGCTTCAAGGGTATCTCGTGACATTTGAGATATAGGTAAATACATGGGTTATTGGCTTCAATTTCAATATCGTTTTAGAATGTTTCTATTCAGAAGATTTCTTTTTTTTTTTGCGGTACGCGGGCCTCTCACTGTTGTGGCCTCTCCCACTGCGGAGCACAGGCTCCGGACGTGCAGGCTCAGCGGCCATGGCTCACGGGCCCAGCCGCTCCGCGGCATGTGGGATCTTCCTGGACCGGGGCAGGAACCCATGTACCCTGCATCGGCAGGTGGACTCTCAACCACTGCGCCACCAGGGAAGCCCCAGAAGATTTCTTGATTGACAAACTTTGGAATAAAGTTTATGTGGGGTGTATTTAGGGATTCAGCGGGAATGGGATATTTTGAGACTAGATTGTCAGATGGCCACTCACTCGTGCTCCTTGACGAGAGATGGGGAAATACCTACAACAGCATGGGTGGGGATCCCTGCACCCTCTCAAAACCTGACCCCATCATGCTTTTACACCTGCTCCTAGTCTGCTTCTCATGGTCCCACAGAACAAGGGACAGCCCCCTTCCCTATGATGTCTTGGCAGTGCTGAAGATGCCTGGCAGGGTCTCTGAGTTCTCCTGCTTCAGTCAAAATATCCTTAGTGCCTTCCGTGTTTCCTCAAAGGATCTTTTCATTGTCTTGGCTGCTTTTTATCCTGAATGTGCTAGTTATGAAGAAATATTAGGCTCAGAATTTAAGGTCTATTTATTCCTCGATACATAATCATGAAAAGCGTCAAAGAGCTAATGTGAAATCTGCAGAGAAGAGTAGAACCACCGTGTGCAGATGTCTCTAGTACTAGTCTGTGCTGGGCGAGCAGTTAGAGAGCTGTGTTAGCAGAGTTACATGCTTTCTACTAACTTAAAACCTAATTCATAATTGCCCCAAATTGGAAGCAACCAAATGTCCTCCAATAGCTGAATGGATAAACAGGCTACGATACATTCATACCACGGAGTATTATTTAGCGATAAAAGAGCGAGCCATCAAGCCACAAAAAGACGTATTATTTAGCAATAAAAGAGAGCCATCAAGCCACCAAAAGACATGCAGAAATCTCAAGTGCTGGTTACTAAGTAAAAGAAGCCAATCTGGGTGGTTTCCGGAGGCAGGGGGTAGAGGTGGGCAAATGGTAGTCACTTCTAGTTATAAAATAAATAAGTCCTGGAGACATCACATACAGCACGGTGACTGTAGGAAACAATACCGTGTTGTATATGTGAAAGTTGCTAAGAGATTATCTTAAAAGTTCTCATTACACACACACACAGAATTTGTAACTATGTGCAGTGATGAATGCTACCTTTATTGAGGTAATCATTTTACGATATGTACCTGCATCAAATCATTATGTTGTACATGTATTAACTAATTCAATGTTATGCATCAATGAACTCTCAAAAAAATTAACCAGAGGCGCAGCCAAGCCCATCTGAAAAGACTCCACACGATACGATTCCAACTATACGACATTCTGGAAAAGGCAAAACTACAGAAACAGTGAAAAGACCAATGGTTGCCGGTGTTTGGGAGCTGGGGGAAGAGGACCGAACAGGTGAAGCACAGGGAATTTTTAGGGCAGTGCAACTATTGTGTATGATACTATGGTGGTGGATAAATGACATTATGCATCTGTCAAAACTACAGGGGGGGCTGAGTCAAGAAGGCAGAGTAGGAGGCCGTGGAGTTCACCTCTTCCCACAGGCGCATGAAGAGTATGTTGACAGATGGAAATTCTCACAGAGCACCTGCTGAGCAGAAGCAGAGGGCCTGGGAAACCTAAAAGGACAAGGAAAGATCCATGTGTAACTGGGCAGGACGAAAGAGAGAAAAGGAAAAAAAAAGAAAAGAGGAAGTAGGACAGGACCTGTGCCCCTGTCGGGAAGCTGAAGGAGCGGAGAGCTTCCCGCACCTGGGGAAGCCCCTCACTGCGGAATAGGTCAGCTGAGACAGAAGGGGAGCTTTGGGGGCCCTGAGGAGAGCAGAGCACCCAGTTTGTGGCAGGCAGGACAGAGTGAGACCTACACAGATGGTCATGCCACAGCGCTGCATGACCCAGCCTGAAAGGTATGGACAGGGGCTGGGTGCTGCAACATGGGGTTTGGAGAGCAAACCTTGGGACAGGACTGCTGTTGGCTGTGCAGAGACAGCCTGAGGGGAAAGGAGAGAGGAGCTCTGCAACCAGGAAAGCTTCCGGAGGAAGCCTGGTCTGCCGTACAAGCAAAGGGCCATTGTTGAGTGACGCGAAGGGCGGGGTCGCCATTGCGGCCTCTCTCCCCAGGGGCCGGCCCCTGCCTCTGCAGGCACTAGGAGGGGCTCCCACCAGAGCAGGTTCGTGTGCCTCATTCCGTCGCTGCCTCCTCTCCCTCCCACCTGAGTGGGCACATGAGCCCCAGTCGGTCGCCACCTCCACCCCTCTTGCCTGTGCAGGGAGCAGACACCTGAGGGTAGTCCACACGCAGAGGTGTGGTGGAAACCAAAGCTGAGCCCCAGGGGCTGTGTGACTAAGGAAGAAGAGCCGAAATCTCTCCTCGCAGCCACTAACCTTGGATTAAACCCCACCACGACTGGCTTGGTAAACTCAGTGCCTGCGGAACATCTGGACGGACAACAAGTGCTCCTGCAACTGAGACCGGTCTTGCTTTCACAGCTATGGACTTTGTGGGCACGTACATGCCAGGGTTGGGCCAGGCCGGATTCTGAGCTGCATCATAACTCCCACAGTGGGTCCAGATCCATGATTACTGCAATTCTGGAACCTGACTTCAGTGGATCTGTGCTGGTGGCCTGGTATGAACAATGCTCGAGAGACACCAGGGCCAATTGCTGGCACACCCACAGGTAAGGTGGAGCAGAGAGCAGTGCCAACAACAGTGCAATCTGAGAGCTCACACAGCAGGTGAAAGGCGCCACAACAGAGCACACCCACAGGTGAACAGCTCCAAAGGAGGAATACTCAGTGGCTTCTCTCGCAGTCGGAGTGCTCCAATTGCACATACCTCACACCGCAGATCAGAAACACAGCTAGGAAACAGATCTGGGGGCCTCTACTGCAACAACTAGGGAGCAGACTACACCTCTGACAGGGCAATGACAACCACAGAGCAAACGGGAGGCCCTGCTCAATACCCAGTGTAGGCTCTGGTCACCACACCACCAATCAAAACCCCTGTCAAGGGGATAAAGGCCAGCATACACTGAAGAAAGTGGTGGCAGACATCCATACTAAAAATAGCCCTTGTACCAAAAAAAAAAAAAAGAAAAAGAAAAAAAAATTAAACCCATGCAGGCTACACAGCATTGTTCCCACTTAAAAATAGTCCTCCAAGACAGTCTGAGGGTCTGGCATCAGGAAGAAGAACGCCCAGAGCATTTAGCCTTGAAGGCCAGTGTGGGTTGAGTGCAGGAGCTCCTCAGGGCTGGGAGAGGCAGAGACTCCACTCTGGGAGGTGCACACAAGGTCTCACGTACACTGGGACCCAGCACAAGGCAGTGCCTCCACAGGAACCGGGGCTAGACCTACCTTCGGACTTTGCAGGGCCTCCTGGGGAAGTGGTGGTGGGCTGCAGCTCACAGTGAGGGCAAGGACACTGGGAGCAGACGCCCCAGGGAATAGTAATCGACATGAGCACTCCTGGAGGACCCCGTTTCAGCACCAAGACCTGACCCCACCCAACAGCTTCAGGCTGCAGTGCTGGAACTCCTCAGGCCCAACAACCAGCAAGACAGGAACACAGCCCCACCCATCAGCAGATAGGCTGCCTAAAGTATTATGCTCACAGCCACCCCAAAGCACATACACTGGGCTTCCCTGGTGGTGCAGTGGTTGAGAGTCCATCTGCCGATGCAGGGGACACGGGTTCGTGCCCCAGTCCAGGAGGACCCCACGTGCCACGGAGTGGCTGGGCCCGTGAGCCATGGCTGCTGAGCCTGTGCGTCCGGAGCCTGTGCTCCGCAACGGGAGAGGCCACAACAGTGAGAGGCCCGTGTACCGCAAAAAAAAAAGAAAAAAAAAAGCACATACCCTGATAGGGAACTGCCCAACAGAGGGACAAGACCCAGCTCCACCCACCAGAGGGCAGGCACCAGTTCCTCCCACTAGAAGCCTGCAGAAGCCCCTGGACTAACCTCACCCACCAGGGGGCAGACACCAGAAGCAAGAGGAACTATGATCCTGCAGCCTGCAGAAAGGAGACCACAAACACAGTAAGTTAGACAAAATGAGATGATAAGGAAATATGTTGCAGATAAAGGAGAAAGATAAAAACTACAAGAACAACTAAATGAAGAGAAGATAGGCAAGCTACCTGAAAAAGAATTCAGAATGATGATAGTAAAGACGATCCAAAATCTTGAAAAAAGAATGGAAGCACAGACTAAGAAGATAAAAGAAATAACAAAGAGATAGAAGATTTAAAGAACAAACAGAGATGAATAACACAATAACTGAAAAGAAAAATACACTAGAAGGAATCAACAGCAGAATAACTGAGGCAGAAGAACGAATAAGTGAGCTGGAAGACAGAATGGTGGAAATCACTGACACAAAACAAAGAAAAAAGAATGAAAAGAAATGAGGACATTCTTAGAGACCTCTGGGACAACATTAAATGGACCAACAATCGTATTATTGGGGTCCCAGAAGAAGAAGAGAAAGAGAAAGGGCATGAGAAAATATTTGAAGAGATTATAGTCGAAAATTCCCTAACATGGGAAAGAAATTGTCACCCAAGTTGAGGAAGCTCAGAGAGTCACATACAGGGTAAATTCAAGGAGGAACATGCCAAGACACATATTAATCAAACTGACAAAAATTAAAGACAAAGAAAACATATCAAAAGCAACAAGGGAAAAACAACAAATAACATACAAGGGAATCCCCAAAGGTTATCAGCTGATTTTTCAGCAGAAACTCTGCAGGGCAGAAGGGAATGGCATGATATATTTAAAGTGATGAAAGGGAAAAACCTGCAACAAAGAATACTCTACCTAGCAAGGCTCTCATTCAGATTCAAGGAAGAAATCAAAAGCTTTCCAGACGAGTAAAAGCTAAGCAAATGGAGCATCACCAAAATAGCTTTACAACAAATGCTAAAGGATCTTCCCTAGGCAGGGGAAAAAAAGAGGCCAAAACTAGAAACAAGAAAATCACAAATGGGAAAGCTCAATGGTAAAGGCAAACATACAGTAAAAGGAGGAAATTATCCACACACAAATATGATATCAAAACCAGTTACCATGAGAAGAGGGGAATACAAATTCAGGAAATGGGAACTGCATTTGAAATTGAGACCAGCAACTTAAAACAACCTTTATATATATATATATAGACTGTTATATCAAAACCTCATGGGAAATGCAAACCAAAAAACTACAGTAGATACACACACAAAAAAGGAAAAGCAACCCAAACACAACACTAAAGATGGTCATCAAATCATCAGAGAAGACAGCAAAAGAGGAAGGGAAGAAAAAAGACCTACAAAAACAAATTCAAAAAATTTAAGAAAATGGTAATAGGAACATACATATCAATAATTACCTTAAATGTAAGTGGATTAAATGCTCTAGCCAAAAGACATAGACTGGCTGAATGGAAACAAAAACAAGACCCATATATATGCTGTGTACAAGAGAACCACTTCAGACCTAGGGACACATACAGACTGAAAGTAAGGGGATGGAAAAAGATATTCCATGCAAATGGAAATCAAAAGAAAGCTGGAGTAGCAATACATATCAGAAAAAATAGACTTTAAAATAAAGACTGTTACAAGAGACAAGGAAGGACACTACATAATGATCAAGGGATCAGTCCAAGAAGAAGATATAACAATTGTAAATATATATGCACCCACCATAGGAGCACCTCAATATAAAAGGCAAACACTAACAGCCATAAAAGAGGAAATCAACAGCAACACAATAATAGTGGGGAATTTCAACACCCCACTTACACCAATGGATAGATCATCCAGATAGAAAATTAATAAGGAAACACAAGGTTTAAATGACACATTAGAACAGAAAGACTTAATTGATATTTATAGAACATTCCATCTGAAAGCAGCAGAATACACTTTATTCTCGAGTGCACAAGGAACATTTTCCAGGGTAGATCACATCTTGGGCCACAAATCAAGCCTCGGTAAATTTAAGAAAACTGACATCATATCAAGCATCTTTTCTGACCACAACGCTATGAGATTAGAAATCAATTACAGGGAAAAAATTGTAAAAAACACAAACACATGGAGGCTAAACAATATGTTCCTAAATAGGCAATGGATCACTGAAGAAACCAAAGAGGAGATCAAAAAATACCTAGAGACAAATGACAACAAAAACACAGTGATCCAAAACCTATGGGATGCATGCAGCAAAAGCACTTCTAAGAGGAGAAGGTTATAGCAATACAATCTAACCTCAGGAAACAAGAATCAACTCAAATGAACAACCCAACCTTACACCTAAAGCAACTAGAGAAAGAGGAACAAACAAAACCCAAAGTTAGTAGAAGGAAAGAAATCATGAAGATCAGAGCAGAAATAAATGAAATAGAAACGAAGAAAACAATAGCAAAGATCAATGAAACTACAAGCTGGTTCTTTTAGAAGATAAACAAAATTGATAAATCTTTAGCCAGACTCATCAAGAAAAAAAGGGAGAGGACTCAAATCAATAAGATTAGAAATGAAAAAGAAGTTACAAGTGACACCACAGAAATACAAAGGATCATAAGAGACTACTACAAGCAACTATATGCCAATAAAAGGGAAAACCTAGAAGAATTGCACAAATTCTTAGAAAGGTACACCCTTCCAAGACTGAACCAGGAAGAAACAGAAAATATGAACAGACCAGTCACAAGTACTGAAAATGAAACTGTGATCAAGAAACTTCCAACAAACAAAAGTCCAGGACCAGATGGCTTCAAGGTGAATTCTATCAAACATTTAGAGACGAGTTAACACCTATCCTTCTAAAACTTTTACAAACAAATGCAGAGGAAGGCACACTCTCAAGTTCATTCTACGAGGCCACCATCACCCTGATACCAAAAACCAGACAAAGTTATCACAAAAAAAGAAAGTTACAGGTCAATATCACTGATGAACATAGATGAAAAATCCCTAACAAAAAACTAGTAAACCAAATCCAACAGTACATTAAAAGGATCGTACACCATGATCAAGTGGGATTTATCTCAGGGATATAAGGTTTCTTCAATATACACAAATCAATCAGTGTGATACACCACATTAACAAACTGAAGAATAAAAACCACATGATCATCTCAACAGATGCAGAAAAATCTTTTGACAAAATTCAACACCCATTTATGATAAAAACTCCAGAAAGCTGGCAAAGGGGGAACCTACCTCAACATAATAAAGGCCATATATGACAAACCCACAGCAAACAGCATTCTGAATGGTGAAAAACTGAAAGCATTTCCTCTAAGATTAGAAACAAGACAAGGATGTCCATTCTCACCACTTTTATTCAACATAGTTTTGGAAGTCCTAGCCACGGCAATCTGAGAAGAAAAAGAAATAAAAGGAATCCAAATTGGAAAAGAAGAAGTAAAACTGTCACTGTTTGCAGATGACATGATACTATACATAGAGAATCCTAAAGATGCTACCAGAAAACTACAAGAGCTCAACAATGAATTTGGTAAAGTTGCAGGACACCAAACTAATACACAGAAATCCTTGCATTCCTATACACTAAAGATGAAAGATCAGAAAGAGAAATTAAGGGAACAATCCCATTTACCATCACATCAAAAAGAATAAAATCCCTAGGAATAAACCTGCCCAAGGAGGCAAAAGACCTGTACTCAGAAAACTATAAGATACTGATGAAAGAAATCACAGATGACACAGATGGAGAGATATACCATGTTCTTGGATTGAAAGACTCAATATTGTGAAAATGACTATACTACCCAAAGCAATCTACAGATTCAATACAATCCCAATCAAATTACCAATGGCATTATTTTTTACAGAACTAGAACAAAAAAATCTTAAAATTTGTATGGAGACACAAAAGACCCTGAATATCCAAAGCAGTCTTGAGGGGAAAAAAATGGAACTGGAGGAATCAGACTCCCTGACTTCAGACTATACTACAGATCTACAGTAATCAAGACAGTATGGTACTGCCACAAAAACAGAAATATAGATCAATGGAACAGGATAGAAAGTCTAGAGATAAATCCAAGCACCTATGGTCAATTAATCTATGACAAAGGGGGCAAGAATATAAAATGGAGAAAAAACAGTCTCTTCAATAAGGGGTGCTGAGAAAAATAGATAGCTACATGTAAAAGAATGAAATTAGAACACTCCCTAACAGCCTACAGAAAAATAAGCTCAAAATGGATTAAAGACTGAAATGTAAGGCTGGATACTATAAAACTCTTAAAGGAAAACATAGGCAGAATACTCTCTGACATAAATCGAAGCAAGATATATTTTGATCCACCTCCTAGAATAATGAAAATAAAAACAAAAATAAACAAATGGGGCCTAATTAAACGTAAAAACTTTTGCATGGCAAAGAACACCATAAACAAAATGAAAAGACAGCCCACAGAATGGGAGAAAGTATTTGCAAATGAAGTGACTGATGAGGGATTAATCTCCAAAATACACAAACAGCTCTTGTAGCTCAATATCAAAAAAACAAAAAACCCAATCAAAATATGGGCAGAAGATTTAAATAGACTTTTCTCCAAAGAAGACATACAGATGGCCAAAAAGCACATGAAAAGATGCTCAATATTGCTAATTATTAGAGAAATGCAAATCAAAGCTACAATGAGATATCACCTCACACCAGTCAGAATGGCTATCATCAAAAAATCTACAAACAATAAATGCTGGAGAGGGTGTAGAGAAAAGGGAACCCTCCTACACCTTTGGCAGGAATGTAAATTAGTACAGCCACTATGGAGAACAGTATGGAGGTTCCTTAAAGAACTAAAAATAGAATTACCATATGACCCAGCAATCCCACTACTGGGCATATACCCAGAGAAAACCATAATTCAAAAAGACACATG
Organism: Grampus griseus; assembly: GCF_964374135.1. Lineage (NCBI taxonomy): Eukaryota > Metazoa > Chordata > Mammalia > Artiodactyla > Delphinidae > Grampus > Grampus griseus. The sequence goes on from NC_139003.1 coordinate 99,355,885, forward strand.
CACCCCAATGTTCACTGCAGCACTATTTACAATAGCCAGGTCATGGACGCAACCTAAATGTCCATCAACAGAGGAATGGATAAAGAAGATGTGGTACATATATACAATGGAATATTACTCAGCCATAATAAAGAATGAAATAATGTCATCTGTAGCAACATGGATGGACCTAGAGATTGTCATATTGAGTGAAGTCAGACAGAGAAAAACAAATATATGATATCGCTCATATGTGGAATCTAAAAAAAATGGTACAAATGAACTTATTTACAAAACAGAAATAGAGTTACAGATGTAGACACAAACTTATGGTTCCTGGGGGTGGGGAATGGCAGGGAGAGGGATAAATCAGGAGATTGGGATTGACCTATACACACTACTATATAAAAAGTAGATAACTAATAAGGACCTACTGTATAGCACAGGGAACTCTTCTCAATACTCTGTAATGACCTATTTGGGAAAAGAATCTAAAAAAGAGTGGATATATGTATATGTATAACTAATTCACTTTGTTGTACAGCAGAAACTAACACAACAACTATACTCCAATTATACTCACCTATAATCCAATAAAAATTTGGAAAAAAAACTATAAAGCTACACAACACAAAGAGGAACCCTAATGTAAACTATAGATGTTAGTTAATAATATATCAATATTGGTTCATTGATTATAACAAATGTACCATAGCAATGCTAGATGTTAATAGAAAAAAAGAAAAAAACCCCAACTCTTAAATAAAACCTAAAGTAGTTTTCATAATCCCTCTAAGCATGTCATTTCATCCCATTATCCTGTTTTTCTATTACCTTCTGGACCCAAAGGCAGGCTTTTTATTTAGTCCCTATTAAACTGCACTGTGTATTTATTAGTCTGATAGTGTTTGACCATGATTCTACCACCCAGCACATGCCCTATTCTCTTGTAGGTATGTACTACCCAGTAGTTTGGTGAGTAGTTCTTTGTTCATGTATACGTCATAAATTAAAATGAATGAACCAATTTCGTCAACAACTATTTGTTAAGTAACTGGTGTGTACCAGGCATTGCTCTGGTATCAGTGAGCAAGATATGAGTTCTGGTGGAACTTATATTCGTGAGCAGGAAGACAGACAATAACCAATAACATCACAAATGAGTTCTCAAATAGGTTAGGAAAATCTAAGCATCATGGGAAAAACAGAAAGGGGTGGAGGGGATCATTAATTATTCAAGTGCCCTGGATCTGAGCTTGGAAGGAACATGGCGGGTTTGAGGTAGTGTGGAAAGGCCAGTCTGTGATGGCCACGTGGAGAGCAGGAGACAGATGAGGCCACAGGGTGCTGCGAGGCCAGAGCACGCTGGGCTGCATGGGCTGAGGCGAGGGCTTGGAACTCTATGCCCTCCTTCCCCCCACAATAGAAAGCCATTCCACGGTTTTAAACAACAGGGATGATGAAACAAGCCTCTCAAAGAGAGAACGGACGGGAGGGAGGTGAGAGGCGCCGTGGGGAGGAGAGCAGCAGCAGTCCAGAGGGGCTGCGGGGCTTGGAGCAGGACAGCGGGGAGACGGGAAAGCAGGGGCCGCTGAGAGGAAGAGCTGACTCCCCGGCCTCCGTGAACAGTCAGGCGGGAAGGGGAAGCGCTCACCGAGACCGGAAGTCCTGGAGCCGGGGGAGCGGTCCGGGCAGCCTGATGGGGTGTGAGGCGCCTGTGACGTGCACAGGCAGGAGAAGCGGCAGGCAGGTGCATCTGTGGGGCTGGGGATCAGACCCGTGCGTTCATTCAACAAGACGTAGCTTTCCCTGGCTAGGGCAGTATCATAGTCACTGTTCCTGCATCTTGCAGAAGTGTCGCAAAGGCATGTTACGGGAGACGAGAACAGGGCTTCATGCCACGCGGACGTGAGTGCAGTTTCCTTGAGCTCACTGAACTTCTCTGAGTCTCAGCTCTCCCTCTTTTGCAAGTTCTGGTCATCACTTCAGTGAAGGATTTTTGTCAGGCTTGAAAAAGATAACGTGTTAAAAAACTCTAAAAGATCTTTTCTATTTGAGATGAGAATCCTCAAGTCCCCCCTGTCTCTGTCCCTCTCTTTATCACCCCTCCTCTATTTTTTCTTCTAGAGTTTCCTATTTTACTTTCAAAAAAGGAATTTTGTTCTCACATGTCTTATCCCCAGGGTATCTACACAGTCTCCTCCTCAGTGACTGACATGCCTCTAATAATCTGCTCTAGGATTTTTTAACGTCGACCATAAGAAGGTTGTGGACTTAAGAACGCATCTTATTTTCTTTTGTCAAGGCTTTACCTACATCTGAGACTCCCGTCTCTTACCAGCCTTGCACAAATCCTAAATGCTCACGAACAGCATTTGTCATAACGTCAATCCGCCATCACTTGATTTCAATCCGGCTGCACCAGGCAGTGAAGGAGAAACTGAGAATGTGGGCAGATGGGTTCCTTTGGAGTTGGGATTTGACGACACAGCTTTGGTGGAAAGATAAGAAAGCAAGAAAAGTGCAATGCTGATGTACTATTGTAAAATGGTCAATCATTCTGTTCAGCCTTGCTGATAGAGTGAACTGGGAAACTAGGATGATATATACATCCCAGTGATACAAAGAGCAGTGTTACTCGGAATAAAAGAAAAGGCAAAGAGAAAGAACGGCAGGCTCGGTGACATCTAAGCTCATTATTTCAGAGGTGGGATAATCACAGTGTGACCAAGAGAAGAAACTGCTTAAGTGAAATAGAAGTGAAGATTGTCAGGGTTCAGGAGAAGAATATTTTGAGAAAAATTATAACATGAGATAAGAGTCTCTAACCAGATATAGAAACATACTATAACATATCATGTTTAAAGCAAAGAAATATGGCTGAAAAACAGAAAAACATATGAGTGGTAAAGTATAGACAGCCCAGAAATTGACCTAGATCAGTGTGGGATTATTGAAATATTGCTGGATAATGAGTGGGAAACAGCAGAAACTTAATAAATTATATTGGGTAAAAATTAGACAGTATTTTGGAAAAAGTAAATATATAACCATATTCGGAAATCTCTGAATATATCAAAGAACTAAATATTAGGGAAATCACAGACGAGCTTGCATAAAGGCAGAATTTGTTATAACTTTAAACTGTTGATATCATTTGAAGAATTGAAGCAATATAAAAGTATGAGAGAAAAACAACAGATTCTATTACATAGAAATGTAAAATTTTTGTAAGCAAAGAAGGGTTAAAATAAAAATGCAACAGAAGACTGGGTAACACATACAAACAGAGTGCATACATATAATAAAGCAAGTGGTATAAATTGCTACAGCCCTAACGGAACGTTAATCGACTATGGAAATATTCATATAATTTGGACCAGTACTCTAACCTCTAAAAATTTATCCTAAGGAAATAGTAAAAAGGAGAAAAAGTTAGGTCCATGAAAGTATTAATTGCAGGATTATCTGTAACTGTAAAATAATAAAAACAAACCAAATATCTAACAATAAGGGAATGGTTAAGGAAATTAGGACATAGTGGCTCAATGACATATTTAGCTATTAAAATGGTAATTTGGAAAACGATATAATAACACGAAAAATATTTGAGATAATATTTAAAGGGTATGGTAACATTTATATGGTTATGGAAGAACACTAAAATAGCACACTGGAGAGTTAATACAATTCTTTTAGTGTGTTAGGATTATGGGTGATTTTATTTTGTAAGTTTCATTTAAGAGTTTAAAATAGTATATGGAAAATTCAAACAGAAGACATGCACAAGGTAGGAAGGACTACAGGTGTTGCTGAAACCAGACTGGTAAGTCACCCAGGCTAATGGCACAGGCTACAGGAGTTCTGGGTTGTGTCTGAAGCCCCCACAGGGTTTCCTTATCACCCCGATTCCCTCACCAATACTAGAATTAATTTATGTTACTCACAGGAAGTGGTTTGCTTAGATGACTGACTTAATGTCCTCAGATGAGTCTCCTCCCTGAGGCACTGCCCCTCCTAGTAACTACGCACCACCATCATTTTCTAGGCAATAAAAATTTAGGACGGTCAAGCCTAAGCTTCTGAAATGCATAAAAACTGACGTTTTCAAAGTTTGGGCTTTTTCAAAACTTCCTGAATCTTCTGAAAGCAAAATGGACCCATAAGCACCAATTCTATTGGTCCTTCACTTCCTCTGTGCCCAGACAGAGGAAGATTTCTTCCTTTTACTGTACGTCCTCTGCCAGGTAATTTGTGGACCTTTTGGATTATGGATCTTCAAAACATGGAGAAAAGAGGAGAAATGAGACCTGAGACAAGGAGGAACAGAGGAGGGCCAGGAGAGGCTATCAGTCTACAAAGTAAGGCAAGGGGATGTGAGCGGAGGAGGGGCTTGGGGGGGACGGGTCTGCCACCAGAGGGCAGATCCAGGGTGCAAAGGAAGGGGGTGAAGGAAGGGGCTTTGGAGAAGGGCTGCTCTGGGTTCCGAGTCTCTCTCGATGTCCCTGCAAGATGCCAGCGATGCCTTTTTAATTAGTTTGTGGCTGAACCATACTTCTATACGTGAGCCATTGATTTCAGGGAAGGAGCCACACTGGGCCTGAGAACTTATAAATGCCTCCCTCCCCTCCCTATGGATACGTCCTGGTGCCACTCCAGACAAGAGGCCGGGTGGTTCGTGCCTCTCCTCCTTCCTAAGGAGCAGGCCCTGTCGAATGGCTCACGGGAGCCAGAGCTGAAAGTTTTCTCTGCTGGATGTTTCTGCCAAGGAAGGAAAGTAAAGGCAGAATCTTCCGCATCAGAGTTAAATGATGAAGGATACCAACTAGAACAGTATTTCTACGTATTTCCATTTTCCATGAGAGACTGTACCTCATGGAAATTCCTCTCTGGAGTAAAATAATTAAAGGTAGATACAAGTGTGTCCTTTTGCCACACTTTTAGTATTAGTTCTCTTAAGGGGTAATATTTAACATATTTATCCACTGCCTAGGACACAGGCACCAATCATTAAAATGAAACAGACATTAGCCTTGACTGGCTGGAGTGACAGGGCGTTGTGAAGGCTTGGAGCAGGGACCATTTACCAGCCACTTGGAAATACTGCAGTATTTTAACAAAAGTGTGGCCATGTTGGCATCTACTTATTATCAGCCTTGGTTCTTCCTCTTCTCTTCTTTCCCTTGGTAGCTGCAGCCTCTTTTTTGTCCCGCCTGACCACCGCCAGTGCTGGGTGTGATTCCCTTTCACTCTGATCATGAATTACTTCATGTGCCTGGTGGTGACCGGGATCCTACAGGTAGACTTATTCCTCAGGCGCGAATGGGGGCAAGTGGGTGGGTAGTGGTGTGACAGCCAGGGTGATGACCCCAATTGTCATGGAAGCGGAGGACGGTTTCCGTCTTGGGCAGGAAGTCAGAGAGTGCCCGCGGTGGCAGAATGGAGCCCGTGGGGACATTCCAGACGGGGAAACTTTTCCCAGTGGTATAACACTGGGTGGCCCCTAACATCTCCAACCTTCTCAAAGCTGCAGACGTTGCTCGCTTTTGTGAGACCACGCAGACCCCTCACTGAGCCCAGCTGCAGCACTGTTTCGTAGCAACGAATTCCCTCAACGTATCCCCTGGATGAATTCCCAAAGGAGGGGTGGGAGCGGGGACGGGCAAGAGCTTCCTGTGAGCTACACTGATTTCATTAATTTCATTCTCAGTACTTGTATCATCTACTAGAACAAGTAAATCAAGTTATAAGGATGGCTGTCTCGATTCAAGCTGTAAGGAAAAAAAGAAGCAAGTGTTCCACGTTACAAATAGAAACAAAGGGGAAAGAATGACGCTTTAGAAGAGGTTGATGATTTTAACACCTCCAGGTCTATACTCATTTACTCAGTACAGCAAACCCTACTTGGTAAAGTAAGACAAAAGAATGTCCTGTTAAAGAAGCACACAAAACATTTGCATTTGAATGAGTACAATCCCCAAACCTCAATGCTGAAAAGCAGCAGCTGGGGTGCAGTGGAAGGAACTTCTGGACCAGGAGCTGAGAGAACTGGGCTCCAGGCCGGCTCTGCCATTCAGCAGCTGCCTGACTGTGCCCAGCTCAGCCGGCCTGAGCTTGGGTTTCCTCTTCGGTAAATGAAATGCTCGACTAAAGGATCTCTACAATCCCGTCGAGTGGCAATCTCTCTTACTGTTGTCTGCAGTAGACACAAATGAATGGCAACTCCTGACCACCTCTGCCCTCCCCACCCAGCTCACAGCCAGGTGAGTCTGGTGGTCCAGGGAGTGGCAATGTACGATGGTTTATTTATCTATATTTCCCCCAGTACTTCTCTTAAATAATTGATAGTAGCTGGAAAATGCTTTCAAACTTAGCAGTCACTGGGCAGAGATGAGAGGTTGACCCTTAGACTGATTTTATTTAAAGACCACCACAATCTGCAAACCCTCTATACTTTCCTTGCTGTGTGTGGCAAACTTTTTTTGCAGAAGCTGAAGTGTCAGACAACGTTTTGTACGTGGTCCTGCCCTGTCTAAGGTAAGGGTGACCTGCCTATAACTTCTCTCCATTACAGACACTCCAGGCTCCTTTAGGAATGGCTATCAGCACTCTTCCTTGACAGATAATGTGCATTTCTTTATGGCATTTTGATAATTATTTCCTTAAGCCATTAGTTAAAGATATTATTGATATTTTGCTTTTCAAGTGCAGAAGTGCTGTGCCTATAAGTATTAATAGCTATGATTTGATGAGAACCTACCACGTGCAAGTTTCCAGGATGGAAACTTTATATACAATATTATTTAACTGTCAAAATACCCCTTTGAGTGGAGATATTCCTATCTCCAGTTAACAGATCAGGAAAAGCTAAAATCACGTAAGTATCTCGCCCAGTGTCAAACTGATGGTGGGGCAGAAATCTGACCCCAGGCCACTCCAGCTGCGGTTTCCCACTCATCCCCTCCCCCATCCCTTCTGGATGCCAGGCTCACAGCTTTCAATCCCATGGTTTTTATTCCCCAATTCTTATAAATTCTTTATATTAAGAAGTATCTGCTAGCATCATTTGCGTTCATCCCAATATATTCCCTATAATTTTAGCATAATCAACTTAGAGCCTTATTTATAGTGAAGAGGTCATGCTTCATACAAGAGGGCTTGAGTGGACCTGAGGCAAATCCTCAAGAGACCTAAGGATTCAGCACTGCTGCCTCCCAGTGGCTGTGAACCTTGAGTGACTACCGAGCTTTAGAGACCTGCGATTATAGTGATTTTGGGTAGAATGAAGATGTAGAGGAAGGAAAAGATAGGAAAGGTTCTGAGGAAGTATATACTATGAGGCTTGATGACTGGGTATGGAAAGTGGTGGTAAGTGAGAGAGGTTGGAAAGTAGATGATGTTTATCACAATATTGAAATGAAATTACAAAGGGTTTGGTGGGGGACAGAGGGACTTGGAGGCCAGTGAGAAGACCAGTGGGTTGAATGTGGAGTTTCACTAACGTTTAGGAGGTGATCAGAGCAAGAAAACAATCAGTAAATAGTCCGAGAAGGAACAGGAAGAGAGTAGAATAGAAATGGGGAAAGATGATGTGGAAGAGAATTTTAAGGACTAGTCAGCCAAGGGTGTAAAATGTCAGAGTCTATGATTGTATTAAGCTAATTGTTAGTTTAAGAAAATTGCTTTAAAATTACTGCAGCAGATTACTTGACTTCTAGAAATACACAGCGAAATAACTTGTGTAATTTCTCCATTATGTGTCATTCTTTAGTCCCTAAGAGCCCTGAAAACAGATATTACACTGGTAGAGGAAAATGACCCCAGAAATGGGTCACGGTAGAGCCTGCAAAAGATTTGTTTTGCCTACTTTATAGATTTTTATCAACATTATGAAAGTAAATCTTATTAATTTTATGAGTCAATAATATCTACCCCAAGGATTGATATTTATGAAATAAGTAAAACTAGAATGCTGACTTAAACCCCAGGGAACTTTGTTATAATGAGAAATCCTCAAGACCTGAATTTAATCAAGAACTTGATGCGGATTTTACACTGTGCTATTAGTCATACTCCTCAGGATTTAGCTCATCATATACTCTTCCTTCATTTAATAATTTTTTTCTAACTTTGCTGATTTAGAAGCATTCCAGAAACTGATCACGACGCAATAAGCATTACCAACAATGACCCTATTGTAGTGGAAATGACCTCATTATCACTCTTGTTGCCAAAAGCAATCCAGGGCAGATGTGGTCTTGGTTTGAGATGAAGAAAACAGTCTTAGGATGAAACAGAGACACTGGGAAGATGTCTCCCCCCAAATCCCGATCTGTTCCTCTTACAAAAATGATCATGAAACTTTGGTTCCAATACCAATGAATGCACCGCTGATTTAAGAGACAGTGCACGTCAAGCTGACGATTAGAATTTCTATAAATGAGGTATGGACAGCATGACGCGAGCTTGGCTGTGTATTTAAGAGCAATAGCTGGAGTCACAGCAGTGACTGCCCTGCACCTGTGGCTTCTGCTCCCAGTTACAGCACTGCCGTAAATTCAGACATCTCCTTAGCAGGCCTCTGTCACTACCGAGACATAACTTCAAGTAAATATGGCCTTTCCTTCTAACTTTCAGTTCCTTTTTCAGTCATTTACTTCATCATTACTCATGCTATTATTATCTTATTCCTTCAACAAATTATTTTTTGTTTACCTTTCTATGTGCCTTTCCATGTACTGTTCTAGTGGCAGACAAGACAGACAGCATTCCTGGCTCTATGGGGAGACAGAGCCGATGGGCCCCGCTGCTCAGGCCCTCCCTACTTCTGGTGGCTGAGCAGAGAGCTTGGGAAGGAGACCTGAGCCAGTTTAACAGAAGGATGGGCTAATTACTAGTTTCCATGACCTGGAGCATCCTCCTTTCCACCAAAGCTACTTCCCCAGCCAGGGAACTTACGTGATCTCAAGGATGTTCTCTGACCCTGTCCCTCATCCACAAAGTACTCACCACAAATGTATGGAACATTGCAGGGGACTGTCCTTCTTCATTGGTACCTTGGCCATGGGACATATCTACACCCGGCCTAAGCTCTGACAAGTAACAAGAGTCAAGGAGATTCTATCTGCTTCTACTACTTCTTTGAAGGTTTTTCTCAATAAACTCTATATCTGAACTGGATGGTGCTGCAACAAATAAATAGAGATAGATACAATTTCCGATAGTGATAAGTGCTGTGAAGGAAGCAGAACAGTGCAGTTGGATCGAGAGGGACTGAGGCTGGGTCAGGACCAACCTAGGCAGGACAGTCAGGAAGGGCTTCTTGGAAGAGATGGTAACAGAGTCAAAGCGGGAGTGATAAAGGGCAGGCAGCCCAGCAGAGAAAGAACATTCAAACACAGGGAACAGCAAGAACAGTGGCTTGGATGAAAGGATGAGATTGAAATGTCTGTGGGACAGAAAGAAATCGAGCACCACAGTGAATGAGGGAAAGAGTATTAGGGGTGACTTCAGAGAAGTAATCAGGGGACTGGTAAGGAGATGAGGTTTTGTTCTAACTGGAATAAGAAGTTATGGGAAAAAAGAAAAAAAAAAAGAAGAAGCTATGGGAGAAGTTAAAGTGAAGGATTAATAAAAATTGATAAGCATATTTAATAGTTTAACTCTTGGATCTGGAGGAGAATGGCATGCAGGTGACATGGAGGGAAGCAGGGAACCAGTTAGGAGGCTACCACCGTGGTCCAGGGGAGTGGGGAAAGGTAGAGGGGCAAAGACTGCTTAGTCTAATTACGGGACCTGCAGTGAGTGTTGGTGGGATGGGAGAGGTGGGAACAAGGCGAATCACAGATGATTCCAGAGTAGAGAGGGGCTGTAGCCCTTTTAAAAGCTGGTGCACACGATCACTCAAAATTCTGTAAAATTAACCACCAAGAAGAAAGTAGGAGGCCACAGGAAATAAAGATGAACAAAGACTGGAGGGTGCAGGGTGACAGGAAGCTGGAGACAGGCGGTGGTTCTGAAACATTCCCGGGAAGTGCTAACTCCTGCAGTTCCTTACAGGCAGCTGTCATCTGAGGGCTTCTTTTAGGGGGTCCCGCAAGCTAGCACTCACTGCAAAAATGTGGCAGATTATTCTTCAAACCTGCATTTTAAAAGGGGGATGAGAAGATAGACTAAGCTTGTGAGAAGCTTTTTTCTTTTCTCACGGCCCTTTATAAAAAAAGTTCAGGACCAGAGTCTCAAGCTGACTGCGGGTTTGGCCACCAGACTTTACCTCAGAAATTGAGAATTAGTCACAAGATTCCACGTAAGCCACAAAAGAGAAGTGGGAAGCAGACAGCACTCACCGAACTGCGATGTGCCAGGCCCCGTACACATTATCCGTTAATCCTCAAAAAGAACCCATGAGAAAGATGTGCTTTCCTTCAGGATCTGCAAGAACAAACTGAAGCTCAGGGAGGTTTATGAACAGCTCAAGGTGTCCCCGACGGTGGCAGGGATGAGCAGCAGGGATGAGCCCCGGGCTCCGCCTCCTGGGCCAGGTGTGGGGCTGCTACAGGTGAGGGCACCTCCCCTCACACCATCACCGTGCCCGCCCTGAACTCTGGCCTCTGCTTTCACTATCACGAGGTTCACCCCTGGGACTGGGGTCTGCTCTCAGGGGAAGAGTCATAAAAATGGGAAATTTACCAAGTGACCTCTCTCCTTCCACGTCCACCCCCCTGCAGAATCTGCCTGCTTTTCCTCTCTCTCCTACGTCTTCATGTAGTGTTTAAAATATATTATGTCGAGATTACAGTTATCTTCAGGAGAGTTCCTCGACACTCTATTACTGAGAAATAATGTTTTAAACAAAAAAATTCTGAATCAAATAAATGGTTTCTAGAAATGTATTCATTTTCTTTTCACCCTTTACTCTGATAGAATGAATGCTTTTTGGTGCTCACTAATCATCTCATTTTAGTCTCTTTTTGTAGAAGATCTAGTTGGTTCCTACGCTAAACCCGGTGCCCATAGCGTAATAACCACACAATTCCACTGGCGTTTTCCACATTGCATTTTGGTATCTTATTTATGTTTCTGTACTGCCCTCTAGTGGCTGACTGTCTGAAATACAAATCAAAGTACAGCAGGCCCTTTGTATCCATAGGGTCTGCGTCCGGGGATTCGACCAACCACGATCCAAAATGTTCAAAAAAACAAATTCCAGAAAGTTCCAAAGAGCAAAAATTGAGTTTTCTGCAAGCTGGCAACTATTTACAAAGCATGTATATTATACTTATAAGCAACTATTTACATAACGATAGCATTTACATGGTGTTAGGTACTATAGGTAATCCAGAGATGATTTAAAGTATAGGGGAGTTTGTGTGTAGGTTATATGCAAATACTCTGCCATTTTATATAAGGAACGTGAGCATCCCTAGATTTTGGATTTTGGTATCCACAGGGGTCCTGGACCCAATCCCCTCAGATACCGAGGGATGACTGTATTAATTTTCGAAATGCAGGCACTTTTTCTAGAGGTAAGACAAATCTCAGACAGTTCAATTGGCTAGTAACAACTTGTAGTAGACATAAATCTTCCTAACAACAATCTTATTGATTGTGAACTATTTCAATTTTGACTTTGACAACAATAGAAAAATTTTTAATGCTTAGAAGAACTTTAAAAGTTCTGGAGATATTTAAAGAATCTGTTGGCATAGTTGGAATGTAGACAATAATTAATTAAGTATATTGGAAAAGACTCCTGAAAGCCCCTGGAGAAGAAAGTGCTGGGCCTAGAACCTGATTTGAGAGGAGGCCGGGGGAGTATATGCTTTCTTGGAGTAACATCGCCATCTTGCGTCTTTCTTAGATACTGCTGATAAAAATAAGCAAACCCTTATTTCTTTTAGCACTCCTAAATGTTCTCTAATTAAAGAAATTTGAACATTTGTTTCAAGGTTCAAACAGAAGTTTTATTTATTTATTTAAAGAAGAGTTTTTAAAAAGACTGTATTGAGGTATGATTTACACTCAATAAAATGCACCCTTTAAAGTGCACCAGTTTTCAATGAGTTTCAAAAATGAACTCCCAGGTAGCCACCAGAACAATCAAGTTGCATAACATTTCCATCATCTCCCAGAGGTACCCTAGTGCCTATTTACAGATAACCCCATGCCCAGCTGCTGCCCCGGGCAACCACTCATCTGCTCTCTATCATTAGAGATCAGTTTTGATGTTTAGAATTTCATATAAACGAAATCATACAGTATGTACTCTTTTGTGCCTGTATTTAAGTATGTGCTTTTTTTCTTCATCATAACATTGTTAAAATCTGTTCATGCTTTTGCATCTATCAGTAGCTCATTCATTTTTGCTCCTGAGTACTATTCCTTTGTGTGACTACTCCTCTATTTACCATTCTCCTGTTGATGGCCACAGCTTGTTTCCAGTTTTTAATTATTTTGAGTAAGACTGCTCCGAAAGTATGTGTATAATAAGTGTGTACAAATGTTCTCATTTCTCTTGGTAAATACTTAGAAGTAGATGGCTGGGTTTCAGGGTAAATAGATGTTTAACTTTACATAAAACAGACAAAGTATTTTCTAGAATGGCCTTAACATTTTATTTTCCCAGAGCAATCAATGAGAGTTCCAGCTGAGTCATATCTTTCATATTTGGTGTTGTCATTCATATTATCCATTATGATGGATATATAGTAGTAGCTCATGATGATTTTAATTTGCATTTTCCTGTTCACTAATACTGTTAAGCATCTTTTCATATGCTTATTGGTCATTCATATATATTATTTTGTCAAATGTTTGATTAATTTGCTTCCCTCTTTATAAAGTTGGGTTGTCTTCTAATTATTGAGTTATAAATTTCTTTGTATATGCTCTGCATGTCTTTTGCCAAATACATGCATTGTTAGTATATTTTCTGAGTCTGTGACTTGCCTTTTTGTATTCTTAAGTGTCCTTTGAAGAGCAAACATTTAAAATTTTGATTAAGTCTAATTCATCAATAATTTTTATAGGTATAGCTTTTTGTTACCTATCTAAAACTTTTGCCTATACTGAGATCACAAAAATTTTCCCCTATGTTTTTTTCTAGAAACCTTATAGTTTTAATATTTGTATTTTGGCCTATGATCCTTTTCATGTTAATTTTTGTATATGATAAGAGGGAAGTACTGAGGTTTCTTTTTTCCTAGATAGATACCTAAATGCACCAGCATCTTTTCTTAAAAAGACCATCTGTTCCCCTTGGCCCCTTTCTTGAACATCAGTTGACCGTATTTGTATGGGCATATTTCTGGACCCCTTATTTTATTCCTTTTATCTGTTTATCAAAACTTAGACTTGTCCTGATTACTCTCATTCTATACGTCTTGAGATCCTCCAAATGTGTCCTTGTTTTAAAATTATTTTGGCTACAGTATGTCCTCTGCATTTCCTTATATTGGGTTGGCCGAAAAGTTTGTTTGGTTTTTTGCCCTTAGTTGTCTTTAACTTCATTTGAAACAATTTTGTTAGACTGTATTGTGATAGCTGTCATATAAGCGTGCATTTAAAAAAAAAATCAAAATTGGTGAATTTTTGTGTAGCCATTTTAATATCGAATATGGAAAAAAAGCGCATTTTCTGCATATTATGCTTTATTTATTTCAAGAAAGATAAGAACACAACTGAAACGCAAAAAAAAAAAAAAAGATTTGTGTCACGTACGGAGAATGTGCTGTGACTGACTGAACGTGTCAAAAGTGGTTTGCGAAGTTTTGTGCTGGAGATTTCTCGCTGGACAGTGCTCCACGGTCGGGTAGACCAGTTGAAGTTGATAGTGATCAAACAGAGACTTTAATTGAGAACAATCAATGTTATATCACACGGGAGATAGTCGACATATTCAAATTATCCAAACCAAGCGTTGGAAATCATTCGCACCAGCTTGGTCATGTTCATCACTTTGATGTCTGGGTTCCACATAAGTTAAGCGAAAAAAACCTGCTTGACCGTATTTCCGCATGTTATTCTCTACTTCAACGTAATGAAAACGTTCCATTTTAAAAACAAATTGTGACAGGCGATGAAAAGTGGATACTGTGCAATAACGTGGAACGGAAGAGATCGTGGGGGAAATGAAATGAACCACCACCAACCACACCAAAGGCCAGTCTTCATCCAAAGAAGGTGATGTTGTGTACGTGGTGGGATTGGAAGGGAGTCCTCTATTATGAGCTCCTTCCAGAAAACCAAACGATGAATTCCAACAGCTACTGCTCCCAATTAGACCAAGTGAAAGCAGCACTCGACGAAAAGCATCCAGAATTAGTCAACAGAAAACGCATAATCTTCCATCAGAATAACATGAGACTGCAAGTTTCTTTGATGACCAGGCAAAAACTCTTACAGCTTGGCTGGGAAGTTCTGATTCATCCGTAGTATTCATCAGACATTGCACCTTCAGATTTCCATTTATTTCGGTCTTTACAAAATTCTTTTAATGGAAAAACTTTCCATCCCCTGGAAGACTGTAAAAGGCACCTGGAACAGTTCTTTGCTCAAAAAGATAAAAAGTTTTGGAAAGATGGAATTATGAAGTTGCCTGAAAAATGGCAGAAGGTAGTGGGACAAAATGGTGACTACATGGTTCAATAAAGTTCTTGGTGAAAATGTGTCTTTTATTTTTACTTAAAAACCAAAGGAACTTTTTGGCCAGCCCAATACATTTTAGGATCTGCGTGTCCAGTTCTACAAAATAGCTAGCTGGGATTTTGATTGGGATTGGCATTGCATCTATTAATTTGGGGAGAACTAACATCTTAACAATATTGAGTCTTTCAATCCATGAACATGATATTTTTCTTTACATCTTTAATTTCTCTCACCAATTTTTTTATAGTATTCAGTGAATAGGTTTTGCAAATATTTTGTTAAATTTATCTTTAAATATTTCATGATTTCGATGACAGTATATAAATATAATGGTATTTAAAATTTTTCATTTTCTAATTTTTCAGTATGTAGGAATACAAGTGGTATTGTATACTGACCTTGCATCCTGTGGCCTTCTTAATTCACTCATTAGCTCTAACGTAAGTTCTGGAGATTCCTTAGGAACTTCTACACACAATCATGTCATCTGCAAGTAAAACAAATGAACATTTTTGTTTCCAAGACAAAAAATGCCTTTTATTGCTGTCTTGCTTTTTTTGTACTGGCTAGCCTGGCAAGGACTTCTTGTGCAAGGCTGAAAAGAAGTGATGGGGATGGAGCCTGATCTTAGGGAATATGGATTCAATCTTTTCTGTTAACTGTGATGTTAGCTGTACATATTATGTAGAAAAATGTCTTTTACCAGTTGCCTTTTATTCCTATTTTGGTGCAAGTTTTTGTAATAATTGCAGACTAAATTTTGTCAAATGCACCTTTTCTTCTCCTCCTGAAGCAGGAAAACTTATTTTCCCCTTCTTTATTCTGTTAAGGTTGAGTTACATTAATTTTTCATATGTTAAGTCAACCTGGCACTCCCAAGAAAAATTCCACTTGGTCATAATATATTATGCTTATTACACATAGTTAGATTCAGTTTGTTAATAGTTTATTAATTAATGATTTTTGCATCTAGGTTCCTGAGAGATATTGGTGTGCAGGTTTTTTTCTTTGACGTATTTGTCTGGTTTTGGTATAAGAGTGATGTTAGCTTCAAAAATTGAGTTGGAAAGGGTTCCTTCTTCTTTATTTTCTAAAAGAGTTTGTGAATATTACTATTATTTTTTTCTTCTTAAAATGTTTGGTAGGGCTTCCCTGGTGGCACAGTGGTTAAGAATCCACCTACCGATGCAACGGGGTTCAGGGAGATCCCACATGCCGTGGAGCAACTAAGTCTGTGTGCCAGAACTACTGAGCCTGTGCTCTAGAGCCCATGAGCCCCAACTACTGAAGCCCACGTGCCTAGAGACCGTGCTCAGCAACAAGAGAAGCCACAGCAATGAGAAGCCCGTGCACCACAATGAAGAGTAGCTCCCAATCACCACAACTAGAGAAAGCCCGCACGCAGCAACAAAGACCCAATGCAGCCAAAAATAAATGAATAAAATAAAAAAAATTTTTTAAAAAGTAAAAAAAAAATGTTTGGTAAAATCCACCAGTGAAGACATTTGGGCTGGGAGTTTTCCTTGTAGAAAGATTTTTAATTATGAATTCAGTTTACTATATACATGGCTATTCAGATTTTCTATCAATTTTTATATTACAAAGAATTTGTCCATTGCTTCTAAGTTACCAAATTTAACAGCATAAATTTATTTGTACTATTCTCTTTTTATCCTTTTAATGTCTGTAGGATTGATAGTGATGTCTTCTCTTTCATTCTTGGTATTAGAAATTTGTATTTTTTTCTTTTTTTTATCATCTTAGGTATAGATTTACCAATTTTATTGATTTTCCAAAGAATCCTTTGGTTTCATTGATTTATCTCTATTTTCTACTTAAAAAGGTGGTAAATGTTTTCTGTTCGTGGCCAAATAAATATTTTAGGTTTTTCAGCCATATGATCTCTAAGGCAGCACTAGACAACAAGTAAATGAATGAGTGGAACCATGTTCAAATAAAACTTTATTTACAAAAACAAGTGGTGAGCCAGATTTTGCCTGCAAGCTGTGGTTTGCCGACCCTTGGTTTATTAATTTCAACTCATCTTTATTTTTTCTTCCTTGTACTTTGGAGTTGATATTCTCTCATTTTCTAGCTTTGTAAGGTAGAAATCTTAATCCTTCAGTTCTGAAGGACATTTCCAATGAGTTTAGAACTCTAGGTTCACTCCCCCAACTAGCACCAGTAGTTTAAAGATGTGATCGGTTTTAGATGAAATGCTTGCTCTTGGTCTTTGTTTCTGTGTATTGCTTCCTCTGGCTACTTTTAAGATGATCTTTTTAATCACGATTTTCAAAAATTTGATTATGATAATGATATACTTTGCTGTGTTTTTCTGTTTCTTCAGCTTGGTTATTTGTTTGTTTCTTTGTTTAGCTTATTGGATGTGTGTGTTGGTTTATAATTAATCAAATTTGGAAAATTTTGTGTTCAGTGATGTCACATTGGTACCTTGAAATCAACAATAGTGTGAGTATTTACATCATAAAAATTGGCCTATGCTATAAATCAAGTCTTTTTCCCCCCATTGAGCTAGTTGTTAAAATTTACTGCCTACAGGTCACTAAAATTTGGTTCTTTTGAATTTTTTTTCTTTATGTTTTTCTATTATGGTAGTTTCTGTTGCTATGTGTTCACATTTACTGATATTAAGTTTTCATTGGATGCTATCCTTATACTGTAAATTTATTATTTAAGATACTGTATTTTTCAGCTGTAAAGTTCTGTTTGGATCTCGTTATAATACTTTCCACTGATCTTTTCATGATGTTTTTCTTTGAATCCTTGACCATATATATATATTTTTTGCTGCATTGTGCCTTTGTTGTTGTGTGCGGGCTTTCTCTAGTTGCAGCGAGTGAGGGCTACTCTTCATTGCAGTGTGCTACCTTCTCATTGCAGTGGCTTCTCTTGTTGCAGAGCATAGGCTCTAGGTGCACGGGTTTCAGTAGTTGCTGCACGTGGGCTCAGTAGTCGTGGCTCAAAGGCTTCAGTAGTTGTGGCACGAGGGCTCAGTAGTTGTGACTCGCGGGCTCCAGAGCACAGGCTCAGTAGTTGTGGCTCACTGGCTTAGTTGCTCGCAGCATGTGGGATCTTTCCAGACCAGGGATCAAACCCAAGTCCCCTGCACCAGCAGGTGGAATTCGTAACCACTGCACCACCAGGGAAGTCCCTTGACCATATTTTTAATAATTGTTTCAAAGTAACTCATTGTTAACGCCCTGTTATTGTTGACAGGAACACTGTCAACTCCTGTTTGGCTTCGACTGCTGCTTCCTTCCCTCCCTTCCTCTTTGTGTTTACTCTATGTCTAATTTAGTACTATTACTAAGGTATCACCCTTCTGAGGTTTCTACTAAATGTTCCATATAGTTGACAAAGATTCCCCATTTGGCTGGTCAGAACTTGCATGTTTCCTAGATCTTGTGTCCTCTGGGAATGATTCATCTGAGGGCACCTGGTCATTGTTAGCCCAGCCTGGTGGAGTTTTACCTTATGTTAGCATAGCTTAGTTTTTATCAACAGACTCACAGAGAACCCTGAAGATTTCTACAGCTCTTTCTCCATCTAGCTCCCTCCTCTATGCTGCTCTGCCCCAGAAATTCCAGCATCTCAGACTTCTTGATCCCTAATAATAATCTCCTGAACTCAAGACCTCTGCAAGGGATCCTCCCCTCAACCCTGAAGCTTTGCTTTAGACAGTGCCCTTCAGGCAGAAGGCTGGAGTGATTTTAAGACTCAGTGTTTGAAAGCGGTTATTTCATATATTTTGTCCAGTTTCATTTTTTTTAAACAATGGGAGGACATGTCTTTTTCTAGTTTCTCCATCATGGCTGGAAGCTGAAGTTCTTATACATGCTTGACCAAACCAGTAATCTTCCTTCACCTGGTATATTCAACCCCTTTGACAGAGCTCTTAATAGCACTATCAGTCTTAAGTGGTATGCATTATGAATAATAGAAAGGGAGGAGATATTATAATCCACTGAGTCAACACCAGCTATAATGGAGGGAGCTGGATGTTGTGGGTAGATAGATGGTCCTCTTGTGCAGTGAACAAATCATGTCCTTCCTTGGTACTTAATCCTTAGGTTGGGTTGAACTAACCTGAGGGCTAAGTATTAAATTTCTCATTTCTTAAAACAGCTAGAAAGTAACAATCTGAGGATTCACTATGGGGTAGTAGAGAAAGAGATAAAATGCAAAAATAATTCCTTCCTGGGAGTTAGGAAGCTTGGCTCAAAGGCCAAGACTCTGCATTTATAATCCTCCACACTTCCTTCCATTTCTATCTGTAAAAATGGGGAATTGAACTCTTTGTCCTTTAACAATCCTTCTGGCTTGGCGATTTTTACTACTGTTCTGTTTTCTCACCATTATTCCTAGTATTATCCCATGTTAATTGGTGTAATATCATAGGCTAGAACAGTTACCTTCTTAAGGGTTAAATTATTCCTATTGCATCAATTAGTAGAGGGTAGGTGCTAAGAGCAGTGCTAGGAAAGTGAATAGAAGATAAACACAGGCATATCAAATAGCCTCTTGTAATAGTGTAGAGATCTCTGTATTTCCAGTTAAAGAGAGCTTCTGGATTAAAAACAATCACAAGATAGCAGGGCCTGATATTTTAATCTCCAATCTTCTTATTAAAATAGCAATGATTGTGAATTAAAGCAGGAGCTCAGAATTCATCTCCTCCAACATCTAACGTAACTAACAATAATTATTAGCACAGCGAAAATTTCAAGAGCAAGAACCAAACAAGGAAAAGCATACAACTTCATGCCATAGACTTCAATAAGTAGTGAAAAAAGAAAAAAAAAAATATTCTGGCACGGCTTGGCATAGCTTCCTAGCCTTAACCCTAAGCTCCAGAAAGAGAGGGAATGAAATATTGAGAATTTCCACAATTATTTCTTACTTTGGAGAAAAGTAGTTGGAGGGTTGAACAGGAAGCTCAGGTAAAATTCAAAAAGAAATTGTAATAGGGAAGAACAAATCTGACTCCATATTGGATGTATTTCTTTTACTTTAACCTTTGTTATGCATAACAGCCCATCTCTGGGAACCCCACCTCCTATGCCTGAACATTAAGATAAATCCCTTTTTTCAGCTCACAGGAAGCATCCTGACCAGGCCCACCTGTGAATGGCTGCAGGAAAGAAGAAACTGACCCACCCCCTTGGAGTCTGGCAGAAACCAGGAAATATTTGCAACAACTTATCTTTTTAATGTTACCTCCTCACCTCCCACCTCTCTGTTCCATAAAAGAAACTAGCACCCAAACCTGGGCAAGATGGGTCTTTTGGACACTAGTCCACCATCTTCTCAGTCTGCTGGTCTTCTGAATAAAGTCATTATTTCTTATCCCAACAACTCGTCTCTCAATTTATTGGCCTGTCATGTGGTGAGCAGTATGAGCTTGGGCTCGGTAACAAAATCTTCAGGAGTAAAAGCATCTACAGCAAGACGCTCTGGAGGGGCAGAAGAGCTCTAAGACCTGTGTGGGTTGGAAGAACAGTCTGAGAGTAAGGGATCACCCACACAATAACTGGGTGCACTTTGGGCCAAGCGAATATTAGGATAGGGCACTGGGTCAAAGGAGAAAACAGAATCCATATCCTTAAGCAAAGGAAACATAGCTGGAGCCAGGCCTATGCCATTTCCCTGCATCCTCAGGCTACAGAGAAGGCAACAGGAGCAATGCTCACCTTCCGAGCTGCAGGTCTAAGGAAACAGTCAGGACTCTGAGTATGAACGACACTGAGGAAAACTCGACCACACTATAGAGAACAAAGGGCAAGTCAAGCAGAGTAGCCTATGTTCTGCATATGCAAGATGAAAAGAAAGGACATAATTATACCATTCCCTGTATTTTTGTGGCTTTAAATTTTTCATAATAAATATTTTTAAAGGATTGTTTAAATTTAAATTATACAAGCATACTACTGAAAGGTAAATACAAGGAGATATGAAGATAGCATAAGAAGACAAAGAGTAGAAATCTCAAAGAAACAGAAGGAAACTCTCTACAACTTTTTGTGACAAAAGAACCTTAATAAGGACGTGAACTCCAGAAAATGATTACTCGTCAGTTAAATTTTAAAAACAGAATAAAAAAGACAAAACTGTACTACTAAAGAAAAAAATTGAGAACAAAATAATATCAGGGAATGAATTAGAAATAGCAAGAAACAGAATAGAGTTAAAAACTGAAATAATAAAGTACAAAAGGGCTTGAGCTAATCACAGTGAACAGAGGAACAAGCAAGGTAAAACATTAAGAAAATATAATATATAAAGAAAGAAGAAAAGCTAACAAAAGGTCATTTCCTTAAACAGATACCCCAGCAGATCAAGCAGAAAACTTACTACAAAATTTCCCTGAAGTACGAATCAAATAGTCTATGTAAAAAATTATACAGAATATCAGTTTTTATTGAGAGTTGTTTACCACTGAATTTCAGGAATAGAGAAATAATTCTTTAATCGCACAGAGGGGACAAAGTAAGATGGGAATATTTCAAGCCAGTGTCAAATTTCTCCTTAGTAACACTTAGTGCTAGGATATAACGGAGTGATTAATTTCAGCCAAATTTTTAAAAATAATAAAGTGACAATTTTATACCCACCCATGTCACTAAAATATAAAGACAGATATATTCAAACGTGTGAACTCAGGAAATGTACTGTCTATAAGAACCTTTAAAAAAAATAAAACTACTTGACAAGGAAATTTAACTGATCAAGAAATAGTTTTGAAAAGATAGTTTAAAATCTGCAATCTTTCTCAATATAAATTTTCACAAAGCTCTATAAATATCTTCCTAAAAGGTTAATTCTACAGTGCAACCATGGAAAACATTTCATGATTTTTATATTCTTGTGATGTTACTGTGTCCAAAAATTATACTTGCTTGAACTTTTATTTCTTTTAGAAAACAGGAAGAAAAAAAGGCAATAAAAACTTGCCCCAATTTGCTAGAGCTGCCATAACAAAGCACCACAGACTGGATGGCTTAAACAGAAATTTATTTTCTCACAATTCTGGAGGCCGGAATTCTGCGATCAAGATGTCAGCAGGGAAGGGTTCTTGTGAGACTGCTCTCTTTAACTTCAGATGGCTGTCTTCTCACTGTATCTTCATACCACCTTCCCTCTGCACCTGGGTCCAAACTTCCTTTTCTTATAAGAACATCAGGCACACTGGAATAGGGCCCACAATAATTACCTCATTTTAACTTAATTACCTCTTTAAAGGCCCCATCCCCAAATACAATCACATTCTAAGTCCTGGGGCTTAAGACTTCTACGTGTAAGTTTTGGGGAGACACAATTCAGCTCCTAACACTCTCCATGGCTCGATGTAAAGAAAGTGCAATTGAATGTCATCATGCTCCATTATTTAAGCCCCAGAGAATGCAATGAAAAGGTCAGAACCCCGTGCCTTCTTGAAATAAGTCAACTGGTTATAGCTAGGTTTGGGATCAAAGTCATCTCATCCACTTTGTCTTGGGAGAGGTGCTGGACTTCTCATCATCTTGGGGGAAGAAAAGACTGACTGGTAGTAGAGGGAAAGAGCACAGGACACTCAGTGTTGTTTAACAGTGGTTTTGATAAAGCATAAAGAAAACAACAGAATGACTAGTTTCTTCCCATTTCCTAGTCTTATTTTTTATTTTCACTCACTTTACTGTTTAAGGTTTACAGAAAACATTGAATATAAAGTACAGAAAATGACTACACCCTCCCCCTCCCACTGCAGTTTCCCCTATTATTCACAACTTGTACATCTGTTACTATCGATGAATACATTATTAACCAAAGTCCATCATTTACACTAGGTATCACTCTTTGTGTTGTACAGTTCTATGAGTCTTGACGAATGCATACCATCATGTAGCCACCATTGTGGTTCATTCACAAGTTTCCAGGCACTCAAAATCCCATGCTACACCTAGACATTCCTTCTTCCCTGTCCCCATACCCCAGGTAACTACTAACTTTTTCCTGTCTTTACAGTCTTGCCTTTTCCAGAATGTCATAGCTGGAAGCAAACGGTGTGCAGCCTTTTCAGATTGTCTTTTTTCACCGAGAAATACGCATTTAAGGTTCCTTCACGTCTTTTCACAGCTTGATAGCTCTTTTTTTTTTTTTAAACACTGGATAACATTCTATTCTATGGATGTATCACAGATTGTTTATCCATTCATCTACTGAAAGGCACCTTCGTTGCCTCCACATCTCACAATGATAAATAAAGCTGTTATAAAAATCCCTGTGTACGTTTTCAACTCATTTGGGTTAAACACCAGGGAGCGTGACTGCTGGATAGTATAGTCAGATTATGTTTAGCTTTGTAAAAAATGCCCAAGTGTCTTCCAAAGTGACTGCACCATTTTGCATACCGACCAGCAATGCATGAGAGCTCCTGTGGCTCCACATCCTCATTAGCACTTGCTGTTGTCAGTATTTTGGATTTTAGCGATTCTAACAGGCACATCTCATTGTTTTAATTTGCAGTTGCCTGATGACGTGATATTGAGCACTTTTTCGTATTTGCCATCTGTATATCTTTTTTGGTGAGGTATCTTGTGCAGATCTTTTGCCTCTCTTTGAATTTTTTTAGTTGCTGACTTTCAAGAGTTCTTTGTATATTCTGAATACAAGTCTTTATCAGACATGCATTTTGCACATATTTTCTCCCAGTGACTTGTCTTTTCATTCTCTCAACAGTGTCTTTATGTAGAGCAGAAGTTTTCGATCTTGATGAAGTCACACTTATCTTTTTCTTTCATGGATCATGCCTTTGGTGTTGTATCTAAATACATCACCAAACCTAAGGTCACCTCTGTTTCTCTTATGTTATCTTCTAGACATTTTAGAGTTCTGCATTTTACATTTAGGTCTCTGATCCATTTTAATTTTTGTAAAATGTCTAAGTTCTGTGACTGGATATCCAGTTATTCCAGTACCTTTTGCTGAAAAGATTATCTATGCTCTTTTGAATTGCCTTTGCTCATTTGTCAAAGATCAGTTGTCTCATTTGTGTGGGTCTATTTCTGGATTTTCTACTGTTCAATTGATCTATTTATCTCTTCTTTCACCAATACCATATTGTCTTGATTACTACAGAATATACAGTAAGTCTTGAAGCCTAGTAGTGACAGTTCTCCAACTTTATTCTTCTTCAATATTGTGTTGGCTACTCTTTTGTCTTTCTATAAACTTTAGAACCAGTTTGTTGATACCCAAAATAATTTGCTGGGATTTTGATAGGAATTGTGTTGAATACCAAATTGGGAAATACTGACATCTTTAAAATATTGAGTCTTCCAATCTGTGAACATGGAATATCTCTCCATTTATTTACATTTGTATTTCTTTCAACAATTTTGTAGTTCTCTTAGTATAGATCTTGCACATATTTTGTTAAATTTATACCTATGTCTGCCTGCCTCCTTCCTGCCTATCTCTCTTTTTTTTTTTTTTGGTGCTAATAAAAGTGATGTATTTTTTATTTCAAATTCCAATTTGAAAGCAATTGACTTTTGTATATTAACTTGGTATCCTGTAATCCTGTAATCTGGCTGTAATTGTTTATTAGTTCCAGGATATTTTTTGTTGAGTTTTTGGGATTTTCTATACAGACTATCATGTCATCTGTGAAAAAAGACAAGTTTTTTTTATTCTCCATCTATATGCCTTCCCCCCCCTCCCCTTTTCTATGTCATGAGTAAGGACATCTAGTATGATGGTTAATAGGAGTGTGAAGGTCTTACAATTTTTACTTTTCTTATAATTTTTACTTTATTGTTTTAAAAGTATTAAAGTGGGCTTCACCAAGAGATTAATTCCTTGTGTAGGGACTATTCCAATACACTAACAGAAGTTGGAGGGGAGAGGAATAAGGAGGGAGGAAGTGTGTTAAATTTCTCATCATAGCACGGCACCAATTTTACTAAAATTAAAACATTTCAAGAATATATACCTTATAATAACTCCAACCTAATGTTTCCTCTTAATCTAAGAGTTATAATTAAGGAGCAATATAGCATGTGGTAAAGAAATGTTTATCATCTTACATTCAGAAATTTGGAAATTATTTCATTTTCATTTCAGTTCATTTTTCTTCTGTTAAACTCAGATAAACTTGATATTTTAAATATAATTTTAATATGATCATATTTTTATTATATATCTGTATACTTTTTCTAGCTATTTACCTAGATATCTTTCAACCTGTATGTTTGCAGAGCGAGAACTGGAGTGGGTTCATCTGTTAACAAAGCATTTTACTGGATAAAGGATAGTGGTTGATTTTTAACATTTTCTTTGTACTTGTCTGTACTGTCTGAATTTTAAAAATAATTAGCATGTATTATTTTTGATAAAAATGTTATTTCAGGGGTTTCCCTAGTGGTGCAGTGGTTGCGAGTCCGCCTGCCGATGCAGGGAACGTGGGTTCGTGCCCCGGTTCAGGAGGATCGCGCATGCCGCAGAGCAGCTGGGCCCGTGAGCCGTGGCTGCTGGGCCTGCGCGTCCGGAGCCTGTGCTCCGCAACGGGAGAGGCCACAGCAGTGGGAAGCCCACGTACCGCAAAAAAAAAAAAAAATGTTATTTCAAAAATATAATCACAACTGCTTAAAAAAGATGTACTCAACAACCAAAAAAATTAAGATAACAGCTATATGTCCAAATATGGATGGAATTTGCTCTAAATACATACTATAGTGTTAGATTTTGACATCATGTTTACACAGGTTCTACCCTCTGAAGCAGTACCACATAACTTAGGGGGTTAGGTAGCAATCACTGTCTTAACTTTTCCCATCTGCCTCTACATGAGGGATTAAAATGCTACAGCAACCAAAAACTGCACAACCACAGACTTAATTATGCAGAATCTACTTTATGAAACAACTAAATTGGTGGACTATCCTCTCCACTCCCCAATTAGCAAGTCTTATTTCACATACCTTAAATCTTAGGACAATAACCCAGTATCATTCCTAAATTGTTAACAATAATTTTTAATATTATAATTAGTGTATGTATAAAATAGCAGCTTCTTTATTGAATCAAGATAAATATAAGCTGTCATAAGTTAATATGCTTTTTAGATATATTTGACTCATAGATTCTTTTTCTCTTGCAATTATTTTAGAAAACTAAGTCATCTGTAGAGTTTTACTATCTCTTGTTTTATCAAATATCTTATTACCTTAAAAAAAAGGACTTAAAATTTTTTTTAAAATTTAAACTAGTAAAAATTGTCAATGGAAAAAAATTTAAACAGTATCAAACCTAAAGTAGCAAACATCATCAAATCTATATCAGATCTATATCTTTAAAGGCTTTCCCTGAGACATATATAAATACATAGATGTTGTGATATTTACTATAATGTAACCCAATGTGGTACATATTTACTATTTTGTGGTATGATATTTACTATTTTGTAACCCAATATAGAACTAGCTCAATTACTGCAATGAGAATATAATTATTAGAGAATTACATGTTTTAAAGCAGGCATACCTCATTTTATTGCACTTCACTTTACTGTGCTTCGCAGATACCGCACTTCTACAAATTGAAGATTTGTGGCACCCATGTGTTGGGCAAGTCTACTGGCACCATTTTTCCAACAGCATTTGCTCACTTCCTGTCTCTGTAACACAGTTTGATAATTCTCATGATATTTCAAACTTTTTCATTATTTTTATATTTGTTATGAGGATCTGAGACCAGTGATCTTTGATGTTACTATTGTAATTGTTTTGGGGCACCACAAACCACACTCATGTAAGACAGAGAACTTTATAAATGTTGTGTGTGTCCTGACTGCTCCACTGACCAGCTGTTCCCCCATCTCTCTCCCTCTCCTCAGGCCTCTCTATTCCCTGAGACACAACAATATTGAAATTGGGCTAATTAACAGCCTCTAAGTGTTCAAGTGAAAGGAAAAGTCAATTCATGTGCCAAACTTAATTGCTGTCTTTACGGAGAAATGGCCACGGCCACCCCAGCTTTCAGCATCCACCACCCTGATCAGTCAGCAGCCACCAACATCCAGGCAAGACCCTCCACCAGCACAAAGATGACCACTCACTGAAAGCTCAGATGATGATTAGCACTTTTTAGCAATAAAATATTTTTTAAGTAATGTACACTTTTTAGGCATAATGTTACTGCATACAACAGACTATACTATAGTATGAACATAACTTTTATATGCACTGGGAAACAAAAAATTCATGTGACTTGCTTTATTGTGATATTTGCTTTATAGCACTGGTCTGGAATTGAACCCACAATCTCCGAGGTACACCTGTACCCATTTTGAAAACCTATAGAAAGAAGATATAGAGGTACAATTTTTTTTTTTTTTTTTTTTGGCGGTACGTGGGCCTCTCACAGTTGTGGCCTCTCCTGTTGCGGAGCACAGGCTCTGGACGCGCAGGCTCAGCGGCCATGGCTCACGGGCACAGCCACTCTGCGGCATGTGGGATCTTCCCGGACCGGGGCACGAACCCGTGTCCCCCACATCAGCAGGCGGAGCGCCACCAGGGAAGCCCTAGAGGTATAATTTTTAACTCTCTTTCAGAGAAGCACAGAGATCTTGCTTGTTAGTAAAATAAATGTAAAAAAAAATCATATACCCCATTTTCAATGAAAGATTATATTTTTCTACTTTAAGGAACAAAAGACTAGAACTCTGGGTAAAATATTGCTTAACCTACTTGGAGGGTGTATTATTTAAACTTGGCGTTTTTTAAAAAAATCCTGTATCTATACAAGGGTTTTTAAACTTTCTTACTTCAAGCAGAGATTCAGGAATCTAAATGGAGCATTAATTCAGCTTATCTCAAATAACACTATATTTCACTGATATTTTTAAATTAGGGGCAATTTAAAATTTCTACTATTTATACTTACAATTTATAGTCGACATTATTTATGTCAAAACAAAATTTTTAAAACTTGATTTAGTGATGTGCGTATAGATCTTTTCCACATCATGAAAAAATTCAAACATACGTAAAAGTTGAATTGTTCAGTGAATACCCATACTACTACACCTAAGAATCTTTCAATGACTGTACACTTGTACCTGTACACTTCACTCCTGTCAGTGGTTATATCATTTAACTAGAGCAAGAGTTCAGTGTTTGTGTATGGTGTTTTATTTTTTGAGGTAAACTTTACATGAAGTAGAATACAAACCTTATGAGTACCAATTGATGTCGTGTGAGAAATGCACACACCTGCTGCCATGACTGAATGTCTGTACGCCCCACATTCATTTGCTGAAGTGCTAATGTGATGGTGCTTGGAGGTGGGGACTTTGGGAAGTGGGGGGGAGACTTTGGGAGGTGGGGACTTTGGTGATGAGGGTGGAGCCCCCATGGTGGGATTAGCATCCATGTGCAGATGCCATGAAGACAGCCATCTGTAAACCGGGACCACACTCTCTACTAAGAACCCAACCACGCTGGCACCCTGATCTGGAAGTTCTATCTTCCAGAACTGTGAGAAATAATTGTTTACTGTTTAAGCCATCCAGTTGATGGTATTTTATTACAGCAGTCTGAACTAAGACTCCTGTGTAACCCTAATCCTTGTCAAGTTACATTATTTTCACGCCTGAGTTCTCTCATCTTCCGTCTTAATCCCTATGCCCAAACACTGTTTTCAACATATATTAATTTTGCCTTGTCTGGAACTTCTTACAAATATTATTTACAGTATGCAGTCTTTTGCATAGACTTCTTTCACTCACCACAATGTTTCTGATATTAATCAATGGTGTTACATAAATATATATATATTTTTTCCCCTTAATTGTGGAATAGTATTTCATTGTGGAAATACATCTTTTTGTTCATCCATTCTTTGTTGATGGACCCGACTCACTTTTAGTTTTTTGGCTATATCTTTGTACAAGTCTTCTGGTGAATGTATTTTCATATCACTTCAGTAAATACCTAAAATTGAAATTGAGGGATTATAGAGTGGTATACACCTAATTTTATAAAACTGCTGGGTACCATTTTACACTCCTGTTGACAATGATAACAGTTCTGATTGATCTAATATTTATACCCAGATTTGATGTTGTCAACCTTTTTAAGCATTCTCAGGGTGTGTAGTGATATACTGCAGTTTGATATACTGCATTCTCATTATCATTCGGTTCAAATAATTTTCTAATTTCCCTCTTGATTTCTGCTTTAACCCTTTGAATTATTTATTTAGAAGCATGTTATTTAATTTCCAAATACCTGGAGATTTTTCTAAGTATCTGGTTGTTATAGATTTGTAATTTAATTCCACAATGGTCAGAAAAAATGTATGATTTGAAACTTTTTTAATATAAGACTTGTTTTATGACACAGTATATGTTCTATCTTGGTAAAGTGACCATGTGCACTTGAAAACGATGTGTATTTGCAGTTTTGGGGGGTAATGCTCCACTTGTAGACTAATCAGGTCAGGGTAGTTGACAATGTTGTTCAGATCTTCTATTTCTTTGTTGATTTACTTTTTTGTCTAATGCTGTAAGTTGTGGAACGAAGACATAAAATCCCCTACTTGTTTGTACAGTGGTCTTTTTGTTAATTTTTGTTTCCTGTATTTTTAACCTCAGTTACTAGGTGCACACAAATTTGATTGATATACCTTCCTGATGAAGATATTATGATTGATATACCTTTTATCATTATGAAAATGCTTCCTTTTTATCTCCAGTAATTCCTATGTTAAAGTCTACACTATCTAATATTATCTGATATAAACAAACCCCGGTACCAAATTCTGACGTCTCCTTATTGTTTGCATTTCCATCTATTTACTTGCAACCTATATGTCTTTATACTTAAAGTGTACTTATATAATCAGCATATAGCTAAATCTTTGTTTTTTTTTCCAATCACTTTGACATCTGCTTTTTAAGGGGAGTTTTTAAACATAAAAATTACATTTGGATGTAATGAAATTACAGATGTTATATTTAGTTCTCCTTTTTTTTTTTTTTTTTTTTCTCCCTTCCTCCTTTTGGGTTTTGGGTTAATTGCGTATTTCTCTGAATGCCATTTTAATACGTGATTGTTTTTTCAGCTATATAGCTTTGCAGTTTTTAATTTTTTTCTTTAGTGGTTGCATTCTTAACATAGTCTTAATACTACACCACTTCATGAAAAATATAAGAATGTTGCAATAGTATAGTTCCATGCACCCCTTCCATGGTAAAAGGCTGTACTCTGCTTGTATGACATTTGGCATTTCCGTATCTATGTCCATAAGTTCAGAACTCAAGGAGAAACTCTATAATTACTAAAGTGTGGATATACAAATATAGTCTCACCTAAATATCATGGACATAATGGTTCAATGTGGCGTCCACAGAGCTCAGCGGTCTGCTGTAATATATATATTGTCAGGGTGATGGGCATCACTTGTTTTCTAGGTAAGAACCTAGGTTTTCCGAATATGTGATGATATGATTATGGGTTTTTGTCCCATGTCAAGGCAAAATACTGGAGCCTGTTAATAGTTATTGCACAGAATATTTGACTACAGGATGTGCTGGGAATGAAGCAGAGTAAAAACTTTTCCAAAGCCCAGAGGTCTGTAAAACATACTTCTTCTCTCTGCCTAACAATGGAGCATGACAAGGGTACCAGAGGAATAAATGTAACTCAGGAGCAGCTGATAGAGCTGAGTTCAGAGCGAGGTTAGAACCCTCAGTGCTGTGATCTTCAGTACCTAAACGTTCCTGCTAAGTTTAAAAAAAATGTAGGTTTCTAATCCCTAAATGACTAAATATTCTGATTCAGTGGGTTAGAGGTCAGGAATTTATGTTTTTAACAGTTTTCATACACTGTACTGCAGGTGGTCCATACGTATTGTAAAGTTCACATGGGTACTTGGCCTTAGTTTTAAGAATTTTAAAATTCTGGACAGATTGGGGTGTTTAAATAAGTCTTCACCCCTAGGCCTTTAGCTCAGGTGACGTGGCCTTAGAGTCCTACAGTGATCATCCAAAGGAATGCTGTCTTTATCCCACCGCCCTTTATTTTTTTCTCTCTTCACAACACACTTTTTATTTGCCATACAGTATTTTTACTAACGTATATTTTGCTTTCTTGTCTGTTCCCTTCCCTCTCCTGTAAATTCCCTTACTAGACCGTAATAAGAGGGCATGACATATCTGGCTCATTCATAGCACCTAGTAAAGCGTTATACACCTTAGGTGCTTGATAAATAATCGAGGACACACTGATTCATTCCAAAAACGTAACATCACAGCACCATTTAGCACCAAATGTCTGGGTTCATAATAGTCTCAGCAAAATCCATAGTCGGATAACACGTATACCCTGTACCATGTCCCCACGGCAAACCCAGATCATGGCCTCAATTCCTGGGGAGTTCCAAAGATGGACACAGAGGAAGGCCAGGTTTTGCGGGTGGGAGACCGTTTCGAGGGAGGTCGGTCACAAAACACTATGTTGCTTATAAGGTTCACTGTTGACGACTACAATTAAATACGTACAAAGGGACGGGCAGTCAAGAGGTCACCGCCCAAGACGAAGCCTATCAGAGCCTGTCGTCCGGACCGGTCCAGCAGAGTTGACCCACCTAGGGAGTTCGGGTGAGGAGCGCGGCGGAGAGCACGCCCCGCCCACGCCGCGCAGGGGCCCACGCCACTCCCCACGCTCTCCACGGAACTACCCAAGCCGTCGCCGACGCCACAGACTCGCACTCCGCGAGCCCGTTCCGGAAGCGGGGCCGAGACGCACGTCGGCCTGCGCCTGCGCGCCGACGTCTTCCCGAAGGACCAATGAACGGAGGGGTGGGCGGGCAGTAGGCGGTTTCCGGTTCCGGTCGGCCTTTGTGTGTCGGCTGTTGTGCTACGTGTCTTGGACTTGGCCAGCGGACGGCGGGCAGGTGAGGCTGTGTCTGGCGGGGGCTCCGGGCTACCGTTTGGTCACTCGCGGAGGTGGCGGACGTGGGCGAGTCCGCCGGCCGTCCGCCGGCTGCCCGCACGGCGTCGGGGGAAGCAGACCCGGGGCCGCGGCCCGCGTACCCGATGGAGAAAGGCTTCCAGGGCCTCTGTCCTTCGGGGCCGGCTTTGCGGCCGCGCGGGCTCGGCCACCTTGCTGGGAACACTTCCGCCGTCTCGGTGCTGTGGTCACGGAGGGTCTCTTCGGTGTTGGCTTTGGGGCCGTGTGTGTGGAGCGTGTCTCGGGGAGCTCCCTGTGTTGTGAGGGTGAACGGGTTGATCTAGAGTCTGGATCAGGAGGCCATAGTGGGTTATTGGATCCCCTCCCCTGACGTTCAGTGCAGTGTTTCGGGTGTTGCACGGGTTTTTTTGTGTATGTTTTTTTTCCTGAAAGGACCCTTCGCATTTATCACGACATCTGTAAAGTTTAGGCTCAGTGGATTTGCAGAACAGAGTTAAGTGCAAGACTAAGGAAACAGGCGTTACTACCTGTGTGTTGCAGGGGCCCAGCACACCCGGCCCGGGACGTTTATAGAATTCCGGACGTCCTTTCAGTTCCTGGGTGAGGAACCCGGGGCTTAGAGAGGCTGCATTTCATAGAAAGGGATTTGAACCACCACCTCTTGCGGGTGGCATTAGCTCAACAAAAGCTTATCGAGTATCTGGGTGCCTGGCCACGGTTGTAATCACCTGAAATACAGTAAAGTCCAAGTAGCGAATCGGCTTCATTGGCTGTTGTACCAGTGACTGTCAGAGCCAAGGTTGGATGACATTTCTACTGTATGACGGGTTCCACAAGAGAGCCCATCGGTAACATACATATAGCCCTTTTCCTTAAAAGGTGTGTCCAGACCTAAAGGTTCAGACTTCAGCGGATAGCTTCTGAGAGTCTGGGTCTTGGTTTAGCCAGTTTTTGTGGTTTTGAAAATTGTACAGATGATCTGCCCCATGCAGAGAAACTCTTTTCTTCAAATGTTGTGTGGCCATGGTTTGGAACAGTCAGATGGAAGTCCACATTTACCTCTACTCTAGGCCCTTGAAGCATCACAGCATTCACTGCACGGGACACTGAGGTCTGGGGAGTTTAAAATAAAATATAGCAAATATTTGTTGGGTCCCAACCCTGTTGATTCCTCAGCAGGAGCAGTGGGAGGACTGCAGGGTGGGTGAGGAGCGGATCTGTTGTCAAGTGCTTATTAGACTTTTCGTAGTGAGAGCCCTTTTATATTAAGAGCTTGCGTCCTTTGTCAGTGATAAGAACACGGGAAAACCTGCGGTTTTCTTATTGCCTTTGTTTTGGTGATTGGCTGGAGATTGCAAAAAGTAATGTCAATTTACTCTTGGAGTCTGGTTTTTTTTTTTTTGTTTTTTTTTTTTGTGTGAGATGATATCGACCCACCCATATCAGGCTGGTCTCATTCACATTTTGATATAACTTAACAAGTCCTTGCTCTATAATAAATAACATCAGTGAGTATCTTTTTTGTTTTTTAAATAGGCATCATGGATCAGGTAATGCAGTTCGTTGAGCCAAGTCGGCAGTTTGTGAAGGACTCAATTCGGCTGGTTAAAAGATGCACCAAACCGGATAGAAAAGGTAATAAATAGCTTTGGAATGAGAGAAAAAAATTAAATCTTTGCATTCTCTAAGCCCTTTATTTGATTAATGTCTTCCTGTTTAATAATTGTTGCAATTCTTTCATCAACATTTTTATTGATTTATTTTGCTTTATTGCTTTTTAACATTGTTATTTTTTCTAAATTTTGTATACTTTTTACACACCTCATAAATTTTTCTCTTATGTGTATTTTCACATCGTATAAGGTTATTTGTTACAGCCTTATTTTCCATGTTGCTTTTGCCTTAGTCGTATTTAATGACTTGAGAGTTTTTAGTATCTTTCACATTTCTACTCTGGAAAATCTTTTGGAGCTCTTCCTGCGGTGCCACTCCCTCCCCAAGCCTCCTCCAAGCAAAAAAGCCTTAACGTGAAATCAACAGCATAGTTGATGCCAACCTAGGAAGTTTAACTTCTTATTTATCACAATTCATGTGTTAAAAGGTGTACCACAATTTGCTTCTATTCATTTATTGACTGCTGCCTGAGTTAGGAGGTGGGAATATAATAGAGACTATAATATGATGCATTATAATACATATATAGCATAATATATAAAAATATACAATAGGGAGCAGTCCTTGCTTTTATGGACCTTAGATTCTTTGAGAGAAGATAGTCATAAATAATGACAATTACAATTTTTAATTACTGCTATGGTAAGTATTATGGAAGGTAAATAGAGGAATATTTGATAGCATGTAATAGGAGGACTGACCAAGTCAGGAGGTCAGGGAGAGCTTCCCTGAGGAAATAACATTAAATGGAAATATTACCAGGGTCTGGGACCTTTACATAAAATTGTGCTCAACCCAGTTCGGTTTTTCAAGCCTTATTTTTGGCTTCATTATAATATCAAAGACAGTTGACCTATTATTTATAAAAAGTTATGTTCTGTGCTTTTATAATTAATACTTCTAGCAATGTTACAAAGTTTTTAAGACAGATACTGTGTATTCTGTCCATGTTTCATTTCTTTTTGGTATTCTGGTCATTTGCTAGGAAGATAAATATGTCACTGTTGGTTGATGGAATCACTAGCCTGAACATGCAGTTTATTTTTATATATCATTAAATATCAATAAAATATGAAAGTTAAAAAAATCTGTCAAATACCTTATTTACTATTAATACTGTCATGTTTTATGTAAAATTATGTACTTATTATCAGGAGAAATGTACATCAGTAAGTTTATGTCAGTGCTAATTTTTTCCCCCTATACTTGCAGTGACAATGCAAAAAATAATGTAAATTTTGTGTTTTTAAATCCAGAGTTCCAGAAGATTGCCATGGCAACTGCAATAGGATTTGCTATAATGGGATTCATTGGCTTTTTTGTGAAATTGATCCATATTCCTATTAATAACATCATTGTGTAAGTAAACTTTATGAAATAGACAATATCTAGGATAGAATGAAAATGCAAACCATTTGAGTTAACAGCCTGCTATTTCATTAATACACAGATATGTTTCTTGACTTTTTAATGTTGGTACAGTCTACTGCTGTTTACTGAGTACCAGATAATTCAAAGTGACTTTAAATCTTATATAATTTTTATAGCTACTCTGTGAGATAGGCACTAATTTTTTAATAAGTAAAATTTTAAAGGATCAAGGAAGTGAGTTAAAGGCACTCAGTATGAGACAAAACAAGTATTCAGTGACAGGACCAATATTCAAATCCAGGTCCTCTTTCTGCAATATATTAACTTGTCCACAAGAATTTTAAGGTGAAGAGAAAATGCTCCCCATCTGAAAATCACTACAGCGATAGAGTTCAAACTCTGGACCAGGTTGCTTAGGTTTAGATTCTCTTTCTTGTTACTTAATAGTTGTCATGACCTTGGACAGCTTGCTTAGCTCCTCTGTGCCCAGTTTATTCAATAAGGATAATAGTTCTTAACTAGGGCTATGGAAAGATTAATGACTTAGGTCATGTAAAACCCTAAAAAATAATTTGGGTAAGAACCTAAATGGAAGTTGTGGTTATTGTAATGAGCCATTGATACTAATATACTTTTAGGTATATATAGGAGGAGAAAAGACAGAGGAACACTGGGATTACTTTATTCTATTCTAAATGCTTTTGCTTTTTAGATTCATTACAAGATTCATTACAAGTTGTTGGGAACACCTTATGGCAGTGTGCAATTAGAGCAGTCAGTTTTAGGCCATTTTTTTTGGTGTAAAGAGTTAGTATGAGTTGCAGTACTTATTTGCTCTGTGGTTTTGTATTCACCTAATCACTGAGCCTTACCTGCCAGTGAGATAATCATGAGAGAAGCCTTTTAGACTTATTTTATGGGGTGGGGATGCTTTGTAAACTATAAGTCTCTTTAAGTACTAGATATTTTATTACGGATGCTGGTGGAAGTTGTCTTTTAAATGACGAGACTGGATGAGTATTGTCAGGTGGCTTTCTTAAGTAGGTTTTCATAGCTATTATGCAGACATGCCACAAAGGGGTATTTTAGGATCACAGAAAGTTAGACCTAGAAAGGACCAAGTCTCTCAAACCTCCTCCATCAGTTCAGAAATCTCTATTATATTCCTAGTGAGGAATGCCATTTCTGGAATAGTGGAATCACGGAGCGAATCCTGACGTAGAATTAGGAAACCTGAGCTCAGTGTCTCTGGGCTACAGCCCCTACCTAGTCAGTAAACAGAGGAGGTAGGGTGGAGTCTGTGACATAAGCTCAGTGCTTCTGCTCTCCTGCTCCCCAGTCCATTGTCAGACAGGTATAACTGACAGTTATTTCTTTAAATTGTTATGAAGTTTAATTAATTGGTAAGGTAATATTAATACGTAACTGTATATATATATATATATATATATATATTCTGTAGTTTGTGCGTGTGTATACACTACAGAACTTAGTCCAGTGTATTGTACACTTTGAAAACACTTGAGTACGTGTTGAATTAAGTGAACAACGGCAGGTTCTTAACCTTTTTCTAAGGATCATGATGGTAATAATAATTGCTAACATTTATTGAGCACTTGCTGTGTGCCGAGGACACACAGCTTAATGTGAGCTGACTCTTAACCCTCATGACAGTTGTGTGAGGTAGCAGTATTATTATTTCCATTTTATAGATGAAGAAACTGAGGCATGGAGAGTAAGGAAGTACGTCGCATGCCTATAAGTGGTAAAGCAGCATGTGAAACCCAGGCTTGGGAGCCTGTGTTCTTAACCATTGTATGGGCCATCTCTCATTCCGGCTCAGTTTCAGACCACTACTCATCCTGAGTCAGGCGCCTCACTTCAGGCTCCAGTTTGCATTTCGTTAAGCCCTCTTAAAATCCAGTGTTTAGAATCCAGTGCTTACTGTGGATGTTTTCTTGCTAAAGGCTAAAATCTTCAGTTTCTCACAGATAACGGCTACAATAAACTTCCTTTATCCTGGGTTTACATAGTTGGTGTGGTTTGTTTTTAGCCTAAGAATGGAACATTACCCCTTGTTAAATTCCTTTTTGCTAGATTCTGTTATGGAAGACTTTTGCATTTTTAATCTGTTCATCATTGTTATTTATCCTAGTTTTGTGTTCAAACATCTTTTATTTCATGATCTGAGTTGTGACCTAAAGTACCTTTTAGGACAGTGCTCTCTTAGCACACCCTTTCGGGATTGAGATTCATTAGTCCAGTTGTTCCCAACAGGTCTTTGAAACAAGTGTTAAAGATTTGTTTTCTCCCTTCCCACTAGCTGTCTATTTTAGGGAGATCAGCTTGGTGCTTTGTGACCACCTGGGTGGGTGGGATAGGGAGGGTGGGAGGGAGGGAGATGCAAGAGGGAGGGGATATGGGAACATATGTATATGTATAACTGATTCACTTCGTTATAAAGCGGAAACTAACACACCTTGTAAAGGTGTTAAAAAATAAAAAGATGTTTAACAATAAAGATGTTAAAAAAAAAAAAGGCAAGGGAGTTAACAAACGTTCAGTAATAATTTGAATTGTTGAGAAAAAAGGATCCATTTATTCACCGGCCAAGGCTATTTCTGTTAGGTTGATTCCGTCCAGTAAAATGTAAATATTATTTGTCACTGGATAATTAATCAGCATGTGGTATTAGTGTGCTTAGATCCAAGGATTAATTATCATTATTTAGTATAAAAAAATCCATTGAATGAAGTTGTCTTTTACATGGAAAATGCACGTTATCAGTGGTCTTTTGCCTTGGTCTCACTAGACTATATAGGTGCTATGCTGTGTGTGTTTCCTGACTGAGATGAATTTTAATTTTTGCCAGAATGAAGGGCACAGGGAAACTTACAGATAGCAAGTCAGAGAAGAAAAACAATATGTCCTTACTTTTATGCTTGCTCTTTGCTTTTTTTTTCCTCTTAGAAACCTTGGCTTGCATTCAAACTCTGACCAACTAGTAAAAACAAGAAAATTAAAAAAAAATTTGCTT
Source organism: Grampus griseus (assembly GCF_964374135.1). Taxonomy (NCBI): domain Eukaryota; kingdom Metazoa; phylum Chordata; class Mammalia; order Artiodactyla; family Delphinidae; genus Grampus; species Grampus griseus. The sequence goes on from NC_139003.1 coordinate 99,393,565, forward strand.
TCTCTTAATTCTTATTTCTGCAGCAGGCACAATATATCTTTTGCCAACCTTGCTAGTCAGAGATTGTTGAACTATGACCTTTTGGAAGCTAGTTGCTTAGAAAACTTTTCTTCTAGTAACACAATTGTTTTCAGTGTTTAAAGAGTTAAAAAAAATATATCTCTAGATAGTTTTTACATTAAAATGAAGGCCAAATAAAACATTTTGTGAGAAAAGCTATCAGAAAACTTTAAGTTTCTTCATGATACGCCATGACAGCTGTAAAACTAAAAGAAATCTTTTTTTCCTACTTGAAAGAGCATAAATCACTGTTTAAATCATTTTGAGGCGGTAGCAAGTGAAGTATAAACACAAGCTTCTCTTTCACTAGGCTGAATTATCACATGTTTTTCCTTATGATGAAATTTTTTCTTCTATACAATTACAGCAGTCAAAATTAATATCCACAGGGTTATAATTTAAAGGAGTTTTATAGTTGTGGGTATTTTAGTTGCTGCAATACAGTTTAATGATATAAGCACTTAAAGCACTTCACGTTAAAGTATAGATGCAGGAGTGTTTCTTTTAGGAGTATAACTTTCATCTAGTATTGGAATTATTCTCTTTCTTTAACATCACAGTTTTAAAATGTATATCTCAGTATACAGTTTTAATGTTTATGCTTTTGAAACTTGGAAGGTCTTCTGTAGAAAAGGTGATTTTTATGTTCATTATTAATCCAGGTTTTTGAGTGATTATGGGAAGATATAGTGGTTGAGAACCAGCATACTACTCTGCACTCTTGATTTTCAAATTGCTGATTGTACATCAAATTGAAAAAGTTCTCAACTAACCGCCCTGTTATGTAATTCATATTTTTCGTCTTGTTGAGAAAGATGTTATGCTAGACTGTTAAGCATGTTTTCCAAATGAGGATTCTGAGGTTTAACAGATTAAGCCTGTTCCAGCAGCCACGTCCTCTGTAAGGACCTTTTCAGTTCCAAGATTTTAAAGTTCAGTTTCTTCCCTTTTGTGCTATTTTGGAGTAACGTAGGGGTGGTTCTCAAATAACTGGTTTTGCTTCCGTAAAATTACAGCATATTGCATTTCAAATTTTTCTTCTTATTAAAATCTTATGTACACTCAAAATTGACCATCTTTTTTTCTTTTACAGTGGTGGCTGAATACCTTTTTAGAAAAGTGTTTTTCATCTTGGGGATTGGTGAACAAGTGAGGATTTGAGACGCTCATGGACTAAAAATTTGCCTATATGTTTTGTGTTTTTCTTTCATTTTTTTCTTCCAAGATGTTTTCTATTTGTAAATTAAAATAATTTCAAAATAGACAAATTTCTCTTTTTTCCATCACAGATATTTGTCAAATTTTAGTGGTAAAAAATAATGGGTTCTTTTCCCTTCTTCCCTTCTTTCCTTCCTTCAATCCTTTATATTTTGGTTTACAGGAGAAATTAAAGGGCACAGTGGAATATTGCACTTTCTGAGTACTCCTCTATCAGATCAGTGTTTTGCCATCATGGAGGAAGAAACAGCAAGTAAAGGATGGTAGAGATAGTGAGAGAGAGCTTGAAGTTGGGGTAGGAGTTTTGTCCCTAAACACTGAAGGTGTAAGTAGGTAGTCAGACCTATATACAAGTTTATGTGCTACTTGAAATAGCTTCCTGAAAACCATGGTTAAAAACTTTAAAGTGAGAGCTCCTCTTCAGGTAAACTATAATTTGTTATACTGTCATAAACATTGGAGTTCTAAATATTTTAAAGAATTTTTTTGATAATTAAATGTGAGATGAAAAGGTGCCTTGTCTTCTTTCCCTTTTAAAAAAATACTGGTATAAAATTGAGACAGTCTATTCTCAGTTTTATTTATAAAACTATTAATCTGTTCATTGAGTGTTATTGAACTTTATTTCTCAAGTTCTAATATTTAAAAAAAAAATTGTATAGCAGCACACATTTGGTAGGTGTCCTCTGATTCTTAGCAAGTAAGGTAGACAGGTGTCTAACTGGTATTGTTTGGCAGTATTCCTCAGTTTTGGGATCCATGGTTCAGAGAGCAAAGTCTGTTTTCATAGTGATGATAACAGATTTTCTGCCTATTTTTGAAATACTGATAACTGTTTTCAGTCTTGAATGAATTGATGTCTTCAAGGAAATAAAGCCTTGGCCATCTCTGCTCTTAAGAAGACCATATAGCTACGTTTGATAGTTACGTAGCTCCTTAAAGGCCAGAAGTGTGTGTGTTTACGTGCATGTGTGCATATGTATGTTTGTCTCTATGTTTACACAAGCACTCATATATAGTGTGCCTATACACATATATACACGTTTACATATATACACATATGTATTGAGTACTTATGGTAGAAATCTAAAATGTACACTTGCTAAAATGTCAGACTTGCTTCTGGCAAATGTGTGTATTTTCTTGTAGGATAAAATCTGTACATAAATATTGACTTGATGTAAGATAATTATGAATCTCTATAGCCTACATTTGTGCAGCTCATTTTTTATTTTTCTGACTTACTGGTTCCTGACACACGGGTAGGTAAGGCATGACATAAATATTTTGTATTTATAAATGTGAAGTGAGGGCTGACCAAGGATTGTGGTGATAAAACAGAATAGCCTTCACACTCAACAATTGAATTCTTAAATAGGAAAGAATAAATACCTAGATTTTTCTTACTAACCATACCCCTAGTGTATCTAAGATATGCTAGTGTGTTTGTTTTGTAAAACAATACTTCCTAAACTTCAGCAAGTTTAAGAATCACCTGAGGGAGTTTCTTCCCAGCCTGAAGAGTGTTGAGTGAGCAGGTCTGGGTGGGCCTGAGAGTCTGCATTTCTGTCTCCCTGCTGATGCTTCTGGTACACAGAACACGCTTTCAGTGGCAAGGTTTTAAAGCTCTTGGTAATTTTCTGGTGTCTTAATACCTGCAGCAAAACATACTAATGCCCTTGTGGCAGTTCTGGCATTTCCATGAACCCCTACACCTTACAACCAAGTGCTTGGCCACCTAGACTAAAACCTGCTGTTAACAACAGAAAGACACGTCGAAGAGGGAGGCAGTTAATGGTCCAGACAGGATGGCAGAGTCTTGATAGGAAAGGGTAGGAAGTAAAGCCCTGTTTCTATTTCAGTGTCTTTGTTACTGCTGGAAAGCAGTGCTTTGCTCCAGACTCTGTCCCTCTTGGGGCATCTGTCTCCCATTTATCTGCCTGGAAGGAAGGCTACTTAGTTTCACCTGAGTACGGGAGGCACCATGGTGCTTCATGTTTAAAGGGTGCACCTCACATTGGAAAGCTCCTGCTTAACAGGAGCTGCAATCTACTGCAAGTTACGCATGTCATGGTGTGCTCTAGAAGTCTTGTGGCAGATTTTCTAGATTCTGTGGATGCAGTTTTGTAAGGCTTATTCTACCTGTAGCATCTCTCACTCCCTAACCACTATTATAGTAATGTATATGCCTATCTCATGATCTTGAGGTCCTAATAGAGCTTGCTATTTTTTTTTTTTTTTTGCGGTACGCGGGCCTCTCACTGTTGTGGCCTCTCCCGTTGCGGAGCACAGGCTCCGGACGCGCAGGCTCAGCGACCATGGCTCACGGGCCCAGCTGCTCCGCGGCATGTGGGATCTTCCCGGAACGGGTCACGAACCCGTGTACCCTGCATTGGCAGGCGGACTCTCAACCACTGCGCCACCAGGGAAGCCCAGGTATGCCTTCTTGAGAAGCGAGAAGAACGTGTGTAACCTCCCAAGTGTGGCTGTATAAAGAGGATGCGGAAAGTCCTATTGGTAGTTTATTCTAACCACTTCCCTAATCAGCCTGGAGTAGAAAGAATTACATCCACTGTAGGCAATAGAAAACGCATGATTAGTCGTTTTAGGAAGCTGTAAAATAGTCACCTCAAGACATCTAAAAATTGTGCACGACTCACTACCTGTTTAGTCTCTGTGAAGAAATTAGAGGCGATTTCTCAGGTGTCTCTTAGTGTTGCATTTCTGTGATCTGGCGTATTCAGAGGAGACTCTAGGTTATCTGAAAGTGTCCCCACCCCACCAAAGCTGGCCTTCAGTTCAGGGGCACTCCCTGGATCTGTAATGCTTTTCTTTTAACACCAAGTATGTGTCATTTTTCCACCCCAGTTCTCCAGTTTTCCGACCAACTGAGTGTCCAGCAGTTGAACTCAATCCTGTCTCGAGTAGCCTCAGATCCCACCTGGTAAAGGCCTCAGTCCCATGTGACTGCCCCACTTCAGACGCCAACTGCAAGTGGGGTCCCCAGACGACCCCTACTTATGACAGTTGGCTACAAATCGGGGGTTTCTGCAACTGTCCTCAGGTTCAATAACTCACTAGAATGAATTACAACCCAGGTCAGTCATCTACTTAACGATTACAGTTATATATGTGTGTGTGTCTATATATATATATATACACATAAATAATATGTGTGTATTTATATGCTATATGTTTAAAGAAATACGTGTTGACTATTTTCAATATTTATTACATATTGGTCTTTCCCCATTCCATTGTTGTTCAGTAATAACATGTTTCATTTAAAAGATTTTACAGATAACCTTAAAAGCACATAAAGTTAGAAGGAAAAATGGTAGAGGTTGAAAAGCACAGGAGATCCTCAAGTCCTTCTCCTTTTATAGAAGTGGACACTCCCCTACTCCTGGCCCTTAGAATTCTGCTCTGAGCAAGAGTCCTGCCTTATTCAATTTTCTATTTACTTGCTTTACTTGGACTCATTGATTCATATTTTTCAATGGTTTATGATTTATTATTGTCTTTAAATTTGCCATTATTAAAAATTGTACTAAAAGCAAAAGTAATAAATCCTGAAAACTCATCTCTTGCTAAATATTTCTTTTTTGGCCTTCTGCACGTATTGCCTTTACCTGACCTGGATTGTCCTGATTAATTTCAGCACAGTTAGGGTACCTAGGAGGCTTGGGTTCTTTCTCTCATCTATGTTTTATCTGTTGATATTATAGGTCTTAATGTTGAGGTGACCTGAACTAGATTAAGCCTTTGTTGGAACCAGCAGTCGCAAAACTACGCTTGTAAGCTAGGCCATTATCTGAATGCTCTGTAACTAGACAAGATATTTAGAAAAAGAAGTCAGTAAGGAGCATTGTTCAGGGTCAATAAAAAAACACACACACAGGAGTCCATGAACACACACGAGAAAGGAAAGGGTTAGGTAACAGTACTTATCAGTTCACTGTGCATTCTTATATTTTCTATTAAATGTATTCCGTTTCATTTTTTAAAAAACAGGCTTGCACTCTATGAGGTAGAAGTGCACAGGGTTACTGCTTTCTGCCTCTAGAGGGCTGAGGGGTTAGATGATGAACTTACTGACAGCCAGCTGGATGGACCTAACGCCAGGGAGACTGTGACTGCTGAAGGCTTCGTGTGCCCTTAGGGCCTGTGCAACATCGGGCCTGGGGGGAGGGTCTTTGCAAACCACTGAGGTTGAATTCCTGACCACCTGTAGGATGGGATCTTGGAACAGGTTAACTTTTATTAGAGGAGAAAATGTGAATTTCTTGCATCCTAGTCTATGGTGTAAAATTCATACCTGGGTATTCTGTAGCTTAAACCTTTGCAACTCTCACACATGTACATTTTATCAAACTAAGAAGAAGCAAGACTTTCAAGTGTTACAGAGGCTTATAAATAACATCGACCTTTTCTGTTCCTTCAACTTGGCAGTCCCACTCTCTAGAAGCATACTCTTTTATTTTAGCTGTTTCTTCTGATAATCTCAAAATCATAGAAATTATTTCTAGATTCATCTATTTAGATATACTCTTGATATTCTGTTATGATAGGTGATACTTTAGCTCACATAGCTGCCACTTGTTCTTTTCCATCTTCCTAACATAGCTAAACCACTATTTTTAATTGCTCTTACTACCTTTGTATCTTTAAATAATATATTCACACCTCTATTTCTTGTTCTAACAAGTGTGGAAGGTATCTTTTCAACTCCCCGTCGTGAGGATGAGGATTTTGTGGACTTGCTTTTCTCTTCAGTTGGCCCCTCTCCATCACCTCTCATCTCTTGTCATCTCAGCTTTTAATTTTACATTTTCAGACTTGATGCTATGTCCTTTTTATACAGGTAGATTCTAAAAGTTAAAAATTAATAGCTGGGGTTTACATTACTATAACAAGTAAATATTGCTAATTTTCTGGCCAAGTATAATACCACGATTACATTCCTTTTTTGACCAGTTGTATGTATTTTGTGTGTTGATGTTTTTATTTCTGTTTTCCTTAACATGGGCTGCCTTGTCACCATCTCTCAAGGAATATCGAATGTATGGCATTTTCCCTTTTCTGCATCCCTCCCACCTCCCTCTAAAGCCTGTCCTCCCATTCCAATTCAGACTGATCATTTTCTTGTCCTGATGTACAGCTGTCACCCTGGGATCTTTCTTCTCTTGATTCTCTTCCACTTTCTTGCTTTGTTCTCTTATTTTACTGTAGTATATCACCAAATAACTGCCTAAGTAAAATGTATGAGGTTAAAATATCTTTAGTCTTATATCGTATTTGATTGATAGTTTAACTGCATATAAAAAACTAGGTTCTAAATAACTTAAATATTTTTCCCTCAGAACTTTGAAGATATTGATAATTGCCTCTGATAATATACTGCTTTTGATATATTTTCAGTGTGATTCTCATTTTTTGTTGGTTACTTTTGTTATTGTAGTTGTAATTATTACTATTATTGTTGATATTATGAAAGCTTTTAGGGGCTTTCCTTTACCTTGATAAATTTCACAAAGAATTGCCTAGGTGTGATTTATCTCTTGTGCTGGGCACTTACTAGACCTTTTAAATCTGAAGACCTGTGTCTTTCAGTTCTAGGAAATTATTTCTGAAAATGTTCTTTCCTCTGTTTTCCCTGTTTTCTTTCTTTTTCTTTTCCAGAACTCTAGTTAGTCAAATTCCTTGTCCTGGAGTTCTATTTCCTGGGAGAGTTTAATCTTCCAAATTTAAATTTTTAAATTTCAGCAATGATTTAGCATTTTTTAAGCTTTCTTTTTTGTTTTGATTTTTTAATAGCATCATCTTATTGTTCCATGGATGCGATAACATCTCAAGTCTTTTTGAGAAGAGAATTGTTTTCTGTTTCTCATTTTAAGAACGTTTGTTTTCCCATTCTTTGCGTTATCTTTCCTGCTGGGTCATTTTTTTTTTTTTTTTTTAGCTCATACATAAGGATAGGGCATAAAAATATCATTGAGAGTTCTTTGGGCCAATCATTTACCTGTTTGCTCTAAGATTCATCCTAGTGGCTGACTCTGCAAACTAGATTTCCAGACTGTCTTAGTGACTGGTTTCAGCCATAGAGAGGCACTGGCTGGAGGAGGGAAGAACCTAGACTGTTTCGTCTTTTCTCTTTCAGCTCCAGGTAAAGTTTGCCACAGTGCTGCATTTCCCTTCTGGTTTAGGCTCCTGGACATTGCTCCAACTGGTGGCCTTGGCACCAAGCCTCAGGGAACACCCCTTCTCCCATTATTCCTTCAGACCTACACATGGTAGTGGCTTCCTTTTACTAATTTGGGTGTTTTCTCACCATTCCCGCTTTCCTTTTTAACTTTACAACTTTGAAACTAGCTCCTTGTATTAAATTTTCTGTCTGTGCTACATGGAGTATCTTTTCTTGACTGGATTCTTACTGACAAATCTTTGGAGCTTATAGACCAACAAAATTTACCTATGGTGGCCGTTATGTTTGGAGACTCCTAATCACCAGGATGGGAAGTATTCTTCTGGGACCAATCCATCTTTGGAATAAAGTTATTTTATTATTATTTTGTCTGGGGAAAAACACTTGTCTGCAATTTTTCCTGCCTATAGTGAGAAAGGGGAACAGGACTCTTTATTTTCAGCATCATTCTTCAATCCAGGGTGCATATTAAATTTGTTTTCCTCATATATTATCCAGTATTTCTTTGCATTTATAGTGTGAGGTGTCTGCATTAGGTCAGTCCATCTTGTTGCTGGGACTAGCTAGAATTTCATTTTAGAAAGACCATAGTAGGAGTAGTGCAGAGGATATACTGATTGGGGTAATAACAGTGAGTAAAACTGAAAGCAGAAGGTAGTTTGCAGTCTAAGGTTCTAAGAGGTGATGAGATTATCCTGAGTGAAGAGCACTAGTCAGAAGGAAAGGAGAGGATGGGAAATGGGTTACAGGAAGATTGAGGAGGTTACAGTTGGAAGGCACTAGAGTGTAAAGGGAGGCAACTTCAGTACTTGCCAGTTGTGTCATCTTGGATAAATCATATTGTCTCTGTGTGCCTGATGCCCTCATCTTCAAAACCGGGTGCTTGTGAAGGTTGCATGTAAAGTGCTTGGAAGTGTTCCCAGCACAGTAATAACGAACATTATGAGAAAGGGGATATCAGAAGACTTCAGGGTCAGAAGACTTCAGGGTCAGACTGGTTCAAATTCTGCCCTGGGCTTTCAGTAACCATAAGGACAAGTTTGTGTTGTTCACTAATCTGTAAAACGGAGGAAATACCTGCCATGCAAGGTTGTGGTAAATATTCAATCTATTATGTCGAGTTTATTTCACAGTGGGTGGAAGAAAGTAGGTGTTCAATAAATGGTCATTATTATTTAAACATTGATGTTAATCTTACATTCAGACATAATATACCAAATGATTCAACAGTTTAAGGAATAATAACACACATACCCATGTTCTCTACCCAGTTTAAGAAATCAAATCCAAGCAGAAGCATCCTATATGCTCCCTAGTTGTATTTCTCTCCTTCCACCCACACAGAGGTTATAACTATCCTCAGTTTTCTTTAGGCTGTACACGACATGCATGAGTGCATAAACAATATATTGTTTAGTTTGCCTGTTTTTGAGCTTCATGTAAATGGAAAGATGCTGTTTGTATTCTTCTATGACTTGCCTTCTTTGCCCAAAATAGTGTTTTTGATATTTATGTATATTGATACTTAGCTGTAGTAGCTGTAGTCCATTTATTCTCAGGGCTGTGTAACAAACAGTCCCTTGTAAAATTATTCCACAACTTACTTACTCATTTTACTGTTGATTTACTGTTGATTACTCATTTTACTGTTTGGATTGTTTCTTTTCTTTCTTTCGTTCTTTCTTTTTTTTTGGTGCTATTAAGAAGAACTCTGCTAAGAGTTTGCTTATACATGTACCTGTACATGTATGTCCACACTCCACCTTGGTACTGGCCATCATTTTCTGAAGCGCTCCGCGGCATGTGGGATCTTCCTGGACCGGGGCCCGAACCCGTGTCCCCTGCATCGGCAGGCGGACTCTCAACCACTGCGCCACCAGGGAAGCCCCCAACTTAAATATTTTATATTTCAATCCCAAGGGACCTGAAGACCACATAGACATCAAAATAGTTCTCCTTTTTGAACAATTATATACAAATCCTGGAGAATCACTCCCATACAAATATAGGCCTGATGAGGTTGCAGTTAATAAAATGGGAATGATTAGGATAGGAGTGGATTTGGAGGATAATTGGGAATTTGGTTTTGGGCATGGTACTTCGAGATGCCCATTGGGTTGAGTAGGCAGTTGGATATACTAGTCTGGTGTTTCTGGGAGATGTTCTGCCAGAGATATAAATTTGGGAATCATCAGGGTAGAAATTTTTTTAAACCTTGAGATGGAATAAGATCATCAAAGGAATGAAGGTAGCAAGAGAAGAAAAGAAGTCCTGGGGTAGCGTCTTGGGAACGGCAATGTTGAGGACTCAGAGGGAAAAGAAGCAGCCAGTGAGGTAGGAAACAGCCCTGGGGGTCATGGCGCTATGGAAACCAAGTGAAGAAAGAGCTTCAGAAAGCAAGTGACCACTGAGTCAGTGCTGCTGAGAGGTTATGTAAGATGAAGGTTGAGATATGACAAATCTGTCAATGTACAGAGTATTTGTGACCTTGATAAGAGCAGTTTTAGTGTTGGGACAAAGGCCTGACTGGAGTGGGTTAGGGGCTAGAGATACAAGAAATGAATTATGGATGAGTCTTTAGAGATTTCTTTAAAAGGTGGCCATTGAAAGGAGTAGTGGGGTCAAGAGAGGGTTTATTTTTAACATGAGAGAAATGGTAATGTGTTTTTATAGTGGTAGGAATGGTCCACGAGAGAAGGGAAACATTTTAATGCTGGAGTGAGAAGACAGGGGATCTACTGCCCAAGCAGTGGGACTGCCTCATCCTTGCTAACAGAAAGAGCATATGCATATAGAATTGATTTTTTTCCAACTGAGGAAATAAATAGGCAGGTGGATTGAGGGTACATGTCAGAGAGTGATATAATGATGTGCCACGGGATTTAAGCCAGGTAAGAAATAGAGGACAAGTGTTGGATGAGGGACAATGGATTGTGGGTCCCAGTGAGTTGAAGCTTTGTTGAAATTAAGGTCTTGGAGGGAGTGAACTAGAAAGATAGGAGTTTGTGATTGAAAAGTAGAATGCTTGAATTTAAATTATGGAGGTGGTGTTGTCATTGATAATGACCAGTCATAACACTGGTCACCGTGGGAAACAGCAACTAAGGTAGGGTGAAAATCCAGATCCTTGGAAGTGAGGAAGAAAACAAAAAGCAAAAGTTATTGGAAAGATTATTTTTGTGGATATTAACATCACCAAGAATTACTTAGAAGTAGAGGGGTGGAGAGAGAGCAAGCCAGGAATAAAGTCTTCCAGGAATAAGGTGGGAGGGAGGAATGACTCAAGAGTATACCAACAGTGTATGCAAGGGTACCCTTTTCACCGCATCCTCACGAACACCTGTTGTCTCTTGTCTTCTTGATGATAGTCATCCTAACAGGTACGAGGTGGTATCTCATTGTGGTTTTGATGATTAGTGATGTGAGCATCTTTTCATGTGTATGTTGGCCATTTGGATGTTCTCTTTGCAAAAATGTCTATTAGTTCTTCTGCCCATATTTTAATCAGATTGTTTCTTTTTTTGTTGTTATTAAGTTAACTGAGTTCTTTATATATTTTGGATATTACCTCATTATTTGATATATGTTTTACAAAATTTTTCTCCCATTCTGTAGGTCGTCTTTTCATTTGACTTTTTTTTTCTTGTGTGCAAAAGCTTTTCAGTTTGATGTAGTCCCATTTATTAATTTTTGCTTTTGTTGTTTGGGCTTTTGGTGTCATGTTAAAAAAAGATCATTGCCAAGATTAATATAGATGAGCTTCTTCCCTACCTTTCCTTTTAGAAGTTTTATGGTATTAGGTCTTATGTTTAAGTCTTTCATCCATTTCAAATTAATTTTTGTGAGTGGTGTAAGATAGAAGTCTGATTTCATTTTTCTTCAAACATTTCTCTAGTTTTCCCAGCACCATTTGTTGAAGAGACTATCCTGTCTCCATTGGATATTCTTGGTTCACTTGTGAAATATTAATTGATCATATATACTGGGATTTAATTCTGGGCTTTCTATTCTGTTCCATTGGCCAGTATGTCTATTTTTGTGCCAGTATGAAACTTTTTATTACTATGACTTTGTAGTATAGTTTGAAATCCAGAGGCATGATATGTTCAGCTTTATTCTTTTTTCTCAGGATTGTTGTGACTATTTAGAGTCTTCTGTGGTTCCACACAAATTTTAGGGTTGTTTCTTCTATTTATGTAAAGAATGTTTTTGGTATTTTGATGGGAATGGTGTTGAGTCTGTAGGTGGCTTTGAGTAGTATAGCCATTTTAACAGTGTTAATTCTTTCCATCCATGAACATGAATGTCTTTCCATTTGTTTTTGTCTTCAATTTCTTTCAGCAAAGTCTTGTAGTTTTCATTGTATAGCTCTTTCACTTCCTTGGTTAAGTTTACTCCTAAGTATTTTATTTTTTTGATGCTATTGTGAATGGGAAGGTTTCCTTATTTCTTTTTCAGATGCTTCATCATTAGTATAAAGGAATGGAACTGATTTCTGTATGTTGATTTTTTATCCTGCCACTTTTTTTAGATTGATGATTAATTCCAACAGTTTTTTTGACTGACTCTTTGGGTAAATTAAAAAATTGTATGTATAAGATCATATCATCAGCAAATACTGATGACTTTACTTCTTTCTTTCTAATCTGGATGCCTTTTATTTCTTTGTCTTGCCTAATTGCTCTAGCTATGATTTTCAGTATTATGCTGAATAGGGGTGGTGAGAATGGGCTTCCTTGCCATGTTCCTGACTTTAGAGGAAACACTTTCAGTTTTTATCCATTGAGTATAATGTTATTGTTGGGTTCATGATACATGACCCTTATTATGTTGGGGTATGTTCCTTATATACACAATATGTTAAGGGTTTTTATCATGAAAGATGTTGTATTTTGTCACATGCTTTTTCTGCATCTGTTGAGATGATCATGTGATTTTTAACTTTCATTTTATTGACGTGATGTATTACATTTACTGATTTACATATGTTGAACCATTCTGGCAACCTAGGGATAAATCCTACTTGGTCACGTGCAGAATCCTTTTGATGTGTTCTTGAATTTGATTTGCTAACATTTTATGGAGAATTTTTACATCTATATTTATCAGGGATATTGGTCTACAGCTTTCTTTTTTCTGGTATTTTGATATGGTATTGGTATCAATGTAATGCTAGCTTCATAGAATGAGTTTAGAAGTGTTCCCTCCTCCTTGATATTTTGGAAGAGTTTGAGGAGGGTTAGTGTTAATTTTTCATTAAATGTTTGGTAGATTTCACCAGTAAAGCCATCTGGTCCTGGAGTTTTCTGTGTTGAGTGTTTTAAAATTACTGATTCAATCTCTTTATTCATTACTCGTCTCTTCAGATTTTCTATTTCTTTCTAATTCAGTCTTGGTAGGTTGTGCATTTCTAGATATGTATCCATTTCTTCTAAGTTATGTAATTTGTTGTCATAAAATTGTTTACAGTAGTCTCTTACAATTCTATGTATTTTGGTAGTATCAACTGTGTCTCCTCTCTCATTTCTAATTTTATTTATTTGACTCTTATCTCTTTTTTTTCTTAGTTAGTCTAACTAAAGGTTTGTCAATTTTGTTTATCTTTTCAAAGAACCAGCTCTTAGTTTTGTTGATTCTTTCAGTTGTTTTTCAGGTCTATATTTTATTTTCACTATGATCTTTCTTATTTTCCTCCTTCTGCTGACTTTGGATTTAATTTGTTCTACTTTTTCTGTTTCCTTGATGTGTAAAGTTAGGTTGTTTATTTGAGATCTAACTTCTTAATATATGCATTTATTGCCATAACCTTTCTTCTCAGAACTGCTTTTGCTGCATCCCACTATACTTAATATGTTATATTTCCATTTTCATTTGTTTCAAGGTAATTTTTTATTCCCTTTGGATTTCTTTCTTGACCCAAATGCTGTTTACAAGTGTGTTGTTTAGTTTCTACATATTTGCTGATCTCCTTACTTTCTTCTTGTAATTGATTCTAGTTTCATACCACTGTGGTCAGAGAAGAGATTTGGTATAATTTCAATCTTTGTAAATTTGCTAAGATTTGTTTTGTGGCCTATCATATGATCTATCCTGGATGAATGTTCCCTATGCACTTGGGAAGAATGTATTCTGCTGCTGTTAGATGGAATATCCTATATACGTCTATTAAGACAGTTTGTTATAAAGTGTGGTTCAATCCCAATGTTTCCTTGTTGACTTTCTGTCTGGACAATCTCTCCATTGCTGATAGTGGGATATTGAAGTCCCTTATAATTACTGTTTTGTTATCTATTTCTCCCTTAAGATTTGTTATTATTTGCTTACTATATTTTGGTGCTTGGGTGTTGTGACCATATATAAGATTGTTATATTTTCTTGACGTACTGACCCCTTTATCATTATATAATGACCTCTTTGTCTCTTGTTACCCTTTTTTGGCTTGCAGTCTATTTGTCTGATATAAATATGGCTACACCTGCCTTCTTTTGGATTCCATTTGCTTGTAATATCATCTTATGTCCTTTCACTTTGAGCCTATATGTGTCTTTTAGAGCTGAAATGAGCCTCTTGTAGGCAGCATATAGTTGGGTCTTGTTTTTTTAATCCATCCAGCCACTCTGTCCTTTTGATTGGTGAGTTCAGTCCATTTACAGTTGAGTGATTATTAATATGTAAGGATTTACTACTGCTATTTTATCTTTTGCCTTCTGGTTATTTTGTCTTTCCATTGTTTCTTTTTCCTTTTGTTTCTCTCTACCTTTAAGTTGGTGGTTTCCCGTGGTGATTTGCTCAGTCTCCCCTTTTTAATGTTTTGTGTCTCTTCTCTATCTTTATGCTTTGTAATTACCATCAGGTTTACATAAAACATTTTCTAGATAAAATAGTCTTTTTTCTGCTGATAGTAATTTATCTTCATTTGTCTATAAAAGTTTCATCCTTTTACTCTTTCCCTTTTGTATTTTTGATGTCACAAATTATCTCTTTTTATGTTATGATTTTGTTATTGAATTGCAGTAGCTATACATATTTTAATGTTCTTTTCCTTTAACCTTTGTGCTGTAGTTAAGAGTTTAATATACTATTCTAAAAAAGAGTTACAGTTTTCTAATTCTGACTATCTACTTATCACATTGATCAGAGTTTTGTGTACTTTTTGTTTCAGATTGAAGATCTCCTTTCAACATTTCTTGTTAGGCAGGTCTAATAGTGGTGAACCCTCTCACTTTTGTTTGATGGGAAAGTCTTTATTTCTCCTTCATATCTGAATAATAACTCTGCTGGATTGAGTATTCTTGGCTGACGGTTTTTATCTTTCAATACTTTGAATATGTCCTTCCACTCTCTCCTAGCCTGTAGAGTTTCTGCTAGAAATCTGCTGATAGCCTAATGGGGGTCACTTGTAGGTTACTGTCTTCTCCCCCAGGCTGCCTTTAAAATTCTTTATCATTGACTTTTGATAGTTTTAATATAATGTGTCTTAGAGAAGTTCTTTTGCATTGAGATAAAAAGTTTTCTAATAGTATCATGGACTCGTATATTCAGTTCCTTCCCCAGGTTTGGGAAGTTCTCAGCTATTATTTCTTTAAATACACTCTCTGCTGCTTTCTCCCTCTCTCCCTCTTCTGGAATACCCATTATTCTTATTTTGGATTTTCTAATGGAATCAGATAGTTCTTGTAGAATTTCTTCACTTTTTAAAAATCTTAGCTCACTCTCCTCTTCCATCTGAATCATTTCTAGATTCTATTGTCCAGCTCGCTAACTCTCTCTTCCATCTGATCTGATTATTTCCAATGTGTTCTAATGCATTCTTCATCTATCTCATCTGTTGAGTCCTTCAGCTCCAGAATTTTTGTTTGGTTCTTTTTTAGAGTTCCAATATCTTTGGTAAAGTACTCCTTTTCTTCATTAATTTTATTCCTGAGATCATTGTATTAGCTTTATGAGTTTTCCCATAGCTCACGGAATTTTGTCGTAACAGCTCTTTTGAGTTCTCTATCAGTTATATCGTGATATTCTGTCTTTGGGTTTGGTTGCTGGAAAATTGTCATTTTTTGTGTGTGGAACCAATTAACTATGCTGCTTGATGAGTTTTTCCTTTGCTGCTACATTTGAAGTAGTGAAAGCCTTTCTTATTCAGGTAAAGCTTTATTTTGATTCTAACAGTTCAACAGGCTGCTGGCAGTTAGGAGCCTTCCTTTTGTTTTCCAGAAGGTGGCGCTGTCCACAAGTTTTTGGTTTCTCTTAGAGGAGCTGATGAAGCTAAGGTCAGAACATGGTAAAAAGAAAGTCTGGGGGCAGAGTGAGGGGAGGTGTGTACTTAGCATTTGGAGCTTTGGTGCGGGAGGGGGGTCCATGTCTGGTAAGGGATCCTCAGGTGGGGGCGTGTCCCAGAGGTCTGGGCCAGCATCGGGGGAGACAGCAGGAGAGCTTCCCTTCAGATCTCTTTGCCTACTTCCCTTTCCTTTCCCTCACCCATCACCAAGTCTCTCCTCAGGGAGAGCAGGTCCCTCCAGCTGCAGGACACACGGCAGGACAGAGCCCCACTCATTGCCTTTACCCTCACCTCCTCTGCCAGAAAGGTCCTGCTGTCCCACTCCGTGCCTGACCCAGCACCACGTCTGCTGCCACTCCCCTTACTTTGCAGCCTCTGAGGTCCAGTCTGCCCACTTGTGGGGGCACAGATGGATGGATCTCTCAGGTGACCTGGTATTGACAACAGATTTTTGGGTCTTAATTTTAAAATTCTGAGCTAATTTTAATCCCTCTGCAGCTCTGAATACCAAGCTTAAACCTACTTTTATCTTATAATGGGTCAGAATCTTAAATGAAGCCCTCAAAATCAGTGGAAGGAGCTCCTTCCCTACTGCATATCAAGTAAATTTGGATTAGCTTCTTGATTTATTCAATACATATTGAAAGCCAGGCTGCCCCTAAGAGTAGAAGGAAAACCTGTTCAGAGCAGCTGCTTGAGGGCCTGAGTGTTTCTGTAGGGCCTTTGGCTGTTGGCAGCATTGAGGTAAGGGTCCTGTCAGGTGGGAGAATCTTAATTGTATAAGATGCCACACACATTTGTGTAATTGGGGCATGTGTAATTATATATGATGGAGATCACTAGTTTGTGGCCTAAATAGAAAATACTTACAGACATCTAGATGTGTTTGGTTCTTTTTAAAAATTTAATTCATTTATTTATTTTTGGCTGCGTGGGGTCTTTGTTGCTGTGCGCGGGCTTTTCTCTACTTGCAGCGAGCGGGGGCTACCCTTCGTTGTGGTGCGCGTGCCCCTCGTTGCAGTGGTTCTCTTGCTGTAGAGCACAGGCTCTAGGCGTGCAGGCTCAGCAGTTGTGGCTCGTGGGCTCTAGAGCACAGGCTCAGTAGTTGTGGTGCACGGGCTTCGTTGCTCCACGGCATGTGGGATTTTCCCGGACCAGGGCTCAAACCTGTGTCCCCTGCATTGGCAGGCAGATTCTTAACCACTGCACCACCAGGGAAGTCCCGATGTGTTTGGTTCTTGAGTCAAATTCATTAAGACCACATTGTCACTTGAGGAAGAAGTGGTTTCAGCACTCAGGTGTTCCAGCCCTGACTCCCTGGTGTCCTGTAAAGTCAGTCTGTCAACATTAGCACTGCAAATTTAACATAGTCTTTACATGGAAGTCCTGCTTCTCCTGTCATTTGTAGTACAAACAGGTCTTCTGTCTTTCAGCCTTCTCATTCTGGCAAAATAGAAACCCGTGATCCCTCTTCTAATCTAACCTGTTTGTCACAAACACATCTTATGTTAATCAGTCTCTTTCATTACTGCAATGTTTCATCTTCACATTGGGATTGCATTCCCAATGTCACTTTAGTGTGTAAAATATATGCTGAAGTTCTAAGATTTGCATACGTGATGAGACACTTGTGAATGTTTAGTGAAAAGTACCGTTATCTTGATGCCACCATCTCTGTATCAGGAAATTCGAATAATCACCTTTGATTTAAGTCCTTGAAGAATTGCTTAAAGGACTGTTTTGATGCTTGAAACTTATGCTAGTTTAAAATTTAGGTTCACTTCTATTTACTCAATATAGTTTTGTTTTAAAAGGAAGATATTTTACTTCTTTTCATGAGTTGGTAGAAAGTGTAACTATCGATATTTTATTTGAGTTTGAGCTTCAAGAATTACTCTCTGTGTGTGTGTGTGTGTGTGTGTGTGTGTGCATTGTATAGCTGCCAGATTCTTGGTTAATAATTAAGTCTAGATAAAATTCCTAATATGTACTATGGATAAAGGAAATAAAATTTGTATAATCCTTCATTATTCTTCTAGTTATTTAGTATTATGTAGATACAGCTTACATATCTGCTTTTCAAACCAGGAGAAAAGTGTGGGTGTCCTACTGGACCAGCAGTAAAGTTTTCTATAGTAATGAAAAATTGTCCACACTTTGAAATCCATTGCTTATGAGCCATCTGACTTTCATTTATGCAGTATTTTCTCAAGATACTACAATATTTTATATTTATCTAAACTCATTTAAAATCTATATTTACAGTATTTTTCTTCCTCTCTGTAGTGTATACAGATGAAGACATTTATTACAGCCTTCAATTTATTTGCTGTTTACTTAATAGCCAGGTTCACTTAATGTGACCCTTATTAGATAAAAAGGAAATAGAGTATCAGTAGATTTCTTTCATCAATAGGATGCAATTACCTGAGTGATTATTTAATGAAAGGATAATGTCAGAAGAACTGTATTGGAGGAGCTATTTTAAGACCAAAGGACAGTTTTATGCAAAAGTTCACACAGAAGGTAGGGTTATCATTAACATGGGCTTAACAGTGAGTAGCAGCCAATTTTCTTCTCTTTTCTCTTATTTCATGCTTTAGCAATCAACACAAATGATATGGATGATAAATGTACTTCATCAAACAAGGAATGTTAAGTTTAGAGAATGCTTCAGTTTGTTACTTTTTAGGAACTTTGCAGAAATACAACAGTCACCCAGAATAAAGCTGAGACCCACTTTCCGTTCAGTATGAGCCCTGCCCAAGGTGAGAACATCCACACACCTGACACATCGTTTGGACAGTTCTATTGAGATGCACGGAAATGGTTTTATTTCCTTGATCTAGACATTCATAAAATAAAAACTATTGTGCTATAATATAAAATGTGTTTTTTATATTTGTAATAAAATAGGTTAATTTAGAATTTTTTCCATTTTCTCTAAAACTTAGAGTGAGAATTTATGAACTGCCAAAAGCAAGAACAATTACAGTCTTCGTGGTGATTATTGCTGAAGCCTTTGTTTGGCATTGGTTCTGGAGGGGTGTTATCTCTTTTATTTCAAAATGCCAGATTTAAGACACATCAGTAAAGAACTGTATTCACTTGAATGTGAAAAGAAAGCCCTTGGTGGGTTTCCTCAGCTGGAAATCTGTACGTTATATTCTTCTTCTTCTTAAGAAATTCTGAGAAGTGATGCACATATAATAAAACCAACCTCAAATTCAGCAAATCTTTTCAGAAACCAGTTGGCAAAGTCAAAATGATTAACTGCTTACCTTTCAACCCAAGAAAAGACCAATGCCTCTGAGTTTTAGAAGTTTTTAAAACTTCCAAATTGTTTAATGAAATTCAAATTTTTTCTTTTAGTCATGTTACCTTAAAGACAGTCATTCTACTTTCTAGAAATTTTCCCTTAAAAATTAAAAAATGTAATTTTTAAGTAAGTGTCCAGTTCTCCTCCGCTGTCTCCTTCAGTGGCACATCCAATCACCGTTTGTTAGCCAAGTGTCTCAGTTATTTATTGTTAGGTAATAAACCATTTCCAAATTTGGTGGCCTAAGCAACACAATTTATTATTTCTCACAGTTTCATGGGCCAGGGCTCAGTTGGGTGGTTCTCTGCATAAGGTCTATTATACATATGCATTTAGCTGAAAGCTTGGTCGGGGGGATATCTAAGGTGCCCTCTCCTTCTACAGGGCCAAGCTCCATTTAGGGCTCTGGTCTGGGCTTCCTTACATCCAAATGGCTGAGCTCTAGGAGAAGAGTGTGTAAGTTGAAATCCCCTTCAGGCCTGGGCTTCGAAGCCCCAGAACATCACTTCCACTGTTTTCTATTGGACAAGTCAAGTCACAGAACCACTCCAGATTCAAGGGAGGGAAGACAGATTTCCTTTGTTGATGAGATGAGAGGCATACATGTACACGAACAGAAGGCGTTAATGGCTTCTTTCATTAACACTATCTGTTACCCTAGAGTGGTAATATTTGTTTATTTCTCAGATGGCAAACATTTATTGAGCCCTGGGAAACAAAATGGAGATGGAGTCCATAAATTGACACGGTTCCTATCTTTGTGATAATTATAGTGTTGTAGAAAAGATCGACAATTAAACAAGTACACAGCACCTGTGTTTTTGGCAACATGGCAGATTAAATAACCCAGACAAAACATAAAATATGCAGAATAAACTTTGACAAATTTTTGAATGCATAGCCAGGAAATTTCCAGTGACACAAATAAAGAGGATAAAATTTAAAGCACATTAAGTGTGTAAAGTGATGCTACAGTGGTTTATAAAGACATCCAACAGGATATAAGCTTTAAAGGCTAGAGGCCAGGGTTTGAAGGTGTCCAGGGAGAGGAAGGGTAGAGAATGGAAACAGACTGCTGCATCTTTCATGTAAAGGGTCTAAAATTTCTACCTGAACAACCTAGTGAAATATTGAAACACTAAACCTGGGCAACCAATGGGCATGGAGCCAATAATTTGTAAGAAAACCAAAG
Source organism: Grampus griseus (assembly GCF_964374135.1). Classification (NCBI taxonomy): domain Eukaryota; kingdom Metazoa; phylum Chordata; class Mammalia; order Artiodactyla; family Delphinidae; genus Grampus; species Grampus griseus. The sequence continues at coordinate 99,413,834 of NC_139003.1, forward strand.
CTGAAAAATTAACACAAAACTATTATATCTGTAAAATCCTTGGGATATCAGGCAGAAATTAACACAAATCTTCTCCATACGGGCACCTCACGTTTATAGGGCACAGAGTGTCCACAGAAAAAAAGTAACCCCAAAAGTTGAGCTAACAATAAAACATTAGTCACCATAGATGGTAGTTTCCTAAGACTGCTCACCAACATTTCTGGGTGTTTCCCGTTATGTATTCAGTATTAATGCATTTCCCCATTCCCTTGAATGCCATGTGAATGGCACGACTGGCTAACAAATTGTGAGTGGAGATTACATGTGTCATTTCTTGCTGGGAGCATTTCAGAGTGTGTGTGCTATTATTTGTAATACTCTCATTCTACCTTGGTGATTGATTGTGAAAGCATATATGTTGATAATGAAGATGCAACTCTGAGCCCTCATACTGAGGACACTGTCTTAGTAACTTGAACCTGAGGCCTGATAGATATGCATCTTAAAATCATTTAAATTTGGAGATTATATGCTTCCATGGCATAACTGAGCATATCATAATTAATAAAGTGTACAAGGAAATTAATTAAGAAACAATTCAAAATATAGTACTTAAAGAACTTTAAATAAGGGATAACCTGAAAGTCAAACAAGTGTAATGTTGATTACTTTATTTTAAAACTCTATTTTTAAATAATTATAAATGTAAAAGAAGGAAAAGGCATTATAACCAAAGAAAAAGACAATGCAAAAAACAGAGATTTAAAAAGTAGCCAGTGGGATTTCTAGAAATGCAAAAATGTAGTTATTTAAATTGAAAATTCAGGCATTCAAACGAAATCACCAGGCATGTTGGGAAACAAGATCAAGTGAGTGATAACTAAAAGTAATGTCAGACAGTAAAAATAAAACCATAAGTGATTGAGACATTGAACTTATTAGGTAAAGATTTTACAATAACCATGGTCAATTTCCTGTCACTGTGGAGGGATGGCCATTTCTCAAGACAGCTGCAAGTTCTCCAGACAGGAGCAGAGATAGCCCTACCACAAGAAGCAGAACTGTGACTTGGAGTGACCATCAACCAGCACAAAGACCAGCCTGCATGGCATACTGACAGTGTGGAAGCAGGCAGCAAGAAGTAGCATCCTCTAAGGCATGTACTCACCAACTTAGAGTCACCAGTGGGGTCTGTAGGGGTTCCAGTAGTGAGCTATATTAAGATCCTGGTGAAGAGTGCTATGCTCAGATGGTACTGCAATACCCAACAAAGAGTCTTCTTCTTAAGCTCAATTAAACATTCAGACTCACAGAATTACCAAAGGCTACTCTTAGAACATAATTACTTAGAAAAATATAGGACAAGAAGCACAGCCTGCCTGGGAAGGCAATCTGCTTTACTCAGACTACTCATTCAAGTGTTAACCTCGTCTGGAAACACCTTCACAAATACCCTGCAAAACAATGTTTAACTGGGCACCCCATGGCCCAGTCGAGTTGACACATAAAATTAACCATCACATCATCCTTGAACAGAGAGAGTAAGTGATAAAATTTGGGAGCTGACCACATAACGAACCCTATGTCTGGTTCTATCCAGGGGAACCTCTTAAGCTAATTATAGAGCAGAGTGGGGTGAGAATGGGGCATGCACACCCGAATGTCAGACCACAGACAATGCTGTTGAGGAATTAATACAGGCAAGTCATGTGAGAAGGTTGGGGGAAATCTGGTTGGGAGCTACTGGAGGATGTAACTTTTCTGGCTATAACCCAAGCCCCTTAGATATACTAAAAAAATCAGATTTTGAATAGAGGGACAAACCACATGGTATAATTTTGGCCATGCTGTTAAAACAATGCCAGAAGCATAGAAATGAAATGACTGAATCATGATTTTGGAAACAGAATACTGTATGATCAACCTAAAGTTGGAAAGATTTTTCTAAGATGAATATCGTGTATCCCTTGTTTAAGTCATAGTACCTTAGATTCCTTATACATTTTGTGGGCCACGTTGTATTATTAGAACTCCATATTTATAGTTACTTCACAGAATCTCTTATAAATTTTTCTTACTTTGAATGCAGCTGCACACATCTTTATATATTTTTTCATCTTAACTGAATTGCTTCAGCACTGTAGAGAAATATTGATTTTCAAGTCCTATTAAATGTCTGTTATTGCTTAGTAGGAAACGCTCCCTCATCCTTGCCTTGGTTGATGAATATCTGCTCTCTTGCTTTCGCTCCTTGTGATTTACTTCTCTCTCAGTGCAGCAGGAGGTACATAATTAACACTTCATACGATAAAGAACTTTGCTCCCCCAGAGTTCAGGAGAATCTTACTTGGTGCCAGTGAAGTTCTGAGTGATTTTCTGCTCCTATTTTCTGAGGGAACGGGGAACTTGAAGAGATTGTAAATCTTAAATCCAGTGTCCTTTGAGTGACCTTGCAGGTCTCTCCTGTTCCCAAGCCCATTGGTGGTACAGTGTGTACAGCAGAAAGGCGCCAGCTGGGGCGTCCACTGGTCAGAGCTGGGGGCCTTGGCACCGAGCAGGATCATCCAGGAGGAAGGGGACGCTTCTAATCCATCCACCCAGGAAGGCCACCCTGTGTGCTTTCAAGAGTCTTGTACATTCTGGCCCCGCCGTTGAAATTTAATATATATTTTTTCAACTAGCTAGTTAAATGTCATAGTAATAAAACCATGGACTTTAGAGGGAAAACCATACATGTTTGAATTTTGGTTTTACCATTAATCACCAATTTGATTTTTGTTAAGTTAGGGTAGCTGCATGAGCCCCTGTTTTCACATCAGTTTTTTCTTTTTAAATTACGAAAGTTATTCATACTCATGGAAAATGAATAAACACACCAAAAAAAAGGGGTGATATCTCAGAATTCCACTACAGAGGGGACTTGGTGTGACTACCTTCAAAGTTTTTTCTCTGCCTACACATGAAAATTAAAATTAGAGTCAGAGTTTATATGTATTTACTTGCTTAAATTACAAATATTTTAATTCAACTTTATTTTCTTGACTGCATCTTAGGAATGTACCGGATTTATTTCACTAATCAGCTATTGCTTTACATAGATGCGTATTTATGCACATTCATGACTTTTTCCTGCTAAAGATAGTTTTCCAAATGCCTTTTTCAAATTTATGTCTACAACTGTCATATATGAATAGTATATAAGAAATGTCTATTGCTATATATTATCATCCTTTCAAGAATGTATGCCTTTTTGATAGATAAAAATTATATATTTTTTGGTTGCTATAATTTGCTTTTCATTGAATAACGTAGGATTGAGCTTGTTTTTTGTTTGTTTACTTGCATTTGTATTTATTACTTTGTGAATTTCATGATTCTGACTTTTCCCTACGTTTCTATTCTTAAAACATATTTTTCTTCTTGGTTTGTAAGAGCTCTTTATATATTTTTTACAAAGTTAACCTTTTCTATGTCCTGTCTGTGTTTCAGGGGATTCCACACCAAAGATTAGAGGAGACTGCCTTCTCTTAGTTTATTCATTGAGTCTCTGTAACAGCCAGAGAGAATTCAAGAGGGTGACATTAGTCAGAAGAGGTTTTGTTTTGTTTTGTTTTGTTTTTAAGTCCCCTTTACTTTCTGGACAAATAGTATTTATGATTGAGTACAATCTGCAGTGGTTCTACAGCTTTCTGTTGGCAAGGTATATTTCTTTGATCTGTTTCCTAGATCCATTGTATCTTAGGAGATGAGGACAAAGATGAGGCTGGTCAGTTGTTAAACCTTTGTCGACACAATCTAGTCACTACATTTTCCCTGGATGAAGGACGCACCTCCCTCTTTAGTTTGTGGGATGATTGTCAGCGATGGCATCCAATTACAGCTTTTCCATTCTTGACTGGGTAGAAAGTTGCACTTCCTTTACACTCCAGCAGAAACACAGCAGAGCCAGCATGAGAACATTTTCTGATACAGAGCAAGCTCTAATTATTTTTACCTCATACTTCTGTTTTTTCTGTTGATTATAACTTCTATATGAGTCTGTTGGTACAGCAGTCCTCTGATGTCAGTTTCCAAGTTTTTTCCTGGAGGAAGGAAGGACAAATTTTTCTTATGGTAAATGGCCAAAACTTTTCATGCTAAGGCAAGATTTCTTTTGGTTCTCTGGCACAGTAAGTTGCAAATAAAATTTTTCAGTGTATAATTTGCCTTTTAATTTTGTTTACAGTGTGTTTTTCCAAAACTCTACTGTTAATATTTTCAAACATCCAGAAGCACTGAACTAACACAATGAATACTTGTATAGTCTCTACCTGTCTTCACAACTGTGAACAATTTTCCCTATTTATTTGGTGTGTTTTCTATATATTTCCCTAAACCATTGGCAAATGAATTTCAGAAATCATAATACATCACCCCTAAATACTTCCAAATGTATCTGTAAAAATACTGAATTATATAAATAAAGCGTATATATATATATATATATATAACCATATACCATTTGCTACACTTAATAAAATTAACAACAATTTTATATCACCTAATATCCAGTTCAAATATGATGTATTTTTGACATTCAAATTTTTAAATCATCAAAACTATCAATCTTTTCCTTTGAGCTTTTTTCTTTGATAATATGCTTTAAAATAAGTTCTCTATTTCAAAAATATTGTATTATATTTATCTGTATTCTTGCCCTTGTATTTTTTTTTCCATTTGAATTTCTAATCTATTTAGGATTCATTTAGATGAATTTGGTTCTAAGGGAAAAAATCAAATTTAATTTTTCCACACTGTTAGATGATTATCTCAGCATGATTGATCAATCATATTTCCCCCACTGATTAAAAATGACACCTTTATACTCTACAGGAATCCACTGTGTATTTGGTCATTTCACTGCTCTGTTTATTCCTGTGCCAGTGATGCCTACTTACAATGACTATAGCTTTTCCTGAGTTTTAATATTAGATATCCATATGCTCATTCCAGAAATCTCAGTTACTTCTATCTACACCCCCTCATGGCCTCCAATCTGGTTTTGTCATCCTTGTACTTAGTGACTAGACTTCCTTGAATACAAAATGTCAGTAAGAAACCACACTGCACAAAATGTTAGAGGCACCCCATTTATTGTGATAACTACAATTACCCATGCAGATTTCAAAAATGCCACCTAGGGATCCATTTGTGATAAGTTAGTTTAAGCATCATTTCATTAAGAAATGTCTTGAGACTAGGTAAGCACTCCTGTTATACATGCCAGAGCACATCTGAACTCTCTTCAAAAAATACTTGTCTTGTTCATCAGCACCTATTACATACAGTGCCTGCCACTTGGTTCATGATTAATAAACATTTGTTAAACGGCTTAATGAATAGAATGGCCAGATATAAATTGTACTGGAAAAATAACAACGGCAGCACAAGCCTATACTATCCAAGAATAAGAAATGTGTGAGTAAAAATTATTACTAAAAAGAATAAGACAAAGTGAAATAAATAGTTTGTGGCTGAAAATATGAAATATTATAAATTAGACACCACTATCATTGGATCTAAATGATTTGTTGGTTTAATGCAATTTGAATATAATTTTAACCATGATTCAATATTTCTAAAGGTCTTTGGAAAATAAACAGATGAGACTAGCTAAGGCAATATTATAAATTAAAACAATAAGATGGTAGTACAAGAACCAGCAGACAAGCTACTGTAAGGAAGCAGACCTAAAAGAATCCTGGTTTGTATAAGTACTGTGAATAAAACAAAAGATGAAGAGAGAGGCTATTCAGTACAGGGATTTGGAAAAACTGGCCAAGTATTTGGACTAAAAAAAGACAGATACTCATTTCTACCATACACTGAAATAATTTTGATATGGAATAAAGAACTAAGTGTAAAAAGAATAAATAAATATTTTATTTACAATCTACCTCTTGCCTTCTGATGAAGTGGATGCAAAAGAGAGATAGTTGGGTAATGGCTGAATTTGATGAAAAGCATTCAACAGGAAATAAAATCGCCATATGTATGAAGAGAGGCAATGAGTGTGTGTGTGTGTGTGTGAGAGAGAGAGAGAGAGAGACAGAGAGACACACAGAGAGACAGAGCGACAGAGAGAGAGAGAGAGACAGAGGGAGCAAAGGAGATACCAGGGCAAATAGAACTATGAAGCTGAGGATGAGAAATCACTAAGTCACTGAAATATTAAAGAGAATTTATTTTCAGGGAAGTTTTTTTGTTTATCTGAATATGTGAACTGATTCATTTCTCTCTTCCTTTATATCTGCGTGCTCCCACCCCAGCACACACACACTCTCGTCCAATCTCATTGTCACTCACCTGAACACCATCACCTCCTGCCAGGTCCCCCACATCCTTTCAAGCGTGAGGGATCCAGACATCCCGTGTCCTCACGTAACTGCTGCGGAAGGAACTGGACCAGCTTCCCATCGCTCTTAAATGGCCTCCAAAGTCCCCCCAAGGTCTCCAAACTCAGCTCGTGCCGCTCTCCTCCTTACTCTATGTGCTCCGCCATATCTGAAGAGTTCTCTGTCCCTCAAAAGTGCATCCTTTCCCCTACTTTAGTGCCTTCACCACATACTCTCTTCCATGTGGAACACTCTCCCCCAGCCAATGCCTCCTCTTCAGCCTCAGATTTAACTCCGAGTTTTCCCTGGACTTTCAGCAGCATCATGTCCCTACACTTCGTGCTCCCCGGACCTGCTGTCTTTTCAAGTGAAGGGGAATTGGGTTTCTTTACAAGTGTTCTGAATAAGCTGATGTAAGCCCTCAAATTTGCCCAAAGAGATCAGAGTCGGTTGCTTTACTCTGCACCTATTTGGAGTCATTTTATGTGCCCATAAGTTTTGTGACTCAGTGACTCATTCAGCCGCTTCATAATTCACTCACAACACATCTGCTCAAAGGTTTCAACAGCATCGTCACTCCAGGTGTCCCACCTAGCAACCATTAATCAATGCTTGATTAAAATATGACCTTTTTCATTTTTTAAAATAGTGGTATTTCAAAAAAAACCCCTATAGCACACAGCTTCACATGGCCTTTCATTGTTTTTGGTTCACAATCTATAAACCGTTATATGAATTTCTGGAAATACACTTCCAAAGCACATGAGTATCTTGAATTATTTAAAAATTATTATCGAAGTAATATTTTAATTGACTTAACAAGGTGCCAAGATAACAAAGAGTATCTTATAAATGTTATATTTTCCTTAGAAAATCAGAACTTACTTGGCTGTAGGGTGACCAAACATCTTGGTTTTCCCGGGACTAAGATTTTGCTAGGATCTTGGATTTAAATGCTACAGTCAGGGTAGTTGTCCCATGTCCTCCACTATTGTTTCATTTTTCCACCTGCCAGGCATTGTCTTGACGGAACCAGTTTAAGTCAGTGCAGACCAAAGCAGAGACGAAATCCACCCATCCTGTGGGACCTGGACTCTGTTTACGTGCTGGGGATTCGCTCCAGACATCTGTGTAGCATGTGTCACAGCAATGTTCATTTCTCCCCTGCCCTATTTATCTAATGATTGTATTAGATTCTAATTTGATTCTAACCTTTATGACCAGACTCAAATTTTGGTTTAAGTGGTTAACAATCCAGTTCCATGTTGGGAGTAGATTAAAACTGTTAATATCACTTAGCTTGTCTGGACCCGCAAATCCTAGGTAATTCCTGCCAATAATTCTGACAATCAAAAGTCTATACCTCCTCTCTGGCTCTCTCCACTACCAGCTGTGAACTATGGTCTTGCTATGACTACATCAATCCTAGGAGCCACGTAAGTATTTATATGTGTTTCCTCAATTAATAGGGACAATTATTTTTCCTTGAATTTCTTCTTCTACCCAATTTGCCTAATTGAATCTCTTCCTCCACCTCAGTGGTTCTCAAACAGTAATGCACAAGAATCTTATGCTTTACTCTACTTATGCAAAGCTTTAGTGCAGAAGAAGCTCCAGGAGAGCTTTTAACACACCGTTCTCTGGGCTCTATCCCCAGAGATTCTGATTCAATAGGTCATGGAAGGGTCCACGTATTTGTGTTTCTAAGAAGCTCACAGGTAAATCTGATGCTCTTGAATCAAGTACTGTCCAGAGGGGGCACCTCTCTGGTACCCAGTTGCTTTTCTTCCAAACCTCTATCAAGCTCAGTTCTAACTTTCTCTCCTTCTTATCAGTTCATTTTGGCCACCGAGGTGCTTGCACACCAAATGACTCAGACAAAGCTGCTGGCAGACAGGCTGGAGTGACCGGCATCCCTGCTGACAGTGCCTTTAGCATATCCTTTTACCTCAGAAATCACAGAGCCTATTTCAACTTTTACTTCACTGTCTTAAGAGGGGTGCACGTTTATCAGATTAAGTCAGCAGCTGAAATAAGATTTAAATTCATTTAATGTTCCTGTTTCCTCAATGTATATTTACTGGATCTAACAATGTGAAGTAGGATCAAAATATAAAAATTTGCCCCAAGTAGGTTCTGGCTCTGAGGCACAGTCTAGAATGTCTTAGTGGATTGAGTGTGAATTTAATAAAATGGATAGTAAATAAGTCTCCTGAAGTATTTTCGTTTCCCCTCTCAATTTGAATTGTCAGAGTATGTATAAGATAAAGAAAAAACAGCATAAAGCTAACATTATGGAATGGAGGCATGTATTATTTAAAAATATCGTATTATTTTATTGGTTATATTGTCAGCTGTGGGGAATTTTAGCCAGGATCTTGTTAGCAGTGAAACATAGGAAACAGCTATGAAGCTTGCTGAGGTAGGATTTCTCGTGTTTTTCTTCCTGAGAACAGATTAATAGGGACTTTGATGACTTGGGACTTTTCTTTCATGGTTCACAGAGTGAGAAATGCATATATAGAATAGCTGAAGAAAAAAGATTTAAAATTAGAGAAAGAGGTGATTTATTCACTGATTCATATTTACGATGGAAAAGAAGCAAAAACTCCTAAATAGCTCTTTGGTCGAAGAGGAAATAAAAAAATATAATCATCACTTACTGAGAAAATGAAGTTAATGAAAAGACTGTATAAAAATTTATCTGATTTGGTCTGATAAATCAGATTTGGTCCGAACCCTAAAATAACTGTTTTTTTTTTGTTTTTTGTATTTTAGACTTTTTTTACAGAGTAGTTTTAGATTCACAGCAGCATTGAGAAGATAGATTTCCCATATACCCTCTTCCCACACACAGTCTTCCCCATTAACATCCCCACCACAGAGGTACATTGGTCACAACTGATATCGACATGTCATTATCACCCCAAGTCCACAGTTTACGTTAGGGTTCACTCTTGGTATTGTATATCCTATGGGTTTGGACAAATGTGTACTGACACATCCACCATTATAGTATCATACAGAGTGTTTCATTACTCTAAAAATCCTCTGTGTTTCATATTCATCTCTCCTTCCCACCAACCCATAGCAGCCAGTGATCTACTGTCTCCATAGTTTTACCTTTTCCAGAATGTCATAGAGTTGGAGTCATACAGTATGTCACCTTTTCATACTGGCTTCTTTCACTTAGTAATATGCATTGAAGATTCATCCATGTCTTTTCGTGGCTTGATAGCAAATTTCTCTTTAGCACTGAGAGATATTCCATTGTCTGGATATATCACAGTTTATTTATCCATTCACCTACTGAAGAACATCTTGGTTTCCTCCAAGTTTTGGCAATTATTAATAAAGCTGCTATAAGTATCTTTGTACAGTTTGTGTGTGTGTGTATGTAGACATAAGTTTTCAGCTCCTTGGTTAAATACCCAGGAGTGCTATTACTGGATCATACTGTAAGACTATGTTTACTTTTGTAAGGAACTGCCAAATTGTCTTCCAAAGCAGCCAAACCACTTTGCATTCCCACCAGCAATGAATGTTCCTGTTACTCCACATCCTCACCAGCACTTGATGTTGTCAGTGGTCTGGATTTTAGCCATTCTAATAGGTGTATAGTGGTATTTCATTGTTTTAATTTTCATTTCCCTGATATAATGTAGAGAACATTTTCATATGCTGATTTGCCATCTGCGTATCTTCTTTGGTGAGGTGTCTGTTAATGACTTTGTCTCATTTTTTTTAAATGAGATTTTTTCTTGTTGAATTTAAGAGTTCTTGGCATATTTAAAATAACAGTACTAGGCTTCTCTGGTGGCACAGTAGTTAAGAGTCTGCCTGCCAACGCAGGGGACACGGGTTCGAGCCCTGGTCCAGGAAGATCCACATGCCGCGGAGCAACTAAGCCCATGTGCCACAACTACTGAGCCAGCACTCTAGAGCACGTGAGCCATAACTACTGAAGCCTGCATGCCACAACTACTGAAGCCCATGCACCTAGAGCCCATGATCCGCAACAAGAGAAGCCACCGCAATGAGAAGACTGTGCACCACAACGAAGAGTAGCCCCCGCTTGCTGCAACTAGAGAGAGCCCACATGCAGCAACGAAGACCCAACACAACCAAAAATAAATTAAAAATAAATAAATAGATAAATAAAATTTAGTAAAAAAATAAATAAAATAAAATAACAGTACTTTATCAGATGTGTATTTGCAAATAGTTTCTTCCAGTCTTTGGCTTGTCTTTTTATTCTCTTGACAGTGTCTTTTGCAGAACAAAAAATTTTAATGAAGTCCAACTTATCAATTGTTTCTTTCATAGACTGTGCCTTTGGCATTGTGTCTAAAGCAAAAAGCAATCACCAAACTCAAGGCCCTCTGTACTTTTTCCCATGTTATATCCTAGGAGTTTTATAATTTTGCATTTTACAAATATGTTTGTGGTCCATTTTGAGTTAACTTTTAAGAAGGTTGTAAAGTCTAGATTTATTTGTTTGTTTTTTACATGTGGGCATCCAGCTCTTCCATCGCCATTTGTTGAAAAGAACGTCTTTGCTTCATTGTGTTGCCTCTGATCCTTTGTCAAAGATAAGTTGACTATATTTATGAGGGTCTATTTGTGGGCTCTCTATCCTGTTTCATTGATTTACCTGTCTATTCTTTTGACAATACTACACAATCTTGATTACTGTAGCTTATACTAGGACTTGAAGTTGAGTAGTGTCAGTTCTTCAACTTTGCTCTTCTACTTCCATCTTGTGTTGGTTATTTTGGGTCTTTTGCCTCTCCACATAAGCTTTAGAATAAGTATATCTATATTCACAAAATAACTTGCTGGGATTTTGACTGGTATTGCATTGACTCTATAGATCAAGTTGGGAAGAACTGACATCTTGACAATATTGAGTCTTCCTTTCCATGAACATGGACTATTTCTCCATTTATTTAGTTTTTTGATTTCATTTGTCAGAGATTTGTAGTTTTCCTCAAATAGATTTTGTACATATTTGGTTAGATTTATACTAAGTGCTAAGGTAAGTGGTATTGTGTTTTTAATTTCAAAGTCCATTTGTTCATTTACTGGTATATAGGAAAGTGATTGACTTTTGTATGTTAACCTTGTATCCTAGAAGCTTACTATAATTACTTATTCATTCCAGGAGATTTTTGTTGATTCTTTTGGATTTTCTACATGGACGATCATATTATTTATGAAAAAAAAGGTTATTTCTTCCTTCCCAGTTAGTATACTCTTTAGTTCCTTTTCTTGTCATATTACATTACATGGGACTGCTTTTGTTTTTAAACAAAGAGATGAAATCAATAAACCAAGTGTTTATTCAATAAGTTAGAATAGATAAGGAGATTCTGGTCAAAGTGGAATATTTGGTGCACCACATATCCTCAACCCAAAACAATAATAGATAAAATGTAAAAAGACAAAATAGAGCAATGTTGATGGCAAAGGTTATTGGACTGTGGCTATGAGTATAACAATAGTGGGGGTTTAGCACCTATTGGGTAAAAATTCTGGAACCAGGCTCACAGCTTGAAGCCAGATGAGGGGTGAACCCTCTTTCTCATGAAAGAAGATAGAGAAATACAAATAAAGTTTCATTATAGAAGATCTTGGCCTGGGAAGGCAGCTGAACAAAGACACAGTTTCACGTCTACACCTGAGCCAAGGTACCTCCTGCGTTAATAGCATTGACAAAATAACATTGTCCCCAATATGAATATGGACTAAGAGTCCTAAAACTACCTTTCTCTAAACTGGTATTTGGAAGACAACGTAAAAATCTCTACATAGGAAGAAGTATACAGGAAAAACAACAAAGAGAAAATGAAAGCCAATTAAAAAAAAAAAAAAAAAGAAACTGAAAAATTCCCCAAACACAAGCTTACAAAAATTTATAAAATGCATAAAATATTTAAGGATAAAAAGAGAAGAAAAAAATCAAGAAGTGAAATATTAAATTACTTCAGATAAAATTATCTGGAGTTGTTTGCTAAATATTTGCAATAATCACATTTAAGATGTAAAAAGATATAGGAAGGAATGGCATCTATAAAAATGTGACCAATATTATGTTAAAAAGTAGAAAAGGTAAAAGCAGCAAGATATAAAGAAGAATCAATTAATCAATCAGTTAGAAATATAACTATTTTAAAAAGGTAGATGGGAAGGATTTTAGACAAGACACCATTGAATAGTGAAGCAGTGAACAGAAGTTTGTACTGAGAGATTGTCCCAGAGTGCTGCTGAGAGAGCTGGAGGCCAGACTGTGAGATAATAGTAATGGGACCTGGAAAATGGACAGAGAATACACCATATGGATATGATGAGAGTTCCAGAATAAGGAAATAGAAGGAATGATGAGGACACAATATTTTAAGCATTGAAACAAAACCACTTGAGACCTGAGATCCAGAGAGCAGCCCAAGCTCTCCAAGCTAGATAAAAAAACAAATCCAGGGCTTCCCTGGTGGCGCAGTGGTTGAGAGTCCGCCTGCCGATGCAGGGGACGCGGGTTCGTGTCCCGGTCTGGGAAGATCCCACATGCCGCGGAGCGGCTGGGCCCGTGAGCCATGGCCGCTGAGCCTGCGCGTCCGGAGCCTGTGCTCCGCAGCGGGAGAGGCCACAACGGTGAGAGGCCCAAGTACCGCAAAAAAAAAACAAAAAAAAAAACCAAATCCACATCCAGACACATAACCTACTGCAGAATATAAGACGGTAAAGAAAATCTAATATGCATCCTGAGGGCAATGACCAATAGTCTACTGATGGCAATTGTAGGCTTGGTAAACAGGGATCCTATTTTCAGTGTGCTGATGTAGCTACTTTTACCTGTATGCTGGACAAGCCCAGATGGGAGGATGACATAATTGCAAGTTTTCTTGCTCTTCCAACTCCTTTAAAATATTGTCAGTGAGGGAAGTCACTTCTCTCTCTCAAAGTGAGCAGACCCATGATGCTTCTGAGTACTCTTAGGTTAATAAAGTTTTATGAGCACTTTAAGATGTGAAATACATTCAAACCAAGACATCCAGTTCCATCCCACAGTTAAAGTTCCTAATTCCCCTTCATTCAAAATTACTCTGAAGTTGCTGGAGAGGGGAGGTCAGGGAGGGGAACAGGAAAATTTCCCTGGACTTGATCAGAGCTGGCTCTGCACTTTCTGGGCCTGAGTAATGTTGGAAGCTGGCTTGATTTGCATGGGCCTGACCCACATGACCTGTGTTGTTCTTTACCCTCTGGCCTCTGGCCTCTAAGAATCCAGTGATCCACCTCCAGCTTCTGGTGCTGAGACCCCCTGCCCACTGGAAACCAGACCTCAGAGGACTCACACCAGTGCTCTCAGGGTGCCGCCCACATTTGGTCCATGGGTTAAGTGCATGCTCCCCTTTGTCCTGACAAACGCTGGGGGTGCTGGCTGGTCCCACCACAGTCCCCTCTCCCTCCGCAGCTAGACGGCTGTCTCGAGCTCTTCAGATTTCACAGGCAGGATTCAGAAGCCGGTTCGCCGTGTCCACCATACTTCACAGCCCACATATGAAACTCCCCACGTCACCCAACTGGAACTCGATCTGAGGAGTTGGCACCACTGACCCCCACCATTGCCGGGGGTATGGGGGGAGGACACAGTGAAGCTCCTCCCCACTGTTTCTCATGTGATATTTTAAAGGTTGTCCAACCATTGCTGAGCTGTTTCCTGTAAAATTGTTCACATCTTAAAGGGTTATCTGTCTTAGAACCCACTTTGTACATTGGTACCTTGAATTTTCCTACTAAATATCCTATTATACCAACTAAATTATCATTCAGGGTAACTTAGACATTTTTAGATATAAAAAGACTAAGAGGTTTGACAGTTGCTAAAACATATCGAGATGTATTTCTGTAAGAAGAAAAATGAGCTTGGAGGGAAGGTATGGATATAATTTGTACAGAAATTATTTAACTATGAGACTATATTTACTATTACATTTATTTATAGTTTTTGTTTTATCAAAATCATGCAGGCACATAATTTAAGGAGTCAGATAATTCTATAGGGCCTTTTAAAAAATCCAACAGTTTCCAACCCTTCTAGCCCCCAAGATCCCTCTGTCCATCTTATCCAGTCCCATTATTTAAAAAAATCAAATCTACACCATGAACTTACCAATGGAAGTGTCCAGTGCAGACCACTCCCCTGAGCTCTGGACACGTGTATGTGGCTGCCTGCCTGAGCACAGCACTTGGAAACCTAACAGGCATCGCAGATTAGTAGGATTCAATTGAACTCTGGATTTTCATCTCCAAACCTGCATCCCACTCCATATTCCTCACATCTGTAAAAGAGAACTTTAGGATTCCAGATGATCAGACCAAAATAAAAATCTCTCTCTTTACAAATCCTACCTCAAATCCATCAGCATATCCTGTTGGCTCTATCTTCAAAATAGTCCCAGAATCTCACCATTTCTGTCACATCCTCATGGATCTCACTATTCTACTCTTGTCCACTCATATCGCCCTCCCTGCCATCCCTCGAGCATTTCCTGTTTCCCTTAGCAGGTGCTGTTCCTTCAGCCTCAATGCTGTTCCACCTGGAGAGAATTCTGGCTGCCTCCACACTCCTTTCAGGCCTCTGCTTACCTGGTGCCTCATCAGTGAGCCTTTTCCTGACCACTTGATGCATAGGGTCACTTCTCCTGGCACTGTCCTTTTATCTCCTCTTGTGTACTTCACTTGTATTCAATATCTACCACCATTTCACTCTCTCCCACTCATTATCTCTCTGTCTCTTTGTCTCTGTCCCTGTTTCTACACACACACTCTCTCTCTCACACACACATCTTGTTCATTTGTTTTTGTTTATTAGTTTATGAAATATCTTCTTTCCCTAGAATGTAAGTTCCATGAGAGCAGAGACTTTATTTTACTGCTGGACCTAGAATAATGCTTGTCACATAGTAGGGCTTCAAGATATTCATTCTTTAGTCTAGTTTTTTTTTTTTTACTGAGTTATGAAATACATGCAGTAAGGTGTGTGAGTCTTGTGTACAGCTTACTGAATTTTTACATATGCACAGAACCACACAGAACCACCGCCAAGATACAGAGCATGTCTGTCACTCCAGAAGATTCCCTTGGCCCTTTCCACTCAATACTCCCTCCAGGAGGTACTGCTGATCTGACGTCTGTCACCATGTGTTAGTTTTGCCTGTTTTTGAACTGCGCACACATGAACCACACGTTTTGAAGTCCTTTATGTCTGCCTTCTTTTGCTCAATATGATGTCTGTGTGATTCATCCATGTTGTTGCTCTACTACTAGTTCGCTCTTTTATTTTCATTGCTGGGATGTATTCTATTGCATGAATAGACAACAATATATTCATTGGTTTTCTGGTTGGTGAAAATTTGGGCTGTTCCAGTTCTTGGCAAATGTGCATGTCTTCTGGTGGACACACTCATGTCTCTTGGGTATATGTCTAGGAGGGCAGGGCGATGTCATGGACTTCAGTAGATACTGCCAAACAGTTTTCTAAAGTAATTGTACCATTTTACACCCCCACCAGCAATAACTACTGGTTATTTCCCCCTCATTTTTCTACCCTCACTCTTTCAGGAAAGGGAAATTCCTTGTCTGATTGGAAGTCATCACTTTAACGTTGTAGGAGCTAAACAATCTTGTATCCAGACCAAATTCAATCTAACATCTTCAGAACTAACTCCCTCACTATGGATGCCAGCCCATTACAAGAGGGCCAGAGCATAGATGACTTTTGTCTCCTATTTTTCTACAAAATTGTCAACTGATTCCAGTCAAGGTCTATTGTTCCATGAGTATGTGATCTACCAGAAATCAAGGCATCTATTTCATCTATTGATACCTGTTTTGGGTTGAATTGTGTCCCTCAAAGACATGATTCAGTCCTAACCCCTGTGCTTGTGAATATGATTTTATTTGGAAATTAATTTTTTATAGCTGTAATCAAGTTAGGATGAGGTCATAATGAATTGGGGTGGGCCCTAATCCACTGACTGGTGCCCTTATAAGAAGGAGAGATTTGGACACAGACACACAGAGTGCCATGGGTGATGGTTGATTTTAGGTGTCAAGTTGACTGGGCCACAGGGTGCTCAGGTATTTGATCAAACATTATTCTGGGGTGTCTGTGAGGGTGTTTTGGATGAGATTAACATTTAGGTAGGTAGGCTGAGTAACGTATTGCCCTCCCCAATGCAGGTGAGCCTCGCCCAATCAGCTGAGGCCCTGACTAGAACTAAAAGGCTGTCCCTCACCGAGTAAGGGGGAATTTTTCTTGCCTGATTGCCTGGAATTGGCACATTGGATTTTTTCCTGCCTTCAGACCTAAACTGAAAGTTAGGCTGTTTTGAGTCTCAAGCCTGCCAGCCTTTAGTCGATGGACTACACCATCGACTCTCCTGGGTCTCCTTGCCAGCCTCTATAATTATAGGAACGAATTCCTTATAATAAGTCCCTTTATGCATATATATCCTGTTGGTTCTGTTTCTCTGGAGGACTCTGACTACTGCACCATGTAAGGATGGAGTCAGAGATTGCAGGGGTGCCTCTACAAGCAAAGGGATGCCAAGCAAAGGGATGCCAACAATATTGGCAATCACTAGAAACTGGGAGAGAGGCGTGGACCAAACCCTTCTTCAGGGGCTCAGAACCCCCAGAGAGAACCAGCCCTGCCACACCTGGATGTCAACCACCTAGGCTCCAGAACAATGAGAGAATACATGTCTGTTGTTTCAAGCCCTGGTTTGTGACCCTGTGTTACTGCAACCCTAGGAAACCAATACAGTGCCTTTGCCCAGTGAGTCCCTGTTGATAGTTTGATCATCAGAGCCCACAGATGAAAAATAGAAAGTTCAGGGCTTTTTTTTCCCCTTGAACTATGTGAATTTTCTACCAGGTATTTTTTTTTTTAGTATTTATTTACTTATTTGGTTGCACTGGATCTTAGTTACGGCAGGTGAGCTCCTTAGTTGCAGCTTGCTGGCTTCTTAGTTGCAGCACATGGGCTCCTTAGTTGTGGCTCTAGGGCTCCTTAGTTGTGGCATGCATGTGGGATCTAGTTCCCTGACCAGGGATTGAACCTAGTTCCCTGTGTTAGGAGCGTGGAGTCTTAACCACTGTGCCACCAGGGAAGTCCCTCTACCAGGTATTTGACCATAGAAGCATCTTAGTAGGTGTCTTATCACATGAGCCACATTAGCAGGTATTGTAGAGGTCCTCACTGTGAGAGACCTTCTGGTTCAAGACGTTCTCAGCCCTCTTGCTTGGTGGTTGCTGCTGCAGAGAGAATCCAGCAGCCGGATGGCAGTACCTACCCCACAGCAGCACCTGCATAAAGCCAGCCCCAGCCAGTGGGTGCTGGTCCAGCCGTGGAATGTGGAGTTGGTGGTGTAGTAATGGGGGAATCTTCTCCTAAAACCACTAGTTATATTCTAAGTGGAGAATCACCACTCGAGTGCTGTGATTCTATTTATTTTTAATTTTTTTCTTCCAGTTTTATTGAGATATAGTTTACATACAGCAATGTATAAGTTTAAGGTGTACAGCATAATGATTTGACGTGAATACATCATGAAATGATGGTCACAAGTTTTGTGAACATCCATCATCTCATATAGATACAATATTAAAGAAGTAGAAAAATATTTTTCCTTGTGATGAGCATGTGGGATCTTTCTGGACCGGGGCATGAACCCGTGTCCCCTGCATCGGCAGGCGGACTCTCAACCACTGTGTCACCAGGGAAGCCCAGGATTTATTCTTTTGACAACTTTTACATATAGCATACAGCAGTGTTAATTATATTTATTATGTTGTACTTATTTATCTTATAACTGGAAGTTTGTACCTTGTGACTGCTTTCATCCAATTCCCCCTCCCCACAACCTCTGCCTCTGGTGATCACAAGTCTGATCTCTTTCTCTGTGAGGTTGCTTGTTTGTTTGTTTTTGAAGTATAATTGACCTATAACACTATGTTAGTTTCTGTTATAAAGCATAGTGATTCGATATTTCTATACGTTTCACAATGACCACATGGTAAGTCTAGTTACCATCTGCCACCATACAAAGATATTCTATCGCTATTGACTATATTCTCCACATGACACATTTCATATCTGTGACTCATTTATTTTTCAGCTGCAAGTTTATACCTCTTAATCTCCCTCACCTATTTCTCTTCTCTTTTCCCTCCTCTCTGGAAACCACTTGTTAGTTCTCTGTATCCATGACTCTGTTTCTGTTTTGTTATGTTTGTGCATTTGTTTTGTTTATTACATTCTACATGTAAGTGAGATCATACAGTATTTGTCTTTCTCTGTCTGAATTATGTCACTTAGCATAATACCCTCTAGGTCCATCCATGTTGTCACAAATGGCATTATTTCATTCTTTTTAATGGCTGAGTAATATTCCATTGTATATATATACCACACCATCTTTATCGATTCATCTATTAATGGACACTTAGGTTGCTTCCATACCTTGGCTATTATAAATAATGCAGCAATGAACATAGGGGCACACATATCTTTTCTAATTAGTGTTTTCATTTCCTTTGGGTAAATACCTAGGAGTGGAATTGCAGGATCATACAGTAGTTCTATTTGTAATTTTTTGAGGTATCTCCGTATGATTTTCCAAAGTGGCTGAACCAATTTACATTCCCACCAACAGTGCACAAAGGTTCCCTTTTCTCCACATCCTCACTAACACTTGTTATTTGTTGTTTTTTGATAACAGCCATTCTGACAGATGTGAGGTGATATCTCATGGTGGTTTTGATTTGCTTTTCCTGATAACAAGTGATGGTGAGCATCGTTTCACGTGCCTGTGGGCCATCTGTATGTCTTCTTTGGAGAAATGTCTCTTCATTTTTCAGTCGGGTTGTTTCTTTTTTTGATGTTGAGTTGTATGAATTCTTTGTATTAGATTTTGGATATTAACCCCTTATCGGATATATTGTTGGCTGTGATTCTATTTGATACACACTTGTAGCTCCTTGCAGTCCTGCAGGTGGCCCTCCGGGGTGTCTGGTAGCCTTGCCAGCAGCCTGGCCCTGTCAACCTGCCATCCCGGTTCCGCTTACGCTCTGCACGGTCAGGCCCAGAGGTCCTAAATGGATTTGGGTCCCACTCTTGATTTTGGAGGCAGTACTGGAAAGATAGCTATCCCAGGGGAGAACAACAGTAGAACATAGATCAATGAGGGAAAAGCAAGCACAAAGGAGACAGATGAAAGCAAAACGAGGAGCTCTGCTGCAGTGCCCTGATGATCTTGCTGTCTCCACACGGTCACACGGGAAGGGAGGCTTAGCCACGGCCAGACTCATGACTTGCGGGACGCCGCGTAACAGCTCTGGAGCACAGGGAGACACACAGCCCTAAGCAGCTGTCAAAGGCAGTTGTCTGTCTCCCTCCCTACCTCGCGGGAGGTGCCTGGCATCTGCACCCCGGTGTCACTAAAGCGCTGGAATTCCTCCGCATGCCCCTTGGGTACAGCTGCAGCTATAAACCACGTGGCTGCAGTTAGAATTGGCTCTTCGGCGGCCAGTGACCCGCATGCTGCTTGTCATCTGGACCCTCTGGTTCAGTGTCATCCGTGGAACTAAGGACGTGGGGAACTGACACCAGGCTGTTTGGTTTCTGCTGTAAGTGATAAACCGTGCGAATCCACGCAGGCAGGTGGACCTAGCAGGTACAAGGAGTGATGCTTGCAGCTCTGTTCATCCCTGGTGACTGCCTGCGGTCTGCTGACTGCATGTTATCAGTGGAAGAAACATAATCTCCCGAAGCAGAAATAAAGTTCTGATAAGTGCATTGGACGACTTACTCCACTGCTCTGACACTTAACTTTCTCTTTTGCCAAATGGGGATTGTAATACCTATTTTTCAGAGTGGCTGTGAGAAGAGCATGAGAGACTAAATTTACTGGGTTTAGAATAAATTCATAAAATCAAAGTCCTCTACCTGGAAGTAGACAATCAAATGATGTGAGATTGTTTTGTGCTAAAACATTTTCTTAAAACACTATAAACTTTGAAGTGAGCTATGATAATCTAGTTTCAATATAATTACATCCGTTGGGTGTTTATATCATTTTTATACTATATTTTTTGCTATTAAGTGCAAGATTCTCAGCTATTGTTCTAATTAGTATTTTTGGTTATTATTTAGGATCATATTCTCTCATGTTTTGTTCATTATTTGTAAACCTCTATACAGTTTTGTGTGAAATATTTTAATCTTTTCCCACATATCTAATGGGATGTTAATATAAAGATCAATTAAAAATATAAAATTACATTTAAAAAATATGATTCTTTCCCAATTGTAATATTAAAAATGTTTTCTAATCTGTTGCTTTTTAGGTTGTTTTGTTTTCTTCCTTCTGTAGCTTGTAAATATTTTATGTTCAAATACACTAGTTTATCCAACTGTGATTTCTTCTACTGCTTCAAAGCTGAGATTGCTCTCATGATACAGATCTGGTAAATATTCTATTACTTGAAGATTTTCTTTTTAGATTTTTAAAGTTTTATTTTTGTTTGATTTGGAAGTTATCTTATTTGGATGTACCTTAAATATTTTTACACAGTTGATAGGCATTAAAAATATTATCATATCAATGATATTTCAATATATACTTGTTCTTGACCCTTTTGATCAAGTCATGTGTTTTAATTTACAGTTACACTATTCATGTTCTCTCCACTTGTTTTTCTTTGTTGCTAGTATCTGAGATCAAACATTTTCCTATTGTTTGTTCACTGTATTTATTTGACCTATTTAAAAAATAAAGGGCATTGCTTTTTATCCCAGTTACAAAAAATAATAGATTCTCATTTATAGATGTGCAAAAAATACAAAAAAGTAAAAATAAGAAAAACTCATAATCTAAAACATAATCCTTTTTTAACATTTGTTATATTTCAATTTTTATTATATGTATTTTTAGTTTATGAAGTTCCAAAATATATAAGATTGGAGCAATACTTTACCTCCTCATAGAGTTGTGAGGATTGAACAAAATTAAAAGTATGAAGCATCAAGCAGTGTTCAACATACAGTATTTAATGAATATTAGCTATTATTTTTTTATTTACATGGTTGTAAAATTTTGCACTTTGTTTAACTTTATATAAGACTCTACTTTTCCCCATTCAGATATAAATATTTTAAATCAAAAATTTTAAACACAGTTTTAACTGGGTTTATAGTATTTCCGTCATATGTGAATATGTCTGTGTATGTTTGTGTGTGTGTGTGTGATTCAACCTGCCATTTTCCTGTTATATATTTTTGGTTTTTCCTGTTAGTATATTTTGGTTTGCACTGTGAGAAAGCATTATCTGTTTTGGAATTGGGTGCTTAGTGTAGAAATCTAGAGCTGAAGTTGTTCAATCAATGACTAGGAATGATGGGTGTGTATATAGATGTATATGTCTGTGCTTATGCACACAAACACATACATGCACATACACACACAATGTATATATATACATTCAAAAGGTCTCATTCCAATTTTTACTCCAAAGAATTTTAAGTTACTGTTTCATTTCAATTTGTCCATATATTGTCTTATTCTTTATTTTACTAATTTTACACTGCTTTTCTTTTTTGCTCCTATCTGAGATTGGGCATTTTCCCATGTGCTTGTTTACTATATCATATTCTTATAAAATATGAATCACTAGATTATGTCTTTTGCCTATTTATCTAATTTCTTTCATCATTTCATGGTCTCTGAATATAGCAAGTTCTGTCTCCAAGGGTCTAATAATGTCCTACTCCATTTCCTTTTGTAATATTTCTATGTAATCCTTATACTTTCTTCATTATGAAAGTGCTGGTAGAGAAATTTGGAAATCACTGATATGTGAAAAGATGCAAAAATAAAAAAACCCCATATAGTCCAATAATAATAATAAATATGTTGATATTTTTCCAAAAAATTCTATTCATTTTTCTTTGCATATTTGAGTTTTATACATTATTTTTATGCATTGCTAATATTATTCTATAAATGAGTCTAATTTCATAAAAACTATCTGCAAATCTCATTATCACATAGGTGTATTATAATTACTTTAACACTTAATTTAAATATTCATTTTCTCACAATTTTTGCTTTTGCAAATAATAATGTATCTTATTATGTAGATATTGTTCATGTTTCTAATAATTTCCATTGTGAAATATGTTTAAATGTATAATTATTTGGTAAAATTTTTCAGTACTTTCAAGGCTCTTAAAACATAAGGCAAGTTGCTTTTAAGGACTTGGTCTATGTCAGCATCCATTTCTTGTGTTTGATCTTTTGTGGGTCACTTTCAACCTGGAGTCTCATGTTTTTTAATTTTGGAAAAGGTGGTACCAATATATTTATTTAAATTTATTTTAAATTATTCATAATTCTAGATGGAGAAAAGTGAGGAAACACAGACTTCTTGTAATAGAGCTCAATGAATTATACTTTAACTCATTAATGTGCTAGTATATTTTAACAACTGGCTTTCTGAATAAGAAAAAAGTATGCATTATCTATGTACAAAAGTTTATTATAGATTCTATTGCTATAAAGGATGTGTAGCATTAATTTACAAATAATAATAGAGTGTCCAATATTCTTTATTGTAAATTCCAGATAGTCAATTGACTGTCACAGAAGGCTTTCACTGATAATTTGCCGAACTATTGTGTCAGCAGCCAATTTACGTTTGCAGTTGACAAGTGAGCATAGTTGTGATTTGAATGTTGGTTGATCAGTTTTCATTTGTGTTAACAAGTAAGTCAAATGTGAAACAGTGAAGTTGTGTGCTGGAACTGCCCTCATGGGGGTTTCTTTGAAGGATTAAATAGTAGTTTTCAAATACTGGATGAATATTTCTTAAGACATTTTGTGCTGTTTACAATACAGCAGCTACAGACAGGGCAAAATTTAACTTTTCATTCTTAACATGTTATTCATCAATTTATGATGTTTAGACAATAAAAATGCCATAAATCAAGCTCTGAAATGAAGCATGTGCTAATTTCCATGCTGTGAATACTTTCACCAGGGCCAGTTTAGACCGTCAACGTGATGTCAGGAGTGAGGAGCCGGGCAGAGATGCTCTGTAGCAGAATTTCTGTCATCAAGTCAGGCAGACATAAATAATCCCAAAGTGTACCAGGAGTAAAGCATACCAATAGTAAAATAACTAGGAAGTGATGAGTTCTAAGTAGTTATTACCTTTTAAGTATAATTTACTTACGTGTAAGTTTAAATAATTCACCCTTTAATAATGGCTGTTTACTAACTGGCATGCCAGATTCTGGAAAATGTAAAATGTAAAATTATGAAAATGTAAATATAAACTTGAAAGTGTAAATCATGAAAATGAACCATTACAAGGCGGCTCTAGCATAGCTGCTTAACCCCAAATGTAATGAAAAATTCATCTGCCTGCAGTTCAAGTAAAAGTGTTGTAATGTCTTATAAAAAACAGTGGTACTTCATCTTACCTCTTCCCTCCACTCAGACCTGTTCCCAAGATGCAATCCACTTCAACTCCTCTAGCTGATTCCACTGGTATTTTTTATTTTTTTAATTTTTATTAAAAAATTTTTTTTATTGGAGTATAGTTGCTTTGCAATACTGTGTTAGTTTATACTGTATAGCAAAGTGAAACAGCTATACGTATACACATATCCCCTCTTTTTTAGATTTCCTTCCCATTTAGGTCACCACAGAACATTGAGTAGAGATCCTTGTGCTATACAGTAGGTTCTCATTAGTTATCTGTTTTATACATAGTTGTGTATATATGTCAATCCCAATCTCCCAATTCATCCCACCCCTTCTTCCCCCTTGATATCCATACGTTTGTTCTCTACGTCTGTGTCTCTATTTCTGCTTTGTAAATAAGATAGTCTATACCAATTTTTCAAATTCCATATATATGAGTTAATATACAATATTTGTTTTTCTCTTTCTGACTTACTTCACTCTGTATGACAGTCTCTACGTCCATCCATGTCTCTAAAAATGGCACTATTTCATTCCTTTTTACCGCTGAGTAATATTCCATTTTATATATGTGCCACATCTTCTTTATCCATTCCTTTGTGGATGGACACTTAGGCTGCTTCCACTGGTGTTTTTTAAAAAATACTTTATTCTTTTCCTTTGTTTATTCATATTAGATCTAACGTGTGGACTTCATGTATTGCTCTCCTACATGCCACATCACCTAACATAGTTACATTATAATTTATGGTTAAATCAACATCAATATTATATTACAAATATTATTAAAAAATGAAAAAATAAAAAAGTACTTTTGAGCCATATGGTTAAAAATTTCTCCTTTCTTATAAAATCCTTAACATATTGTTAATGTTAATTGTTAATTGTTAATGTTAATTGTTAATTACCCTTCACTTCTGATTGATGAATTGATTTCTTTACCTATTTATTTCTACCTAATTTTCTCCCACATATGCTAATATCTTTACTCCATGTATATTAATAGTATTTTTTGTACATGTAATAATATCAGTTTTTTATTTTATTTTATTTTATTTTATTTTAATTTCCCTGTACACTTCTAAAACAACCACACTTCAGGATCTCCTAGTTAGTTTCCACTGGTCAGGAGCACAGTGGTGGCTCCTTTTAGGGTCTCCCAGGCTGCAGTCAAGGTGTTGGTTGGGCTGTGTTCCTTTCTAGAGCTTGGGGTCCTGTCTAAGCTCACATGGCTGCTGGCAGAATTCAGTTATGAGGCTGTGTGTGTTTTACTGGGATTTTTCTCTCTTTGGTATATCTTTCTTGTTTTTAAATAATTTCACTTGGTAGTTAGCAAAATATATATTATCTAGAAGTTTTCTTTATTGTGCTCCTAATTTATCCCTTTTCTTAGTTAACTTTCCTCTCACTGTTGTGGCCTCTCCCATCGCGGAGCACAGGCTCTGGACGTGCAGGCTCAGCGGCCATGGCTCACGGACCCAGCCGCTCCGCAGCACATGGGATCCTCCCGGACCGGGGCACAAACCCATGTCCCCTGCATCGGCAGGCGGACTCTCAACCACTGCGCCACCAGGGAAGCCCCTTAGTTAACATTTTACTATTTCACCTATAGTTCAGAGGTATCCTTGACTCCTACTTATTACCGGTAGAACAATTAATCATCTTATTCTGCCTTCCCCTCTCTCTTTCCATTTTAGCCACATTCTTTCTACTTTGTTAAAACATATGACATTAACACACCATTCTTCCACCGGAAGACTTAACTCCCCTTCCTATCTCTTCTTTCTCTTCTCTAGCATGTCTCCAAGAGGCACCACCCTTTTCCATGAAGCTGATTCTCCCACGGAAGCGCTGATTCTTTATGGCTACCGTTCTAGTCCCAGTCATTCTAAGCCTTTCTCTGTGGTTTATCAGGTCCTGACAGTGCTCAGTACTTTGTCACTGCTTTTGGTGATTTGTTCTGCTTTTCTGCATCCCCCATGCTCCTCTCTGCTTGTACACATTCTCTTATCACCCCTTCCATGCTTTCACACTCGAAGGCTTGGTGGTGGTGGAATTTGGAATTTGGTCTGAAGGTTGTGGCAATCTCTGTTTCCTAGTGCTGCTGAAGGTGTAGCTCCTGTGTGCTTTTAATTGCTCATGTGTGGGAGGGGGTGTGGGAAGATTTGAAATTGGGCAGCTGCCGTTTTCCTACAGAACTGAAAGTTGAATCAAAATGGTATTATTTGTTCAGTAATGTCCTCTCCACTGTCTAAATAAGTCCCTGATTTTCTGCCTTTGATAATTTTAGTCTCTGTTGTTGTTTTGATCTGCTTTCTGGGAGTTTCTTAGACTTCCTTGTCAATCCCTTTGTTTTAGTCAAGTTCAAGCTACTGTAACAAAAATACCATAGACTGGGCAGCTTAAACAGAAAACTCAGTTTCTCACTGTTCTGGAAACTGGCGTCCAAGATCATGTTGCTGGCAGACTGGCAGATCTGGTATTTGATGGTCAATCTCTTTGTGGTTTGCAGACAGCCATCTTCTTGCTGTGTCCTCACATGGTGGGGTGGGGGGAGAAATAAGGCTTTGGTCTTCTTCATCTTATCAGGACACTAATCTAAACCCCCTCATGGCCTCATGTAAACCTAATTTCCTCCCAAAGCCACATCTCCTAGGACCATCATATTGGGGCTTAAGGCTTCAACCTATGAGTTTTGGGAGGATATAAACCTTCAGTCCATAGCATTGAATTCTTTGTTTTACCTATCATGTTTTCAATTTTAAATAGTTTTGCCTTGCTTTTTCTTTTTATCATAGCATCTGGTTCTTCTTTCATGTTTATAGTATATTTTTGTATCTCTCTGAGAGTAATTATAGCTTTTTGGAAGTTTTCGCCTTGATCCCTGAGTTGTGTTTGTTTTTCTGTTTTTCTATTTCTGTCTCTAGCCATTAAATTCTAGTGCAACCATGATCATTTCTTGCCTGAATTAAGGCAATTGCCTCTGTATCCATCAAGGTCTAACAGGGCGATAATAATTACTCTAAGTATTTCAAATAGAGGGCCTTTTATACAGGAAATTGCTTTCATAGCGATGACTGAGAAGGTGAATGGGATTGTGGGGAAATGCCTTAAGGGCTGCAGGCACAAATAGGTGAGATGATGCTTCCAGACTCTGAAAGCCAGTGTAGTAAGAAAGACCTAGAATCATGCAGGATCTGAACGGTGGATTCTGGCTGCCTGGAAGAGACAAAGAGGGAGAGGAAGACCTAGCTTCTCCCTCGGCCTGTCCCCGTCTTTCCTGGAGCCTCTCTGGCTAAACCTGCCAGGGAGCAGCAAAGCTAAACCTAACTGAAATCCTGAGCAGCTACAAAGCCCAGGCCTCCCAGCCATCCCTCTTAGGATAGAGAGCAGAACAAAGAATATCAGTGAACCAACCTGGGAGAGAAGAGAGTCTGTCCCCACACACTGGCAAGAAGGAGCCTTCGAACATGCAAGTCTGATCCTCTCTGTCCTCTGCTTAAATCTCTCGAGTGGCTTTGCAGCGATTTCAAGAACAGCAGAGTGGTTTAGCACCGCCCAAAAAGCCAGATGCCCGGGGCCCAACTCGTCCTCACACTCACCTTCCTCTTGCCTTGCTGGCCTGCTTGTAGCTCCTTGAATCCCTCATACAAAACATACTCCTTCTGTGCTGTGCCTGCTTTATTCTCCCTGTACCTCTCTCTCTCCAGCTGCCATTTTATCTTTTTGTTGGTTCACTTTGGGGGGACAAGAATATAAGCTACATCAAAGGAGGAACTTTATTTATTGCTTTCTCCACAGCACCTAGAATATCGTAGGTAACCACTTAATGCTTGTTGGATGAACGAGTTCATTAGGCAATTATTCATCGAGCATAGGGAACAAGGCCAATGCCGGGGGCACGCAGGCATTGTGCAAGGACCTTCCGCTGCATTATTCTCCCACACTCAAGAAAGCAGGGACGTGAGGGGTGTCCTGACTGTATTTTTTCAAAACTTATAAAATTTATTGAAGTGGAAACCTACAGGCTTATCTCTCTCTGGTATTGCTCCCAGAGGATTCAATTTCAAAAAGCAGTCAGCAAAAATTCCCAAAACATTCCTACAGAAAGAATAAATACTCTCAAAATGCAGAAATAAGAGAGAAAAGAAACCAATTAGCTGAATGAACAATAGAGATCATTTGCCCAAAACCTGCCTCAACCATTTTGTGAGCTGATCATGAAAAATTTACTTTGAATTTTATTTCTTATATGTGTTGCATAAATTAGGAAGAGGGAGAGTAATCCATGGTGTAGCTGGCTTCACTACAAACTTTCTGCAAAGCACACAGAAAAATAAGTTCTAGAAAAACAAGCCAGCAAGTTCACAAAAGTCACTGCCAGAGAGGTCAATTACTCTGAGAAAGTTACGGTTTGCAATTTTTGTTTCTTTCTCTTTTGCTCTTGTTTTCTCATGTTATACTTCACCACAGAACTCCTTCAGTGTATCTACACACACTCACACACACAGCCATGCCCTCATAGGTTTTGCTGTCTCCCCAGCACTCAGAACCGTGCCTTCCCCCCAAAATGAGTTGGGTTACTAAGAGAGGGGTGATAAGCAGTGTCAGTCAGAAGACTGACAATAGCATTAGCCTTCTGCTGAGCCTGGACCCTCTGCTGCCCAGGACCAAATGCCCTGGTGTTTAGCACAATTTGCCCGCCTGTTTTCCTACTTCCCACACATGAGTGTTCTGTAAAGGGCCTCTGGTAGCTGCCTGCATGGTGACTTCAGCCATGGGGAATTTTCTCATAACGCTGAACTTCAAAAAAGAAGAAAGAGATTTTCTCTTCCGTTTCTCATAAGAACTCTCTTGGCCCCTTTACAGATTTGCCCGTTCTTCTTTTACATTGTTATGAGTGAGATTTTCCTAAAACATTTTAGAGCTATTTCTTAGTCTGTGCTAAACCAGAAACAAAATGTCTGTTCCAATGTTCCTCTAAAACAAGAACCTGAATTACATCTAAATAATGACAAGGGAAATGCAACTGATTCTTCTCGACGCGATTAAGTGTCTCATGCACAACAAATACAGGTGGATTTTGACTTTCTCATGCAAAAAAGTTACAATTTACTGAGCCTCTGTTACATATACACATACACACACACAGACATATATTTATTTTACAAAAAGTCAATCATACTATTTTTAATGTTTCATGAACCAGTTAACCTGATTTTTGTAAAATTAGCAATGTACATGATGTGTTTTTCTATATAATAACCTTGATCTATAGCATAATTTTAATGTCATAATATTGTATTCTATAAATGTGCCATAATTTATTTGAACAATTTTCTATTTTTGGAAACACAGCTTGTTTCATTTTTTTACAATAATGAATAGTATTGCTATGACCAGTCTTATACAAACATCTTTTAAAATAACTCCAATTATTTTCTTTAAAAAAATTAGTAAGGGTGAAATTACACCAGAGAATTCTGGGAAGAGGGTGGAGTAGGAAGCACCAGAATCTGTCTTCCCACCTAGACAACAACTGCATTGGCAGAATCTGTTTGATGTAACTACTGTGGAAGTCTGGAGTCTATTAAAGGTTTTCACCTTCCAAGGGAAGACTTGGACCAGAAAGCACAGTTAATATTAGTCAATTTCAGTGCTTAGCACAGTAGCAGTCACCCATGCCCCCTCCCCAACCACATGGCAGGCAGCTGTGCGCACATTCCTGAAGCAGCTTGCACACAGCTTGCAAGAGCCAGGGGTGGCGAAAAGGACCCTGTCCACAGACATCAGGTGTCTGTGCTCTGATGGCTGATTGCTCCTTCTGATCACAGAGGTAAAGAAAAAGAGGGGGCAGCCATTTGTTGTATCTCCCACCACTGTTGTGAGCACCTTCTCTTACTGAAGTGAATTCCAGAATATTTAAAGACCAGAACCCTTTCCACTCTACCCTATCATTTCTAAGAACCTATCATTTGTAAGAACCTATCACCCTAT
Source organism: Grampus griseus (assembly GCF_964374135.1). Classification (NCBI taxonomy): domain Eukaryota; kingdom Metazoa; phylum Chordata; class Mammalia; order Artiodactyla; family Delphinidae; genus Grampus; species Grampus griseus. The sequence goes on from NC_139003.1 coordinate 99,443,739, forward strand.
CATTCAAAAGAACCTGCATGTACAAGAAAAATTAGAAAGTAACTATGCATGCCCAGAAAGGCTAAGAGAAGACCTTGAGTTTACACCTCAGACTGATCCTCAGCACAGAGACAACCAACAGCAATTAAATAACAAAAACAATAACAAATAACAATGAGCTAGGAGAAGGCAAAGAATCTGATTTCCAGGGTTACATTATTAGATTCAAACGTCCAGTTTTCAACAAAAATATCACAAGGCATACAAAGAAATAGGAAAATATGGCTCACTCGAAGGAAAAAAATAAATCAGTAGAAACTGTTCCTGAAAAAAATCCCGATGGCAGATCTATTTAGGTAAAAACTTTAAAACAATTACCTTAAAGATGCTCAGAGAACTAAAGGAAGATATGAGAACATCGAGAAAATAATGTAGGAACAAAATGGAAATATCACTGAAGAGATAGAAAACTTAAAAAGAAACCCCAAACAAATTCTGGAGCTGAAAAATACAATAACTGAAATGACAAATTCACTAGAGGGATTCAAAGACAGATTTGAGCAGACAGAAGACAAAAGCCAGTGAACTTGAAGGTAAGACAATAAAATTGATTAAATCTGGGGAACAGAAAGAAAGAAGATTGAAAAAATGTTAACAGGGCCTGAGGGAGCTGCAGAACATTATCAAGGGCACCAACAGACATGTTGTCGTAGTCTCTGAAGGAGAGGAGAAAAAAGAACAGAGAGAATATGTGAAGAAATAATGCAAGATAACTTCCCAAATTTTATGAAAAACATTAATATAAACAGTCAGGAAATTCAACCAACTCCATACAAGGTAAATCAAAGAGACCCACTGGTACAAATTATAATCAAACTTTCAAAAGCCAAGCACAAAGAGAAAATCTTGAAAGCAGAAAGAGAAGTGAATCATCAATGCAAGGGGTACTTGACAAGATTGTCAACAGATTTCTCATCAGAAACTTTGGAGGCCAGAAACCAATGGGCTGATATATTCAAAGTTCCAAAAGTTAAAAAAAAAAAAGTCAACCAAGGATCCTACATCTGGCAAAACTGTCCTTCAAAACTGAGGGAGAAAGTAAGACATTCCCAGATAGATCAAAGCTGAGTGAGTTGACCACTAGACTTGCCCTGCAAGAAATGCTCAAGGGAGTCCTGCAAAATGAAATGAAAAGCCATTAGACAGTAACTCAATGCAGTCCCTATCAAAATCCCAATGATGTTTTTTTGTGGAAATAGAAAAACTCATCCTCAAATCTCAAGGGACCCTGAATAACCAAAACAATCTTGAAAAAAAGAATAAAACCAGAGGACTCATACTTCCTCATTTCCAAACTTACTAGAAAACTACAGTTATCAAAACAATGTGATATTGGTATAAAGACAGACATATAGACCGATGGCATAGAATAAAGTCCAGGAATAAGCCCTTGCATATTAGGTCAAATGATTTTTGACAAGGGTGCCAAGACTATTCAGTGGGGAAAGGACAATATTTTCAACAAACAGCGCTGGGAGAACTGGATAGCCACATGTAAAACTATGCAGTTGGGTACCTAGCACTATGTACAAAAATTAACTCAAGGTGGATCAAAGATCTAAATGTAAAACCTAGAACAATAAAACTTTCAGAAGACTACATAGGACAAAAGTTTCAGCACATTGGATCTGGCAATGATTTCTTGGGTATGACACCAAAGGCACAGATAACAAAAGGAAAAATAGACAAATCGTATTTATTGAAAAATTTAAAACTTTGTCCTCAAAAGACACTATCAACAGAGTAAAAAGGCAACCCACTGAATGGGAGACAATATTTGCAAATTAGGTATCTGATAAGCGATTAATATCCAGAATATATAGAGAACTCCTAAAGCTCAACAACACAAAAACAAACAACTGATGCAAAAATAGGCAAAGGAATTGGATAGACATTTCTCCAAAGTAGGTATACAAGTGGCCAATAAGCACATGAAAAGATGTCCAACATCACTATATATTAGGGAAATGCAAATCAAAACTACAATGAGTTGCCACCTCACACCCACTATCATAGCCACTATCAAAAAACAGAAAACAAACGTTGGTGAGAAACTAGAATGCTTGCGCACTGTTGGTGGGAACGTAAAATGGTATAGCTACTGTGATAAACAGCATGGTGGTTCCTCCCCCAAAATAAAAATATAATTTCCATGTGAAATCAGGGTCTCAAAGAGATATTTGTACACCCAGGTAGCATTATCACAGTAGCTAAAACATGGAAACAACCCAAGTATCCATCAATGGATGAATGGATAAGAAAATGTGGTATATATGTACAATATAATATAATTCAGCCTTAAGGAAGGTAATTCTGAAACATGCTACAGCATAGATGAACTTTGAAGATATTATGCTAAGTGAATTAAGCAAGTCACAAAAAGATAAATAGTGTATGATCCCACTTCATAGAGATAGAAAGTAGAGTGGTGGTTGCCAGGGACTGAGAGGAGAAGAAATGAATGAGGAGTTATTGTTGAATGGTTATAGAATTTCAATTTTACAAGATGGAAAGGGTTCTGAAGATGGATGGTGGTGATGACTGGACAACATTATGAATATAATTAATACCACTGAACTGTACACTTAAAAATGGTTGAGACTGCAAATTTTATATGTATTTTACTACAATAAAACACAATGAAGAAAAGTAAAATTGCTGGGTCAAAATATGTGCATACTGCCAAAATTCTTGGTCTATTATCAAATTGACTTACAGAAAGTTTGTACCTATTCACTGATTGGAGGGGTCATTTTTCCTTTAGGAAATTGATATGCTAAAGTACCTCTCTCATGTGTGTCTTTCCCACCCACTTTTTAATTATGTCCCTGGAGAGCCTGTAAAACGCTGCTACCTTCTAAAGGTAGAAATGATTATCAAAGTTTAAGGAAAAGAGCATATCTCTAACATCCACTGTGGAGGGGAGTGCTTTCATGGCTGTCCTTCGTTGGCTATAGATGCTCATGAAACTAAAATGGTCCCTGGTTTCAAGAGGTGTGGGAACATGCTGAGATGGCAGAAGCCAGGTCACAGACCCATCTATGGCATGAGATATACGGGAAGCAGATTATGGCTACCATATTAGATAGTAGAGTGCGTTTTTCAGAATGGTCTGATCACAGAGATCTCTGGAGCTCTACTTGCCATTCCATTCCTGATTAATAGTTTATTTATTGCCTTTGAATGATTGGATTGTAGGTTTGCTAATTATCATCGCATTATATCATTAACAAGGTGAGAGTATCCAGTAACCTAAGCAACTCTCAGTGGTGCCGATGTGGCTTCATCCTAGCCAAATGTTTCCCCACTTGTCGGAGTGTTCTTGGCTTATCTTCTTATGATCAAGAGATCGTAATTATTTCACCATCTCTTTCTTCTTATCCTGCCTGTTTCTTTTTACATTTTACTAATCAAGCTTGGCTTCCTAAATTCACTGATATTTTATTTTCTCTTTCTATAAGCATAACATACAGAATGCTTCCAAGCACATACTTACTCAGTATACTCCAATTTTCTTTTTTATAGTTTAATTTTACTCTTTAATCCATATCGAAATGAATTTTGAGTGAGCTTTTTTCTAACTAGTTAATCAATAATCCAATTACTATGCATTAAATAATTCCTATTTTCTCCATTGATCTGAAATACAAACTCTATCATATACTAAGTTATCATGTTCTTCGATAGATTTCTGCATTTTCTCTTCATTTTCATCAATGTGCCTGCCTACTTTGATAATGATACAATATTATTAAATGTATTGTAACTTTGCATTATGATGTCTGGCAACGAAAGTGGCCTTTTATATGCTTCCTTCTGCATTTTGTGTGTGTGTGAGGTAAGGTTTGGATAATTTTTTCTCCACTGCATGTTTTTCAAGATGACCCTTAGCTTCATTTTGTTGATTTATGAAGAGTGTCTATCTAGTATTTTGTATAGAGCTACCTGAAATTTAAAACTCAACTTTGAAAAATTGATTTCTTTACAATATTGCTTTCTCCTTCTCTTCCCTACCTCTGCTCCAGTAGGAACATAGTATGCTTCTCAGTTTATATGATTTTTAGAAGTATTCCTAAGTAATTTTGTTGTTTTATTCACCTATGACCTGAGTCATCCTTCCTTCTCAAGCTTGTTTCTATGTATTTTATATTCTTGTTTCAATATTTAATACTAATATCTAACAACAACTGAGTACTTATAGTGTCCTAACCCCCTCACCTACTTTATTTCACTTATTTTTCCAAAGTGCCTTATGATGTAGGTATTATCATTGTTTCTTTTTTGTAGATAAAGTAATTGAAGCCTAACTAGGTTTAATAATTTGCTCAAAATCACACCATGTGTCCTCTTATTTACTACATCAGGGAACCTAGACTTTAGAGAGCAAAATAACTACCTGGGGATCTGTTTAAAATTTCAGAATCCTTGGCCTATGCTCTGAGATTTTGAGTCAGGAATCCCGGGGGTCTCAGGAATCTGTACTCCTCCTCCCCTAGCCTGGTGTGGGTGACATGATCCACACCATGGGAAGCATTGCACTGAGGTAGATATCATGAGAATGGTGTCTTTTTCCATTCTATTTTCCTACTGGTTATTTTGCTAGAATATTAATAGGAAACCAACTGATGTCTGTGTATTTATTTTATATCTTGCCACCATCTAAGCCATCATACATACATACAAAAATTTTTCACTTCATCCTTTTGGGATAATGAGATAGATGATCATACCACCTGGCACAATGTCTCAAGAACTATTAAATAAATGAGTAAATTACCTGAAAATATTGTAAATTTCCTTTCTTTGATGGTGTTTATATTGACATCGATGGGGCATTTTCTATTAGCTAGGACTTCCAGAACAATATTAACTAACAGCATCAACACTTTGTTCTTTTTTGTCCCTGCTTTTTAACATCTAACACAGACAACAGAAGGTAACAAAGATAGGAATTATGATGGGTTATATTTATTTTCCTAAATAACAATTGAGCTATTATCCATTTTTTCTGAATGTAATTAATTTTTTAACATACATATTTTTATATTCTTAAAATATTCTAAATATTTATAAAAACAGATCTTGAGATTTACTTGAATGTTGAAATTAAGGCAACAGTGTCCATAAAGTATTTTGATAAGACAAATCATGGAAAACTCAAATACAAGTTAAGGAAAAAAAAGAGAAATATAGTCTAAAAGATTTGTTTTAAATGTTACCTAAGGTCTAGCTCCTGAGGTCAACGCCCTTAACTTCCTACTAAAAGAAATAAACTCACCACACTAAAAATTAAGAGCCACAGAAAGGTCACTTTCAGAATTTGGGAAGAATCTCAACTGCATGAGATCCATAGGGTCAATTTCTGTAGGTTTTATGAGAAACCTATAGCAACATGGAGCTCACTGGTGTGGAGAGGACAAAAATCTGATTGGCGTGGATTTTGGAGAGAAGTGAAAGAGAGAAGTTGGAAATGGCAAGTGTATAGTAGCGAGAACTCTTTAGAGTAGATTTGCTGTCAAAGCGAGCTGAGAAGTCAGGCAACAGGGGGAGGCACAGTGGTGTCAAAAGAAGGAATTCTTTCGATGGGAAGGGTAATAAAGTGTTTGCAAAATTAGGGAGCGACCCAGCAGAGTGGGAAAAACTACTGATGCAGGGGAGTGAGAGACAAAGAGAGAAAGAGAGAGAGAGAGAGAGAGAGAGAGAGAGAGACAGTAAGCAAGAGGGAATGAGATGTGGTGAACAAGTTGAGATGTTGGCCTCAATGTTGTAATCGGAGAGAAAGCAGGGAGTTTGTGGGCACAGATTCAGGTGGGCGGGTAAGTGTGAAGAAGGGGGCTGTGGGCATCCTCCCTTAATTGCTTTATTTTCTAAGTGGAAGGGAGCCAGGTGACTACTGAGAAGGAGGATGGGAGGAAGGCATGGGAGGTGTGAAGCAACACAGAGGGAATAGTAGTCAACAAGGAGAGGGAGAGTAAGTGCGTGAAGGAAGTTTGGCATTACAAGGGCCACTAAGGCTGTGGTCATGACCTTGAAGGAGACAGAGCAGTATGGTAACATGCTGTCTCATCCAGCTGAGCCGCATGGCCTCAAGTGCAGAGTAGTCCTGTCAAAATAATGATGACATTAGACATGTGCATAAGGAGGTCCCCTGTCCTTCAGCCTCTGAGACTACTTCTTCCCTTCTTCCCACCTGACGAGACACCTGCAAAGGAGCTGCACTGACTTCTCAGTGGATGAAGAATGGGGATGTGTCCAGGGGGGGAGGGGAGAGGAAGGGGAAGGCACTTGCCCAGGTAAACAATCTTGTTCCTGTCACTAATAAAAGAATGAAACATCAACAGAGGCAGAAAGCATGAAGACAAATGCGAAATGTGGCCAACTTGTTATATATGAAAATCAAGGTGAAGATTATTTGAAATTGATCAAAAGCTGAATTGGTTACACACAACAGAGCTGTTCTAGGTTAGCAGTATTAAGTATACAGTATTCATGCAAATGTAAACCTCTCTGTATGTGCATTCAACTTGAGCCCGCAGCTGGGGTTATAAAATACTCTCAAATAGTATATCAACGACATTGCTAATTTTTTTTAACGGCTCCTATAAAATCTCCATACTCTTTGCCTCCATTCTGTGATTTTCTAAAAAGTAAACTTGTTTCATTAAATGTTCTGAATAACCAAACAAACTTAACTGGTTCTTTCCGGGTAAATATCTCAATTTTTAAGGAAAGCTAACTGTTAGGCCAAATGGTCCCCAAGGTGTGTCGTAACTCCCAGGCAATGGTGCTCTGGTCAGAGGAGGGGTCTCTGAGGCACAGCCATTCAGAGCCAGCTGAGGGGCAACTGCCGTCCTCACAGGCCTTGTGCAGCCGCCTGGGTGTGCTCACCAGCCGCGGCAAGGGTTTGGGGCCAGCCTGGAAGAGATGCCCGCACTCCTGCCCCGTGACCACCCTTTCCTGCCAGTTTGGCTGGGAACCCCTGGAGGGCGCCGGTTCCAAGGGTGAAAGCAGCCTGGGAGAGGCAGTCTCCACTCTACCGCCACTGCTGCACTGAGACAGACCCGTTGTGCGTGTTTTAATTTTAACTCGAGCTTTGGAGTTAGCCCCCTGACACGCATGCCAAACTGTTCTGTGGCTGTCGGCTTCCTCCTTCTGATTTTATCCGTTGAGGTGGACTCTGTCTAGGGATCATGAGGTCTATGAAGTACAAGGCTTCATAAGAGCACAAGCCTTTGGGTGCCTGTCCTTCAGGAGACTTTGGGGTCAGAGTAGGTGGGTGGTTTTGCAAAGAGAGGAGGCTTAATTGAAAAACAAAAATTCAAGAACCAGCCCCTGACGTGAGAATTGCAGCAAGTGGGGTGAGTCTAAAAGTTCCGGTGCTCATTCTAGTTATTCATCCCGCTCCTGGATCAGTGAGGAGACCCGAGCCTCCATCTCAGGCAATACATCGACAATCACTTGTAAAGAAATCATTGCCACTTCCTCACTTTGCATAAATTTAATGTTTTCGATTCTCTGGCGTAGCTGGCTAAAGATGTGCATAGATGGATTTCAACGAGATTCCAAATTCTCCAAATTCTATACAAAGCATAAATCTTACATGTACAGATCTGGGGAAGCAAACAAGCGGACAAAATTGTTACAAAAGCATTAGTGTCCCGACTCTAATATATTGAGTAAAACTCATGTGACTCGTCAAATGCAGACAGAGAGAAAACAGGAAAACCCTGAATGTGATTTCACACATGCTCACTGAGCTTTGCCTACACTGGAGCGGGGAGGCTGAGCGAGCTCCCTCTTTTTTCTTTGTTGTTGTTGTTTTTATTCCAACTTCTCTTTACAAGAAAGATTGTTGTTTTCTAATCTTCTTAGCACTCAGACATCCTTTATCATTGCTAGCTGACTTGCCAGGACCAAATAAAGGGAAGGCATCCTCCAAGTGTGCCTGAGTTTTGTTACTCTGTCTAAGGCTGCTGTACTGATTCACAGCAAGAGACATACCAGCTCTGGAGAAGGGAAAGAGCCAGGGTTCGTATGTCAGGAAGCTTTGTGCCTCTTTAAAAGATAGCAGAACTTCCCCCCACCTTATAAAAATCACAAGCTCCATGTGGAAAATTTGTAAAATGAAATAGAAAAATATATACTTTTAAATCTGCTGCTTAGAGATAGTCATTGCTAATGCACAGGGGTTTTCATTCCAATTTTTTATAAATTTAAATCATTCTGCCATTGGTTTTATACCATGGTGTTTTATTTACCCATGTAGTCATTCTCATACTGGTAGATCTATCTAGTCTGAAGGTTGCTAAGGGCAGGTTAAGGGGCAACATTCCTCCGTACAATTTCTAGTAGGGAGCAGACATTTAATAGGGGCTAAAGAAGGAGCAGCTGTTATTATTATTGCTTAAATGCAATCTTTTCCTACGCTACAGCTTGGTTCTTTGACATAGTGGGCAGATAGAAAACTTGAAAAACTCTGATGCCTGGTAGAAATTCCCACAAGGCATCATTCTATGTCTGACCTGCCTGTAGCATTTGGCTTATAGGGGCCACACCTCCCAAGATTCAAGGTATCATTAACAGTCTTCCTCACAGGGATGCTGCAGGGGCGTGTGACCTGGACAGTGGTAATGGGCCCCTCTCAGAAGCGCCCACTCTCAGAAGGGTCCTGTGCTTGGTTTTATGCTCTACTGCTGCCATCTTGAGATTCTTAAAAATTTATCTCTGAACTTGTATTTTATCAGTGAAGTCCTATGGGCCAATGGAGCACACTTGCGAGAAGAGGAGATACACAGGGTCTGTGTGTCTGCAGTTCCCCCTCCCAACCCCACAGAACCTTAGAGTCCCCATGAGCACAGAAGTCCCAGGGACCCACCATGCTGGGACTTCAGTGGGACTCAGTGAGTTACAAGGTGTCAAGCATGTTACCTCTGTGTCTGAGTAAGCAGGGTACTGACAGCCCCAAGAGGTTACACTTTTTGTCTGATTTAGAATTTGCTTTGAATGGAGAAAGAATGCATTTGCACTTTAAGAAACAGGAACAACCAGGGAAGCCTTTCTTATTCTTGTTACTTTCTGACGTTAGCCAACCACTTACGCTGCAAAAGAAAAAAGAAGGAAATGGAAATATAATTCCTCTTCCTTGAGCCCTTCTTTGTCATCAGCAAGCTAAAGATAGGGAGTGTTGGTAGCATGTCAAGAGATGAAATAAAAATAGTAGGGTTTTGTGTAAGTTTTCATTGTTCTAGTAAGAACAAAATACATATACGTGGACAAGCTAGGAGATAAAAATGTGTGGATCTTGGTTACTGAGTGGGTGTTCCACGTGGCTTTTTCTGGTAGTTGCTACTTCCAATCAGGTCCCCTGGTCTCCAGGAGGGAGATCACCAACAAAGCACAGTTTTCGTTTTAAGCCATGGGTAGTAACTTGTTCTCACAGCCATGCTGGGTTCTCTGCTTGGGGTCCGTTGTGCTCTCTGAGCCAGGCTCTGGTCTGGGCACAGCACCTACAGAAACTCCGCACTCCCAAAGGAACTTGTTGGGAGCCCTGGACCACATGAGAAACGTTTCTCTCAATGCTCTTTCACCTCTGCAGCAATCTTTCTTCCAGGTCTCGCTGGATACCTACTGCTCCATCTCTGGATTTTGATAATTTGATATTTCCAGTATGAGGTCTGGAGAACCAAACATGATATAATCCTTGTAACTTGTACTTTACTTACTTTTCCATCTTCTGTATTTGTAAAGACAAAGCTCAGAATCTCCCTGGTGATCCATACTTTATTATATGCCAGGGCATCTAAAGCATTTTCAGTCAATAAAATGGTACACCCAAAACCCTTGGGGGTTTTTGATGCTACCTTGTTGAAATGCCACAAAAAAGTGAATTTGGTCTCTAATGTGTGATATACAGACTGTATGAAAACATCCACTGCCCAAAAATACAGTTGAACAGGTGCATTTACTTAATTTCTTTCATTATTCAAGCCACAGCTTTAGATTAACAGGTGCCTGATACAGCTTTGTTCAGAGAGTGATGCCATTCTTATGGTTACTGCACCTTTTAAAACAACTTGAAAAATGCACAGCCTGTAATCCTAACTCCTGGGGGGAGTTAGGTTTTGTGTCTGTGTGTGCATGTGTATGTGTGTGCGAACGTGTGTACATGTGTGCATTCTCTGAGAAAAGAGTTCTCTTTCGGTGAATCCCGGTTCTTTGTAAAACTAGCATTTAAAGAAACTTTTTCTACCATTAGAAGTGATTAATCCACCCCCACTTTTTCTCTCATCAGTGAATTACATTAACACGGTGTGTTCCTTCCTTTGAGAGATTAGCAATGAAAACTGTTCCACCTTTCCTCATCAACACACACCTGAGAAATGGAAATAGGTGCCTGTTATTTGTCGCTGCTTGTGCGGGCTGTTCGTATGAGGACCTTCAGCCAGTTTTCTGTTCATGCATTTGCATTCATCTGAAGAGTCATTTCAGATCATCTTCTAAGGTTTTCAGAGACACCAGATCCTAAGCTTTAGTCATCATCAAATGAGTTAAAATAAATGCACTCCTACTAATGTATTCATATTCAGAACCTACAAAGAACACTCATTTCTTAATAGAGGTACGTGTTTTAAAGAATGAAGAGCTGAATTTTAGATCAGTGCTTTCTGCTTAAGGCACTGAATAAACTAGGCAAAAGAAAATAGAGAAAGAGAATCCGTTTGCCTTGCCTCCTTCCCTCATTGGGCATTTTCTTGTTATTATTAAGGAATCCTGGTCCCTCAAATGGCCAGTTGCTCCTGTGGCGGCTTCTCATAGTGATGTTGCTGTCCGCCATCCAGATCTGAGAAGTGATACTTAAAAGTGGGAAACTCTTCCTACTCGCATTAATGATTTACTATTTAACAAAATCTTTGGACTGCCAATGAGAATGCTCCCATTTCAAATTAATTTTCCTAAAATTAAAACTCCATGAGTTTCCCCTATGGATGGTGAATTCAGGGAATTGGTGGTGAGGCACATCTTTGAGGATAGAGCATCATAAGACATCCTTCAAAGGTATAGGACCATTTCAGATCTCTGAGTGGGCTTTTTTTTTTTTTTTTTTTTTTTTTTGCGGTACGCGGGCCTCTCACTGTTGGGGCCTCTCGCGTTGCGGAGCACAGGCTCCGGACGCGCAGGCTAAGCAGCCATGGCTCACGGGTCCAGCCTTTCCGCGGCATGTGTGATCTTCCCGGACCGTGGCACGAACCCGTGTCCCCTGCGTCGGCAGGCAGACTCTCAACCACTGCGCCACCAGGGAAGCCCTGAGTGGGTTTTTTACTTGGACATCAACTGTCTGCTTGATGTCTCCACTTGGAGATCTCCAGGTTAACTTGGCCTCAATGTATCCTCACATGAAACCATGATCTTCCCATCCAAGGCTATTGTATGAAAACGCAGTGTTCCCTGTCCCAGGATGGCACCATCTCTTCATCAGAGGACCCCCACCCCCCAATCTTTCAGGTCCCAGCTTAATGCTTTAGAGACTCTATCAACACCCAAGCTAGGTCTGTCTTTTTACTTTCTTACATTTTCCTGTACTTTGAGGGCATAATATTTACTAAATTAATCAATTACTATTACATGGCTGGTTATTTGTGTGACTTCTCTCCTGTGTTAGAATGTTAACACCAGGTAAGCAACGACTGAAACAGTTTGTTCACCATTGCATTCCTAGATCCCTTTCCCAGCTCTAAGCAGGCACTTAGGAAGTGTTTGGAATACGAATGTCAAATATGTTATGACGGTAAGTAATGTATGAGCATCAGGAAGATTCGACAATGTAACAACCCCTGCCCTGCCAGCCTTGCAACACACAAATCCATTGACAGTGCTGTATTCTACTAGTACTGTTGACAGGACCTTTCTTCATATCTATATGGCCTCTGCAGAGTACGAAATTCTCATTCCCATTTATTTGCTTTATTATATATCACCTGTAAGCTTCTAGAAGGAAGTAACTAAAGGACCTCATCTGGGATTATTATAAACAATGTGGCCAAGGTCGCCAGAGCTCTCTGAGATCTGTCTTTTTTGTTTTCCTGGAAACACAGAAAAACAGCCTTCCAGAGCCCATGCAGTGAGTTGGGTATTGACTGTGTTCCGGCCAGTGGGATGTGGTGGGCATGATGTCAGCACTTCTGGGCTGCACATACAAAGCAGCTTCTCCTCCAGTGGCAAGCTTGGAGGCTGCATGTTGAATATGGAAACACCACAGATAGAAGGCGCCTGGGTCATTGAGTCACTGCTTGGAGGAGAGCCAGCCAACTCTGACTAGACTGTGATATGAAGAAGAAAAACATTTATTGTGTTGAGCCACTGAGATTTGAGAATTGGTACAGCAATTAAATTACCGGGACTAATATAAAAATATTGGTACTCTGAAAGGCTATAATAACAAAAATCTGATGTCTGGCATTGAGTCAGGCAGCAAGAAAGATGGTGATCTATGAGAAAATATTTAGTAAAACTATTACCTGAAAATCTCTTTGGAAGTAAATTGTTGCGTCTCATGGTTTGGCAACTCTAGCAAAAGTGGTTGGAAAAAAATCAAAGTGTTAATGTGGGTTTGCTACAATTGGCTGTGTTGGCACACTGTTAAAAGAAAGAGAACTCGGGAGAAAACTGGCTAGTTTGTAAGCAGAGAGTCCAGAAACTTGAGTCCATGAAGGGTTGGAAATTCCGACTGCTTCTGGAACACAAACAGTAGGAAATGAGATATTGGAATAAAAAAGCCTTGAAGCTCCAAAGCCGTATGATGACAGCCTCATGGCAATGATCAAATTAAGAAACTGTTACAGGCAGTTAAGCTGTTATGTTAAGCTGATATAAGCAAGGGTATGAGAAAGCAAAAGAAAAAAAATGAAGATTTGCAAATCTGGTGTACAGAAATGCTTAGGGTGTGGTTACAACCATATGGAACTGTTTGGAAGCAAATATACCAGAAACCTTCTAAGGTTCTGAGGAAATTATATTGCCAGAGAAACTACAAAACTAGTCTAAAAAGACCAGGTGATGGACAGATAGAAAGTGGGATCCAAAGCCTATATAGAGCCTCTGAAAAATACCCGCCCCGCTCCAACACCCAGGTCAAGTAAGGAGCAGTGTAGAGAGTAAGGACTACCAAGGAGGAAGATCCAGGGCAGGGATCCCTGAGAAGAACAAACCTTGGAACTTCTGACCAGGGGCCCCCAAACAGGGCAGAGACGTGAGGTTGCTTGTCCTGCAGAGTCCAAGTGTCCCTGTGGGTCAGTGACTGGTGTGTCTCTGTCCTTTCCCCAGGGGTGGTGTTTAGTGCAGTCATCCTGTGCTGTATATCGAGTGGGAGGAGAGCCTCACTAGTCTCTCTCGTTTGTAAGTTATGGCACCAAGATCAGGCACATGGGGCCTGATGGAGCGGAATTGCTGGGAGGTCTGTGTCCTTGTATGGGATGCAGTGTCTGTTGGAACTCTGGGCAGCCTCTCTAGGGAGGACCCGAGAGTGTTCCACAAATGGGAAGACAAACGTTCAGGTGTCTGAAGGGTCTGGCCAAGTCGACTAGAGTCCACTGTATGCCTTTTGTCCTCTGCGGGGGAACACAGCTAAACACGCCCCCAATACGTGCGCATTAGCTGGGCTGTGTCTCTGACTGCCAGTTACCTACCATGTCCACAGAACTACGCCCCCTGAATCATTCCTTTCTCCCTTAGGCGGTGAACTTGGAGGCCACATTTTGAAGGTGGCACAAAGATGGAAGAGCCTGTGCCCCTAAATCATTTCTCGGAGTGTTCCATGGGGTATGTGAGAAAGGAACGCACTGTTTCAAGCCACTGAGATTCCGGACTTTTCTGTTTCAGAAATTAGCCTAAGTGTACGGGTCAGTGGACCCCAGCTGACGACCGTGCTCGATCTGTCACAGCCTTGGTCACAGGGCTAGACAGACAGGAGACTCTCCGATCTCACTCGGGAGGGAGGGCTGCCCTTTGCTCACACACTTGCGGAGAATCAGGGGGTATAGACTTTGCATTGGGCCGAGCAGTCTGCCGACCGAGCTCGTCTTCTGTTTGATTTCTTTCCTCAGCTGGCTCCTCTCTGTTTACCGATCACCCTCATCCTCCAATCCAGCTGAGACAGTCTTTTTCATGGACAGGCTCTTGTTCCCCTGGAGGCGGCGTCCCGGCCCCGAGCAGCCCGGGTGCAGGTGGCGGTGCCGCAGGCGGCCAGGGACCAGGCGCCCAGAATCCAGCTCCTGCGTCAAGTGTCCGCCCGCAGCCCTTACGAGCTCTGTGTTTCCCACTTTCTCTGCGTGGGGATTCTCCCTTGCAGGACAGGCCAACAGGACAGGCCGTGGGCAGAACCAGTTCACACTTGCCAAGAGCCCGGTGTCCGCAGGCGCGGAGCATCGGGAAAGCGCTCTCCTTACTCAGCGCAGCGCGGGCATCCTGGGGGGGTCCGCGCAGCTCACTCTCGGCGTCCAGAACCTGGCCTTTGCGACCCTGGGCATTGTGCTCAGCCTCTTGAACTCTGTCTCAGCTGTGAAAAGCACTGTAACGTCTGCTCTCAAGCGGTGGGAGGGGCAAGGATTCAGCACACATTAATGGAGCGTGTGTCAGATCCAGAGCCATCTGAGAAATTGCCTTCCCTCTGTCCCCTCCTTCCCAGACTCCATCTAAGTCACCCTACCTTTTACCTCGGACGACAGCTTTCTAACTGGTGCTTCTGCATCTGCTTTTACCTCCCTTCAACCTGTTTCTACAGTGTAGTCAGTGACCTTTTAAAAATGCAACTTGATACTGTTTGAAACTTTTTATATCTTCCCGTTGCCTTTAGAATAAAATGCCATCTGGGGTATGTTCTACAGGGGTTGTATGATTTGGTCCTAACATTTATTTTACATTTCTCTGCTCATGCTTCCTTTATTTCACTCTCCACATTCCTGCTTGAGGTTTTTAGTTTTTTCTTTTTCTTTTTTTTTTTTTTTGCCAGTTTCTGGAAATCTGCAGATTTTTATTGCTTCAAGGCTGATGTCTAGACCTGGATTGTCTCGCACGCATAGTTTACTCTGTTTCAGTGTTCGTGCCCAGTCTTGACTTGTCAGCCTCTCTCCCACAACCCCCTCTTAGCGCAGTTTTCCTGAACGCTCACCCAAACTGAGTGAGCCCCTTGTGTTGTAATACAGCCCAGTTCTCTTCTCTGCAGCAAGCACCACAAATTATTCTTTCAAGTTTGTCTTCCTGCTGGGTGGTAAACTCTGGGAGCCCAGGGTGTGACTCTTTGTCTCACAGCTCTGACTCCAGTGCCCCCTGCCTCTCAGGCACTCAATCCCCGTTTGCAGAGTGAATTTATAAAGTCAAGGTCAAGGTAAGTACCTGGCTCCTTGCTGAAAACAGGCCATGGCTTCCAGCACCCTAGGGATACAGGCAAACTGCTGGTCTCTCCTTGGAGGTTCTAAGAGATCAGGGTGCCCTGCCCCCTCACATGGGGGCGGGGGGGGGTGGGGGCGGGGATGCGGGGCATGGAGGTCCAGCCCTAGCTCCTCGGAGTAGCCAGCCTGCTGGCCCAGGCCCCACCCATATTGCCACCCACTCCTTAGGCCCTTACCCTCCCTACTTGGTGCTTGGGGGCAAAGGAAGGAAGAGCTCTTTAAAGGATCTAGATATTTTGTTCTTTTTGATGCATGGTAAATGGGATTGTTTCCTTAATCTCTTTTTCTGATCTTTCATTGCTAGTGTATAGAAATGCAAGAGATTTCTGTGCATTAATTTTGTATCCTGCAACTTTACCAAATTCATTGATGAGCTCTAGTAGTTTTCTGGTGGCATCTTTAGGATTCTCTATGTATACTATCACATCCTCTGCAAACAGTGACAGTTTTACTTCTGTTTTTCCAATTTGGATTCCTTTTATTTCTTTCTCTCCTCTGATAGCCATGGCTAGGACTTCCAAAGCTATGTTGAATAATAGTGGCGAGAGTGGACATCCTTGTCTTGTTCCTGATCTTAGAAGGAATGCTTTCAGCTTTTCACCATTGAGAATGGTGTTGGCTGTGGGTTTTGTCGCATATGGCCTTTATTATGTTGAGGTAGGTTCCCTCTAAGCCCACTCCCTGGAGAGTTATTATCATCAATGGGTGTTGAACTTTGTCAAAAGCTTCTTCTGCATCTATTTAGATGATCATATGGTTTTTATTCTTCAATTTGTTAATGTGGTGTATCACATTGATTGATTTGCATATATTGAAGAATCCTTGCATCCTGGGATACATCCCACTTGATCAGGGCGTATGATCCTTTTAATGTGTTGCTGGATTGGGTTTGCTAGTATTTTGTTGAGGATTTTTGCATCTATGTTCATCAGTGTTATTGGCCTGTAATTTTCTTTTTTTGTAGTATCTTTGTCCAGTTTTGGTATCAAGGTGATGGTGGCCTCAGAATGAGCTTGGGAGTGTTCATTGCTCTGCAATTTTTTCAAAGAGTTTCAGAAAGGTAGGTGTTAACTCTTCTCTAAATGTTCGGTAGAATTCACCTGTGAAGCCCTCTGGCCCTGGGCTTTTGTTTGTTGGAAGATTTTTGATCACAGTTTCAATTTCAGTGCTTTTGATTGCTCTGTTCCTATTTTCTATTTCTTCCTGGTTAGTCTTGGAAGGTTGTATGTTTCTAAGAATTTGTTCATTTCTTCTAGGTTGTCTGTTTTATTGGCATATAGTTACTTGTAGTAACCTCTTATGATCCTTTGTATTTCTGGGTGCCTGTTGTAACTTTTCCTTTTTCATTTCTCATTTTACTGATTTGAGTCCTCTCCCTCTTTTTCATGGTGAGTCTGGCTAACGGTTTATCGATTTTGTTTAGTTTCTCAAAGAAACAGCTTTTAGTTTCATTGATCTTTACTATTATTTTCTTCATCTCTATTTCATTTATTTCTGCTCTGATCTTTATGATTTCTTTCCTTCCACTAACTTTGGGTTTTGTTTGTTCTTCTTTCTCTAGTTGCTTTAGGTGTAATATTAGGTTGTTTATTTAAGATTTTTCTTGTTTTTTGAGGTAGGATTATATTGCTATACACTTCCCTCTTAGAACTGCTTTTGCTGCATCCCATAGGTTTTGGATTGTTGTGTTTTCATTGTCATTTGCCTCTAGGTATTTTTTGATGTCCTCTTTGATTTCTTCAATGATCCATTGATTATTTGGTAACATATTGTTTAGTCTCCATGTGTTTGTGTATTTTATTGTTTTACAAAGCTACAGTGATCAAAACAGTATGGTACTGGCACAAAAACAAATATAGATCAATGGAACAGGATAGAAAGTCCAGAGATAAACCCATGCACCTATGGCCACCTAAGCTATGACAAAGGAGGCAAGACTATACAATGGAGAAAAGACAGTCTCTTCAATAAGTGGTGCTGGGAAAACTGGACAGCTACACGTTAAAGAATGAAGGTAGAACATTTTCTAACACCATACACAAAAACAAACTCAAAGTGGATTAAAAACCTAAATCTAAGGCCGGATACTATAAAACTCTTAGAGGAAAATACAGGCAGAACACTCTTTGACGTAAATCACAGCAAGATCTTTTTTGATCCACCACCTAGAGTAATGAAAATAAAAATAAGCAAATGAGACCTAATTAAACTTAAAAGCTTTTGCATAGCAAAGGAAACCATAAACAAAATGAAAAGACAACCCTCAGAATGGGAGAAAACATTTGCAAATGAAGCAACTGACAAGGCATTAATCTCCAAAACATACAAACAGCTCATGCAGCTCAATATCAAAATCAAACAACCCAATCAAAAAATGGGCAGAAGACCTAAATAAACATTTCTCCAAAGAGGTCATACAGATGGCCAACAAACACGTGAAAAGATGCTCAATATCACTAATTATTAGAGAAATGCATATCAAAAGTACAATGAGGTATCACCTCACACTGGTCAGAATGGCCATCATAAAAATTCTACAAAAAATAAATGCTGGAGAGTGTGTGGAGAAAAGGGAACACTTCTACACTTTTGGTGGGAATGTAAATTGGTACAGCCACTATGGAGAACAGTATGGAGATTCCTTAAAAAACAGCATAGAGTTCCCATATGACAACAATCTCAGTCCTAGGCATATATCTGGAGAAATAGTTTTCTTTTGCCAGTTGCTTTGATGATGTCCATAGAAGGTGCTGGAGAGATATTGCAGAAGGAAGGGATTTCCCTTCCTGGCTCTCAAGGCTCATTGCCAGGTCCTGCAGGACAAGTATCTGGTCTTGTCTTTACTGCTCAGCAGTGCCATTTCTCCAGGGTTATGTGCATGCATGGTGTGGCTCTCTCTAGCATTCTTTTGCTGCTTGCTCTCCAAAGCTGTTGACGTGGGCAGCACCTGTGCAGTCAGGAACTGCAGATGGCATAGAATGGGACCACCCCCCAGGTTGCTGCCTCTTGTGGCATCTCCTTAGTCCTGCACGTGGGCACACTGGGCTGGCTGCCTGCCTGAACTTTGTCCCTTGGAGGGGCCCAGCGCTGCCCAGGCCCAGGCTGTGCACAGAAGCGTGCTGGAGTCCTGGCATGGAGGTCTCTCCAGTGCATCCACGTGGCACCCGACTCTGCCTGCTTGCCGCCTGTCAGCCTTGGCTTGCCTGCGTCCTGGGGGTGGTTTCCTGTGGTCCTCCTGACATGACCCTGTGTGCTTCGGACCTCAGTGCACCCTCAACTCTCCCTGCCTACCCACTGGGCTCAGTTTGCCTGTGCTCCAGAAAGAGGTTCCCATTGGTCCAGTGACTGTGGACCAGCTCTGGCCCGGGAAGCCCAGCAAAATCCTCTCCCACCCAGTCGGTGCTGTCCCACTTTCTTCATTGAGGTCTGAGCACCTTCCACTTGTGTCTGTCTTTGGGTCCTCTCCTGCAGCTCTAGGGTGCCCTGAGAGCTCTCTTTCTGTCTCAACAATTACCCCCCGTCTTATTTCCTAAAAATCGCTTAATGTTTTTTTACATTAAACTTTCCTTGTTTAAATTATGTTGTGATTTGCACTTCTTGGCTGGACCCAGATTGATATAGAGTGTGTGTGTGTGTGTGTGTGTGTGTGTGTGTGTGTGTGTGTATGTATGTGTATATATATTATATGTATATGTATATATTGATAGATGTATATATATGTATATATATGTATATGTACATATACGTATGTGTGTGTGTGTGTATATATATATATAAAACAACATATTTTGATATAAATTTCAGATGATTTAGGCAAATATGTGATTTGATCCAGATTACTTGATAAATATGTGAAAAATGCACCTGTTTTGACTTGTGGTAAATGACCTGGACGCAGCGGAGAGCATTGCACGGTATTCAGGGCAAGGGAGCAGCTGAAGTCTGGGGGTCTCGCTGGTGTTGAGCACCTGGTGTCCTCAAGAGACCATCAGGACCCCGTCTGTCCCCTCTCACAGCCCTGCGCTCCACTCCCAGACACAGCGAGGTATGAGGACTCTCCTCCCCAGGATCACCCAAACTTCCTCTCCGTGCTGCTCGGCTCACCCCTTTTCTCACCTAACAGACACTCACCCGTTTCCTTGAGCCCTCCCACAGGCCCCTGGACTCTGTTTCTGTGGTCCTCACCAGCATCATCACAATGTTTCCACCATTCCATCCTCACTCCAGGCAGGTGCTAAACATCCAATATGGATTATTTCATTAAGCCTCATACGTTCACTACATGATAGATTCGATTTTACCCTCATTTTATGATAAGGAAGTCGACACTCTGAGAGGCTGAGTCACAAACCAGGTCAAGAGTGGAGCCTGGGTGTCAGGTTACTGTCTGTGCTCCAGACAAGCACTGTCCAATTCTGCAGCCCCTAGTCATATGTGCTAGTTAAATGTATTTAAAATTAAGTAAGTTGGAATATTGAGGTCCTCAGTTACAGGAGCCACATCCCCAGAGCTCAGTGGCTGCGTGTGGGGTTGGTGCAGGAAGGGAGCATTTCTGTTGTTGCAGAAAGTTCTGCTGGATGGCACTGCTCCACACAAGTACTTTCTCAAGCTATCTGTGGTGAAGAGCCTGGTTCTTTTCCCATTCAATTTTATTTTCAGTCCCTTCCATATGGACACTTTTGTAAGATATAATAAAAATAAATTACAGAGTGAGAGATGTGAACAGTGATGGCTCAGGCGACAGAGCAAGATGGCAGCCCAGAGCTGCTGACAGGCTGCTAAGCCAGCACCCCAAAGCAGCCTCCCAATTACAGACTTGGAGGAAATAGCTGATTAAAGTCCTTATTCGTCATGAAGGGGATCCAAGGAAAGATTTTCTCTCTAGGATCTCCTTGGGATCATCCATAGAATGAAGGTGCTGAAGGTGCTGAGTAAAGGGATCCGATCCTTCACTCATTCGTCCCGTGGGGTGAGCATCCCATTTGGTGAGAAGGTTAAAATTTCTTTTAAGTCACCACTGAAGCGTCACCTTTTGCCGCCCCTTTCCTGTGTCTTCCAGTGTGTTGAATAATATTCTGCTGCTTCTGGGGGCTGTGTGAGAGCCTGGGAACAATGTTATGGACTCAGTTTGGTGTCCTTGCGGGGAAACATTTGGCTCCAAAATTCCTGACACACTATGAAGCTCTAAACCTTTCACAAGGAAGGTTTTTGTGCCTTCCTTGTACTGTTCCCTGGGAAATGGTGAAGATCCCTTCTTCTCTCCATTCTCCCAAATATGCCTTAGAATTTTCTGCCTCTAAGAGGTCCTGCCCCAAATCAGGTCAAGGACCCATCTGTTGAGAGATAATTCTCCATAGTCTGGGGTTTATGCATGTCTCATGAGCAAAGGATATTGAGAGCTTTGTTCAAGGATGTTTGCGTGAGACAGGCTTGGCAGTAGAAAGACAGAGCCTTCCTCAGAGAGGAACATCTTTCCTTGGAGAAATTCCAGAGCAATAAAGATAATGTCTCTCTCCAGAAAGGAGGAGGGCCAGGTCTCCTAGCAGCTCCTACCCATGCAAGACCAGGATCACGTAGCCTTGGAGCTCCTTGAGTGTGACACACATCCTTTGTGGGTGTAGCACTCACCTGGCCTCCACATCACACTCTTGGGACTTCGGGGGAAAAGGACCCAATGCTAACATGAGACAGCTGCTGCCTGCTGTGTCGGGGCAATAACTCATTTAACTCCATTTGGGCTCTTTGTCCCGTTCCGGACTGAACATTGGAAATGTGTGGTTAGCCCACCCGGCAGCTGCAGGAGGCCTCCAGCCCAGGAGCTGCTCGGCTGCCTGACAGTCTCTCTGCACCCTCCTGACTTTTGTGCTCTTGTCACATCTCTCCATCTTTCCCTTTCTTCTTCATTTCTATGTCCTGATGAGTTTACCCATGGGGGTCATTCAGCCCTCATTCATCCAGCAAATGCTGTTGAGACCTCACCATGTGTCGGGCACTGTTCCCGGTGCTGTGGATACATCGGTGATCAACACAGTCATTATTCCTACTTTCCCAGAGCTACATTCTAGTTGGAAAGGTGCAGGGAGAGAGCGCTTTGGAGATGACAATAACTAGCAAGTACTGCAAAAATATCAGATCGAGTAAGTGTTATGCAGAGGATTAAGGGGGCCTGGTGAGCAGATGGGAACTGCTCTCTTTGGCTGTTCAGATTGGATGGCCATGGAAGGTCGCTGGGGAGGTGATGTTGAGATTTGAATAAAACAAGAACCAGTCATGGGAAGACCTGAGAAACAAGTTCAGGCAGAGGAAATAACTAGAGCAAATGCCTTGAAGGAGGACCAATTTGACAAGTTTCAGAGAGGCTGGAGCTTGGGGTGGGGAAGGAGATGAGGGGCATTCCAGGGTAGAAGGCACAAAAGCCAGGGCAAGGGGTTTATTAATCTCCATCTTCTGTGGTCCAGGAAGTCACTGAAAAGTTTGAAGCAGAAAGAGATGATTTAATTCATATTTTTGTAGATTATTCCGGATTTACACTGGAGTCATTGTAAAGGAGACTTGGAATGAGATAGGATTTGCTTTCAAAGTAAGGTTGACAGGATTTGCTGATAGGTTAGATGTATGTGGTAAGTGAAAGAATGGGAAAAGTCAACATATCTTCTAGATTTTTGCCTTGAACACATTGGACCAGTAGCTAGGATGCTGTTACTGAGAGGGAAAGAGGGGTAGATGGAGATTTGTTGGGGTGAAAGGATTGAAATGTGCACGAGACATCCATGTGGACCTGTCAAGTGGGCAGTTGAACGCGTGGGGCTGGGGAGCAAAGAATTTACCAGGGCTAAATATGTAGAATTGAGAGTCGTTGGCAAAGAGATGGTGCTTGCAGCCCTGGCACTGAATGGGCTTCCTTAGGGAATGTGTGTCGATAGGGAAGGGGACCCAGGGCACATTTCTGTGGTCTTTCACCACCTAGAATTCAAACAGAGGGAGTGAAACTAGCTAATGACTCTGAAAAGGACTGACCAGTGTGGTCAGAGGTAGTCCAGAGAGTGAGAGGTCATAGAAGCTGAGACAAAAGAGTATTTCTAAGTAAAACTTTCCATAAAATTCATTTGGCAGCAGGAAAATTCCATAGCCCTTTGCAAGAGGGACCTCAGTGGGAGAGAAGGAGAGACAGAATGCTGACTGAGCAGAGGTGACCTAGACTAACAGATGAGAAGGAACAGCGAGGGAGCGTAGACAATCCTTTACAAAGTTCTGCCGTGCACGGGACGTGAGAAACGACGTGAGGGCTGGAAGATGACGGGGATGGTGGTCACGGGAGGGCTGTCATTTTAGTAGAAGAAACAAGATAGTATTTGTCTGTTGATAGAGATGATTCTTTAAAGAAGTAGAATTTAAGATACAGGGAAAAGAAGGGCACCGAACATCATTTTCTTATTGGGCTTAAGGCTTTGGGAAACAAAGAGAAAGAGAGAGAAAGTAACAGACTATTTCTGATTCCCCTGAGGTGATGAGCCCGGAGAGGATCATACACTTAAAATTGGCAGGGTTGGGGCTGGGGGAGAAGAAATAAAAACTGATATTTTAAAAATATTGCCCAGACACGAGTATTAAATCCATCCACTTCCTTCCTTTTCGGCATCACCACCGTTGTTCCGTCATCCTCACCTCCCGCTGGGACTGCACTGGGCTCTCCCACGTCAGCCCCACCCCCGTCCGCAGCCCGTTCCTGTGCCCCTGCACACGCAGGGCAGCTTCCGTCCAGCTGTCACAGGGGCTGTTTTAATTCTTAAACTCAAGTATGTTGCTCCTCCAGGTTGAGTGTTTTAGCTGCTGTCTGTTACTTGTGAAATAAACCCATTACCCAGGCTTCCAAGGCCCGCTTTGATCATGATTGGCAGCTGACCAGCTCCCCTCACACAGCAGGTGCCCTGAGCTGTGATGCTCTAGCCCAGCTGGCCTTGTTCCACTTCCTCCAGCAAGCCAAGTTCTTCTCGCTCAACGTGACAGCACATCTGAAACCTGCCCGGAAAGGTCTCCTCACCCGGGCAAGTTAGGATCTCCCCCAACCCAGCCCTCTATCATAGCTCTCTCTGGATTTTATTCATAGCAGTTATCACCTTTAGCAATTATTTATTAGCTTATTTCTTTCTTCTTTATGTCATTCCCCGATTAGAAGGCAAGAAGTCTTCTGTATTTGGTTCACCCAAGTACACTCAGCATTTCACTACCTCTGGCACATGGTAGGTTCACAATGACTGTTTTTTGGAGTGATAAGTTAGTTGCATTTTATATCCACAATATTATCATGGAAACATATTTTGAACAAATGCAATATTCTAATGAATTATTATGATGATGGCTGTCATCACGGATGTTTCCTTTTATATTTTTAGAGCCTTCTGGCTTTTTGACTCAGGACTTTAGCCAAATTAGTTGCAGTAATCAACCTTATGTGATATTTGTTTCCATGACTTCATTCTGACATTTAATAATTGATGGTCCTGCTGCTAATCCCTGTGCTAATCATGATTTATGTAGACAAATGGTGATTTAAAGCCAACATTATCAGTATTGGTTTTCAGTTATTCTCAAGCCTGCTATAATTATATATTTGATGTGGAAATTGAGTTTGTGGTGATAGCAGAAATACTCTTGTTGGAAGCCACCATTTGCCATAAAATTTGTGTAAGTATAAAAGCCTATGCTATTATTCTCTATTTCTTATTTTCCATTGTGTCACACTTATCCCTCAATGTAGAAAATGCATGCTGCTTTCATTAAAAATCAACCCAGCTGTCTACATTATCAGGAGCTTCCTGAAGGCCTTATGGGCTGAGGCCCAGGACGGTGACCACAAAAAGAAAAACTGCCAGTAGTTTAGTTTAAAACAGGGATCACACTGAGTCTGTGGCTGTAAGTAGGTCCCCTTATAAGAATGAGTTCAGTTTTATGAGAAGCTGGTCTTTCCCCAGGCTTGATGAGATGCAACGGCTAAGGCCTCGGAGAGCCTCTGCCCCCTGGGAGCAGGTGAGAATTGCAGGTCAGCTGTTTGAGAAGGACTTATCCATTTTCCACTAAAATACCTGACAAGGTTGGATCCTTGTGGATTAAAATTTCCCTAAAGATAGAAAAATGCAAATAAGATGCTGCTGTGTCCTTATCTGTTGTCTATTACTGCAATGACGACTTAATAAAAATTCAATGCAGTTTCCTCAATTGTACAGATACTTTACGATATGTTAATGAAAAACTAGAGTACAGAGTGATGTGTTATAGTGTTGACAGCATGACACAATGAACTTAGAAAGATGGACATGCACCAAAATGTTAGATTTAATTGGGGTGGGGCGGGGTAAAGCAGGCACAGTTGAGGTTGATCTCCTACCTTAATGCATTTTAATGATGTTTTATTGTCAACTCTATGAGTAACAACCGTATGCCAGAAGATTAAAAATAACTCAATAAAAGAATAGTTTATGCTTCTGAAAATTAATTTATATACATTTTAAGAACTTAAAAAAATAAGGTGATAGAAATATGAACCTGTAAATTTGTTTTATTGATTTTTTTCCTTTCAGTATTAATTGTCTGATTAAGTTTCAGGCTTCTGTGTTCAGGATACTTGTCTCTATGTGCTGATAATGTGATATTTTGGAACAAGGTCACAGAGATGCCAGCAGGAAAAGCTCAGGAATAAATTATTCCTACTGGCAACATGTGAGAAAAGGCTAATTTTTAAAAACATTAATGTCTATGAAAGCTTAGAGCAATCTTCCTGTCTCAAAATGCATTTAAAAAAATTATACTGTGCAGTTGAAAACTGACATTTTATTATTTAATCACGTCCCATTTTAGGTGATGTGCAAAGAGGACACATTACCACGTACATTTTCTCACTATTAAAGGCATTAAAATCATCAAATATAGAATTGAGAGATACTTTAAGAATCATCTTGTCAAATACCCTGATTTTACAGAAGAGGGAATGGAGGCACAGAGGGTTCAAAGATCAAGCAGTCCAATGTTCCTGGGACAGACAGGTTCTTTCCCAGACACCTACCCTCCTTTAGGAAAATCAGCCTCATATTGTTACCAAACTTGGGTTCAGCTGCTTGTGACTCAGGAATCCGATACTGAGAGGCAAGTGTTGGGTAAAAGGAAAGAGAGCTTTACTGAGGAAGCTGGCAACCCTGGGTATAAGGTGGACTTATGTCTCAAAGGACCAACTCCCCACTCCTCATGTTTTTCTCAGGGATGACATAGGGAAAAGAGGGAGGGGCTATGTGCTGAGGAGGGGGTTGCAGGATCAACTCATGGACATTCTTTTTTTTTTTCATGATTCTTATTTATTTTTAAAAATTAAATTTCAAAGCCTTTGTACAGCAAAGAAAACCATAAGTGAGACCAAAAGACAACCTTCAGAAAGGGAGAAAATATTTGCAAATGAAGCAACTGACAAGGGACTAATTTCCAAAACATACAAACAGCTCATGAAGCTCAATATCAAAAAAACCAAACAACCCAATCAAAAAATGGGCAGATAACCTAAATAGACATTTCTCCAAAGAAGTCCTGAACGTTCTTCTGATTAGCTGGTCGTGAGGTAACTGGGAGTCAACATCTTCAACCTCTGATTCCAACAAGTCTGGGGTCTATGTACTTGCAGTTAGCCTACAGTTAACTTCTTCCACCTGGTAGGGCTTTCAGTATCTGCAAGAATAGATAATCTGTGGCCCAGAATATTATCTATAGCCCTTGAGGAGGAACTAAAGGTCCTTGACTTTGTTTAATGACTCAACTATTATTATTTTGTCCTGTTTGACTGTTTTTCTTTGCTTTTGCATTTTTCAAAAAATTTCTCTGATTAGAATTATTCTTTGGATAAAGTTTTTCTAAGACAAAAGGCAGGCAGAGGACCTGGGGGAAGGACCATAGGATCCACATGTGCTTCCACACCCTACATGCTCTGCCAAATGCTTCCCTCCACTCTTTCCAGCCCTGCTTCCTACTCTTCCTGGTCCCTGTACAACCACAGGCTGAGTGTAGACCTCTAACCCTAACTGCAGAAATGTTAAAGAAGGTAAGACAACAGAGAAAAATGTTGTCTATGGTTGTCTAATTTTATCAAAGTGGCACCACAATTAATCTGATGCCTTTTTCTGCTAACGGTTATTTTGCTGCATGCTAATAATAACTTAATGGGAAAAATAAGATACGGACATATAGGAATAAGATTTTATTTCTATATCTTTAGAATGCATTGAAAGTATTGTTGAGAATTCTTAGTAAAGAATGAGCTGCGTTAACACTGAACCTTTCCAAAGGGTAGTTTTAGGAGGCTCTGCTCACTCTGAAGACCCAATTCTTGACTCTAAGAAGGAGCTGGACTAACCAGGTAGTTATTTGCATTGTAAATATTTAAATTTTTCTGTATATTATGATGTTTTGATGTCTTGAAAACGCTTTCTGTCTGCGGAGAGACTGACCTCCTGGGCTAGCCAACTTAGAGATGGCAAAAGGTCCAGCTGGGAGATTGCCTTTTATTTGCAAAAATTCCAGAGCCAGACCCCCACCATCTGGCCTGTTCACCCCTGGAGGTCATATTCCTCTGCCTTAATCATCCCAAGGCCAGGTGCCAGGCAATTAGGGGCCACCCTTACAGCTTTGAGCCCATCAACTAGCCAGTCCTAGGTTGCTGTTCACCCTGCCTTGCCTTTCCTGCAAAAACCCTGAGGCTGTGGCCTAAACCTTCCCCTTGCTCTGACTTCTGTCTCTTAACCACTCAGATGTCTCCCTTGAGTGGCCCTGCAAGGCTTGCTGAGCTCCTGCCTCCAGGAGCTGTGAGTATCATAAACTTTGTTTTTCCTTTAGCATCTCTTGTGGTCACACCTGACTAACCATCTCGTAAAAGAATACAAAACTTAATTTTATATAGTATTTTATTATATATGTGTATTAGATATAGATATAGTTATGTATTTTATATAATTTTATTTATTTTATTATATATTTTATACAGTTATTGTAGCTGCTTATCGTGAAAACGGTTCTTGCTGAAAATATTTTTACCCACATCCTGGAATATGAACTATCAATATATAATTTTACTATTTTTGGTTGAACACAATAAAATGTAGATAATGGACAGTAGATCTTTATATAATTTTCTGGTTCCTTTGCACTCAGCAGATGTGGTTACCCCTGTGATGAGCTAACTTGAGTTGCCTTCTGTAAATTCCTCCTGTGATCTGTTTTCCGGTTTCACTAGAATGGTGGCTTTTTGCATTATATCTCTTACTCTAATCTGGAACTCAGAGAATCTGAGCCTTTGCCTGTTGTCCCTTGAAGGGGCTTCCCAGGACAACAGCCCTCAGACTCTCTGTCCCAGGGCCCCTCCCCTGGCTCTCCTCCGTCAGGATTCTTCAGCTCTGGAAGCTGCCTTCTCTTTGTGTTTCTTTTGCTATGGGAGGAGTTTTCAACATCTTTTGCAGAAAAGAGCATTTTAATTTGAAATTTGAATTAAAAATTGAACGTTTCCCTTCCTCAGAACTGGCACAGCTCATGACACTCCTGTGAAACTTTGAAGTGATCCTTAGGTCAAAGGATCTGAGGGCCAGGCTGCTTCTAGAGCTGTGCTTGGACCATCACACCTAGTATTGCACCACCTGGGGGCATCTTAGAAACACAGAATCTCACGCCCCACCCAGACCTACAGAATCAGAATTATTAACAAGATCTGCAGTTGATTTGCATGCATTCAAAGAGAGAGAGAGAGAGAGTCACCATCCCAGTGGATTACTACTTGGTTTCTTTAAGCCCTTTATCAGAGCCATGAACTGTGAGGATTAAGTACATGTGTATTAAAATTAATTAAATCACCAAAAAAGTTAATTTGAAACACACATAATAATGTACACAAACTTATTTCACAGTGTAGTGGTTAGACTCATGATAAAATAATTGCAACAAGTATTAATTGTATAGTCATATGATGTATTTCTCTCCCTACTTGGCTTATATATTTAGAATTCTCATTGGCTTCAAATGGCTATTATGGTATTAGATATTGTTTATTCATTGCCAGAAAGCTCTTACCCACACCAAAGATAAAAATAAGGCTTTAAGAAGTAAATTGTAAGAATGGATTTTTTCTTATTCAGGAATATGCCTTATGCTTTGTAGATACTCAACAAACAGTTTTTGTTTTCATTGACAAAAGATCAACTCCTCACTCTCCAGTAGTTGGAATTCTTTTTTTTTTTTTTGCGGTACGCGGGCCTCTCACTGTTGTGGACTCTCCTGTTGCAGAGCACAGGCTCCGGATGCGCAGGCTCAGCGGCCATGGCTCACGGGCCCAGCCGCTCCATGGCATGTGGGATCTTCCCGGACCGGGGCACGAACCCATGTTCCCTGCATCGGCAGGCAGACTCTCAACCACTGCGTCACCAGGGAAGCCCAGTTGGAATTCTTTATTCAAATTCTCCTTGGCTTTCCCCAGAGTTCAGATTTATATCATACTAGGGTCTTATTGCTCATTGGCCCAGGCATCCATGAGAAGATGTTTTTGAATTTCCTTAATCTTTATTAGAGCTGCAGGTATCATTGACATAGTAAAAGTGGTTAAAGATATGGTAGAACAATCAAGATGAGAAGAGAAAAACGTGAGATGATTCCACCACGCTGTAGAACAGAAGTTCATAGCCAGGGACAGTTTTGCCTCCAGGAGATAATGGAGATACCAGGAGATGTTTTTGGTGTCACATCTCACCTGGGAGACAGTTTGCAGGTGCACTGGCATCTAGTAGATGGAGACCATGGATGCCACTAAGCATCCTGCAACGAACAGGACAGCCCCACAGCAAAGACCACCTGGCCCCAAATGTCATGGTACTGAAGTTGAGAAGTTTTGCTGCAGAAGCAAACCAAATCCCAGTTAGGCTGGTGATGTAGCTAAGGGAAAAGGGTCCAGGTAAATTGGCTTCTGGGGTCACAGCTGCTCTGCCTGCAGGAGCAGAAAGGCGAGAAAGGAAAGAAAGTCATGGAAGGTGACCAAACCAGTCTCCTGTTATCTTTTTTTGTCTTCTCACACCTATCTTGGCCCCAGAGGTACCTAAAGCAGGGATAGTTCAGGCATATTATATCCAACGCAATGGAAGCCTCATCTCAATCCTGCTAAGCATATTTCTTCTCCTACAAGTTCCAATAATACATAAAATTGCCTAATTCCTTTCACTTCATAATCCTGGACACATGGCTTCAAGGTTCAAGCACCCAAAAAGATGTTAACAGATTTAAGTCTAATGATTGAGGAAAACTTCAGATTCTTAGATTCTTCCTTAGCTGTTACCACAGACATAGAAGAGGACAGAGAGGCAGTCTTAGGAAGAGTTGGGATGTTTCAGAGTCTGCCAGCAGATAAAGAGAAGTGATGCACAAACAAACAAGGGAAATAAAACAATACTCCTTGCATTTCCTTACTGCCATTACACATAAAAGCAATTTAAAGGCTTTCTGTAGAGAGGTAAAAACCATTATAATAATCCCCAACAAATTGTCAACTTACTTTTATCTGCTGACTGGTGAGATCAAGCCCGGCAGGACTGCAGGCTGTTCCTGCTGATGATTCAATAGTCTGTCTGGATCCTCAACTGGGGAAGGGAGGATTTAATGACTGTCAAATTATGGACTTTATTACGTTAATAACAGTTGCATAGTGCTTTCAACAACATTCAGGTAGATGGAACAATAGCCTGATAGAAATTGAGAAGAAATAGGCCTTAGGCAAACTGCAGAATTTGTTGCATAAGTAGTAAAATTAAATGAAGCCTGAGGAAAATTAGGCTGTATAATTTTTAAAGGGAAGGTGTGAGAGGGTTGATGGAAAGAAAAAGATTGATTTAATGGGAAATATCATATTTAAAGTGACACAGAATAGCATTGCTTAAGTGAGAACTAGAAATGTTCTTGGACATAAAATGGTCATCTCTATGTGCTTTTCTGTATGCTTTTCTCATATTTATTATTCCGAACTTGGTTTCTATTGGGAGAAAACAACATATTTAAATATTAATAATTCTGAACAACTAACTCCTGATTCAAAAAACCTGGCAACTATTAATAGAAGAGATAATGAGCCACTTTTTATGAAATCTGTGAGCAGACTGATTAATATGTTTCGCGTGTTTATTGAGAGAGATGAAAGGAAAGAAGATAAGGACTGCTGATGAAAGCGTACTGCTGAAGAATCAGTGATTACTTTCATTTCTTTTCATTGTTGGTTTTCCCCCTTGTGACGTTAATACCCAAATAAACAAAATACAAATGTGGAGTGTAATTTGTGAAAAAATATGCAAGTTGTGTAAAATCCTTCCTTTTTATTTTTATACCTCTTCCAGAGGTTTCTCTATTTTGTAAAGAACCATTTCTAGGGTTTATTGACCTATTTTAGCGCTTGGGTCTGCAGTCTAGTTCATTTTTTTGTGCTTGGATATTTATTATCTACTTCTCCCAAAAGACCTCAGGACTTTTTGTCTGTAAATTTTTGTGTTGAATGGATTATTTTATGAATTTGTTAGTTTAAATAACGTTTATTTAAGATTATCTATTCACTTTGAGTATCCCAGAGAGTTTGATTGCTCATGGCCTCATAACAGAGAAAATCATGAGTCAAGACCCCATGAACCTCTCACCTTGTTGCAACAATTCTCAGTGCTTTGCCAATCTTCTTTCATGTATCCCAATTATTTTTCCTTGCAAGATATGATATAATCTTAATCACAAATACTCCAGTTTTATAATTAACTTAATTGATTCCTTGACACAATATTATTTGATTGTTAATTTTTCTCTTACTCAAGTAAATTTTACCTATATTTACTAAGGTGTTTAAAATGTTAATGTAGGCACTGCACATTTTATTTGATTTAGTCATCATATCTATTTATTGCCTCTGTCATTGTTAATGATTTCTAACTGGTGATTGCTAACTCATAGGAATGTTATCCATTTTTTCTCTTTGCATAATTTATGGTTTTTAAAATGTTACATATGTTTTGTGGAATTTATTAAAGTAGAGAAAATGTAAAGGAGCTAAATTTTCTTACTTCAGACATAGTAATAATTAATGTTTCATGATATATCTTTCCCAACCATTTTATATAAATATATATTCATATGTATACAAATATATATTTATTTATTTATTGAAGTATAGTTGATTTACAATATTGTGATAGTTTTGGGTATACAGCAAAGTGATTCATTCATATCTGTATATATATATATTATTTTTTAAGATTTTTTTTAATATTTTAAGATTTTTAAAAGATTTTTAAGATTAAAGAATTTTTAAGATTCTTTTTAAGATTTTAAGATTCTTTTAAGATTTTTAAGATTTTTAAGATTCTTTTCCCTTATAGGCTGTTACAAAACAGTGAGTATAGTTCCCTGTGCTATATAGTTGGTCCTTGTTGGCTATGTATTTTATACATAGTACTGTGTTTGTGTCAATCCCAAACTCCTAATCTATCCGCCCCCCCCCCCGCCCCACAGTAATCATTAGTTTGTCCTCTATGTCTGTGGGTCTGTCTCTGTTCTGTAGAGAAGGTCATCTGCATCATTTTTTTAAGATTCCATATATAAGCATTGTCATACGATATTTGTCTTTCTCTGTCTGGCTTACTTCACTCAGTATGATAACCTCTAGGTCCATCCATGTTGCAAATGGTGTTATTTCATTCTTTTTTATGGCTGAGTAATATTCCACTGTATAAATATACCACATCTTCTTTATCCATTCATCTGTCTATGGACATTTAGGTTGTTTCCATGTCCTGGCTATTGTAAATAATGCTGCTATGAAAACTGGGATGCATATATCTTTTTGAATTATAGTTTTCTCTGGATCTATGCCCAGGAGTGAGATTGCTAGGTCATATGGTAGCTCTATTTTTAGTTATTTAAGGAATCTCCATACTGTTCTCCATAGTTGCTGTACCAATTTTCACTCCCACCAGCAGTGTAAGAGAGTTTCTTTTTCTCCACACCCCCTCCAGCATTATTGTTTGGAGATGGTTTGATGATGGCCATTCTGACTAGTGTGAAGTGGTACCTCATTGTAGATTTGATTTGCATTTCTCTAATATTGAGCATGTTTTCAGTGCTCAGTGTTGAGTATCTTTTCATGTACCTTTTGGCCATCTGTATGCCATCTTTGGAGAAATGTCTATTTAGAAATTCTGCCCTTTTTTTTTTTTTTTGCAATACGCGGGCCTCTCACTGCTGTGGCCTCTCCTGTTGCAGAGTACAGGCTCTGGATGCACAGGCTCAGCGGCCATGGCTCATGGGCCCAGCCGCTCCGTGGCATGTGGGATCTTCCTGGACTGGGGCACGAACCCGTGTCCCCTGCATCGGCAGGTGGACTCTCAACCACTGCGCCACCAGGGAAGCCCTCTGCCCATTTTTTGATTGGGTTGTTTTCTGATATTGAGCTGCATGGGCTGTTTGTATATTTTGAAGATTAATCCTCTGTTCGTCGCATCATTGGCAAATATTTTCTCCCATTCTGTAGGTGATCTTTTCATTTTGTTTATGGTTTCCTTTGCTGTGCAAAAGCTTTTAAGTTTAATTAGGTCCCAGTTGTTTATTTTTGTTTTTATTTCCATTACTCTAGGAGTCAGATCAAAAAAAATATTGCTGCGATTTATGTCAAAGAATGTTCTGCCTATGCTTTCCTCTAGGAGTTTTATAGTATCTGATCTTACATTTAGGTCTTTAATCCATTTTGAGTTTACTTTTGTTTATGGTGTTAGAGAATGTTCTAATTTCATTCTTTTATATGTAGCTGTCCAGTTTTCCCAGCACCACTTTTTGAAGAGACTGTCTTTTCTCCATTGTATGTGCTTGTCTCCTTTGTCATAGATTAATTGAACATAGGTGCGTGTGTTTATCTCTGGACTTTCTATCCTGTTCCACTGACCTATATGTCTATTTTTGAGCCAGTACCATAATGTTTTGATTACTTGTAGCTTTGTATAGTCTGAAGTCAAGGAGCTTGGTTCCTCCAGCTCTATTCTTATTTCTCAAGATTGCTTTGGCTATCTGGGCTCTTTTCAGTTTCTATACAAATTTAAAGATTTTTTGTCCTACTTATGAGAAAAATGCCATTGGTAATTTGATAGGGATTGCACTGAATCTGTAGATTGCTTTGGGTAGTATATTCATTTTCACAATATTGATTCTTCCAATCCAAGGACACTGTATATCTTTCCATCTGTTCGTGTCATCTTTGATTTCTTTCATCAGCATCTAAGAGTTTTGGAGTACAGGTCTTTTGCCTCCTTAGGTAGGTTTATTCCTAGGTATTTTATTCTTTTGATGTGACAGTAAATGGGATTGTTTCCTTAATTTGTCTTTCAGATCTTCTGTTGTTAGTGAATAGAAATGCAACATATTTTTGTGTATTAATTTTGTATCCTGAAACTTTACCAAATTCATTGATGAACTCTAGAAGTTTTCTGGTGGCACCTTTAGTAATTTCCATGTATAGTATTATGTCATCTGCAAACAGTGACAGTTTTACTTTTCCTTTTCCAATTTGGATTCCTTTTATTTCTTTCCTTCTCTGATTGCTGTGGCTAGGACTTCCAAAACTATGTTGAATAAAATTGGTGAGACTGGGCTTCCTTGTCTTGTTCCTGTTATTAAAGGAAATGCCTTCAGCTTTTCACCATTGAGCATGACGTTGGCTGTGGATATGTCATATATGGTCTTTATTATGTTGAGGTAGGTTCCCTCTATGCCCACTTTCTGCAGAATTTTTATCATAATGGGTGTTGAATTTTATCAATAGCTTTTTCTACATCTACTGAGATGATAATATGGTTTTTATTCTTCAGTTTGTTACTGTGGCATATCACATTGATTGATTTGCAGATATTGAAAAATTCTTGCATCCCTGGGATAAATTCCACTTGATTATGGTGTATGATCCTTTTAATGTGTTGTTGGATTCTAGTTTGCTAGTATTTTGTTGAGGAGTTTTGCATCTATATTCATCAGTGATATTGGCCTATAATTTTCTTTTTGTGTGTGTGTGGTATCTTTGTCTGGTCTTGGTATCAGCGTGATGGTGGCCTCATAGAATGAGTTTAGGAGTGTTCCTTCCTCTGCAACTTTTTGAAATAGTTTCAGAAGGATAAGTGTTAACTCTTCTCTAAATGTTTGATAGAATTCGAAGCCATCTGGTCCTGGACTTTTGTTTGTTGGGAGTTCTTTTTAATCACAGTTTTAATTTCAGTACTTGTGATTGGTCTGTTCATATTTTCTATTTCTTCCTGGTTCAGTCTTGGGAAATTGTACCTTTCTAAGAATTTGTCCATTTCTTCCAAGTTGTCCATTTTTTGACATAGTAGTCTCTTATGGTCCTTTGTATTCCTGTGATGTCATTTGTAACTTCTTTTTCATTTCTAATTTTATCAATTTGGGCCCTATCCCATTTTACCTGATGAATCTAGCTAAAGGTTTCTCAATTTTGTTTGTCTTTCGAAAGAACAGTCTTTTAATTTCATTGACCTTTTCTATTGTTTTCTTCATCTCTATTTCATTTATTTCTGTTCTGATTTTTATGATTTCTTTCCTTCTAATAACTGTGGGGTTTTTTGGTCCTTCTTCTTTCTCTAGTTGCTTTAGGTGTAAGTTATGTTGTTTATTTGGGATTTTTCTAACTTCCTGAGGTAAGATTGTATTGCTATAAACTTCCCTCTTAGAACTGCTCTTGCTGGGTCCCATAGGTTTTGGATCATTGTGTTTTCATTTGTCTCTAGGTATGTTTTAATTTTCTCTTTGATTTCTTCAGTGATCTATTGCTTATTTAGTAGCATATTATCTAGCTTCCATGTTTTTATGTTTTTTTGTAGTTGATCTCTAATCTCATAGTGTTGTAGTCAGAAAAGTTGCTTGATATTATTTCAGTTTTCTTAAATTTACCCAGGCTTGCTTTGTGGCCCAACATGTGATCTATCCTGGAGAATGTTCCATGTGCACTTGAAAAGAATGTGTATTCTGCTGTTTTTGGATGGAATGCTCTATAAATATCAATTAAGTACACCTGGTGTAATGTGTCATTAAGGTCTGTGTTTCCTTATTGATTTTCTGTCTGGATGACCTGTCCATTGTTGTCAGTGTGGTGTTATGTCCCCCACTATTGTGTTAATGTCAATTTCTCCTTTTATGTCTATTAACATTTGCCTTGTATATTGAGGTACTCCTATGTTGGGTGCATAAATATTTACAATTGTTATATCTTCTTCTTGGATTGATCCCTTGATCATTATGTAGTGCCCCTCCTTGTCTCTTGTAACCGTCTTTATTTTAAAGTCCATTTTGTCTGATATGAATACTGCTACTCCAGCTTTCTTTTGATTTCTGTCTGCATGGAATACCTTTTTCCATCCCCTTACTTTCAGTCTGTATGTGTCCTTAGATCTGAAGTGGGTCTCTTGTAGACAACATATATACGGGTCTTGTTTTTGTATCCATTCAGCCAGTCTATGTCTTTTGGTTGGAGCATTTAAATTCATTTACATTTAATGTAATTATATGTATAATTATATTATATATATATTTATATTCTTATTGCCATTTTGTTAATTGTTTTGGATTTGTTTTTGTAGGTCTTTTCCCCCCCTTTCTTCTTTTGTTCTTTTCTCTTGTCATGAGGATTTATTATAGCAGTCTATATATATACATAATGGTTTTAAATTGCTGATCACCCAATTTCAAATGCTTTCCAAATATCCTGCATTTTTACTCTCCTTCTCTCACAATTACTAATTTAGATATCATATTTTTTTGTGGATGATTTCCTACCTTTACTGTATGTTTACCTTTACCAGTGAGCTTTCCCATTTCATAAATTTTCTTGTTTCTAGTTTTGGCCTTTTCTTGTTGGCCTAGAGAAGTTCCTTTAGCATTTTTTGTAAAGCTGGTTTGGTGGTGCTAAATTCTTTTAATTTTTCCTTGTCTGTAAACCTTTTGATTTCTCCATCAAATCTGAATGAGAGCCTTGCTGGGTAGAGCATTCTTTTTTTTTTTTTTTTTTGCAGTACACGGGTCTCCCACTGTTGTGGCCTCTCCCCTTGTGGAGCACAGGCTCTGGATGTGCAGGCTCAGTGGCCAGGGCTCACGGACCCAGCCGCTCCGCGGCATGTGGGATCTTCCCAGACCAGGGCATGAACCCGTGTCCCCTGCATCGGCAGGTTGACTCTCAACCACTGCACCACCAGGGAAGCCCTGGATAGAGTATTCTTGGTTGTAGGTTTTTCCCTTTCATCACTTTAAATATATTGTGTTACTCCTTCTGGCCTGTAGAGTTTCTGCTGAAAAAATCAGCTGATAACCTTATGGGGATTTCCTTGTATGTTATTTGTTGCTTTTAATATATTCTGTTTGTCTTTTAATTTTCTCAGTTTGATTACTATGTGTCTCAGTGTGTTCCTCCTTGGGTTAATCCTGTATGGGACTCTCTGCACTTCTTAGACTTGGGAGACTGCTTCCTTTCCCATGTTTGGGAATTTTTCAGCTATTAGATCTTCAAATATTTTCTCAAGCCCTCTCTCTATGTCTTCTCCTTCTGGGAATCATATAATGTTGGTCTGTCTGATGTTGTCCCAGATGTCTTTTTTTTTTTTATATAAATTTATTTATTAATTTTGGCTGTGTTGGGTCTTCGTTTCTGTGCGAGGGCTTTCTCTAGTTGCGGCGAGCAGGGGCCACTCTTCATCGCGGTGCGCGGGCCTCTCACTGTCACGGCCTTCTCTTGTTGCGGAGCACAGACTCCAGACGCGCAGGCTCAGCAGTTGTGGCTCACGGGCCTAGTTGCTCCGTGGCATGTGGGATCTTCCCAGACCAGGGCTCGAACCCGTGTTCCCTGCATTGGTAGGCAGATTCTCAATCACTGCGCCACCAGGGAAGCCCCCAGATGTCTTTTAAACTGTCCTCATTTCTTTTCATTCTTTTTTTCTTTACTCTGTTCTGTGGCAGTGATTTCCAACAGTCTGTCTTCCAGCTCACTTATCCATTCTTCTGTCTCATTTATTCTTCTATTTATTTCTTCTAGTATGTTTTTCATTTCAGTTGTTGTATTCCTCAACTCTTTTTGGTTGTTCTTTATAGTTTCTAACTCTTTGTTAAAGACTTCTTGTAAATTCTCACTCTGTATATCCATTCTTTACTGAGTTCTAGGCTATTTTTACAATCATTACTCTGAACCCTTTCTCAGGTAGTTTGCCTATCTCCACATCACTTAGTTGTTCTGGGTTTTATATTGTTCCTTCATCTGAAATATATTCCTTGGCCATCTCATTTTGTCTAGATTTCTATTTGTATTTTTATGTATGTGGAGGGTTAGTTATGTTTCTCAACCTTGGAGAATTGGCCCCCTGTAGGGGATGCCCTATATGTTCCAGCAGTACACTCCCCTCTTGTCACTGAAGGGCCAGGGGCCAGCTGGTCCTAGGGTGGGTTCTGATATGCATTTGCAGACTGGGTTTCACAGGGTGCCAGATCATAGTATTCTTGTTTCTGGTGTCTGCCCCCAGATGAGCGATGCTGGTCTACAGGCTTGTGCAGGCTTCCTGGTGGAAGGGGTCGGTGCCTGTCCACTGGTGGGTGGAATTGAGCCTTGGCCCTCTGGTGGGGAAGGCCATTGAAGTGGTGTGTCTAGAGGTAGCTGTGGGCTCAGGAAATCTTTAGGCAACCTGTATGCTGATGGGTGGGGCTGTGTTTCCTACCCTGTTGGTTATTTGGTCTGAGGCATCTGAGCACAGGAGCCTACAGGCTGTTGGGCAGGGCCAGGTCTTCCTGCAAAAATGGCAGCCTCCATGAGAGCTGATGCCAATAAATATTCCCCAGTACCTCTGCCACCAGTGTCTTTGTCCCCACTGTGAGCCACACCTGCCCCCTGCCTCCCCAGAAGACCCTCTAAGACCAGCAGGTAAGCCTGGCCCAGGCTCCTATGAAGTCACTGCTTTTGCCTTGAGTCCCAGTGTGCATGAGAATTTGTGTGCACCCTCCAAGAATGGAATGTCTGTTCCCCCCAGTCCTGTGGAGCTCCTGCACTCAAGCCCTGTTGGCCTTCAAAGCCAAATGCTCTGGGAGATCCTCCTCCCAATGCCAGACACCCCAGGCTGGGGAGCCTGATGTGGGGTTCAGAGCTCTCACTCCTGTGGGAGAACTTCTGTGATATAATTTTTCTCCATTTTGTGGTCGCCCACCCATGGGGGGTGTGGGATTTGATTATATCGCAAGTGTGCCCCTCCTACCATCTCACTGGGTTTCTTCTTTATGGCTTTGAATACAGAACATCTT
This sequence comes from Grampus griseus, assembly GCF_964374135.1. Classification (NCBI taxonomy): domain Eukaryota; kingdom Metazoa; phylum Chordata; class Mammalia; order Artiodactyla; family Delphinidae; genus Grampus; species Grampus griseus. Next base: position 99,482,588 of record NC_139003.1, read on the forward strand.
TTGGTTAGGCTCCAGTCTTTTTTTTAATGATTGTTCAGCTGTTAGTTGTGATTTTGGTGTGCTTGTGAGAAGAAGTGAGCTCAAGTTCCTTTTACTCAGCCATCTTGTGAGAAATCTGCCCGGCCATTTTTCTATATCTATATGGAATCACACACTGTATGTAGCATTGTGTTCAGGTTGAATATCAACTTACAGTACATCATAATCATAACATCTCTTTGAAATTGTATTCACTGAGGTCATTGATGTTGTCTTCATTCTGAAATATTTTTGGTATTTTTAGGGCCCCCTCTATGTAAATTCTTTGATACATGTGTTGTCACCCTTGTCCAAGTTTGAGTCTCTCTGGCTTCCATGAGTGAAGATGACTTAAGGGACATATGGGACAACCTCAAGTGGACAAACATTTGCATTATAGGGCTCCGAGAAGGATGCAAGTGAGAAAGGGGCCAAAAAGTTATTTAAAGAAATGATGGCTGAAAACTTCCTTAAACTGGGGAAGGAAACAGATATCCAGCTCCAGGAAGCTGAGAGAGTTTCAAATAAGATGAACTGAAAGAGACTCACACCAATACACTTTCTAATTAAGTTGTCAAAATTAAAGACCAGGAGAGAAACTTAAAAAGTGACAAGAGAAAAACAAATTGTTATATACAGGGGAACCTTCACAAGACTATCAGCTGATTTTTCAACAGAAATTTTGTAGGCCAGAAGGGAGTGGTATGATATATTCAAAGTGCTGAAAGAAAAAAACCTGCCAACCAAGAACACTCTACTTAGAAAAATCATGCTTCAGAACTGAAGGAGAGATGATGAGTTTTTCAGACAAGCAAAAACCAAAGGAGTTCATCACCACTAGAAAAGGGATAGAAAAGAAAGGAAACCAAAGGAAACCAGGGGTAACTATACTTACATCAGACTAAAGTCTTTCAGCCAAAATCTATAATAATAGACAAAGAAGGATGTTATATAATGATGTAAAGGTCAGTTCATCAAGAGGATATAATATATGTAAATATTTATGTTGCCAATATAGGAGCACTGAAATACATAAAGCAAATATTATAGACCTGAAAAGAAAAATAGACACAATACAATAATATTAGGGGACTTCAATATCCTATTCTCAAAGTGGATAGATGATCCACACAGAAAATCAATATGGGAACGTTGGATTTAAATTACATGGTAAATTAGATGGACTTAACAGATATTTACAGAACATTCCATCCAGCAGCACCAGATCCTGTGTTGAGAAGCTGGAGCTGGTATATTGAATTAAAAATATGCAGCTTACGGCCTGCTGAATGAGGGAGCACAAGCCAGCCGCACAGGGTCATCAGGCCTGTCCCTCAGCATCTGAGCTCCCACTTTTGGAAAGTGAAATCCACAGGGTTATTTTGATTGCAGGCATTGTTTCAGTACACTCACACAAAGGAAATAGAGTCACAAGATTTATTACTTACAAATCCCAGAAGTAGCGGGGAATGGGGCACAAGGAGATGGAAGAAAGGCAATCCTCCATCCCAGGTCACCAGTGAGCAGGAGATAGACAGCAGGGCAGCAAGCACCTATTATTTATAAAGTGGTTGGAGGCAAAGGTCACTAACTTTTCACAGAATTAACTCTAAGTGGTTATTTTAAAAGGTGATCTGGGAAAAGCAAAGTGGGAATTCCTAAGGTGGGAATCCTAAACTCAAGTCCTTATCTAAATGCCCAGCTCTGGGTGTGAGCAGGGTTATCATACTGTAAAATGCCTAGGCAGCATCTCAGGAAAACAAAAGTTATTTTTCTCATCACAAATACTAATTCTTCTCTAGTGCACATTGAACATTCCCCAGAATGAATCATATGTTAGGCCACAAAACAAGTCTTAATACATTTAAGAAGACTGAGATCATATCAAGCATCTCTTCTGACCACAATGGTAAGAAAACTGGAAACCAATTACAAGAAGAAAACTGAAAAATTTACAAACATGTTGAGATTAAACAATATGCTCTTGAACAACCAATGGGTAAAATAAAATTAAAAGGGAAAGCAAAAAATATTTTGAGACAAATGAAAATGAAAGCACAACATTCCAAAACTTATGGGATGCAGCAAAAGTAGCTCTAAGACTAAGAAAAATAAAGAGCTCAAATAAACAACCTAACTTCACACTTCAAAGAACTGAAATAAGAAGAACACACTATGCCCTAAGCTGGTAGGAAAAAGGACATAAAGATCAAAATGGATATAAAAGAAATAGAGACTAAAAAGATAATAGAAAAGATCAATAAAACTAAAGGCTGTTTTTTTGAAAAGATAAACATAATAGACAAACAGTATTGTATTGGCATGAAAACAGACACTTAGATCAATGAAACGAAATACAGATCCAAGAATTAAACCTGTACATATATGGTAAATTAATTTATGACAAAGGAGCCAAGAACATACAATGGGAAAAGAATAGTGTCTTCAGTAAATGGTGTTGGGAAAATCTGGATATCACACGCAAAAGAACGAAACTAGACCACTATCTCACACCACAAATAAAAATCAACTCAAAATAGATGAAAGAGTTTAATGTAAGACCTGATACTATAAAAATCCTGGAAGAAAACAAGGTAAGGTCCCTTGACATTAGTGTTGGCAATAATTTTTGGATTTGGCACCAAAATCAGAGGCAATAAAAGCAAAAATAAACAAGTGGGACTACATCAAACTGAGAGACTCTGCTCAGCAAAGGAAACTATCAAGATAAAAAGGCAACCTAGAGAATGTGAGAAAAATTTACAAATCATATATCTGATAAAAGGTTAATATTCAAAATATATAAAGAACCCACAGAACTCAAGAGCAAAAAACCAAACAATCCGATTAAAAAATGGGTAAAAGAACTGAGTAGATGTTTTTCCAAAGAAGACATACAAATGGCCAAGTACATGAAAATATTATAAACATCACTAATTATGAGGACAATGCAAATCAAAATCAGGATGAGATATCAACTAACACTTCTTGGGATGGCTATCATCAAAAAGATAAGAGAGATGTCTTGGCAAGGATGTGGAGAAAAAGGAAACTTTGTGCACTATTAGTAAGAATGTAAACTGGTACAGTCACTATGGAAAACACTATGGCGGTTCCTAAAATAACTGAACATAGAACTGCCATAGGATCCAGCAATTTCACTTCTGGGTATATATCCACAGCAAAAGAAAACAGGATATTGAAGAGCTATCTGCACTTTGATACTCATTGCAGCATTATTCACAATAGCTAAGATATGGAAACAAAATGTCTTTCAATGGAAGAATGGATAAAGAGGATGTGAACAGAATATTATTCAGCCATGAGAAAGAAATCCTGCCAGCTGAGACAACATGGATAGATGTTAAAGTTATTATGCTAAGTGAAATAGTTCAGAAAGAGAAAGATAAATAATACATGGTATTTCTTACATGTGGAATCTAGAAAAGTCAAGCTCATAGGAACTGAGGGTAGAAAGTGGTTGCCAGGGTCTGGGAATAGGAAGAGGTTGGTAAAACGGTACAAACATTCAGTTCAGTTATAGGATAAATAAGCTCTGAGGATCTGATGTAAAATATAGTGACTATAGCTGATAATGCTGCATTCTATAACTGAAATTTATTGAGAGTAGAACTTAAATATTCACACACACACATAAAGGTAAATATGTACGGTGATAGACTGTTTGATTAACTAGATGGTGGAAATCTTTTCACAATGAATATGTATTTCAAATTACCATGATATACACTTAAGTATCTTACAATTTTATTTGTCAACTATACTTCAATAGTGCTGGGGAAAAAGTTATGTATTCAGTGTAAAAAATAGTATTTTAAAGCAGCCTTTACAAATCTTCCACTAAAATATCTGTGAAAGCAAGTAAACAGATGCAAACTCATTACTACATCAGACTAATGGGGAGTTTGATGCCAGAATATGGGAAAAAAATCTCCCAGATGAACATGCATTCTAAATAAACTTACTCAGAGTTCACCTCTCTTGGCACACCCAGGCTTCCTCATGATAGAGAGAACGTTGGAATCAAGATCAAGAGGACTGACAATTTCTCCCCTACTTACTTCCTGATTTAGAGACTCAGAGTCTTGATTAGCTCAGAAATTATATCCTCATCTCTGTATGGCCAGAGGAACCCCTGATCACCCATGACCTCCCCTGAGCTCTGCGCCTTTGTGATTCTTCAGCACTTTCTACAGCTCTTAAAAAAAATACTTTGAATCCTTGGTCACTTTATGTTTTTTTCCTCTATACAATATGCTCTTTGGGGACACAGACTATTTCTTAATTATCTCTGCATTTCTACTGCCCTAGCATATTCTTTATGACACAGGAAGTTCATAATAAATGTTTGTTGAGTTGAAATCATGCAGTTTAAATTGGATTACTGTCTGTTATTATATGAAGTATTGTCATGCATTACCACAGAAAAAATAGAAAAGCATTTACTATGATTCATAAATAGATGCTTTCAATAGATATTATTTTTCTCAAAGTACAAGTTTCCAGAAAATAAACACATTCGTTCAGATTTATAAGTAAAAACAATGCAAAACACATCTGTACCTGGCTGTGCTACAGACTGCTTAATGTAATTCCTAAATTAATGTATCATCTCTCTGAATAAACAAGCATCCCTTTCTATAGTGCTGGTTTCTGTGAATGGTAAGACTGCCAACGCAATTTCTCAAGTTGAACTCCTAGAAATCTTTTTAGTTTCTTGTGCTTACAATGCCTTCTCATTGCTGAATTCCATTTTGTCTTTTAATTTACAGAGTTATTATCTTACTGCAGAATTTCCTCTTTTCATATTTAGGGTATAGCAATGCCCTATGAACCAATTCTTCTGCCTTCTGTTTCACTTCTTTGGCCTTTAGTTCAGTCTCCATACTATAATAAAATGCATGTATGGCTAAATCAATGACTTGATTAAAGTTCACTGACAGCTCCCATCACTTAGACTCTTTCTGACATAACTCTCCTGACCCGGCCTTGCCTATATCCTTTTAAATATTACCTGCCATTCCTGCCCTCTCCCCTCAGAATAATATTCTAAGAACTCTATACTTCTTCAAGTCATCTAAACTTTGTCTTCAATCCAGTCATATCAGCTGATCACTTCAACTGATATACCTTCTTCCTTTGCTCATCCCTGACATGTGTTTTCTCCAGCAGAATTGACTAGCTCGTTATTCATTTCTGTGTGGTATCAATATAGAATTTGCATACTTCTATTATTTTACTTATTATATTCTATTACAATTATTTATCCACATGTCTGTCCTTGCTTCTCTTCTTTATCTCCCTGCATGCAAGTCAAGAATCTTATTGGTCTTTAAATCTACAGAATATGGAAGAGCAACTGATATGTAATAAACTCAGAATAAGGATTAGTTGGGTCAATGACCTTTAGTTTTTAAGACAGGAAGACCTTATTTAGCCAAACGTTTAGATTTTTGTCTCCTCTGACTCTTCTGTGATTTTAAACTCTAATTGTGAATGATATTACTCAGCATCTGTTGGTCAAATATGCATTTATGTTCATATTTTGCATAAGACAATAATATAAAGATATATTATAAAATCATGTAAAACAATTGTAAAGATGAGAAAATCTTTTCTATTTTTTTCCACATCCTGACTGAATCCTCTCAAATAGTTTTGCTGTACAATATCTTACCCATCCTAATTCAGGGGCTATTGCTACTGTTGAAATGACAAAAGAATCAATTTCTATTGTATGGGTTTTTCTGTTTTTATTTATTTTACAGAGAGCATAAACTTGAACTGTTATTTCTTCACCGCATGAGAGGAAAGAAGAGAACGTTTTTTTTTAGTTTTATAGCTACAATAAAATTTGAAATTCTTGAAGGTACATGTTTTATATACTATTAGGGAGTGATTTCATGAATCATTAAAATGGACAGGTTTAGGAATTACTATTAAGAAAGGTAATCACCACAGAAAAGAACTTTTTGTTGAATTGTTTTTAGATGATTTACCTGTCACTATATGTTAGCTAGAGCTGTTTTGTTGTTGGAATCATGACACAGATAAAGATAAAGCCTTCAACCTGTACCAAAGACAACATAAAAGACCATCAAGATTCCATTGCTTGAACAGACCTTAATTCAGACAACTACTACTCTTGAGCAAAGGTGAGGAAAACTAGCTTTACAAGAGTCTCCCTGCTTAGAGGTCAAGTTCTAGGGAAGAAATATGAACCTAAAAAAAGAGTTGTCTGGTAGTACTTCATAGTGACAGGGGGATGCGTACTTTCTCTCCCATGTAGGTGGGATCCTGTTGAATAGATGCAATTTCTATTGCCTGGCTTCAGAGGTTTGATAACAATGGGAAGAAAGCCAGTTTGGAGACAGTATGTGTGGTGAGGTCCTGGCTATTCTGTCTCCTCCCAGATGCTCATTAAAATGACTGACAAGATTTGTTAATATGGGGGGAAAGCTTCAGCAACTTTGGAAATCAGAAATAAGTGTCATCTCAGGAAGGTGAAAGAATCTCTGCTCCCTTACTGCCGGTGGAGTCAAATTGAAGGCACCCAGAGCTGAGGAACAAGCCCCTTCTAAGAGAAGATAATAAGCCTGAGGAGGAGGTGGAGACAGAAGAAAGCCGGGGAGGAAGCCTGCAGGCCCAGCTAGGGAGCCGAGGCCTGACAGGGGAGCCTCTGGGCGCATCCCACGCGGGGCTGACAGTATCAATTCTGAAAGAAGCATCTGGTATAAATATCATCATGAAACACAGGAATGTGGTACCTTTGTGTGTACCACACCCAAGTTGCCATGCAGGGAAAATCCCTAGAAAAAGTGCCTCCCAGCCCCTTCAGACACCCGAACGGAGGTGGTAACTTACCTGCATTTATTTTTCTATATTTCTCCTACCAGATCAAGAAGAAACAATCGGAACACTATGAGAATCTGCATAGGACTCATTAACGTGATGTTCTCAAAACACTTTAAATTCCTACTACTATAAGCTCAAACTAGATAAGTATAAGTCTATGTTTCTGACAGTAGATTAAAGGGAAAAAGCATGGAGCACAACAAATTCAAAATAGAACACTGCCATTTCTCTGAAATATCAGGTCTTTGATAGCCTCAAGTTACTAAAAACAAAAGGTAAAATGTAGAAAACACATGATTCACGTCCCTGACAAAATTTAAAAGGAACCAGAATCTATCGCATTGTTTCTCAGCATTTATTGAATGAAAGAATCCTTTTAGAATCTTGTGAAAATTATGGATATCTATCCAGAAAAATACATATGCCAACATTCACACAGAAAAATATTTGCAGAAAAGTTTAGGAACTTTATAGGCTCCCTCAAATCCACCTGTTTATCCTAGATTACCTCTGTATTATTCTGGGCTCTCCAGAGAAACAGAACCAATAGAAACAGAACTGGTTCATATACATATGAGTTAGCTCATGTGATTATGGAGCCTGAGAGCCATACTACAAGGTCTGCAGTTGGCAAGCTGGAGACCCAGGGGAGACTGTAGTGTGAGTCCCAGTCTGATTCCAATTCCCATGGCAGGAGAAGACCCCTACCTCAGTTTGAAGACAGTCAGGTAGGAAAAAGAATGCTCACTTACTCAGCCTTTTTGTTCTATTCAGACCTTCATCTGATTGACTGAGCCCTGCCCACACTGGGGAGGGCCACCTGTGTTCCTCAGGCTACCAACTCAAATGTCAATCTCATGCAGAAACATCCTCCCAGACACCCCAGAATAATGCTTAAACAAATATTGGAGCACTCCGTGGTCTAGTCAATTTGGCACATAAAGTGAACGACCATAACCTCTGATCAAGAGAAAGATGTCATGAGAAACACAAATATATGATATCCTGTATATGTGGAATCTAAAGAATGATACAAATGAGCTTATTTATAAAACAGAAACAGACTTACAGACATAGAAAACAAATTTATGGTTACCAAAGGGGAAAGGGGGGGAGGGATAAATCTGGAGTTTTGTATTAGTAGATGCAAACTACTACATATAGAATGGATAAACAACAAGGTCCTACTATAGAGTCCAGGGAATTATATTCAATACCTTGTGATAAACTATAATGGAAAAGAATATGAACAAGAATATATACATGTATATATAAAACTACATCACTTTTCTGTACACCAGAAATCAACACAACATTGTAAATCAACATACTGCAATAAAATTTTTTTTTAATTAAAGAAAGAGAAAGATGTCATGAATATAGCCTGATCTGAGATAAGCTAATATTTACGCAAATATCGAAAGTCACAGAGCACGAACTTTTGAGCTTGACAGACTGCTTTCAAAATTCTAGTTCAATATTCCCCACTGGCTGTGTGATCTTGAATACATATCACTCAGCATGTTGCCTGAATTTGGTGAGGAGAACCCAAAAAAGGATGGGTATGGCCATTATGTTCACAGAGTTAAAGAAATGATTCTTGAATTTAAAATTGCAATGTAAGCAACGAGTATCACACTGTACATTGAAAAAATTAGAGACAAACTTAAGAAAATAAATTTATTTATATATCTAAAAAAAGAATAAAGAAACAGATTATACATAAAGAAACAGAAAACAGATTGTACTCATAACTCCCCCAAACTCCAAAGGTGGCACTGGCAAGAAAGCCACACATCTTAGAAGGCAAGAAAGCCACACATCTTAGAAGGAGAAAGTGTTAGCAGGTAGCAGCCAGGGAACATTTGTTTGTGGAGAAAACTATAAGAATATTTTCAAACGCTAATCAAGTACCAAATACATAGTGTCCTTCATGAACAAGGATCTGAATTATTTTCTCGGGAACTATAAAAATGAATCAATGTGCCAACAAAAGAATGAGAAAATTATGACCAGAAAAGCCAAAAGCACTGAAATCAGTCAAAATGTAGAAATATCAAAGAATCATCCTAAATATAGCTACAGGATTGATTATAAAATGTTTTTGTTTGAAATAAATATCTATATAATTTAAAAAATGGGGCATATAAGCCCAGATTAAATGTTTAAAAGTTAGGACACTGGAAGAGAGGGTGTCTAATAACCCATCTTTGAAACTAACATTTAAAAATGACTGAAGCACTGGGTAATAACTTCTGGTAGAATTAGAAATCTGGTCTTCACATTATTCCCAAAACTGACACCAAACACAAGAACCTATACAGGTCCACAAAAGAAAGGTGGAAAAAAAAGTACAAATAGTTAAAATTCTCTTTTAATTAATATTTTTATTCTATTCTCTTTTGGGTGATTGAACAAATTTTTCAGGAAGAGCCTTAGTCTGATAATTTTTTTTATTCTTTCATACCTCAAAATATTTTTCTGTTACCTTGACATGATAATACCATCTGGTAAAGAGCTCCAGGTTTACGTTATTTTCAGGTTTACATTATTTTCACCTCACAACTCTGAATAATATTACCTATTGTCTTCTAGTGTTCATACTCATGAAAGAAAACTCTTAAGCAAGTCTGATTTTTGCACTTTTTTCATCAGTTTTCTCCTCAATTATTCCAAGAGATGGAGTGTGAAAAGGATATAAAAGGAATCACAAGGACATAAATTTACCTGACACAGTGGAGTGTCTTTTTAGACCCCTCATGTGGCCTCCTCTCCTCCGCCCTGCCCCCCTCGTGTTGGCCTCCTCTCCAGACTTGGATGAAACCACGCTGAGAGGCATGAGAGCTGGTTTTCTGATAAATACTCTCTCTTTTTGGACTGCAAAGTACATTTCCTTATTTCAATGAAGAATTTCTGTGTTTGGAACAAAAACGTTTGCTGAGGACTCTGCCCTGTCCTCCTTGGCTCCTGGCCACAGGATAGTCCGTGCGGTGGTGCTGACTTTGTGTCGCTGGGCTTTTCCCCTTGTCCCCCCTCAGCTCTCACTCCCACTGCCCTGAGACAACTGTCTTCCTAATCAGTTGTGAGCCTTTCATCCTCGTCTCATTGTAAGCTAACTAGTGAATTACTTTATGGAAATGTTAGTCCTCATTGGCAATTTTTGAAACAGGTTATCAATCAAGTTGTAAAACAACCATGATAATTATTATTTTTTTTAATTTAATTTAATTTTTTTTGGCGGTACGTGGGCCTCTCACTGTTGTGGCCTCTCCCGTTGCGGAGCACAGGCTCCGGACGCGCAGGCTCAGCGGCCATGGCTCACGGGCCCAGCTGCTCCGCGGCATGTGGGATCTTCCTGGACCGGGGCACGAACCCGTGTCCCCTGAATCGGCAGGCGGACTCTCAACCACTGCACCACCAGGGAAGCCCCATGATAATTATTTTTAATCCATCAAACTAAAAAGTATTTTTTTCCCTTAAATGATGGAGCTGTGATAAGAGATGATTTGATTTAAAAAAAAAAAGCATTCATATGCATGCTAGGTAAAAGTGCAATTTAATTCAATTTACTAGAAAACAATTTGGCAAGAGATTTAGAAATACTTCTATCCTTTTATTCCATAATGCTACGTCCGAGAAAGTGGCCTAAGAAAGTAAATAAAATAATAAAAAGCTTGATGCACAAAAATGTTTATTTTAGCAAAATTATTAGCAGACGTATATTAGGAAGGGGTCAAATATCAGATGTTTGACAAATGAGAACTAAATAAATTTGAGTTGATAAGAATATTATTTTACTAATATATTTACAAAGAATTTATAACACGGAGAAATTCTGCTTTATAACATTAACTAAAAAATAATAATCAATAGCTTACATGCATATATAAATAGAGAATCTAGCATTTAAAGTGGAGAAAAATATTTCAAAGAAACATACTAAGATATTAAAAGTGGTTGGCCTTGGAGGATAATTGTGTTTTTTCTTTTCCATTTTTACTTGCATAGCTCAAATTTGAAATAAAAGAAAATACATTTATTTATAATGAGAAACTTATAACTGCATAATTTAAATGTGCAAAGTTGGACAAGACAGATATAATTTTTTAAAGAACATCTAACTCAGCATTCTGGTTTTTCTCGATCTTTGGAGCTTTATTTGACCAAGTGCCTTTTTCCTTTTATGAAGTTTTCTTCAAAAGTGTAATATTTGGCAACGTGGAGGAAAGACCTACCACATCCCCCGATTCTGTGTCTTTGAATTTATTCTTTTAACCTACAGTACTAATCAAGAAAAATTGATGTGACATGTCTGTGCGAAGCCAAGAATAAAATTGTTAATATGTAAGATTAAAACGTTCTTGAAGTTCTGAATGCCAGAGGGTACAATACCCACAGACTAATAATGCAGTGAAAGTTGTATGGTGGAATTTAATCCAGCAATTTTTTCTGCCCACAGGGAACAGGAGAAATAGTAAATAATGATAAACTATATACGGCGTTAAGATTTGTGGAAAGCAATCGGTAAAGCTGCAGGAGAGAAAATCATCTTTGCTTCAATTGATTGGCATCCTCATGTATACATTGCTGACCAGCTCTTCTGCCCCCTCCTGCTCTTAGGAAAGTCTTTAGACATTTAAATTAATTCTTTCACGTTTGACAAAGGAGAATGGTGGATTGAGACTAAAGTCCTTAAGCTAACAGCTTGTCACAGATCTGGGCAACCTGATAATGTTACTAAAGTTCACTGAAAATCCAGAGTTGCTATGTGTGACCAATGTTTCTTCATTGAGCAAACTTCTGATAGGATTGAACTATATTATTTGAGTATTGTGTCCACCTGACACAATGCCCATGTCTCCCCTCAGCTTTGCTTCCCACCTCCTCTGCATTGCCCAGAAACACCAGAATGTCACCCAGCTATTTCTTATTAGTTCCAGGGTGTTTCTCAACTGCTCAGTCAAGCAAAGTACTTTGTAACTCCCCTTCCTGACCTGTTGCCCCACTACTACCAGTTGAGGGCATCGTATCCTAGTGTAAGGAAATCTTCTGAGGCCACGTCCTATCGCTGCCCATTTGCAAATCCTGGTGCTATCTGTGCATCTTCACCACTGCCAGGCATCTCTGCGCAGGACACATCCGCCATCACGTGCCTCTGTCCTGCTACCTGCAACCTCTATTGCCTCTACCCAGGGGCTGAATACCACAATGTGCCAAAATTTGCCAAGGTGTCAAGATTGTCATTGTATTTCTGGAACTTTCAGTGAAGTTGAATGAACTTGCAAATGAAGCCATGAAGTGCTCTGTGCTGACTGGGAAGAATTCTCTCTTGAGGGGTAGCATGTGATACTGGATTGGACACTAAGTTCTTGCATAGTACAGAGTGAAAATAGCAATTTACATTTTAAATTACATGGCCCCGTCTCAATGGGAGTCAAATAAGAGCCCTTGATAGGCTAGGCTGGTTGATTATTGTGATGGAGTCCATACAGTACTCAGAATTGCCTTTCTTCACCACCTGCTATGTTTTTATTTGTAGGCTTTTCTAACCAACTTTCTTTCTAGAATTACTTCTGTCCTAGGAGGCCTCCTTTTGCAAATAGACTCTGAATACGCCCCCTCACTAGTATTAAGTATGTGTGAGCTCAACTTTGATTCACACTGATAATCCTAAAACATAGCATTAGATGCAAAATCTAACTTTTCATGCTGCACACGTCTTAATCATATGTGGATATAGTTTTGGATTAATATTTTTTTTTATCAATCAGAAATACAAATTAGAATTCAAACACAAAATAAAGAAGCTTACTTTAGGATATATCTATACGTAAAGAGGATTTTGCATTACTTTCCAATGCTGTCATAAAAACATTACCACAGAGTAGGCCCTTTCAAACAACACAAATGTATTTTGTTACTGTTCTGTAGGTTAGAAGTCCAAACAGTTCCCACTGGGTTAAAATCAAGATGTCAGCTGGGCTGTGTTCTTTCTGGGGTTCTAAGGAAGACTTGCTTTCCTTACCTTTTTGAGTTTCTCCAGGATACTCACACCCTTGGCTGGTGGTCCCTTTCTCCACCTTCAAAGCCAGGAGTGGCCTGTTGACTCCTCACATTGCCTCACTCGGATCTTTTTTTTTGGGGGGGCTGTGCCACACATCTTGCACGATCTTAGTTCCCCGACTAGGTATTGAACCTGGAGCCATGTCAGTGAAAGTGCCGAGTCCTAACCCTTGGACTGCCAAGGGAACTACCTTGGATCTTCTGTGGCTGCATCTCCCTCTGAATCTCTTCTGCTTCCCTCTTCCACTATCAAGGATTCTTGTGATTAAGTGGGCTCACCTCTATAATCCAGGAAAATCTCCCCAATTTAAAGTCAGCTGATTAGCAACCTTAATTCCATCTACAGCTGTGATTCCCCTTTGCTATGTAAGCTAACGTATTTACAGATTCTACATATAAAGATGTAGATATTTCAGGGGATGGGGAATAGAGGAGCATTAATCTGCCTGTCACAGAAATGTGAGTTTGTTTTTTAACGGGTTTGATCTTGTGTTTTTCATTTGTATCCCTCTCTGACTCCCCACACCTTACTGTCATGTACACAAGGTTAGTGCCCACCAGGGAGCTGGGCACCCCTCCCTCCACAGGGCATCAATTGCTCCTTGAGGGTGCTGTCCCTGCCCACTGACTTCTCTCTCCTCTAACATTTTCTTCATTATATGTCTTCTTGCAAAATTTCAAGGATTATAAAATCCTCAAAACAAGAAAGAAAACGAGACCTGCGATGGCTTGCTTCATCTTGAGATGAGATGTGGGAATGTGTGGGAGGCCCGCTACTCCAAACCACCACTTAGATTCCATAAGGCTGCTGACCAAGACAGACCACACCCCTCTTTCTACCTTTGATCCATTTCCTGAGTTGAGGGTCTGTGTACTGAGCTGCTACCAGTGCTGAACAGTATACAGAGTTTGTAAACAATTTTTTTGCAAGAAATAAATAAAATAAGAAAATACGTTTGTATATGTTGTATTTGCAAAAAGAAACACGGGACAAAATTTAAAAATTAATAAAAGTAACTATTTGGGGGCAATGAATAAAGAATGAGGATTGAGAAAGAGTTGAGAATGAGGTTTTAGAATGCATAACTTTTTATAAATGTGTACATTGTTTTGAATTATGTGAGTATATCATTAAGAAAGTTAAATTTAAAAGTTTAAATAAAGTAGACAAATTCATAGAAACATAATTTACAAGGATGACTCAAGAATATATAAGATTTGAATGGTCAATAACTATTAAAAATATTGGAACAGTGTTTGAAAACTCTTGTTAAAAAGAATACAAAAACTCAAGATGGTTTACAGAAGAGTTCTACCAAATGTTTCAGGAACAGATAATTTCAATGCCTTACACATTTCCACAGAATGGAAAACATAGAGAATACACCATAATTCATTCTAAGACTTAAGCTTAGCCTTTATATCAAATCCAGAAAGTCCATAAAAGAGATATTAGAAACCAATTTTAATTATAAGCGTAAATGTAAAATTGTGCAACAAAGTACTAAAAACATAACAGACAAAATATACAAAGAATACAAAATGAAATATGACCAAGTTGTATATGTTCTACGAATGCAAAGATTATTTAACATCAGAAGGTTCATCATATAATTCATCAAATTTTTCATTTTATAAATATATGTGAAAAAGTATTTGGTCAAATTAAAAATGTATTATGATAAAAATTCTTTGCAAGCTACAAAGGGAAGGAAATTTTCTTAATTTGCAAAGAATATCTAAAAACATACCAAAACATTCTGTGAAATTTTAGAGGCATTCCCTTTAACAAGAATCATATCCACTATCACCAGTACTATTCCAAATTTTATTGGAGATACCAGTCAGTGCATTAAGATAAAAAATAAATAAGTGGTATGAATCTTGAAAAGGAAGACATATAATTGTCACCATTAGACTGTTTAAAAAATAATCTATAGGGACTTCCCTGGAGGTCCAGTGGTTAAGATTCCGAGCTCTCAATGCTGAGGGCATGGGTTCGCTCCCTGGTCTGTGAACTAAGATCTCACATGCTGCATGACATGGCCAAAAAAAAAATCTATAGACAAATTATTAATATTAATAAGAATTTTATTATTTGGTTTAACACAAGATTAACTTTCAGAAATCAATTATATTTCTGTATGCCAGACACATAGTGTTAGAAATTTATTTTTTAAAGTTGGCATAGATAGTAGCAAAACAATAAGAACAGAAAGATGCTTAGAAAAAAATTAACAAAACATGTTCCAAATTTGTAAGGAGCAAATTTTTTTTAAAACATTCCTATTGGAGAATAATTGCTTTACAATGGTATGTTGGTTTCTGCTTTATAACAAACTGAATCAGCTATACATATATCCCCATATCTCCTCCCTATTGCATCTCCCTCCCACCCTCCCTAACCCATCCCTCTAGGTGGTCACAAAGCACCGAGCTGTTATCGCTGTGCTATACGGCTGCTTCCCACTAGCTATCTATTTTACATTTGGTAGTATATATAAGTTCATGCCACTCTCTCACTTTGTCCCAGCTTACCCTTCCCCCTCCCTGTGTCCTCAAGTCCATTCTCTACATCTGCGCCTTTATTCCTGTCCTGCCCCTAGGTTCTTCATAACCTATTTTTTTTTAGATTCCATATATATGCGTTAGCATACGGTATTTGTTTTTCTCTTTCTGACTTACTTCACTCTGTATGACAGACACTAGGTCCATCCACATCACTACAAATAATTTCATTTCTTTTTATGGCTGAGAAATATTCCATTGTATATATGTGCTACATCTTCTTTATCCATTCATCTGTTGATGGACACTTAGGTTGCTTCCATATCCTGGCTATTGTAAATAGAGCTGCAATGAACTTTGTGGTACATGACTCTTTTTGAATTATGGTTTTCTCAGGGTGTATGCCCAGGAGTGGGATTGCTGGGTCGTATGGTAATTCTAGTTTTAGTTATATAAGGAAGCTCCATACTGTTCTCCATAGTGGCTGTATCAATTTACATTCCCACCAACAGTGCAAGAGGGTTCCCTTTTCTCCACATCCTCTCCAGCATTTATTGTTTGTAGATTTTTGATGATGGCCATTCTGACTGGTGTGAGGTGATACCTCATTGTACTTTTGATTTGCATTTCTCTAATGATTAGTGATGTTGAGCATTCTTTCATGTGTTTGTTGGCTATCTGTATATCTTCTTTGGAGAAATTTCTATTTAGGTCTTCTGCCCATTTTTGGATTGGGTTGTTTGTTTTTTTAATATTGAGCTGCATGGACTGCTTGTAAATTTGGAGATTAATCCTTTGTCAGTTGCTTTGTTTGCAAATACTTTCTCCATTCTGAGTGTTGTCTTTTCATCTTGTTTATGTTTTCCTTTGCTGTGCAAAAGCTTTGAAGTTTCATTAGGTCCCATTTGTTTATTTTTGTTTTTATTTCCATTTCTCTAGGAGGTGGGTAAAAAAGGATCTTGCTGTGATTCATGTCATAGTGTTCTGCCTATGTTTTCCTCTAAGAATTTGATAGTGTCTGGCCTTACATTTAGGTTTTTAATCCATTTTGAGTTTATTTCTGTGTATGGTGTTAGGGAGTGTTCTAATTTCTTTCTTTTACATGTAGCTGTCCAGTTTTCCCAGCCCCACTTATTGAAGAGGCTGTCTTTTCTCCATTGTATATTCTAGCCTCCTTTATCAAAAATAAGGTGACCATATGTGCATGGGTTTATCTCTGGGCTTTCTATCCTGTACCATTGATCTATTTTTCTGTTTTTGTGCCAGTACCATACTGTCTTGATTACTGTAGCTTTGTAGTATAGTCTGAAGTCAGGGAGCCTGATTCCTCCACTCTGTTTGTCTTTCTCAAGATTGCTTTGGCTATTCGGGGTCTTTTGTGTTTCCATACAAATTGTGAAAATTTTTGTTCTAGTTCTGTGAAAAATGCCAGTGGTAGTATGATAGGGATTGCATTGAATCTGTAGATTGCTTTGGGTAGTAGAGTCATTTTCACAATGTTGATTCTTCTAATCCAAGAACATGGTATATCTCTCCATCTGTTTGTACCATATTTAATTTCTTTCATCAGTGTCTTATAGTTTTCTGCATACAGATGTTTTGTCTCCTTAGGCAGGTTTATTCCTAGGTATTTTATTCTTTCTGTTGCAATGATAAATGGGAGTGTTTGCCTAATTTCTCTTTCAGATTTTTCATCATTAGTGTATAGGAATGCAAGAAATTTCTATGCATTAATTTTGTATCCTGCTACTTTACCAAATTCATTGATTAGCTCTAGTAGTTTTCTGGTAGCATCTTTAGGATTCTCTATGTATAGTTACATGTCATGTGCAAACAGTGACAGTTTTACTTCTTCTTTTCTGATTTGGATTCTTTTATTTCTTTTTCTTCTCTGATTGCTAAGGATTCCAAAACTATGTTGAATAATAGTGGTGAAAGTGGGCAACCTTGTCTTGTTCCTGATCTTAGTGGAAAAGGTTTCAGTTTTTCACCATTGAGAATGAAGTTGGCTGTGGGATTGTCATATATGGCCTTTATTATGTTGGGGTAGGTTCCTTCTATGCCTACTTTCTGGTGAGTTTTTATCATAAATCGGTGTTGAATTTTGTTGAAAGATTTTTCTGCATCTATTGAGATGATCATATGGTTGTTATTCTTCAATTTGTTAATATGGTATATCACATTGATTGATTTGTGTACATTGAAGACTCCTTGCATTCCTGGGATAAACCCCAATTGTTCATGGTGTATGATCCTTTTAATGTGCTGTTGGATTCTGTTTGCTAGTGTTTTGTAGAGGATTTTTGCATCTATATTCATCAGTGATATTGGTCTGTAGTTTTCTTTCTTTGTGACATCTTTGTCTGGTTTTGGTATGAGGGTGATGGTGGCCTCGTAGAATGAATTTGGGAGTGTTCCTTCCTCTGCTATATTTCAGAAGAGTTTGAGAAGGATGGGTGTTAGTTCTTTAAATGTTTGATAGAATTCGCCTGTGAAGCCTTCTTACCTGGGCTTTTGGTTGTTGGAATATTTTTATCACAGTCTCAATTTCAGTGCTTGTGATTGGTCTGTTCATATTTTCTGTTTCTTCTTGGTTCAGTCTAGGAAGGTTGTACTTTTCTAAGAATTTGTCCATTTCTTCCATTTTGTCCATTTTATTGGCATATAGTTGCTTGTATCCTTTGTATTTGCTCATTGCTCATGATCCTTTGTATTTCTGCAGTGTCAGTTGTTACTTCTACTTTCTCATTTCTAATTCCATTGATTTGAGTCTTCTCCCTCTTTTTCTTGATGAGTCTCGCTAAAGGTTTATCAATTTTGTTTATCTTCTCAAAGAACCAGCTTGCAGTTTTATTGATCTTTGTTATTGTTTCCTTCATTTCTTTTTCATTCATTTCTGATCTGACCTTTATGATTTCTTTCCTTCTGCTAACTTTGGGTGTTTTTTTTTTTTTTTGTTCTTCATTCTCTAATTGCTTTAGGTGTAAGGTTAGGTTGTTTATTTGAGGTGTTTCTTGTTTCTTGAGGTAGGATTGTATTGCTATAAACTTCCCTCTTAAAACTTTTTTTGCTGCATCCCATAAATTTTGGATTATCATGTTTTCATTGTCATTTGTTTCTAGGTAATTTTTTGATTTCCTCTTTGATTTCTTCAGTGATCGCTTGGTTATTAAGTAGTGTATTGATTAGCCTCCATGTATTTGTATTTCTTACAGATTTTTTTCTTGTAATTGATATCTAGACTCATAGCATTGTGGTCAGAAAAGATACTTGATATGATTTCAATTTTCTTAACTTTACAAAGGCTTGATTTGTGACCCAAGATATGATCTATCCTGGAGAATGTTCCATGAGCACTTGAGAAGAAAGTGTATTCTGTTGTTTTTGGATGGAATGTCCTATAAATATCAATTAAGTCCATCTTGTTTAATGTATCATTTAAAGCTTGTGTTTCCTTATTTATTTTGAGTTTGGGTGATCTGTCCCTTGGTGAAAGTGGGGTGTTAAAATCCCCCACTATTATTGTGTTACTGTCTATTTCCCCTTTTATTGCTCTTAGCTTTTGCCTTATGTATTGAGGTGCTCCTATATTGGGTGCATAAATATTTACAATTGTTATATCTTCTTCTTGGATTGATCCCTTGATCGTTATGTAGTGTCCTTCTTTGTCTCTTGTAGTAGTCTTTATTTTAAAGTCTATTTTGTCTGATATGAGAATTGCTACTCCAGCTTTCTTTTGATTTCCATTTGCATAGAATATCTTTTTCCATCCCCTTGCTTTTAGTCTGTATGTGTCCCTAGGTCTGAAGTTGTTCTCTTGTAGACAGCATATATATGGGTCTTATTTTTGTATCCATTCAGCCAGTCTATGTCTTTTGGTTGGACCATTAAATCCATTTACATTTAAGGTAGTTATTGATATGTATGTTCATATTACCATTTTCTTAATTGTTTTGGGTTTGTTATTGTAGGTCTTTTCCTTCTCTTGTGTTTCCTGCCAGAGAAGTTCCTTTAGCATTTGTTGTAAAGCTGGTTTGGTGATGCTGAATTCTCTTAGCTTTTGCTTGTCTGTAAATGTTTTAATTTCTCTGTCCAATCTGAATGAGATCCTTGCTGGGTAGAGTAATCTTGGTTGTAGGTTTTTCCCTTTCATCACTTTAAATATGTCCTGCCACTCCCTTCTGGCTTGCAGAGTTTCTGCTGAAAGAGCAGCTGTTAACCTTATGGGATTCCCTTGTATGTTATTTGTTGTTTTTTTCCTTGCTTCTTTTAATATTTTTTCTTTGTATTTAGTTTTTGATAGTTTGATTAATATGTGTTTTGGCATGTTTCTTCCTGGATTTATCCTGTATGGGACTCTCTGCACTTCCTGGACTTGATTAACTATCTCCTTTCCCATATTAGGGAAGTTTTCATCTATAATCTCTTCAAATATTTTCTCAGTCCCTTTCTTTTTCTCTTCTTCTTCTGGGACCCCTATAATTCGAATGTTGGTGCATTTAATGTTGTCCCAGAAGTCTCTGAGGCTGTCCTCAATTCTTTTCATTCTTTTTAATTTTTTTCTGGTGTGTGGTAGTTATTTCCACTATTTTATCTTCCAGGTCACTTATCCATTCTTCTGCCTCAGTTATTTTGCTATTGATTCCTTCCAGAGAATTTTTAATTTCATTTATTGTGTTGTTCATCATTGCTTGTTTGCTCTTTAGTTCTTCTAGGTCCTTGTTAAACATTTCTTGTATTTTCTCCATTCTATTTCCATGATTTTTGATAATCTTTACTCTCATTACTCTGATTTCTTTTTCAGGTAGACTGCCTATTTCCTCTTCATTTGTTTAGTCTGCTGGGTTTTTTCCTTGCTCCTTCATCTGCTGTGTGTTTCTCTGTCTTCTCATTTTCTTTAACTTACTGTGTTTGGGATCTCCTTTTCACAAGCTGCACATTCGTAGTTCCCGTTGTTTTTGGTGTCTGCCCCCAGTGGGTAAGGTTGATTCAGTGAGTTGTGTAGGCTTCTTTGTGGAGGGGACTAGTGTCTGTGTTCTGGAGGATGAGGCTGGATCTTGTCTTTCTGGTGGGCAGGACTGCATCTGGTGGTTTGTTTTGGGGTGTCTGTGACCTTTTTATGATTTTAGGCAGCCTCTCTGCTAATGGGTGATGTTGCATTCCTGTCTTGCTTGTTGTTTGGCGTAGGGTGTCCAGCACTGTAGCTTGCTGGTCATTGAGTGGAGCTGGGTCTTAGCATTGAGATAGAGATCTCTGGAAGAGCTTTTGCCTTTTGATAGTATGTGGAACTGGGAGGTCTCTGGTGGGCCAATGTCCTGAACTTGGCTCTCCCACCTCAGAGGCACAGGCCTGATACCCGGCCGGGACACCAAGACCCTGTCAGCTACACAGTCCAGAAGAAAAGGGAGAAAAATAGAAAGAAGGAAAGAAACAAAAAAATAAAATAAAGTTATTAAAATGAAAAATAAATATAATTATTAGAAATAAAAAATTAAAAAGTAATAAAAAAAGAAAAAATAAAAAAAAGAAGGAAGAGAGCAACCAAATCCAGAAACAAATCCATCAATAATAACAAGCACTAAAAACTATACTAAAAAATAAAAGAAATAAAAAATTAAAAACAGACAAACAGAACCCTAGGACAAATCATAAAAGCAAATCCATACAGACAAAATCACACAAAGAGGCATACACATACACACTCACTAAAAGCAAAAAAAGTATGTATATTTTTGATCCCAAAGTCCACCGCCTCAATTTTGGGATAATTCATTGTCTATTCAGGTATTCCACAGATGCCAGATACACTAAGTTGATTGTGGAGATTTAATCCGCTGCTCCTGAGGCTGCTGGGAGAGATTTCCCTTTCTCTTCTTTTTTTGCACAGCTCCTGGGGTTCAGCTTTGGATTTGGCCCCGTCTCTGTGTGTAGGTCGCCTGAGGGCATCTCTCCCCACTCCAGACAGTATGTGGTTAAAGTAGCAGCTGATTAGGGGTCTCCGGCTCACTCCGGCCAGGGGTAGGGAAGAGTATGGAATGCGGCGCGAGCCTGCGGCGGCAGAGGCCGGAATGATGTTGCAACAGCCTGAGGCGCGCTGTGTGTTCTCCCGGGGAAGTTGTCCCTGGATCAAGGGACCCTGGCAGTGGTGGGCTGCACAGGCTCCTGGGAGGGGAGGTGTGGACAGTGACCTGCGCTTGCACACAGGTTTCTTGGTGGCAGCAGCAGCAGCCTTAGCGTTTCATGTCTGTCTCTGGGGTCCACGCTGATAGCCACGGCTCGTGCCCGTCTCTGGAGCTCGTTTAGGCAGTGCTCTGAATCCCCTCTCCTCATGCACCCCGAAACAATTGTCTCTTGCCTCTTAGGCAGGTCCAGGCTTTTCCCCAGACTCCCTCCCAGCTAGCTGTGGTGCACTAGCTCCCTTCAGGCTGTGTTCACACAGCCAACCCCAGTCCTCTCCCTGGGATTTGACCTCTGAAGCTGGAGCATCAGCTTCCAGACCCCACTCATCCCGGCTGGCGGGTGAGCAGACAAGCCTCTTGGGCTGGTGAGTGTTGGATGACACCCATCCTCTGTGCAGAACTCTCTCCGCTTTGCCCTCTGCACCCCTGTTGCTGCGCTCTCCTCCGTGGCTCTGAATCTTCCCCTCCAGCCTACCCCCCATCTCCACCAGTAAAGGGCCTTCCTAGGGTGTGGAAACTTCCTGCTTCACAGCTCTCTCCCAGAGGTGCAGGTCCCATCCCTATTCTTTTCTCTTTGTTTTTTTTTTTTGCCCTACCCAGGTATGTGGGAAGTTTCTTGCCTTTTGGGAAGTCTGAGGTCTTCTGCCAGTGTTCAGTAGGTGTTCTCTGGGAGTTGTTCCACATGTGGATGTATTTCTGATGTATTTGTGGGGAAGAAGGCAAACTCCACATCACCCCTCCACCATCTTGAAGCTGCCTCGAGGAGCAAATTATATTAGTTAATTTAAGATTAAAGAAGGTTTAAGTAAATGGAGTTGTTTACTATATTTATAATAAGAAGATGCATTAATGTAAAGATTTAATTTTTCTCAGGATAATCTACAGATAAAATATACCTCCAATAAAAGACCTCAAAGAGTTTTTCAAGTCACTTGACAGGCTGATCCTAAAATTAATATGAAAAAAATCAAAGAACTGAAAATAGCCAGAGTATTCCTCAAGTTAAAAAAGACAGTTGTTTTTCTAGATTATCCAAGTTTATATAGATGTACAAATTAAGATAATGCAGGCTTGGTACAGGTAGAGACAAACTGACCCATGGAATAAATAGGCCATATAAATAGATACATACATCCTTATTACATTTGCTATATCTCAGGTGTGGCACTACAGACAACTGCAGATAGAATGAACTGTTCAGTAGATGGAGCAGGCACAGTTGTCCTACGAGGGGAATGAAGTCATATCCCACATTGTATCACATATAAATATCATTTTCTGATCCAAGTCTGATTGTGAACTTTAAAGAGAATAGAGGAAATGTGACAGCAAGAATTCTGCGTTGGCTGACAAGATTCCTTCCCTCCTCCCTGGCATAATCCTGTCTCCTTGACTATGGGTGGGACCTGTGTGTATGATTTTACTCTTGTGATTAGGTTACCTGATATGGCAAAGGTGAGAGATTTTTGTAGGCTTAATCAAATTTCCTAATGAGTTGACTTGTGTTAATCAAAAAGAAGATTATCCTGTGTAGGCCTCACCTAATCAGGTGAGCTGTTTAAAAGAAGGCCCAAATATTTCCTGAAGGGAGAGATTCAAAACATAGAGACCCTCTTTCTGCTGGTCCTTAAGAGGCAGACAGCCATGTGTGAACTGTCTATGTAGAGGGGCAGCCTCTGGACCCAGCAGCCTCAGTCCTACAGCTGAAGGGAAATGGGTTCTGTTGACAACCTAAATGAGCCTGGAAGGGAACTCCAAGGTGCAAGTGAGAACCCAGCGGGGCTCACCCTTACATTTCAGCTTTGTGAAACTGAGCAGAGGACACAACTAAGCTGTGCCAAGATTCCTGCCCTGCAAATGGAAAAAATAATATGTGTCGCTTTAAGTCAATTAATTTGTGTTAATTTCTTATGCAATAATAGAAAATTAATGCAGGAAACTATTATTAAGAATCTTAGGAAGAGAGAGGCTTGTTAAATGGGACATGGAAATTATTACTATTACATAAAACAATGATTAAGTTGATACGACATTAAGATTTCATGTTTCACTCATGGGAAGATAGAGCAGATGTACTTTCCCCTATTTCTCCTGCTTAGTACAACTAAAACTCTTGGACATCTTATATAAAAGAAACATGAGAAACTTTAAGAGGTGGAGAGAGAAAGGCAGACTGCAGGTGACATGGGGACCCAAGAAATGTCACAATGTTGAGTTTCCTAGATTTTCTTTTCATCTTGTTTATTTGAGACTTGAAGCTGAAGAGCAGGCAGCCCAGAAATGCATACATGTACAGACATAAAAAGCTCCAACAAAAGTTTGCTTTCCCTAGTTAAAGGACCAGGAAAAAGACAGTCAAATAAGAGAAAAATTTTGTCAGTAATATCTCTAACTCCAGCTAAACACCACGTGAGGGGTGGGGAGCTATGGTCCCGTCTCTATCCACATCAAAAAAGCCAAGTGGTGCACCTAGACGTCCACCCTCCCAGGCTGTAATGTCACCCTCCTGCCAGTTCCCTCTGAGTTGGTGTCAGAGAAGTCTGTGTGGGGACCTGAGACGTTTATCCACTCTCTACACACATACACTCCTTTGAAACAAAGGAAAAAAGATTTAAATAAGGGAGAGACATATC
The DNA here is from genome assembly GCF_964374135.1 of Grampus griseus. Lineage (NCBI taxonomy): Eukaryota > Metazoa > Chordata > Mammalia > Artiodactyla > Delphinidae > Grampus > Grampus griseus. The sequence goes on from NC_139003.1 coordinate 99,506,865, forward strand.
ATCTTCATGGTTTATAAGATTCAACATCATAAAGATGTCAATTTTCCCTAAATAGATACGCAAGTTTAATCCAATTCCTATCAAAATCACAACAAATTTTTTGGTAGACATAGATAAGATTATTCTAAAATTTATATGAAAACCCAAAATAATTAGAATTGCTAACCAATTTTGAAAAAGAAGAATAAAATAGGAGGAATCTGTCTACTTAATTTCAAGAATATTGTCACAGCATTCAGACTGTGTCATACTGGTAGAGAGAGAGACACAGGGTAATTGAACAGAATAGAGAACCCCAAAATAACTGTACACAAATATTCCCAACTGACTTTTGATAAATGTGCAAAAGAAATTAAGTGGAGAAAGGATAGATTTTTTTTTTTTTTTTTTTTTTTGCAGTACACGGGCCTCTCACTGTTGTGGCCTCTCCTGTTGTGGAGCACAGGCTCCAGACGTGCAGGCTCAGTGGCCATGGCTCATGGGCCTAGCCACTCCGCGGCATGTGGGATCTTCCCGGACTGGGGCATGAACCCATGTCCCCTGCATCAGCAGGCGGAATCTCAACCACTGCGCCACCAGGGAAGCCCTAGATATTTTTTTCAACAAATGATACTAGAGGAAGTGGACATCCATAGGCAATAAAAATAAACCTCTGGAGGGAAAGACAAGATGGTAGAGTAGGAAGATCCCAGGCTCACTGAGTACACATAAAGAAACTATCTCTGAGAATGACCTGAAGAGTGAGAACTTCAACAAAGAGATAGAAAATACCATACATAAAAAAGAGCCAATCAGATCTGAAGAATACAATAACGAAAATGAAAAATACACTAGAGGGAATAAACAGCAGATTAGATAATGCAGAAGAAATGATCAGCAATCTGGAAGACAGGCTATTGGAAATCACCCAATCAGAGCAGCAAAGAGAAAACAGAAACAAAAACATGAGCATAGTTTAAGGGAACTCTGGGACAACATCATGTATACTAATATTTGAAAAATAGTTGTACCAGGAGGAGAAGAGAGAAGTACAAAAAAACCTATTTGAAAAAATAATGGAGATTTGTTCAAGATGGCAGAGTAGAAGGATGAGAGCACTGGAATCACAACTAACTGCTGAACAATCATTGACAAGAAGACACTGGAACTCACCAAAAAAGATACCCAACATCCAAAGACAAAGGAGAAGATACAATGAGATGGTCGGAGGGGTGCAATCACGATAAAATCAAAACCCATAACCTCTGGATGGGTGACTCACAAACTGGAGAACAATTATATACTACTGGAGTGAAGGTACTGATTCCCATGTCAGGCTTCCCAACCTGGGGGTACAGCAACTGGAGGAGGAATCCCCAGAGAATCAGATTTTGAAGACCAGAAGGATTTGACCGGGAGACTTCGACAGGACTGGGGGAGAAAGAGACTCCACTCTTGAAGGGCACACACAAAGTATTGTGCATTCCAGGACCCAGGGGGAAGGAGCAGTGACCCCAAAGAAGATTGAACCAGACCTATTTGCTAGTGTTGGAGGGTCTCCTGCAGAGGTGGGGGTGGCTGTGGCTCACCATGGGGACATGGACACTGGCAGCAGCAGTTCTAGGAAGTACTCATTGGCATGAGCCCTCCCAGAGTCCACCATAGCCCCACCAAAGAGCCAGTAGGCTCCAGTGCTGGGTCACCTCAGGCCAAACAACCAACAGGGAGGGAACTCATCCCCACCCATCAGCAGAGAAGCAGATTAAAGTTTTACTGAGCTCTGCCCACCAGAGTAACATCCAGATCTACCCACCACCAGTCCCCCCCATCAGGAAGCTTGCCCAAGCCACTTAGATAGCCTCATCCACCAGACGGCAGACAGCAGAAGCAAGAAGAACTACAATTCTGCAGCCTGTGGAATGAAAAACACATCCACAGAAAGATAGACAAAATAAAAAGGCAGAAGACTATGTCCCAGAGGAAGGAAAAAATAAAACTCCAGAAAAAAAACTAAACGAAGTGGAGATAGGCAACCTTCCAGAAAAAAGAATTCAGAATAATGATAGTGAAGATTATCTAGGACCTCAGAAAAAGAATGGAGAGAAGCATCAAGAAGATGAAAGAAATGTTTAACAAAGACCTAAAAGAATTAAAGAAAAAACAAACAAAAATAACTGAAATGAAAATTACACTAGAAGGAATCAATAGCAGAATAACTGTGGCAGAAGAACGGATAAATGACCTGGAAGACAGAATGGTAGAATTCACTGCCACAGAACAGAATAAAGAAAAAAGAAAGAAAAAAATTGAGGATAGCCTAAGAGAGCTCTGGGACAACATTAAACTCACCAACATTCACATTATAGCAGTCCCAGAAGGAGAAGAGAGAGAGAAAGGACCTGAGAAAATACTTGAAGAGATTATAGTCAAAAACTTCCCTAATATGGGAAATGAAATAGCCACCCAACTCCAGGAAGTTCAGAGAGTCCCAGGCAGGACAAACCCAAGGAGAAACACGCTGAGATACATAGTAATCAAATTGACAAAAATCAAAGACAAAGAAAAATTATTAAAAGCAACAAGGGAAAAATGACAAATAATATACAAGGGAACTCCCATAAGGTTAGCAGCTGATATCTCAGCAGAAACCCTGCAAGCCAGAAGGGAGTGGCATGATATATTTAAAATGATGAAAGGGAAGAACCTACAACCAAGATTACTCTACCCGGCAAGGATCTCATTCAGATTCAACAGAGAAATCAAAAGCTTTACAGACAAGCAAAAGCTAAGAGAATTTAACACCACGAAACAAGCTCTACAACAAATGCTAAAGGAACTTCTCTAGGTGGGAAACACAAGAGAAGAAAAGGACCTACAGTAACAAACCCAAAACAATTAAGAAAATGGTAATAGGAACATACATATCAAAATTACCTTAAATTGAATGGATTACATGCTCCAACAAAAAGACACAGGCTTGTTGAATGCATACAAAAATAAGACCCATATATATGCTGTCTACAAGAGAACAACTTCAGACCTAGGGACACATACAGACTGAAAGTGAGGGGATGGAAAAAGATATTCCATGCAAATGGGAATCAGAAGAAAGCTGGAGTAGCAATATTCATATCAGAAAAAATGGACTTTAAAATAAAGAATGTTATGACACACAAGGAAGGACACTACATAATGATCAAGGGATCAATCCAAGAAGAAAATATAACAATTATAAACATATATGCACCCAACATAGGAGCACATCAATACCTAAGGCAAATGCTAACAGCTATAAAAGAGGAAATTGACAGTAACATGATAGTAGTGGGGGACTTTAACACCTCACTTACACCAATAGACAGATCATCCAGACAGAAAATTAATAAGGAAACACAAGCTTTAAATGACACAATAGACCTGATAGATTTAATTGGTAGTTATAGGGCATTCCATCCAAATACAACAGATTAAACTTTCTTCTCAAATGCACACAGAACATTCTCCAGGATAGATCACATCTTGGGTCACAAATCAAGCCTCGGTAAATTTAAGAAAACTGAAATCATATCAAGCATCATCTTTGACCACAATGCTATGAGATTAGAAATAAAGTACAGGGAAAAATTGTAAAAAACACAAACACATGGAGGCTAAACAATATGTTACTAAATAACCAAGAGATCACTGAAGAAATCAAAGAGGAAATAAAAATACCTAGAGACAAATGACAATGAAAACATGATGATCCAAAACGTATGGGATGCAACAAAAGCAGTTCTAAGAGGGAAGTTTATAGAAGTACAATATAACTCAGGAAAGAAGAAAAATCTCAAATAAACAACCTAAGCTTACACCTAAAGCAACTAGAGAAAGAGGAACAAACAAAACCCAAAGTTAGTAGAAGGAAGAAATCATAAAGATCAGAGCAGAAATAAATGAAATAGAAATGAAGAAAACAATAGCAAGATCAATAAAACTAAAAGCTGCTTCTCTGAGAAGATAAACAAAATTGATGAACCTTTAGCCAGACTCATCAAGAAAAAAAGGGAGAGGACTCAAATCAATACAATTAGAAATGAAAATGGTGAAGAAACAATGGACACCACAGAAATACAAAGGATCATAAGAGACTACTACAAGAAACTCTATTCCAATAAAATGGACAACTTGGAAGAAATGGACAAATTCTTAGAAAAGTACAAACTTCCTAGACTGAACCAGGTAGTAATAGAAAATATGAACCAATGAATCACAAGTACTTGAATTGAAACTGTGATTAAAAATTTCCAAACAAACAAAAGTCCAGGACCAGATGTTTTCACAGGCAAATTCTATCAAAAATTTAGAAAAGAGCTAATACTTATTCTTCTCAAACTCTTCCAAACAATTGCTGAGGGTGGAACACTCCCAAACTCACTCTACAAGGCCACCATCACCCTGATACCAAAACCAAAGATATCATCAAAGAAGAAAATTAAAGCCAATATCACTGATGAGCATAGATGCAAAAATCCTCAACAAGATACTAGCAAACCGAATCCAACAACATATTAAAAGTGATCAAGCAGGATTTATCCCAGGGATGCAAGGATTCTTCAGTATATGCAAATCAATCAATGTGATACACCATATTAACAAATTGAAGAATAAAAAACATATGATCATCTCAATAGATGCAGAAAAAGCTTTTAACAAAATTCAACACCCATTTATGATAAAAAAAACTTTCCAAAAACTGGACATAGAGGGAACCTAACTCAATATAATAAAGGCCATATGTGACAAACCCACAGCAAACATTATTCTCAATGGTGAAAAATTGAAAGAATTTCCTCTAAGATCAGGAATAAGACAAGGAAGCCCAATCTTGCCAATTTTATTCAAAATAATTTGGAAGTCCTAGCCATGGCAATCAGAGAAGAAAAGGAAATGAAAGGAATCCAAATTGGAAAAGAAGAAGTAAAACTGTCACTGTTTGCAGATGACACGATACTATACATAGAAAATCCTAAAGATGCCACCAGAAAACTGCTAGAGCTAATCAATGAATTTGGTAAAGTTGCAGGATACAAAATTAATGCACAGAAATCTCTCACATTCCTATATATTAACAACAAAAGATCAGAAAGGGAAATTAAGGAAACAATCCCATTTACTATTGCAACAAAAAGAATAAAGTACTTAGGAATAAGCCTACCAAAGTAGGCAAAAGACCTGTATTCAGAAAACTATAAAACACTGATGAAATAAATCAAAGATGACACAAACAGATGGAGAAATATATCACGTTCTTGGATTGGAAGAATCAATGTTGTGAAAATGACTATATTACCCAAAGCAATCTACAGATTCAATGCAATCCCTATCAAATTACCAGTGGCATTCTTCACAGAATTAGAACAAAAAATTGTACAATGTTTATGGAAACACAAAAGACCCCAAATAGTGAAAGCAACCTCGACAAAGAGAAACAGAGCTGGAGGAATCAGGCTCCCTGACTTCAGACTACCCTACAAAGCTACAGTAATCAAGACAGTATGGTACTGTCACAAAAACTGAAATATGGAACAGGTAGAATGTCCAGAGACAAACCCACGCACCTAATGGTCACCTAATCTATGACAAAGGAGGCAAAAATATATAATGGAGAAAAGACAGCCTCTTCAATAAGTGGTGCTGGGAAAACTGGATAGCTACATGTAAAAGATTGAAAGTAGAACACTCCCTAACACCATATACAAAAATAAACTCAAAATGGATTAAAGACCTAAATGTAAGGCCAGACACTATCAAACTCTTAGAGGAAAACATAGGCAGAACCCTCTATGACATGAATCACAGCAAGATCCTTTTTGACCCACCTCCTAGAGAAATGGAAATAAAAACAAAAATAGACAAATGGGACCTAATTAAAAGCTTTTATACAACAAAGGAAACCATACACAAGATGAAAAGACAACACTCAGACTGGGAGAGAATATTTGTGAATGAAGCAACTGACAAATGATTAATCTCCAAAATATACAAGCAGCTCATGCAGCTCAATATCAAAAAAACAAAAAACCCAATCAAAGAAGGTGTGGAAGACCTAAATAGACATTTCTTCAAAGAAGACATACAGATGGGCAACAAACACATAAAAAGATGCTCAATATCACTAATTATTAGAGAAATGCAAATCAAAACTATAATGAGGTATCACCTCACACCAGTCAGAATGGCCATCATCAAAAAATCTACAAATAATAAATGCTGGAGAGGGTGTGGAGAAAAGGGAACCCTCACGCACTGCTGGTGGGAATGTAAATTGATACAGCCACTATGGAGAACAGTCTGGAGGTTCCTTAAAAAAGTAAAAATAGAACTACCATATGACCCAGCAATCGCACTACTGGGCATATACCCTGAGAAAACCATAATTTAAAAAGATACATGCACCCCATTGTTCATTGCAGCACTATCTACAAGAGCCAGGACATGGAAGCAACCTAAATGTCCATCATGTATACAATGGAATATTACTCAGCCATTAAAAAGAATGAAATTTGGTCATTTGTAGAGACATGGATGGACCTAGAGAGTGTCATACGGAGTGAAGTAATTCAGAAAGAGAAAAACAAATATAGGATATTAATGCATATATGTGGAATCTAGAAAAATTGTGTGGATGATCTTATTTGCAACGCAGAAATAGAGACACAGACGTAGAGAAAAAATGTATGGATACCAAGGGCGAAAGGGGGAGTGGGAAGAACTGGGAGATTGGGATTGACAGGTATACACTATTGATACTATGTATAAAATAGACAACTAATGAGAGCATAGTGTATAGCACAGTGAACTCTATTTAGTCCACTGTGGTGACCTAAATGGAACGAAATCCAAAAAAGAGGGGATGTGTGTGTATGTATAGCTGATTCATTTTGCTGTACAGTAGAAACTAACACAACATTGTAAAGCAACTATACTCCAATAAAAAATAATTTAAAAAGACATTTCCTATTGATGCTTATTTGGCATACTTTCATTTCTTTGCATGTCTCATAATGTTTGGTTGAATAGTGGTTGTGTTAGATAATATATTGTCCCATATACAACCCATATACACACATTATTCTCCCTGGCAGTTATTGTTTTTTGTTTGATAACTGGCCTGTACTAAATTATACAGACTGTTTCTCCCCATCCACATGTGCATCCTCATATCTCTGCTTACTTTATTTCCCTTGATTATATTTTTATGATTGCTTTTCCAGGGTGTGCCCCTGTGTTTACAGAGCTTAATTTGTGAGAGGTGAGACTCAAACCCAACTATTTTCAAATTGCCCCCAGCTCTTATTTTCCACCGGACTCTCTTGTATCTTGTCCATAAACGTCAATGCCCAGGCTTCACTGGCCAAGGGTGTTTGGATGGCTTGGGTTCTCTGCCCTCTCTCCTGTGCACGTGCAAGCCTCCAGTCTGTTAGGACTCGGCGGTTTCACTACCGCGGCCCAGGTTCAATCCCTTGTCGGGGAACCAAGATCCCTCAAGCTGTGCGGCGTGGCAATCAATCAATCAGTCAATAAAACTTCCCATTAAATCCCCAGCTAATATTCTGGGCTGTCTCTGGCTCCAAAGAGAACCTCTCCCTCAGGCAAGCTGCTGGATCTCCCTGTCTGCTTGCCATGGAGAGGCTAGCTGTAACTGTGCTCCCAGCCAAGTGAGGCTCCCCCAGCAGTGGCATCAAAGGGCTGGTTTCAGTCTGCCCTGTCCTGGTCGAACAACCACTGACAGAGCTGCTGGGAAACAGATGGGAGCATCTCTAGGCAAGGATGCCAGAGACTCATATCGTTTTAACCTAAATTTCAGTAGTTTTCATGAATAGATTGTGCTTAGTTTGGTGTATGTCTTTGGTCAATTTCCAGTGTTGAAAGGGATGCTTCTGACAGTTTTGTCCCACTTGAAGAGTAACTTTTTAGGAGAGAGGATATGTTGAACTCCATATTCTATCATGCTGGAAAGAAGAACTGTGAAGCAAGAATTTATAACAAGCTAAATTTTCAAAGACACTTGAGCATGAACAGGAAGACATATCTGACAAAGGAGTCAGAAAATAAACAGCCTATGTATCATTGTTTAACATATAACATGTTTCAGGCAAAAGAGATGTCAAAATTTAGAAGTCAAGAACAGAAAAGTCATGAAATAAATAGACTTGTAGATCTTTCTTGTCCAAGTTTGAAAATCAGATTCAGAAATTTAATTGTTAGTATGGTCTGTCTCCTGGGTTATTTTTCTGGGGCATTTTTGCTTTTGTTGTGGCTGATGAACAAATATGTCTCTCTAGTGCTTCTTTTATACAGTTTTTATTCCTCTGTTGATTTTGCTCCTGTCCTGGAACACTGGATTCTATTTTTCCTGTCATGACCATCACTGGTCGGTCCTGAAGTCATCTCTTGCCCATTTAATATAAAAGATGGTGTTCTTTTTCAGAATATTCTAAAAATGACAAAATTATTTGCATAGTTGGCAGCTTGTACCAAGGGACTTAATTTTATAAAGATATTTAACTTTACTCTGCCAAGCAGAATTACGTAAAAAAATATAAAAGCCATTTTTACTTCTAATTAACTTGAATAATTTTTTTCTTGCCTTTAAGAGTTTATATTACATGAGTCACTTTTTAAAAAAATGTGACAATGTCTTCCAAAAACCCTTCCTTATATCTTTTTCCCTCTAAGGTGTATGAATAGTCCTATATTAACAGAGTTACAATACAGAGCTTACATTCTCTGAAGCTGGGATGAAGTGAGAATGTAGCATTGACATGCATACACTACCAAATGGAAAATAGATAGCTAGTGGGAAGCAGCCACACAGCACAAGGAGATCAGCTCGGTGCTTTCTGATGACCTAGGGGGTGGGATAAGGAGGGTGGGAGGGAGGCTCAAGAGGGAGGAGATATGGGAATATATGTATACATGTAGCTGATTCACTTTGTTATAAAGCAGAAACTAACACACCATTGTAAAGCAATTATACTCCAATAAAGATGTAAAAAAAAAACCCATAATGGAAAAGAATATGAAAAAGAATATATATATATATATAAAACTGAATCACTTTGCTGTACAGTAGAAATTAACACATTGTAAATCAACTATACCTTAATACAAAAAATATTTTGTTAAAGATTTCTGTTAAAGATTTTGCATGGAAAAAATAACTGCTAGGAAATATAGTAAAATATTTGCCATTTAAAAATCCACGTCTGGCTTGCAGCCTATGCTTTACTTTTCCCATCCCTCACTTAAAAACCTTAGAAAAACTAGGAAAAGATGAAAATTCGTAATATTGAAAAGTAAAAGTAATAAAATATTTCAAGGGACTAGGAGAAATTTACACCATATAAAAGGCATATGGAGTGGAGTTGGAACTCACAGTCAGTATCCGATCTTGACAAATACTTCATGCCTGAGCAACTTTAAGAAGAAGAGACTGAAAAATACATCATGTTTAGAAACTTAGGCAATAGGACAGGAACTATTTAAGAAAACGTCCCTATTAATAATTTTCTTCCAGCCTATCTGTGACTTTTTACCGGGATTGTCACATAGGCAGAGCAGAATGAAATCATGGTTGAATATGAAGCCAGGAGTACGAACTTGAGCAGGGAGTGTTTGGGGAGGAAAGAATCTGGGGACTAAGCTTTTTAATTTGCACACATCCAACCTCCTTCCAATATAAAGAAAATAAAAAGGGAAAGTAAATCTTAGAAGTAATATGTGCGTGAATTCTAATATTAAAGATGAACACTGTCGGGGTCCTCTAGACTGCTCCTAGGCTGGGTGACTCTCTGGGATGATTCACAGCCCTCTAATAGTCACACTATGGCTGAGATTATTACAGCCATAGAGAAAAGATGGAACTCAGTGGACAAAGGGAAAGGTGCGTGAGTGAAGGCCAGAGGAAACCGGGTGCAAGCTTTCAAGACCCTTCTCCCAGTGAAGTCACAGAGGACATGTTCAATTCCAAACAGTATCAAATTATCAAATTGTGACAACATATGTGAAATGTTGTCCATCTGGGAAGCTTATTGGAGACTCAGCGTCCAAGGATTATATTGGTTCTGATCCTGAAGACACCCTTTACCTAGTATGTACCCAAATTCCAGACTCCAAGGAAAGCAGATGTCTAGCATAAATCACATTGTTTGTTCAAACACTTTAAGTGCAGTGAGACACTCTCATTAATTAGGGAATGGTGAGAACACTCCCAAAATATAAGTTGCCAGGTGCCAGCCAAGCCTACCATGTGAGCAGGCCTTTCTAAGAATAGCAGTCTCAAACCTGCTCTCAAATCTTTTCTGCACAATACACAACTTATATTTTAAAATAATTCTGCAAATCAGTTTCTAAAAGACCAACTCTTTAATAGAAGAATGGATAAAACACATGGATAGGTAACTAAATTTGTAAAATACCAGTGTCTAGAAAAAATATGAAAATATTTCCATCTTATCAAATGCAAATTAAGACTTTCCAAGTTAGATTTTTTTTTTTAATATGACCTTACCTAGTTTTGTTAATAGTCCTGGGAAATTTGTACTTCCATGAACTGCTTCTAGTACAAATCAGCCAACTTTTCTGTCTCTCTCTCTCTTCCCCTATTATGATAGACAATAAATAGATATAGATGTAATTTTTCAACTCTTTGAATGTTGAAATTCATATAAAATTATACTAAGGAAATAATTATATATGCTCAAAAAATCATGGACTATGAATATTCACTACATTATGTCTGATATTAACAATTATAAATAACCTAAATGATCTACATTGAAGAAATAAGTATATTATGCTACATCTATATAATTGAATACTATAGCAGCCATGAAAGTCATGTTGAAGAATAATTATCTCCATGAGAAAAAAGCTATCGAAAAAGAAAAGATTGTAACACTGGTGCCACAATGGACAATAAGAATCAGGGGTCAAAAGAGCTTAAAATTGGGAGATAAGCAATACAAGAATAATATATGACAAAGGATAATTGCAGATTAGTCTGGACAAGATTAATCAAATCGCTACTTGGCTTTGAAAATTTTTTTATTCTTTTTTATTGCAGTAAAATATATATTACATAAAATTTACCATTTTAGCCATTTGTAGGTGTGCATTAAGTGGCATGAAGTACATTCACAATGTTGTGTAACCATCATGACTATCCATTTCTAGAACTTCATCATACCAAACAGAAACTTTCTACCAATTAAATCATAGCTCCTCATTCCTCTGCTGCCTCCGCCTCCATTCTGCTTTCTGTTTCTATGACTTTGCCTTTGCTAGGTACCTTATTGTCATCTAAGTGTCTGGCATTAAGTTTTTGATTGCTGAGGCATCTTCAAAGACATCCATCTTGAATAAACATATAGCCAGCTGTATGGCTCAATTACTAATAAAACAACTAGGTAAGAAACCAGGCTGCTTCCCACCCATGAAGATCTCCTTTTAGAAAGGGGACCGTGCTTTTCCTTTCCCATGCTCTAAATTCCTGCTCTTATGTTTTAAACTCACCAATAGAGTGAACCCATGAAATCTTAGGCATCCCACACTCAGACCCCAATAAAGGCAGAGCCCCTGGTCTATACCCTCTTCTTCTTCTCTACCCATGACCTTGCTGTGTGGCCCTTGGGTGTGCTGTGTATCCTCCAGGACTTGTGAGTAATAAATGTTGTTTTTCAAAGCTCCCTGATAGTTGTGTCCTGCAATCATAATAAAACCACAAGGGCCCGTCCAGCTGGTCCTTTGGTCAGGGAAAGGTCTATGCAGGCTCCTCACAAGTAGCTGCTCCCAGGTGAGTCCCTCGAGCATTCTTACCCAATAAACATCACGGTCAAGAGGCTGAGACTGACACAAAACACACAATATTTGTCCTTTTGTGTCTGGTTTATTTCACTGAGCTTAATGTTTCCAAGGTTCACCCATGTTTTAGCATATATCAGAATTTCATTCCTTTTCAAGTCAGAATAATATTCCATTGTAAGTATTTATCACATTTTGTTTATATACTCATCTGTTGATGGATATTTTGATTGTTTCTACTTTTTGGCAATTATTAATACTGATTCTGTGATGAGTGCATACATTACAAAAGAAAAAAGATCTAAAATCATATCTAAGTTTGTACCTTTTTTTTCTTAAGAATTAGAGCAGAGGAGTACGAACGGGGGCGTCAGCGTTGGGCCCAGCAGCTGGAGGCCAGACTCACCACACACACCGCTCTTTTTTTTTTTTTTTTTTTTTTTTGCGGTACGCGGGCCTCTCACTGTTGTGGCCTCTCCCGTTGCGGAGCACAGGCTCCGGACGTGCAGGCCCAGCGGCCATGGCCCACGGGCCCAGCTGCTCCGCAGCATGTGGGATCCTCCCGGACCGGGGCACAAACCCTTGTCCCCTGCCTCGGCAGGCAGACTCCCAACCACTGCGCCACCAGGGAAGCCCAACACCACTCTCTTTTGAAAGGGTAAGAAAAAGAAGAGGAAGAGAGAGAAACTACAGCAATCTACATGAGGCTCCGGACACGCAGGCCCAGCGGCCATGGTTCACGGGCCCAGCCGCTCCACGGCATGTGGGATCTTCGCGGACCGGGGCACGAACCCATGTCCTCTGCATCGGTAGGCAGACTCTCAACCACTGCGCCACCAGGGAAGCCCAACAATAAAGTATTCTTTAAGTTCTTCCATTATAGGAGATTTACACAATTATGAAGCATCCCTATATAGACATATCTCTGATGACCACCAAACTTACTGAAGCGGCCAAGTTTTATGATGGCAGACATCCAGCTTCATTTGATGACACATCCAGCACCAAGCAGTCTTTCTGTCACATGAGACTGAAACCCCCGCCAGGTGGAAGAGGTTACCTGTCTGCTGCCCAGAAGCACAGAGACCCCAGACCGGTTGGAACCTAAAGTTTGACGATCTTGACTCCTGATTACCTCACCACCAGCCTCTCAGAAGAATGTCCATGAGCGGATCACATACCCCCAAAACCCTCTCCCTCACCTTGTCTTTAAAAACTTTTCCCTGAAAGCCTTCGGGGAATTTGAGTCTTTTAAGCACTAGCTGTCCTGGCCTCCTTGCTTGATGCCCTTCAGTGAACGCTGCACTTTCCTTCACCAGAACCCAGTGTCAGTAGATAGGCTTTACAGCGCGTGGGCAAGCGGACCCAAGTTTGGTTCGGTAACATCTTCAGGTGAGAGCAGTTGACATGCCGCGGTTTGGAATCATTAGCCTGGATCAGAATCACCTGAAGGGCTTGTTAAGTCCCAGAGTAATGGGCCTCACGTGCAGAGCCTTTGATTCCAAGTAAATAGGTTGGGGGCGGAGCATTTGCTCTTCTAACAAGTTCCGGAGGGAGGACGGTGCTGCCGGGGTAAGGACCATGCTTAGAGAAGAGCGGAACAAGAGAGGTTAGTGCTTATAAAGATTTCTATATTATCCAACTTCAGCTACTAGCAACCTAGGACCAATCTTGCTTTATGTATATCCCTACCCCGTCCTCCTCAGCACATTGTTTTGAAATGAATATCAGAAATTGTTATTTTGTTTGTAAATATATCAGTACTTATCTCTAAAATATAAGAACGTTATTTTCTTCATTGTTTTATGTTAATATATAGAAATGCGATTGATTTTTGTGGTTTATCTTGTATTGTGTGACCTCATAGAGCTCGCTTACTTGTTCTTGTTTTTTTCTTTTGGTGATTACTTGGGTTGGTCTACATAGATAATCATGGACACCTGCAAAGAGAGAGCTTTATTTTTTCCTTTGCTATCTGTGTGCCTTTTATGTCTTTTTTTGCCTATTGTAGTAGCTGGAATTTCCTGTAGTGAGGAGAATGAGAGTAGTGAGAGTGCTTCCTTGCCTTGTTTCCAGTTTTAGAGGGAAAGCTTTGTGTCTCTTGCTATTAAGTAGGATGTTGTGTTTAGAGGTTTTTTTGTTTTTTGTAGATTTTCTTTATCAAGTTGAGGTAATTCCTCTGTAACTTTCTGAGAGCTTTTATTGTGTTGGATTTTCTCAAATAATTTTCTTTAGCATGTTGGAATCATGGATTTAATTTGATTTTCAAATGTTAAATCAACTTTGCATAGTGGTTTTTGCAGAGGGGTCGGTTTGGTTTTTTGTACTGTCTTTGGTGTCAGGATAATACTGGTCTCATAAAATGAGTTGGGAAAACTGCAAAGGAACCTTCATATTTGGCCATGAAATGGTAATTAGTGACCGGAGAGCAATGTAAATGATTAGAACAAAACTTTCACTAAGCTTTGGAATTAACATGAGGTTGAATATTGTCAATGTCAATATTATGAAAATTATTTTTGTTAAAATGAGCCTAAGCTGGGACTGAGTGAGAGATTTTAGTAAATATAAGTGAGTTTGTATTGAAGAGAAGCAGCCAGTAAAGATGGAGACTGTGGAGTAACCCAGATTAAAGACAAGCACCTGGGAGTGCTAAGTGGAAAAGAACCAGATTTGTAGGTAGAAAGATGTTTGTGTTTTTTTTTATTGGTGTTGTGGGTTTGGCTCACACTGGCTCAGGAGGGCCCACTGTTAAAATTTCAGGAAGTTTGCAAGACAGTTGACTTCACGTTGGTAGCTTAAAATTAACCAGAGTAGGAGTATTTACACTATGGAAATTGGAAAATGGTACAAATCAGGATTTGAACTTCCCATCACTGCTAGAGCCTGTTTTAAATATTTCCCAACATATCTTTGATTAGAAGACTCAGCTGATGGAAATACTATCAAATTAGATAAAACATTTAACATGAAGTTTACAATTGTTAATTGTCTCTATATGATGGTAAACAAGTCTGTAAAATTTCACCTTTAAAAGCAACAAACTGATGTGTATGTACCAAACACATGCCAACTAAGTACTGGGAGGCTTGGGGAACTGGTATAAATTTTAGTAACATTTAGATATGTGGTTTAGGATTTGATTTCTTTGTGAAAGCATCATAAGGAAACAGAGCTATATGTATATTTTTAAATGCAAAAACTGTGTTAGATGATGCAAAAATTGGCTATATGATTGATGCCAGTACTGCAAGTCAAGAGCCTAGATAAAATTGTTTAATACAAGGTGAGAAAGGAAAACAAATGTTGTATTTCTAAATAAAAATATTTTATATAATGTTATTTAAGATAGTTGTATATAATTGTGCTAACAATTATCAGTAGATTTTTATTTCGTAAGTTCCTCAGTGTTCATATATTCAAACTGATGCAAAGACTTTTTTAAAAAAATATTTAGATTTGGAAAATAAAGTATCACATTATGTTCAAGTTTCCTTTATAATTAGGAATGCATGCTGTATTGTACAAAAAGGATCATGAATAAATTGTATTTTTAAACCTGATAATTTTTTGCAAAATGGAAATATAAATCTTTGCCAGTTAAAGCATGAAGTTAGATTCTCAGACTTCCTGTAAATGTTAATATGGTGATAGATTGATAGTTACCATAAATGCCATGGAAACATTGTTCACTTTGTTTGTAACAATTTGGAATCTTGGTTATTTGATAGAATATTTGGGTGAAGTAAAATGTGAAAGATGGAGAACTACATTTTTGTACCTTCTAATCCTAGAAAAACAGAAACACATAAATGTATTATTTCTACTAAGCATGGCACTACATATAGATGGTGGTGGAAATTGCATGTAGCATTAACTAGATACTGGCTTAACAAGACATATTTTCTGCAAATCGTTTCTATGACAAAGCATTTAAAATAAAATTCCATTTTGGGTTGGCTTGGAAAAAAAAAGAATTAGAGCAGAAATCAATGAAATTGACAAGAGGAAATCGATAGAGAAAATCAATGAAATCAAACGATGTTTTTATGAAAAGATCAATAAAATTGATAAGACTCTAGCCATGCTAATTAAGAGAAAAGGGTGATAACACAAATTACTAATACAAGAACTGGAAGAGGGACATCATTACAGATCCTATGGATGTTAAAAGGATAATAAAGGAATACTATGAAAAACTCTATGCCCACAAATTTGATAACTTAGATGAAATGGACCAATTCCTTGAAAGACATATTTTGCCAAAACTCACACAAGAAGAAATAATCTGAATAGAACTATATCTATTAAATAAATTGAATCAATAGTTAACAACCACCCCAAACAGAAAGCATCAGGCTCAGATGTGTTCACTGGCGAATTCTACCAAACATTTAAAGAAATGCACAATAGTATAGCCACTTTGGAATATTGCATGATTCTTTATTACAAAACTAAGCTTACTCTTGCCATGTGAGCCAGCAATCAAAACTCCTAGAATAAAGGAGTTTTTTCCCTTCATTCTATTAATGTGGTAAAAAAAAAATCATTGAATGATTTTTATATACGGAACCATCCTTACATGCTAGTAATAAACCCTCTTGGTCACAGTTTATAATTGTTTTAATATGTTGCTGAAATTGATATGGTAGTATTTGTGTCAAGATAATGTTGGCTCATAGAATGAGTTTGGAAGTGCTCCTTCCTCTTCAATTTTTTGGAAGATTTTGAGAAGGATTGGTTTTAGCTCTTCATTAAGTGTTTGGTAGAATTTACCATTGAAGCTATCTGATCCAAAACTTTTCTTCATAAAGACTTTTTTTGATTCTGATTCAATCTCCTTACTAGTTATATGTCTATTCAGATTTTCTTTGTTTTCATAATTCAGTTGTGGTAGATTGTGTCCATTTTATATAGATTATCCAATTTGTTGGTGTACAGTTGTTCACAGAACTCTTATACTCTTTATTTCTGTAAAATTGGTAGTAATGTCCCCACTTCCATTTCTGAATTTGAGCCTTCTCCCTTTTTTTCTTAGTCCATCTAGCTAAAGTCTTATAAATGTTTTTTTTTAAAATTTTTTAAATTTAAAAAATTATTTATTTATTTATTTATGCTGGCTGTGTTGGGGCTTTTGTTGCTGTGCAGGGGCTTTCTCTAGTTGCGGTGAGCCGGGGCTACTCTTCTTTGTTGCGGTGCGTGGGCTTCTTATTGCAGTGGCTTCTCATTGTGGAGCGTGGGCTCTAGGCACACGGGCTTCAGTAGTTGTGGCACGTGGGCTCAGTAGTTGTGGCTCACGGGCTCTAGAGAACAGGCTCAGTAGTTGTGGTGCACAGGCTTAGTTGCTCCACAGCATGTGGGATACTCCCATACCAGGGCTTGAACCTGCGTCCCCTGCATTGGCAGGCAGATTCCCAACCACTGTGCCACCAGGGTAGCCCCTAAAGTTTTTAAAATGTTTTTGATCTTTTTGAAGAAGCAACTTTTGGTTTCATTAATTTCCTCTATTGTTCTTCTAGTACCCATTGTATTTATCACCACTCTAATCTTTATTTTCCTTCTCTTGGCTTTGTGTTTAGTTTGCTCTACTTTTTCTAGTTTCTTAAAGTGTAAAGTTTGGTTATTGATTTGACATTGCTTCCTCTGTAATGTACAAGATTAAATTATACATTTCTATCTTAGCACTACTTTCACTGCATTTCATAAATTTTGGCATTTTGTGCTTTCATTTTCATTTCTCCAAGGTATTTTCTAATTTCCCTTGTGATTTCTTCTTTGACCCACTGTTTGTTTAATAATGTGTTGTTTAATTTCCAAATGTTTGTGAATTGTCCTATATTTCTCCTCTTACTGATCTCCACTGTGATGTGAAAAGATAACTTTGTATGATTTCAATCTTTTTATATTTATTAAGACTTGTTTTGTGGCCTAACATGTGCATTTGAGAAAAATGTATATTCCACTATTGTTGAGAAAGTGTTCTATATTTGTTTGTTGGGTCCAATTGATTTGTAGTGTTATTCAAGTTCTCTATTTCCTTATTGATTATTTGTCTGGTTTTTCTATCCAATATTGTAAGTGGGATATTAAAGTCTCCAACTGGTATTGTAGAGCTGTTTATTTCTCTCATCAGTACTGTCAGTGCTTGCTTCGTACATTTTTTGCTGTGTGTGTGTATATATATATATACACACAAACTAGTAATTGATATGTCTTCTTGGTGAATTGACCCCTTATATCAATATATAATAACCTAGTTGTCTCTTTTAACAGTTCTTGGCTTAAGTCTCTTTTGTCTGATATTAGTATAGCCTCTTCAGTACTGTTTTGGATACTATTTGCATGGAATATCTTTTTCCACCTTTTCACATTCAGCTTTAAACCTAGATTCTGTCATAGACAGCATATAGTTGGATAATAATTTTTTTTAATCTTTTTTTCCCCAATCTGTGCCTTTAGATAGGAGAGTTTAACACATTTACATTTAAAGTAATTCCTGACAAGGACTTCTGCTATATTGTTGTTTTATGTATGTCTTCAGTCTTTTTATTCATCATTTCCTCCATTCCTGCCTTCTTTTCTGTTTAGTTGAGTTTTGTAGTGGCATGTTTTGATTTCCTTCTCATTTTTCTTTTGTGTGAATATTTTCTTTGTGGTTAATATGGGGATTACATATAGCATTCTAAAATATGAATCTAAGTTGAATTAATACCAACTTAACTTCAACTGCATATAAAAATTCTCTTATATAGCTCCATTCCTCTCCTTTTATTTTATTGATATCAAAAATAATCTTTATATATTGTGTGTCCAAATCCATAGATTTACAATTATCTTTATGCATGTGTCTTTTAAGTTTTATACAAAGTAAAAAGTAGAGTTATGAACCAAAATTACAATATTACTCACTTTTACATTGCCTATGTATTTACCTTTACTGAGGATATTTATATTTTTATATACCTTCAAGTTACTGCCAGCCTTTTTTCATTTTTAACCTGAAGTACCCCCTTTATTATTTTAACCTGAAGTAACCCCTGTACTGGTCTTTTCGTGTAATAAACGTGCTCAACTTTTGTTTATCTGGGAATGTCTTAATTTATCCATCATTTTTGAAGGAAAATTTTGTCAGATTTACAATTCTTGAATGACCTTTTTTTCCCATCACTTTACATACACCATTCCCCTGCTTTTGACCTTCAAGATTTCTGATGAGAAATCAGATGGTAATTTTATTGAGGACTCCTTGTACATTACAGATGACTTCTTTCTTGTTGTTTTTAGAATGCTCTCTTTGTCTTTTGATATGTTGATTATATTGTTCCTCAGTGTGAGTCTCTTTGGGTTCATCTGCTTGGAGTTCACTGAACTTCCTAGATTTGTAGATTTATATTTTTGATCAAATTTGGAAAATTTTTCATCCATATGTTTTCAAATAGTCTTTCTGCCCTTTTCTTTTTTTTCTTCTTCTTCCGGGACTACCATAATGTGCATGTTGATCTACTTACAGTGTCCCACAAGTCCCCTTGGCTCTGTTCACTTTTCTTTAGTCTGTGTTTTCTTTCTGTTTCTCAAACTTGATAATTTCAGTTGTCCTATCTTCAAGTAAACTTTTTTTTCTTCTGCATTCCCAAATCTGCTGTTGAATCCCTATAGTAAATTTTTAATTTTAGTTATTATACTTTTCAGCTCCACAATTTTTCTTTGGCTTGTTTTTGTAATAATTTGTATCTCTTTGTTTATATTCTCAATTGGTTCACATATTGTTTTCCTGATTTCCTCTGTTTCTGTCCACATTCTATCTTAGCTCTTTGGGCATATTTAAGATAGTTGTTGTGAAGTCTTTGTCTAGTGTATATGACATCTAGTCTTCCTTCGGCATGGTTACTTTGAATTTATTTTGAAATTTTAAATGAGTCATCTTTTCCTTTTTCAATGTATGTCTTGTGATTTTTTTAGTTAAAAATTGGACATTTGGCTGTTGTGAATGAAAAAATTAAATTAGTTGATCTAAGAAAGGAAGGGAAAATTTTATTCGAGCCAAATTGAAAATATAACCCAGGAAGAGCCCTTCAGAAAGCTCTGAGAACTGTTCTCATTAGAAGTCAAAGCACAGTTATATAAATTTTTGAGACAGAGGGCTATACATTAAATAATATATTACTTATAGTTTACACAGTCTAGTGAGTAGTGGGTCATGGGTCATCACGACCCCTTACAAGATTAAGAAGGAATGTTATCTCTTTAAGTGTTGTCTTGGTGCCAGAATGTTGCTCTTTATTATTGACCAAGTATTTCTGGTGATGGGGGAGTTTTGGTAGATGCATAATGCAGATATGCAACGCATAGTAGAGGGGAGAGAGGAGGCTAAAGGGCAGAGAAAAATTTTTATGTTTAAATTCTTCTTGTCTTGCTGTAAAATATGAATTTTATTTCACACTATTATAATGTGGTAACTCTGGAAATCAGATTCTCCCCATTCCCCAGGATTTGCTTATTTGGTTGTTGTTTTTGATTATTGAAGGCTGTACTAGTCCTCTTGAGACTTATCCAAACTATTTTTACAATGGCTATTTCTTATCATGACTGACCATTGAGATCTCTATTCCTTTAGCTCATGTTCATGTTTGACAGAGGTTTTCTTTAATGCCATGTGCTGAGACAAATAAACAAAGATGTCAAAAAATTAAAAGCTAGAAAGAATGGTCACCTCTCCAGTCTTTGAAGGTTGACTCCATGCTGGGACACTTCTTAATCACTTAGGTAAGCTTGCTCTGAGCTTAGATAGACATTATCCCAAAGGGAAAGCTTAAGGTCTTTGCTGTAATTTTCTGAGCATATGTCTTCTCTGAGCATGTGGTTTTAAAAATTCCTCTGTATACATGGCTGCTTTTGAGTGTCCTAATTTTTCCAAACCATTTGCCCCAGCTTCATTTCTGGGCCTTTAATGGCCTATTGTATATCTCCACCCATTATCACTTGCCCAGATGCCTGTGAGATTGTGATGACTACCTTGCAACTTTTAGAGACAGTGCCCTTTACTTTTCCTGCTTACAGTTCAAGTCATGCAAAGCAGAGATGAGTATTTTATGTCATTCCTTCAAGTATTCTCCAGAAAAGTTAGAACAGATGTACACAATAATTTGCAAGTAAAGTCTGATCTGCTGCCTCTGGTTCAGTGGTGTGGATCTGGGAACTAGGCTGACGTCTGAACAAGACAAAGGTCACCACTGCACTGGAAAGGGGGTGGTACAAAGATGAGTAAAAATGTCACAAAACTTTCCTGCCATCTTGAAGATGGCTTTTTCTTGGTTGGGCACTTGTTTGTTGGATGTGAACCTTTGACTATTTTCTAGAGCTTCTACAAAGTTTGTTCTGACAACTTCTGGTTGTTTTTTTGATGTTTCTGTCAGCGAGTAAGAGCTTGGAGTGTCCCAGTCCACCATTTTGCTGCTCTGAAATTTTTTTAATAATGTTTAAATATATGCTATAACATATATAAAATAAATTTTCCTATGTATTTAAATTATGTATGTACATAAATAAAACAAAAATAAGAAAAAAAACAAACCTCTTTTTTATGCTGCCTTCCTTCTTCAAGTGCTAAAAATGGGAGAAAATATAGATCAATCATCATCACACTTCCTCCAGTATGTCATGGACAATTATTTTAAAAATGTGTTAAAATGAGTTATTAGAAAAACCGAATTTAAAAACACAAAAAATATAAACCCTATTTTTAAATTATTAGACTCAGTAGACATAAAACCACTCTGTCATATTACTATAGAAGTTTCTAAATGGTTCTCAATTTCTGCTACTGACAGGTAACCACCAGTTCTTAGACTGACATTGGTCAGCAGACCACACTTTGAATAGTCTGGTCTAATAATTATCTCTTTATCCAATTTAGAAAGACTCAGAACAAAGGAAGAAATTACTACGGGAAAGATTGTTTTGACTAAATAAAATACTAAAATTGTCTGTACGTGAAATCATCCAAACGTTGAAGGCAAAGAATCATTTGGAAAAATATTTCCCTCAAATGCTGTGAAGAGTTAATAACTATATAATAATTTATAAAGAGTTTATGCAAAAAGAGAAGTAAACCAGTAAGATCCTAATAGTTAATTGAACAACAAACCATGCAGAAACAAAAAATTGAAATTGGTAATAAAGAGAACATGTCATTTCTTTGGATGAGAAGAAAATATCAATCTGAGATACAATTTTTTGCTGTAAAGTAAAAAAACATATTGTCTTAATAATTTAGAGATTAGGTCAATGTGTTGAAAGATAATTCCCTAATTGTTAATCACAGGAGCAAAACAACAAACAAGACTCTAAATTTCTTAAGTGTGAGGGTGCTCAGAACATTTTGGCTGAAAATGAGGTATACACTATAATGGTTATGAGCTTGGGCTCTTAAAGTGAATTGTCAGGAACTGAGTCCCACGTTTAACACATACCACCTATGTGACCTTGCGCGAGTTCATCTTCTGTACCCCTCTCTCTCTCCATCTGTGGAGCAGTGTTAATAACAACTCCTATTTCATAGGACTGTTGTGAAGGTTAAGGAGTGAAGGCATGTAAAACTGCCTGCCTCACGTAAGACACTCAATACATAATAACTATGATTATCAGGAATCATCTCCACTTACAGGTGTGACAAGCGTGCAGGATTTGCCAAAGTAAATGACCTGTGGTTTAGAATTGTCCTTTACTTGTTTTGTCTGGCATTTAAAAGCCCCATCTGTACCAGAGACAGGGAGAAAGGATCAGATGGAAAAACTTGCCCAACCAGTATGGTTACGTTGTTCCAGCTGCATCCCTCAGCTCTGGGCTTCACAGGACTACGGCTCCTCCAAAGATCACTCCTCTAAGTATGCATTTTAAATAAAGGCTATTCAATATGGGGTCACAACTCCAACTCTTCTCAAAGTAGAAATATTAGACCTGGAAGTGGTGCATTCTAGCCAGGTCCTGGGCTCCTGGTGGGGGCACCTGTGTTTGGGGAGGAGGGGCTGTGGCCTCTTGCCAAGCTGGGCGCCAGACCTTGGATCATGACAGCCTGTTCTTTCTCAGGAACAGGGACGTCAGTGACAAGATCACATCCGGATTGGGGATTTATTAATGGCAATTACAGCCTTTTTAATACTTCTAAAATAAATCTACATTTTCAACTGTTAACCTGTTAATATTGTAGGAAAATAATGAAACAATCACGACAATAATAAAATCATAAACTTGGGAAAATTTCCGGGGGTGACTTTGTTCAAACCAGCTGGCCTCCAAGGACATGGAGACCTTTCACAAATCCTTCCCTCTCTCCCCCCATCATTGGTGTCCTTGGAACCCAGGGGTTTCTGGCCACCTGGGAGGTACATCTCGAGAGGCCTATTGTCTCTATGTGCTTGTCCCGGCAAGGGCCCAATCCTCACTCCTCCTAGCTTCCTCCCCCTCACTCAGAATTAGTGACAGCAAACCTTGCAGGTTTTCCCATCCATTTTGCCCCCTCCAGGCACAAGTTGCTTTGAGAAAGATGGAGGATGGGAGAAAAGACCCAGCTACGAAGCCAGCTACGAAGCCAAGTTCCATTTTCAGTGACTAACGAGCTTTGTTAGGGGAAAGAGGAAGACCTATACATTTCAACTGGACACAAACTATCTGGGGAGTGGGTAAAGCTGACTGTTGACCTGGACTCACTCACTTTTCTGTAGAGCCCATGATCACATCTGTGATTTCCAACTACAGACTGTTTCTTGACTCATTTTCTCAACTTAGTCTCAGGCTTCTGAAGCTGTCCTGAAATGGCTCTCAGCCTCCATCTGTAAATTCTCTATCTGACCCACACCTTTCAGAGCACATTCTTCAGGGGATTAGTTCATACTTGATACACAGTGGTGCTACTGTTACCAAGCCAGGATTATAGCTCATTTTACCCTGCCCACTGGGTGGACCGCTTGTGTTTCTTATTGCTATACAACTATTCACCATCATAGCAGAAACACTTCAAAACAATGCATAGAATCACTTGTTAAGAGATTTTGTAAAGGCATTTGTCAAGAGTATGAAAAGGAAAAGAAATTAAATTATAGAAGAATCCTCTAATTCAAAAAAATTATCTGAAAACACATGCTTGAGTAGATTACACTGCAAACCTGGCCCTCTTCCATTCACTAGTTATCACAGAGGGGAGAACAGGACTTGTAGCTACAATAACCTCTCTGTAGCCATGATAAATTTATCTGTGATTGGACCAAGTTGGAGTTCATGGTCTGAAGTATTATGCATCTGCGAGTCGTGTTCAGATGTTTTCAGCAAAGTGACTCTATCATATTGTTCATGTCATTCAGGAAAAAAAGAATTGAAATGGTCTAAAATCAGCCTGTGTACTAACTCCAGGCAATTGGCCTTTGTCCAGGTACATTTTCCTATTTGCTGATAGCTTTTTGTTTTGCAACTTGGAACCCATTTGTGACGAGTCACAGCCCATTAGCCATCTGTTTCTCTGTTACACTCCTTTTTTCTTATAATGTAAGGATTTGATTTTCATGATATTTACCTAAAAGTATCTTACACCCAATAAGAAATAAAAGCAAATACAATGAGCATCTCACATAAAAGCAATCATTTGGATGAACATATATTTAAGAATAAAATGATTAAAACATGGGAAGTTCATATAAAATTAATATTACCACAAAATATCTTCCTATATAAATAATGCATTGTGGTAGAGGTGTTCTTCTTGCCTTAGAATATGAGTAGCCAGCACAGCTTTATGGGTAGAAATATGAACAATTTGAAAGTGTGTAACACAACGATTCTCAAGAACTTTCTGCCTTTGCTCCCTTAATCTAGTACTGACACAGTTGGTGACCTCCTCCGCTCACCCTCGGAGTAACATAGTACAAAGAAATAAGGCAAGACAGTAAATGGATTGAAAGGCTGGTGAGAGGCGGCGAGCAGTTGAGTTGCCTCTCAATCATCTGGAGACATCAATCTAGGTACCATCTTCACTGGTGGTGGTTTGCCTCTTATACAGCCTAGCATCCCTAGCACTTAATACGGTGCGTGCATGTATTGGGCAGATTTAATTTAAAACATTTTTTCTAGATATAAACATGTCTTTAAGCAGTAGAGAACATTTTCAGAATACAAAAAGTAAAAGGAATAAAATATATTTCCCATAATTCTACTATTCTGTGATAAAACTGTGAGCATGTCATCATTTATCTGATAGCATTTTTAATGCATGAGTGTGCGTGTATACACATAAATACATAATTGAAGTTATGCTCCATATGTCTTTTGAATCTTTTCATTTAATTTTTAACACTGCAATACTTGTACATATTTTTAAAAAGTCAAATTGAATTACTAGGCTTATAAAAGAAGAAAGGTGTCTCCTAATTTATTCCTTCCCACTCTTGATTCCTGCTCCTCTGTGGCAACTACATTCAACACGTGTAGCTGTTTCTTCTGGTATTTAACTTTATATTCCTAAATAGCACACCTATCATACTTTTGCATACTTATTCAGTTTACAGTTTTATCAGCTTCCTTCCTGCTAAGAGAGATTTAATTTTCTTATATCCCTCACCTCTACATATACCATCTCTCCATCTCTAAGGACAATCACACATGGCTTCCATGGACACTAATATTACTATTATGTTAGTTTTCTAATATCGAAACATCTGTTTACCTTTAGGTATTTGTCATATAACCTTTTTCAACCTGTTTTCTTTAATAACTTTCATGTTTTTGCATATATATATATATTTAACATCTTTATTGGAGTATAATTGCTTTACAATGGTGTGTTAGTTTCTGCTTTATAACAAAGTGAATCAGTTATACATATACATATGTTTCCATATCTCTTCCTTCTTGTGTCTCCCTCCCTCCCACCCTCCCTTGCTTATATTTTTATTCATGTATTATCTCCTACTTACTTTCTTTGACATTGCACTTTCTTTTTTTTTTTTTCGGTATGCAGGCCTCTCGCTGCCGTGGCTTCTCCCACTGCAGAGCACAGGCTCCGGACGCACAGGCTCAGTGGCCACGGCTCACGGGTCCAGCCGCTCCGCGGCATGTGGGATTCTCTCAGACCGGGGCACGAACCCACGTCCCCTGCATCGGCAGGCGGACTCTCAACACTGCGCCACCAGGGAAGCACCTACACTGCACTTTCTAATTGGAGGAGTAAAAGCAATTTGTTATTATTCTATTTTGCTTAATAGTAAATACAATTGTCTTTTTCCTAGGTATGTCGTGGCAATATGAGATTATGTAATGGGGAAGGAAGAGTATAGATAGAACAAATTTGACCCATTACACTAGAACTACAAACATGGCGTGTTCTTTCACTTTTTCTGAATAAAACCGGTTCTAACTCAGTTCCCACACACTGGCATTAATGGGAAATCTAAAATTAGGCAACTTTCAAGATCCTCTTTATATACCTAGATTTTTTTTTTTTTTGCTTTATTTTATTTTATTAATTCAGCGAAAAAGACTGAGAAGTGTGTTTTAGTTACACAGTCCTACGGTAATTTTGTCTCCTTCCTAAAATTTTGTAATACAAGTTTACTACGACTGGACTTAAATACAGTCATTCAAATATTTTCAAACTCTTCTTAATGGTGGGTAAACATTTATCAATTAAAAAACACTTTGTCGGGCTTCCCTAGTGGCGCAGTGGTTGAGAGTCCACCTGCCAATGCAGGGGACATGGGTTCGTGCCCCGGTCCGGGAAGATCCCACATGCCGCGGAGCGGCTGGGTCCGTGAGCCATGGCCGCTGAGCCTGCGCGTCCGGAGCCTGTGCTCCGCAACGGGAGAGGTCACGGCAGTGAGAGGCCCACGTACCGCAAAAAAACAAACAAAAACAAACAAAAAAAAGCCCCATTTTATTTTGTTTGGTATTTACTCTTGAGAATTCAGATTTGTCTGAAATTATTACATGGTAATTAATTTGATGCACATTATTTTTCTATGCTGTGTCCCTCCCAACCAGAGCAGGTCAGATTTTTAAAGCATATATATTTTTAATTAGCATACTGTAAAGTTGTTTCTTTTTCTGTTGGTATAGAAGCGTTTTAAACTGTAAATCACTCTGAGTCCTGACCTCTTAATAGTTAAGATTATGGTTGATAGGCTGATAACAATGCTAATCACTTAAGGGCATACTATTTAGAATCAAATAAAAAGAAACTACTTAATACAGAACTATATGCAACAGTAAAATCTGTAGTTACAGGAAAATTCTTGCTGTTAAATGCCTTTGTTATTAAAGAAGAAAAAAGGAAAATAAAGTAATTTAAGTAATAAAAAATTTTGAAAGAACAACATAATTTACTAAAAGAAATCAAGATGTGGAAATTAGTACAGAAAAATCAAATATCGATGAAATGGCAAACAACAACACAGTTCATTTGTAATGAATCATCACAAATTTTTCTTTGAAAGTACTGATAAAATAAATACACCACTTGCCAGTATATTGAGGAAAGCAAAAGGATTTAAAATAGATATGTCGACTCCATGAGGGATGAGAAAGACAGTGTAACATAAAGGAGGATTTTTAAAAATCTGGAAACTCTGATATACATATAAGTGTAAGGTAACAACTTTGAAAACCAAGATAAATAGCATGATTTCCTGGAAGATACAAATTACCAAAATTACCCAAGAGGAAGTGAAAATTTTAATGAACCAATAAAAATAGAAGAAATTCAGGAGGTAATAAAAGATCCCAGTGAAGAGGACACCTGGACCAGGTCTTTTCACAGCTGAACTTTAAGTAATCGATTAAAGACTGACAATGCTATTGAAACTATCCTAGACCATAAAGAAAATACAAAATCTTTTTGCTTCATTTTACAAAGCCAGTAAAATTTTAATAGTAAAATTTTATCATGATAGCATCTAAAGTAAATTATAAAAAATCTCAATTATAAGTAGAAAACAGATCATTTAAAATAAAATGTTAGCAAAAGAACCCAGAAATGAATTCAAAAAGTAACAAACACACTGTAAGTAGATTTTAATACAGAAATAAAAGAGTAATTAAATATGAAAGTATGAATCAAATAATCCATTATATCCGTAAATTACAGGAGAAAAAAATACAATCATATCCACTGATGCTGAAAAGGTATCTCATAAAATTTAAAAGCCATTTCTTTTTTTACTAAAATTAAAACAAAGGTCCAAGTAAAGAATTCATACCTCTTCAAAAAAGAGTTTATAGCGAAAAGTCGTCTTCTTATCACTATCCTGACATTGAAACGAAAGAATATCAAAGGAAAATAAGATGTTAAAAGCAACTGAAAAAGCAATAGAAATTACCTACAAAAGAGTGACCCACTTCCAGCCAATAGCTCACAAATAGGAATGAGTAAAGTTATATCTTTATTATGTAAAAGAAAATAACTGTGCCAAACTTATGCACTGAATACAAATGTGTTTCAAGAACTGGGGTAAAATAAAGACATTTTCAGGACAACAGGTGATAGTTCACTATCAGACCATCGTTAAAGGAAATTCTAGGGAATGTACGTCAGAGAGAAAGCCTCGCTAAAAGTCTAAGAAGCAAAGCAGAATAATGAACAAAGATATGGGTAAAAACATTGGTGAAATTAATTAAACAAAAATAAAATGACTAGTTTAGAGAGTGGGGGAATGATGAATAGCTGATCTACTGGACAGCATAGCATATACGTTGAAAGGAGGTGATTGTAGTTAAACCTCTTTTATACACTGGGATTTGAAAACTGAAGATAAAACCATCGATCAACTTTAGGATAATTGTGAAAATATTAGAACTGGAATAATAAACTATGTGGTATAAAGGAAAAACATGAGATAATGAAATACTATTACAAAAATTTTCAAAATGAAAAAAGGCAAAAGAGGGAAGGTAGAAAAAGTGGGACAAATACAAGGCATGTAATAAAACAAAGTAATCCAAATACATCAATGTGATATTAAATGTATGTGAACTAGAATCTCCAGCTAAAATACAAAAATTGTTAAAGCAATTAAAAAAAATCTTTATATGTATTATTTCCCAATAACACATCTAAAACATAAGGAAAAAGATTGAGAGTTATAGACTGAGGAATAGTATACCATGTAAATATGAATGAGAGAAACTAGATGTTATTTTAATATCATAAAAATAGATGTTTGATCAAAAATCATTACTAAGGATTAAAATGTTTACTACTTAATAGTAAAGGTAAATGTATGTAACTAATAATGTGACTTTAAAATATACAAAGTGTAAATAGAAAAAAAATGACAAGAAGATATTAATAGATCTAACAAGTGTAATCGATTTTTAACATACGTCTCTTAGAAATTGACAAATTATCAAGTAACCAAAAATCAATAAGGACACAGAAATATGACTAGGCTAATTAATATGGCTTAGTAATAGACACATATAGGATATTATACCTGACAACTGGAAAATGCACATTATTTTCAAGAAACCATAAAGCATTTATGAAATGTGACCAAAATAAAGGCCAAAGAGCTATGTTCAAAACATTTCTAACGATTGGAAACATAGAATCATTCCCTGAATGTAGTGAAATTAGTCTGGAAAACAACAACCAAAAGATTAATTTCAAGTTTCCTGACAGCTAGAACTTCTTAAGATCTTACGAGAAAAAGACAGAAAATTAGAAGTTGCTTAAATCTGAATGATATTCAAAATACTTTTTATTAAAACATGTGATACAGCTAAGGATATAGTTAGAGAGAAATTTACTGTTGTAAACTCTTACTTTAGAAAAAATCCTAAAATGTAAGAAGCTAATCTTTCAATTTAAAACTCTCTATAAGGATGAAAACATAAAGATATTAGCAGAAATTAATGAAACAGAAAGCAAAAATCTAATAGAAGTATTGAAAAAGCCAAAAGTTGGTTTTCTGAAAAGATTATTAAGAGACAAACCTCTGGAAAACTTAAGAAAAAGAGAGTGAAGGAAGAAATAAGCAAGACACTAGAAATGAAAAAAGAGGCACACTGCAGATGCAACAGGGATTAAGCAGGTGACAAATTTAGGATATCATGAATAAATCTACCCCATGACAAAATGGCATGAATTAGATAAATTCATAGAAAACAAAGCTTATAAAAATGCTCATTTATTCACTCATTCCACAGATACTTTTAAAGCAGCTATTATTTTACTAGAAACTCTTTTTGATTTTTGAGATGATCAGTGAACAAAACAGCAAAAAATCCTGACCTTGAGGCACCTACGTCCCAGACCATCGATGGGAGAAGACAGAAAATAAAGCAAACACAATAAGTCATAAAATTATATGATACATTTGAAGATTATAAATGCTATTAAAAAGCACAAGAAAATGTAGTTACAAGGGATGTAGTTGAAAGGGATCAAGGATGCTGATAGGTGAGGGTAGTTTTTATTGAGGATGTGATATTGGAGCAAAGACTTGAAGAGGTGAGGGTGCTGCCCAGGCAGACATCGGGGTGAAGAGTGTTCCAGGGGGAGGGAACGGTTAGTGAAAAGGCCCTAATGTGAGACTGTGTCTGGCAAGTTTGTTCAAGGAGCAGCAAGAAGGCCAGTATGGCTGGAGCAAAAGGGAGGAGAGTGAAAGAGTAACGCCAGTAAAGATTTATGAAAGATGTGATCAGAGACAGTGATGAGGCCAGGTCCTTAGGAAGCTGTAAGCCCCACAAGTCCTTTTGCTTTGAATCCTATTACAATCCACAGCCATCGACAGATACAAGCAGAAGAGTGGCATCCTCTAATTAGACTTAAATTTGTGAAGGCTCATTCTGGCTTCTCTTTTGAGAAAGACACTAAGGCTCTGCTATCAATTCTATTGTCACCAGACACATGCAGTTACTTAAATTTAAGTGAGAAAGTGGCATGGGCTTATAGATACTACCAAATGTAAAATAGATAGCTAGTGGGAAGCAGCCGCATAGCACAGGGAGATCAGCCCGGTGCTTTGTGACCACCTAGAGGGGTGGGATAGGGAGGGTGGGAGGAAGATGCAAGAGGGAGGGGATATGGGGATATATGTATATGTATAGCTGATTCACTTTGTTATACAGCAGCAACTAACACACCATTGCAAAGCAATTATACTCCAATAAAGATGTTAAACAAACAAACAAAAACAACTTAAATTTAACTTTAATGAGCCAGTTTTCCAATCACATTAACCATAGTTTAAGTGCCCAACAGCCAAATGTGGCTAGCTAGTACCATGTTGGACGACAGATACAGTACTGCTCTGGGAAGACAGGGAGAAACAAGGAGAGTGAACAGACACAAAGGCAGTAACCAGATGAGAGAAGATGCTGTCTCTAAATGGGATGGCAGCACTGGAGCTGTGAGAAGTGATTGCATTTTGTTTATTTCAATTCAGGAAGAAATGATAGGTAATATGATATGACCATTAAAAAGATTTAATCAATAGTTAATTGAAATTCAATCAGCAGTTTTCAATGAGATGACAATAGGACCAGGGAAGTTCTAGCAGTCAAATACTAAATAATCCCAAACTCCTTCACGGAACAAAGAGAGAACACTTTTCATCCCATTTATGAGATTAGAATGAACTTGATGCCAAAACTTGTCTGGGTACACAAAGAAGAAAACAAAAAACACGCCCATGCCCACCACCCACAAGTTTTTACTTACACAGTCTGAGATATATTCATTGTGGAAACTGACCAAACATTTAAAAAACTAGAAATATCAGTGCTACATAAACTATGCTACAAAATCCAGAGTATGAATGTGTGTATGTATTAAAAATCTTTCAAGCTGTTTTTATAAACCCAGCAAAAACAATTATGTCAGAATTTGACAAGCCGCTAGTTAGTCTGATATTGTTACAAAATTTGAAATAAAATATTAACATTCAGAATTAGCAGTGCGACAAAAGAGTTATATGCCATTACTAAATGAAGTTCACAACAGTAATGCAATTAGCATTTGATATTAGGAAATACATTGATATAATCTGTCATTTTAATATATCAAAAGAGAGAATCATATGATTATCTCCATCATCATGAATGATGAAAATACATTTGAAACTTATTCAACATCCATTCCTGGTAAAAATTAAGTCTAATTAAAATAGGAACAGATAGATATTGATATAGATATAGAATTTAAATATATAGTAATAATGCTTATTTGAAAATTCTAGGTGTATTCATGTTGAATTGAGCAATGAGACAATGATATCCATTATCACCACTTAGAATTAAAATTATTCTGGTTATTAAGATATGTAAACAGATAAGAAAAAGAAATAAGTGAATAAAATTATAAAAAGAGGTATGAATTATCTTTATTAGCATACAGTATGCAACCCAAGATAATTAACTGAAAAAATAGTAAAAGCAATTTAGAAGTCTTCTAAGCCTATGGATTCAAGATTAAGGCCATCAAATCAAAGAATTCTTAGACAAAAATTAAAGAAAAAAAATCACCCAGTAACCACAGAAAAGATTTAAGTCTAGAAATGAAATTAATAAGAAATGAGTAAGTTTTGTATGAAGGAAACTTTCAAATGCCTTTTAAGTCTACAAATAAGTCTTTATTTTGCAAAGATGTCAACTTTATTATAAAGTTAATGTCACTGAAAGTATTTTTTTTTAAAAATGTGTGATGAGAACACAAGCTCATTCAAAAGTTGTTTCCAATAAATATGTAATAAGAAATGGACTGACAGGAAGTGAAACAGGTGGAACTAGTGATATTAAAACAGAAGTAGACATAGGTATATGCATATATATATGATGTTAATATCGGTAAAGGTAGTAGCTCGGCACCTGAGTGGGAAAGGGGTAAATTAATCAAGAATGGTTGGTGTTGACTTCTATTCAAAAAATATAATTTTGATTCCTACTGACTCCTATATTAAAATAAATTGAAGACAGGTTAAAAACTTCAATCACAAAATGAACCCCCATATCACCCTAAGAAAATGTGAGTGCATTTAATCCTTACTTGGTAAAGCTATAAAGGGGAAAAATGATAAATTGAACCTCATCAAAAACTCAGATGTTTCTGGATAGGAAAAAACAATAAACAAAATCAAAGAAAATAATAGAAACATATTTCTATACATAGCAGTAAAAGGATTATTTTCCATAAGATATAAAAAGGGCCCATAGACCTTCTAGGAAAATAATAGACACTATGGAAAACAGTACAGAGGTTCCTTAAAAAAACTAAAAATAGAGTTGCTATGATTCAGCAATCCCACTCCTGTGCAAATATCTGGAGAAAACTCTTAACTGGAAAAGATACAAGCACCCCAATGTTTATAGCAGCACTAAATAGCACAATTAAATATGATGCATGCTGTAGGTATTTTGTAGATATCCCTAATCAGGTTTAAAAATTTACCTTTTCCCTCATTTGATAAGTTTTTTTATTTTCCTTTACAGAAGCAAATGTTGACTTTTATTAAATGCATTTTCTGTGATTAGTGTTTGAATAGTGGTCTATTCAGGCCTTCATTTAGTGGGGCTTTGATGCACTATTGTAGAATCTTCAGGGCCCCAGGTTGACAGGCTCATGAACACTGTGCCCTTTTAGCAAATGCTCCCCCTCTCTGTTTCTGTCCTCAGTGGTCCTCTTGGGGAGCTTATATCTCTTAGGATGTAAAGAACCCTTGTCAATTTCAGCCTTTTTGTTGTTTGCTGCACGTTCCAGTTTCTGAGTGGGTGACTGACAGCAGCAGCGGAGTAGAGAGATCAGGACTCTGGCCTGAGCAAGTACCTCCCATGTGGTAGAGAGACATGCCTAAATTTTGGAATCTGATGATGTAGCAGGTGGTTGGAGGGTCACAGTATCTTCCTATAGTCCTTCTTTCTGGTGCACCAGCAACTACATTGAGGTAAACATTTTACTGAACAAACTGAGTTTGGAAGGATACAAAACAGAAGCAAACTTTATTCTTTGTCCATTGCCTTTCAACCCCCAGCTACCGGTTCATTTTTCCCTGCCCCTCAGATAAAATCTTGGAAAGAACTCCAAACTTTGGGTTACTCTCAGATAATAAAATTCCTTTCTGTATCTCTAGTTCCAAGAACAGTCCCTTCTCAGTAATTGAAACCTCTATCTCTGTAATAATCAAACCTCCAAATGTCCTTTCAAGTTCAGGTTTCTCCACACTCTGACTCACATTGACTTCATATCCTGCCACAGTGGGAAGCAGGAGGTGGCCAACTTCCTTCTCTGCCAGCTTTTCTGTGACCTTTTCCATTGCTTGCTGACGTTTGGTGACTGGGAGAGGGGTGGAGAGGGAGAAGAGGCAAAGGGACGGGGACAGCTTACATGGACTGTTGTAATCTGGCATCAGAGGCAGAAGCACCTTTGCTAACCCCTAGGATGCTCTGAGTGGTCCTCTTGACACAAGGTCTCTGGTAGCCACTCAGCTGCCCTGCCCTCAGCTCTGCATTCAGCAGTGCAAGGCCTCTTTATCCTGGGTGGCCTCAACCCTGGCTGGAAGCCCTGTTGGGCTGGATCCTTTTCCAGATGGGCCCCGGGCAGACCCCTTCCTGGGTGGCAGGCTTTGCTTGATCCAGAAGAAAATGCAGGCACTCTTGCCTCCCCCCATCACCTCCCTTCATTCAATCAGTTGCAGTGAAACATTTTGCCTTTAGTCTTGTCAAGGATGGGTGATATCTGGTCCTTATGCTATCTCAAACCCTAGGGCAGTGGTTGCCAAATTTTGCTGCACTGAGGAATCACCTGAGATTAAAACAAACAAACAAACAAACAAAAAACCCACACTGACAGCTAGGTCCTACTTCCAGACATTCTGAATTAATTTGTATAGAGTGAAACCCAGTGGTGGAAATTTTTCAAAGCTCTCCAGTGATTCTAACATGCAGCAAAGCTTATACCCCTTGCTTTTGGCAATGAATATTAGTATGTTAGAGTGGGCATCTCACGACCCCCTTACCAGCTTCGTGTGCATGCAGTGGTCCTCACCCTGATTACTGACCACTCTCTCTCAGCTCCTTCTCTGAATTCAGTGTCTATCTCACTTGTGCAAGTGCTTTGCACCTAACATCTTGTTCTAATATTTGGGGGCTTTCTTAAATCTGAGTCTAAAAGAATCACATTTTCATATCCAGATGTTTGAAAAACACCCTTGAAGTTATGACTAAGAAGCAATATAGTCAATAATTAAATAGTTTTTATAAGTGTATAATCCCAAGAACAAACTATTGAAGTATACTGCTGCCTGGAAGAATGACAGAAATAATTTCAGTCCTGTTCTTATTAAATATCACATTCTTTTGAATGCTTATTTCATAAATCCCATCCTGACATGTATTTATTTTTGCCTATATTCAGATCTTGAATATTTTTGAGGAGAAATGTGCTAATTTCTTTGGCTAGCTTGTTAAAAGATTCTTTAGGAAGTCTGACTCAGCTACCAAGAGCGGGGAGCTGAATTAGCATCCTCAGCTGGGCAGCAGCTCACTGAGCGGACTATGGTTCTGATTGGAGTAACTGCAGTAACCGAGCACATGTGCACACATGAATGGCTTAAATATTGTTTGTGGTTTGCAAATTAGATCTACACAGGCAAGAAAAATGTTTCTATACTTTCCTTCTACAATTATGCTCAGTTTGTTACAATATTTCCCTTAAATAAGAGGACTGGGAAGCTCAAACCTGGTTTCTGATTTTGGCAAAATAGATTTGTAAATAACCTTGATTCTAGGGCATATAATTCCAAATCAAAGCTATTTAAAGTGTAATTTGGCAGACTGCAATCCAAATCAGGGCTATTTAGAATTTTATCACCCCAAAACATAAAAAAAAAAAAAATTCAAAATGAGTTTTCTTTTTGTTTTTGGAAACTTTTCTTTTCATTAAAAATTCCTAATTTTTTTTTTTTTTTAGGAAAAAGCACAGAAAGAAAAATCTCATTAAAAGAGGAACTGTATCAGTCAGGGTCATGGCAAAAACAGATGGCACACTCAAACTGGGTAACCTGAGGTGGGTTTAATAGAGAGACTTGTCAGAAATGTGTGGGCAGCGTAGAGGCTGGTGCCTTGCCTTAGAGAACTGGGTCTAGTGGGGCAAATGTACAAGCAATTAACCAGAACCGGAGACCAGGCAGCCTGTGCGGAGGGCCCTTCACCTCGAGGGAAGCCAGTCCACGCATCCCTGCGGAGTTGGAGGAAACCAGGAGAGTAAATACCTGCCTCACTCTCTGACTTCCTTTCCTCCCTCTGATTTCCTGCCAATCCTCATGTTGTCTGAACTCAGCTGGAAGCCAGGGGTCACAGGTTCAGCTGCGATTGGTCAGCCTCCTAGGGCACTGGCACCTAGGGGAAGGTGGACAGGAGGCCTGGAGGGGTAGATAGAAGGTATCCATTCAGTCCATTCCTTTGGTCCCTTGGCCTCCACACTTGTACTTCATCCAGGTGAGAAACCCATGTCCTCAACATAGGAAACACAGAAGACCCCAACAGCTAACACGCCATCATTGAGAGATGTCTAGACAGACATACTCCTACCTGAAGCCTGTACCATTAGCTAAAACTAGGGGCCTGAGAATAAAAGGGAAGGAATAAACAGTTAATATGAAGATGAACTGCTATGGTCCCCAATTATATAGCTGTCACAGGCCTACATTGGCAGCCACTGCTGTCTTCCTTCCCATCTATTCCATATTCTCTCTATACCCTCTTAGCACCCGGTCTAGGTAGCCTCTTTGCCTGGTAGGATGCCCCAGATTTTCACTTTGTTGGGCCGGGAGGTCTTAGAGGTCTTATCTTCATTGGGTGGCCACAGTTCTCTAGTGATGAGGAATCTCTTAGCTCTAAAGAGAACCTCCTTGCCCTCACAGTGCAGTAGCATTCCCACTGGGATGAATCAGATCTGATAACGGAGCTGCCTCCTTCTCTGTCTGTTGTTTTGGTGATAGGAGGGGCCCAAAATGGCTGCGGGTGAGCCTCAGCTTCCAAATCGTGAAATCATGACTTTGGTCCCCAGTGAAAGCACCCCTCCCTCTACATCCAGTTGGGCTGAGATTGTGAGGGATGAAAGCAAACATTCATCAAGGGTTTTTTAAAAAATTATTTTATTGTCTGTTTTGTAGAATATACACATTCAAAACAATAGTGCTATATTGGTCATACTAAGAATCTGTACAAGAAATCTGTTTTTTTTAAATTAATTTTTATTGGAGTATAGTTGCTTTACAATGTTGTGTTAGTTTCTACTGTACAGCAAAGTGAATCAGCTATATGTATACATGTATTCCCTCTTTTTTGGATTTCCTTTTCATTTAGGTCACCACAGAGCACTGAGTAGAATTCCCTGAGCTATACAGTAGGTTATCATTCATTATCTATTTGATACATAGTGTCAATAGTGTATATATGTCAATCCCTAGAGACTGTCATGCAGCGTGAAGTAAGGCAGAAAGAGAAAAACAAATATCATGTATTAACACATATATGTGGAATCTAGAAAAATGGTATAGATGATCTTAGTTGCAAAACAGAAATAAAGACACAGACATAGAGAACAAACATATGGCTACCAAGGGGGAAAGGGGGGAAGTGGGATGAATTAAGAGATTGGGATTGACTCATCAAGAGTTTTGTTAGTAACTAGTTACCACTTCTACCTCCATGCCTTGGCTCCTGACCTGACAGTACATAATATGGAAACATACTAGCCAGTGGTTAAGGAATATACTGCATCCTTTAAGACAGTGCCTTGTCTAGCAGAATACTGTCTCCCAACTGGTGTAATAACTGAACTTTAAGCTTCTGGGATAAGGGGCAGGAGGTAAGAGCAGAATTGCACTCACACGTACTTCACCACAAAATGAGTTCCTTAAACAGAAGCAGTATGAGCATGTTTACATGATGATGGATAAGGCACTCTGTAAGTCTATAAACGGTGGCACTGGCAGAAGTGGAGATGAAAAAGACTAATT
The DNA here is from genome assembly GCF_964374135.1 of Grampus griseus. Taxonomy (NCBI): domain Eukaryota; kingdom Metazoa; phylum Chordata; class Mammalia; order Artiodactyla; family Delphinidae; genus Grampus; species Grampus griseus. The sequence goes on from NC_139003.1 coordinate 99,544,688, forward strand.
TCTATCAAGAATATGTGCCCATCCCTAGGAAGACAAGTCACTATTCCCTCCACGATGAAAGGGGTCCAAGGTGACAACTTGCCATCAGGTGGCAGGTTGGCCACCCTAACAGAGCTATGTCATATTGGAGGCTCAGTGACCACCTTTGGTGAGGGGAGATCTGTGACCCACTTTCCTTTTGTACCAACCAAAAGGGTGAGGTGAACGTGGATGTAATAGGTGACCCAAGCGTCTTTAAACTATACAGTGGGGGCATGTGTCTCTTAGATTCCCTGGAAAGGATATATTTGACTGTGGTTTACTCTCTCAGTGAAGTTAGTGGTGGGTGGGTGGGGGCATTTCCAGAGGCTTCCATTTGGCCTTTTCTACTGTAATAGCCTTTACTCCATTGGTCAGGAAATAGACAAGGAGATTCTCTCAGTGACTACGTGTATCTAACCTTGCTATATTTTCTGGGCCTGGAGAAACATCCACAGTCCCACTAGCCCCACTGTGGGAAGAACTCAGGTCAGGGCTTCATCTATCTAGCCTCCACTGTACAATCTGGCTAGTGGGCCAGAGCCACTGGTCCATAGGTTCTAGGTCTCCAAGGGTCAGAATCAGGTCAGAGCTAGTGTGTAAAAACCTTTGGATATTCTTAGTCTCACTGCGTAATTATGCTGGTTAAGGCTGAGAGATTACTCTGAAAAGCATGGGGAAGATTAATGATATGCTTCTGGAGCCACAGGGCAGGGTCCTTTCTCAGAAAGACCCAGCCTCCTCCTGCGGACCCTCAGAATCCTTTACCTGGTGGCTGTGAATCTTGCCTGCATATTAGAATCACCTGGGAAGCTTCAGCAAGCACTGATAGGCCCTGAGTCCCACCCACAGATATTCTGATGCATTAGATCTGGTTGTGAGCTAGGCTTCGTGAATTTTCAAAGCCCAGTGATTCTGACATGACTGAGGTTTAATTGCTGCTCTGGAGCAGTAGAGGGGAGTAGTAGAAAGTAGGCTTTTGTAATTTTGCTAAGTTCCCTAGATCGTTCTGATAGGAGAAAATCTCTGCTAGAACATGCCAGGAAAGTTGCAGTATTTGGAACTCACAAACCATAAACCACTGTGGGGTTCCAGCTTCAATTAAGCCAACCCGGCTTACATCACCCCCAGGTGCTTGAGGAAACACATCAAACCCAAATCCTGCAGTGAGAGCAGACATCTTATTGCCTAGGACCTGCTCAAACATTACACCTTATCCTTCTTGGTCTGACACACTTAGAATCTACCTTTCATGTGCTCCCAGGCTCCTGCCAATAGAGATTTGCTTAATCCTATAGTTTTGGGGGGTATATATCTGCTTTCAGAGCAGACCTGGTACTTCTTTGTCCTGTCCACGTTGGAGCCTAACTGTGATTATAAGTCTGAAGACATGGGGGTAGAGGGTGTGCTATGGAGAGAACTGGTATCAGTTGGTAGGGCTACTGGCCTAGGTGAAGTCACTCATAAACTTTGATACAAGGGGAGACTGACTCCTTCTTTTGTGGAAGTTAAAGGGCACTCGCCACTTGCAAAGGTTTCAGAAAGATTTGAGAGTCCAGTGTTTCCTGCCATGTCTCTTTTGGCACAGACATTCCTGTCCCTTGTCTCAGGGCTCCACGCTTCCTCAGCAGGACCCTCACCTTGGTGTGGAGGAGACTTGTCAGGGACGCATATTTCTCTGCAGTCCTTACAATCAGACCTCTGTCTTGGTCTTCAGCCCTACCTGCCCCAAAACTCCAGGAGATGAGGATCTCAGTTAATCTGTCACCTAGACTTTCTGATTTCTGCTCAGGTTCTCAATCCGATGTTCACTGCTTTCCATTTCTCTCTGCGGCAGGGTTTCTCAACCTCTTCATTACTGACATTTTGAGCCAGATGAATTCCTTGTTATGGGGACTTTCCTCTGCATGGTAGGATGTTTAGCATCATCACTGGCTTCTACCCTCTAGATACCAATAGTAGCCCCCACCCCAAGTTGTGACAATCAAAACTGTCTCCAGACATTGCCAAAGGTTCCCTGGGGGACAAAACTGCCACTAATTGAGAAGCTCTGTTCTAGATCAGAAAAAAAGCCAACTAATGGCACAATCTTTTAACCCATATTATCTCCATGGAGACTAATTGCTGCAGCGAACTGATGTTCCAACCACTTGCCCTTCACTGCATCTACTTTAATTTGAATAATCACGATTCCCCGGATGCAGAGACTCACTCTTGCCCACTTCCCTAGGGCAAGGAGAGGAGCCCAATCCCGGAATTCATGCTGAAGGTCTGTTTCCTAGAGCTATTTCTAGTACCAATTTCTGTATCTGTTAACATCTCAGCAGGAAACAGATGTTACACTCAATTTGAGCAATTTGACAACAGTTTAATCAAGGCACTAGTTTCATAGATGTGGGCAGAGTATCCCATAGAGAAACCGAGAGGGAGAGTGCAGTGTTCTGGGCTAGTGGTGGGTGATGGGGGCTCCACCCCTACGTCTAGCCTTGCAGAAGCAAGGGGAGGAGGGGAAAGAGAAGTTCCTGGGATCTCAGAACCAGCCTGGAGATAGAGATGGCTGGGAGGGTGGGGTGGGGGGGGGGGAGATGGGGAGCCTGGGAAATTAACCCCCCACAATCCTCTCTGCTCTTTCCCTCTTCTGATGATGCCCTCTATTGGCAAAGCCCATCTACAAGACAGACAGCAAGGAAGCCCCTGGATGAAGCCCCTTGATGAAGGTGATTTTGATCATATGTTGATTGATATGTGCTTCTAGGACACATCTCAGGGTGCTAAGGTAAGATGAAGATGATGTAGAGGAGCAAAAGGAAGACGTAAAGTATAGGAGCCGTGTTTCCAGCACTAGAAAAGAAGAAACATATTTTGGGTGAGAAAAGTAAATCTCAGACATAGAGCAATATTTGAAAAGATTGTCAAGAGCACTACAGATTGTAAGAAAGAAGTAGGAAAACTTGGAAAATGGCAGCAAAAATCCTCCAAAAATTGTAAAAAACCACATACACACTTGAGTTGCTCTTCCCTTTCTTATATTCTCTAATCATTAGGGCAAAATTCCCATTCTGTTTGACTGAGGTGAGAACTTCGGTGCTAAACATTCACTGAGCACTGAACTCTAATCACTCACTGTCCTATTAATTCTGCCTCTGAAGTGGCCCTGGATTCACTCCCTTCACTTCTTGGTCACTGGCTTTGTTCAACCAATACCTTCTTTCCACCAGATGGTTTCACAGCTCTGATACTTCCTGTCTTCATGTCCCAACCTGTCCTCTTCACTACCACCAGTTTTTATTCTAAAACAAAATCTGATATGCAAATTAATTGATTAAATAATTTTCAATGTTTATAAACATGTTTATCAAAGTTTGTTATAGAACACTTTATAAACAAAGTTTATAACACTTACCATAGTGTAAAAAGAGCCTGCCCTCAATTGTTTGGGCTGTTCTTGTCTCCTAAAATTCTGCATTCCCTGGGATTATATCAAAGAAATCACCATTTTCAGAACCTGCAAATTTAACACCTCTGTAGTTTTTGTACTGCTCATTCTACCTGGAATGAACCTCCCACCCTGACCTCACCACCCACATGCTTCCCATGGAAAAATTAGTAGTTTGCTTTCAGAAGTCAGCTCAGCTACCAAACTTACTGAAAATGTAACAAAAGTATTTGGACAGATTTAGTGCTAAGAAGTAGAATGACTACACCCACTAAAAATACTCAACGCTGTAACATTAAGAAAATCAAAGGCACTGTGGTGCCTTTCGCCTATTAAATGGTCATGGTGGATGTACTATGCTGGGAGGGATGTGATGTGATGACCAGTCTCATAAATCAATGGTTAGATGATAAATCAAAAAAAAAATTTTTAGAAGGGAAAACAAAAAACTTAACCAAACCAAGTGTTGACCCAGTGTACTTGGTTTTAAGAATTTATGAGACCAGGATTATTACCACTGTTATTACCACTGCTACTACTGCAGCTTCACTTCCCTTTAGCATTCTTTTTTTTTTTTTTATAGTACATAGTACCTTTTGTTTCTTCACTTTTCTTCAGTTTCTTATATTCATCTATGTGGTTATGTTTAGTTATAATTCATTTCTTTTTACTACTGCTCAACATCCCATTATGCAAAACACCACATGTTGTCTAGCTCAGCGGTCCCCAACCTTTTTGGCACCAGGGACCGGTTTTGTGGAAGAAAAGTTTTCCACGGATGGTGGGGGGGCGGATTGTTCAGTCGGCAATGCGAGGGATGGCCAGAGGCAGATGAAGCTTCGCTGGCTACCTGGCCGTTCACCTCCTGCTGTGCTGTCTGGTACCTAATGGGGTGAAGACCAGTGGTGGTCCACCGACGGGGGTTGGGGACCCCTGGTCTAGCTGATGAACGTGGGCTGTTTTTAGTTTTTCTACTCTTGTAAAGAATGCTGCCTGGAACACCATTGTACATGTGTCATTGTGCGCAGGTGCAGAGTTGGGGCAGAACTGCTGGGTGTAGAGAGAGCACGTGTTCAGCCAGGTGGGACAGCAGAGCCAGGCTGTTTCCATGTGGCTGTAATCTCCTCCAGTGGGGATTAGGGGTCAAGTTTAGCCTGAGTTTCAGATGGGTACTGTACTAAGTGCTTTACACATTCCATCCTGCTCAAGTCTCACCGCAGTTGTATATGAAGAGTAATAATATCCCCATTTTTATAGATGAGGAAACCAAAACTCCGAGTGGTGAATTAACATGCAGAAGTCCCTGCAAGTAGTAAATCCGGGAGCGACAGCAAGGTCTCTCTGACACAAGGTCTGTGCCTGTAAACGGGACACAAAACTGCAGAAAGAGCTATGATGACATTTACTGCATTGTTATTTATTCCTTCAACGATTTAGAGAAACCCACAGTTTCCATCGATAGAAGCACATTTTTATAAATCGCACTACCACTGTATTATGAAATATGCAGTCAGTAAAATAGGTTTGGGGAAGATATTTCAATAACATGGAAAACACTCATTATATAATATTAAATGAAAAGACTATGTAAAATGTACCTACCACATAATCCAAATGTACATATATATGTATTTATATAGAATAAATATAATTAATAGATATAAATTTGCTACAATTCTTTTTCTGGATTGTGGAATGGTAGATGATTTTTTTCTTTTTCATTTATCCTTTTCTATATTTTCCAAGATGTCAACACAGAATATGTACTGTTTTCAAAATAAAAATAAAACTCAGTAAAGAATAAAGATCCATGTTTGATGCCTGTTGCAGAATTTGGGGAAGCAGTTGTGCTCTGAAAGACTGCTGAGTATTAGCACACACTGGGTCGGTGGTTCTCACTCTTGTGTTGCTTCAGAAACACTTAGAGGGCTTCATAAAATGTGGATGGCTGGACCCCCAATGCCAGAGATTTTGATCCAGTAGGTCTGGGAAGAACCCTGATAATTTACCTTTTTAACAAGTTCTCAAGTGAACTGGGGGCTGCTCTTTAAGAACCACTCATTTAGGCACAATGGTTATGAAGCTCTTTCTTGGCAGCAAAACTTATGGCAAATCTCATTGCTGCCTTCCTGGGGTTTTCCTTCCCTTCCCTCCCCACAAATCCCATGTCTTCCCATTTTTGGAGGCCTATTTTCTACTTTTCTCCAGTGAAGTATATTCTCCAGTATCTTCCTGAGGTGGAGTAGATAGGAGGTGTTCTTTTTTATTATTATTATTATTTTAAATATTTATTTATTTATTTATTTGGTTGAGTCAGGTCTTAGTTGCGGCTCGCTGGCTTCTTAGTTGCGGCTCGAGGTCTCCTTAGTTGTGGCATGCAAACTCTTAGTTGTGGCATGCATGTGGTATCTAGTTCCCAGACCAGGGATCAAACCCTGGCCCCCTGCATTGGGAGTGCAGAGTCTAAACCACTGCACCACCAGGGAAGTCCCAGGAGGTCTTCTTCCTCCTCCTCTCTTTCCCTCCTCCTTCCTCTCCTTTGTGAGATTTTGCAACTTTGAACTCACTGCTACACTGTTTCCTGGCTTCTGTTGAGCTGCTGAAAAGTCAAATGCCAGACTGATTCCAGTCCTTTACAAAGTGACCAGTTTTCTGTCTGGGGGCTTTTAAGATTTGCTCTTTATCCTTGATGTTCTGAAATTCCAAAATCATGATCTTTCAATGTGGATCAGTTTTCATTCATTTTCAATTTGACCAAGTTCTGTGAAAACCTGAATGGGTGAATTTGGGATGCACTGACATCTTTACCATATTTAGTCTCTCCACCCATGAACACAGAATAAATCTCTCCACTTGAAGATCTTCCTTTATGTTTTGCAACAAAATGTTTTATAATTTCCTCTTGAACAGCTTTGCATTTCTGTGAGATACATTCTTAGGTATTCAGTATTCCTAGGTATTCCTTTTTTTCCCTATTGGAAATTATTTTGTTAAGAGTACATTTTATAATTTATACATTTTATACATTTTATATTTTTTTCCTATTGGAAATTATTTTGTTAAGAGTACATTTTATAAATTATAAAAGGGTTATTGCTCGTACATAGACAAACTATTGAATTTTGTATATTGATCCTTAACTTACTAAAGTTAGTGGTAACTGTTCTAATAATTTTTCCATGGAGTCTTTGATTTTCTTTGTAATCAATCAAATTATCTGTAATTATCTGCAAATAGCAATTTTCTTTCTTCCTTTCATTGTAAACCTCTTATTCATTTTCATACCTAAATGTTTATTGATGACTAAGCAGTGTTAGCAGGTTTCTTTCACTGACACCTGCTAACACTTTGTTCCTGACTTTAAGAGGAAAGTGTCAACTACTCTAATATTAAGTAGGGTAATTGCTGGGGATCTCTAGTAGATACACTATTAGGTTCAAAAAATTCACTTTGATTCCTAGTTTGCTAAGTGCTTTCTTTTTATCATAAGTGAGTGTCATATTATCCAATGCTTTTCCAGCATCTGTTATGGTCAGTATACTGTTTTCCTCATAGTATCTGTTAATAGATTATATTAATTGTTTTTCTAATGCCTTGAGTACTCTTGGTACTGCCATCCCTCTGGCTGGGTTCATACTGCCTGTTCATGGCTTGGACCAACCACCAGTGGGCCCCAACTGTCCCCAACAAGACCAATTCTTCCCTCCCTTTGAACACTCATCACCCTCAGGATTAATTCCATCCTGCCCTGCATCTCTGTTTATCTCCATTACCAAAAGAAGCCCAGATCTTCTAGATCATCCTTTATCACCCAGACTCTTACCTCTGTATGGCTGTACATCTCCTGTTGTGATTCAGACTTTCATGTTCCTCAACCTTACAAATCCTTTCAGGGTCTAGAGTCGGCAAAATGTTCCACATATTCAACTGCCTCTTTTAGCTTCTTGATGTAATTACATTTCCTGTTTTCCCTGAAGCCCTCTTACATGGTAGATGTTTTCTTTCCATACTTCTACAATTGATCCTAGAGTTAAGGTGGTTGGCTGTGGCAGACTACATTTTCCAAAGACGACCACATCATTAGACATCTGATCCCTGTGCTGTTTGTACAATAATGATGTTGACTCTCCTTCATTGGAATGTGAGGTCTGAGTTCTTTCCTCTTGAATGTGGATGGACCTTTGTAACTGCTTCAGTCTCTAGAATGTGACAGAGGTATTGGTGAGACAATAAAAGGCAATGCCACCACTGCCTGGCTCTCTTTCCCTTAGGGGTTGCTTGCCCCTGGGAACCCTACCATCATGCTGTGAGGCAACCCAGGCCACTGGGAGAGCCACATGTGGGTGCTGCAGCCAACAATCCCAGCTAGAAGGGAATGAAATGTCATGGATTCCAGCCCCTAGGCTTTATGTTTCTGGATGGTGCCCCAGACCTTTCAGAGTAGAGATTGACTGTCCCCATCATGGTTTGTCTGAATTGACTCACAGAAACTATGAAGGATAATAAATGATTACTGTTCTTTTAGGTTTTGAGTTAATTTGTTATACAACAATAAATAACTAATAGGGGTCCTTAATGTTTCTCATTTCTGTTTCCAGATCATTACCCCAGCTTCCTCCTCACAGAACCCAAGATTCTTTGAAGCTCATGCTATTTCAGTACATCACGCGCCATTCTTATTTCTTGCTCTCCCCCATCCCCAGCATATTTTAGCTAATTTGTCACCTCTTTTCCTAACAACTTACGAGTCATCCTTTTTGCTATGTCAGTATTCCCATAGGAAATGTTTCCAATACCCCCGGGCCTCTTATTTTGAGATTTCCACGTCCAATGCACCTGTCCTCTCTCTGTATCAGCCCTCAGGATTTTACTTTCAATGTTGCCATTAGCAATAACTGCAGCCCCTCCATAACCTCAATTTTAAGTCTTTTACTTTCTGACTACCACCCTAAATCATTCCAGCTCACTCTCTCTACAGTCCATTTTCAACAACGTTCATCCCAATGGGTCCTCCAATAAATTGACCCACGAACTTGTCCTTCAGATTCCACTCATGTTTCACTTCCCTTCTTCCCTAGGTTGGAGTTCATTGTCCATCATTGTAATCACTTCCAGATCCTTTGCCACTATTTCTTTTCATTCTTGGCAAAATCTCACACCTAGTTAATTCCAATTCTCCATGAACACTGTACCTGCAGCCATGAAGGGAAAGTAACCAGAGAAAAACATACAATGATACTGAGTGGTTCTCACATCAGTCATGACCAGTACACTTAAAAGAGTTTTGGGGGCTTCCTGCCAATCACATCACATCTCCCTTATCTCTTTGACTTCCCTCTCTCACAGAAGTCTCTTTCCCTCTCTTCATGCTCAAGTGATGACTTTTTTCTTGTTTCTATTCCTATGAGAAATATAAACATTAAGTGAGAGCATTCACAGTTCCCACACCAATCTACCCGCATTAGTATATACATGTTCTGCCTTGCTCTGTGCTCCCCTAACTGGCTCCTCCACTTGTGTAGTTATTTGCGTTTCCTCTTTCTGACTCAAGCATGCACTTGAAACATCTACTTTTTTTGTATCAATAATTTCCTCACTACTGGACCATCTCCATCGTCGTATATGTATGCTTCAAAAAAAAAAAAAAAAAAACTTACTCCCTCCAGCAATGTCCCACTTCTGCGTTCATTTATTTAGAAAAATGTCTGGAAAACATTTCCTGTACTTCCTTTCTCCATTTCATGTTCTCTTATTCTCTCTTGAACCCATTCCAATAAACTTGCACTCCTACTTCTTCACCAAAACCTCATGTGACAAGGTCATCTATGAACTTTAAGTTTCCAAGTACAATGATAATTTCTCTTTCCTCATCTTTGTACCTGAGACAGCAGCAAGTAACACTTGCTCTTGTGTAACTTGCTCTTCTCTGCTGTTTTAAAGGGTGTATACTTCCAGCTATAAAAGGAATAAGTTATGGGGATCTAATGTAAGCTTAGTGATTATAGTTAATGATACCATATTGTATATTTGAAAGTTGCTGAGAGTAAATCTTAATGTGCTCACCACCTACATAAAAATGTAACTATGTGAGGTGATGGATGTGTTAACTAACCTTATTGTGGGAAATCATTTTGCAACAAAGCTATATATCAAATCATCACAATTTATGCCTTAAACGTATACAATGTTGTATGTCAATTATATCTCAATAAAGCTGGGGAAAAAAGTTTCTTCACTTGGTTTCTGGGAATGAATTAAAGTTAATCTCCCACTTATTGAATTATCTGTAGTGAGGTGGATAGACCTAGAGTCTGTCATACAGAGTGAAGTCAGTTAGAAAGAGAAAAACAAATACCATACACTAACACATATATATGGAATCTTAAAAAAAAAAAAAAGGTTCTGTTGAACCTAGGAACAGGACAGGAATAAAGATGCAGATGTAGAGAACGGACTTCAGGACACGGGGAGGGGGAAGGGTAAGCTGGGACGAAGTGAGAGAGTAGCATTGACATATATACACTACCAAATGTAAAATAAATAGCTAGTGGGAAGCAGCTGCATAGCATTAGGGAGATCAACTTGGTGCTTTGTGACCACCTAGAAGGATGGGATAGGGAGGGTGGAAGGGAGACGCAAGAGAGAGGGGATATGGGGATATATGTATACATATAGCTTATTCACTATGTTATACAGCAGAAACTAACACAGCATTGTAAAGCAATTATACTCCAATAAAGATGTTAATGTTGATCAAAAAAAAAAGAAAAAAAAAAGACTACAATACTGAATGTTAGCAAGGATGGCGAGCAATGGGAATTCTCAGCCATGCTGCTCTGAATGTACAGCCACTTTATGAAGTAAATTGGACTTTTCTTGTAAAATAAAATATATACCTTCCAAAAAAATAAAGTTAATCCCCCACCTCAAGGTGTTTTTGCCAATGTAGAATCTCTTCAAGAAAAATTCTTTAGAAGTCGGGTACCTCTAGGGAATTGTTAAAGAGATGCCATTTTTCATAAATAAAAATTACCTTTATTTATATAAATGGAGGAGATGAGTAGGCATCGGTTCCTTTTCTGCCTATAAAATTTGTTTACTCCCATTTGACTACTTATCTCAGGAAAAAGCCATTTCATGGTCAGCAAAGTTGTCTCTTGTTTGATCAATGCAATTTCATTTTTGTTTTGTTTAATAAGAATTTAAATCACACAAGAGGATGCAGATGGCGGTTTCTAATTGAATTGCTCAGAAGGAGGTGTCCTTACAGTGTGACTAGCTTTAGGTGGACAGAGTGGGGTCTCTGATGGCAGTCATCTGGCCCTACTATTTATTTACACATACCATGTACGAGACGTATGGCACCTTCAGAGGAAACTAAAATCAAAATAAATAATAAACGTTAAAACTGGAAGTGACAAAAAGAAAATGAACCGAACATGAAAACATAAAATAGTGCCAAGAATGAAGCAAAATTGAATGAACTGGGTCAAGCCATAAGCTTTTCAGCAGACAAAGCAAAAGGAAAATCTGTTAATTACATAATTCAGTTTCCTGAATGTTAACTAAATTTTCAAAAGATGTACAACGAGTGTTGTATGAGTTCCGATGAGGACGTCCTCGCAGGGATAATCACTGCATGCAGTTAAAATTATCCTTGACAGAATCATTTATATAAGCTCTATTAATATGTTTATAGCTTCTTTATTTTTCATACTGACACGCATTAAATGTATATGCTGTTGTGCTAAAGTGAATTAGAATGAGCAAGAAATCTTGTGGCAGGTGTGACACAGTCCAAATATGCAGCTCCCAGATTTTCTTTGACTTAGAGATGGAGGGAAAATATCTTCAGAGGAAGTTGGCAGTCCTTCCCCTGAATTGTGGATAATCTCAACAAAGCTTCTGATAAGTACTGGGTAGCCACCAGCTCAAGGTTGTTTGCCCATGATGTGTAGTATGGGTGGACCTAATCCATGTTTCCTAATGGGTTCCAGTCCTCATGATGCCGCAGATAATGGCTTGTGGATAAAGTTGATATTCTCTTTGAAACTTTGAGATTTACAAGGCATCTGCCTGGATGAAAATATGCTTTCATCCATTTCAGTGAGACTGTCTCTTAGAGGTAAACGAAGTGATCAGGAAACCAGAATAACAGCAAAGAGGCTGGCTAATGAGTAAGAGCAGATAAGTACAGTTGTGTTAGGAAGCAGGGCTTCAGTCAAGGAGTTTAACACTGGCTTGATTGTCCACACAGGACAGTCGACCCATAGATAAGTTAAATATTTGCTAGGGAAGTGCAAGATTCTAGTATTATTTTGGTGATTGAAGATGTTTTGGGGAGTTCTAAATGGCTCCAAGTTAAAATTGGGTGTCTTTTCTATTCATGCGTTTAAAAATGTCCCAATGTTTCCATCACCTCAGGCTCCATTTCTGGTTTCAGATACATGTTCAAGAGTTGTTGCTGATGCATATTTATAATGTTGGAGCCTTCTAGATCGTGTTCAATTAAACAAATCACCAGTGCATGACAAACTGCTTCCAATCACATAAAATCACTCCTGCCTTGTTAAAATCTCATTTGTTATAGAAACTGTTAAAAACATAAGGTGCCTCTGAGGAAAAATTATTACTACTCATATTGCAACAGGAAATTATGCTCTCCATAAATCAATACCGGCAGTGATGTTCTTATTACAAAGGGATCCACAGGTCAATTGCTAATTTCCAGTTGACAGGATAATTTAGTAAGTCACACTGTGCCCTTATGGTGGCTAGTGATCATTTTCGTCTGTATGTGTCCTTAGGTCTCAAGTGGGTCTCTTGTAGACAGCATATATAGTGGTCTTGTTTTTGTATCCATTCAGCCAGTCTATGTCTTTCCGTTGGAGCATTTAATCTCTTTACACTTAAGGTAATTATCGATATGAATGTTTTTATTGCCATTTTGTTCATTGTTTTGGATTTGTTTCTGAAGTTCATTTTTCTTCCCTTCCTCTTTTGTTCTCCTCTGTTGTGATTTGATGTCTACCTTTAGTGGTGTGTTTGGATTGCTTTTTCTTTTTTGTGTGTGTATCTATTGTAGAGTTTTGGTTTGTGGTTCCCATGAGGTTTTGATATAGCAGACTATATATAAACAAGATTGTTTTAAGTTGCTGCTCTTTTAATTTGAAATGCCTTTCCAATATCCTGCATTTGTACTCTCCTCTTGTCGTGATTGTTGGTGTTGATATCGTATTTGTGTGTGGATGATTTCCGTCCTTTATGTTTGCCTTTATTGGTGAGCTTCCCCATTTGTGTCTGTCTTGATTCTATTTGTGACCTTTCCTTTTCCACCTAGAGATGTTCCTTTAGCATTTGTTGTAAACCTGGTGTGGTGGCGCTGCATTCTCTAGCTTTTGTTTGTCTGTAATGCTTTTGATTTCTCTGTCAAATCTGAATGAGAACCTTGCTGGATAGAGTATTCTTGGTTGTAGTTTTTTCCCTTTTATCTAAATATATTATGCCACTCCCTTCTGGCCTGCAGAGTTTCTGCTGAAAAATCAGCTGATAATCTTATGGGGGTTCCCTTGTATGTTATTTGTTGCTGTTCCCGTGTTGCTTTTAATATTTATTTCTTTAATTTTTTGTCAGTCTGATTATTATTTGTCTCAGCATATTCCTCCTTGGGTTTATATTGTATGGGACTCCATGAACTTTCTGGACTTTAGTGAGAGTTTTCTTTCTCATGTTATGGATTTTTTCGGCTATAATCTCCTCAAATATTTCCTCAGGCCCTTTCTCTCTCTTTTCTACTTCTGGGACCCCTGTAATGTGAATGTTGGTGTGTTTGATGTTGTTCCAGAGCTCTCGGAGACTGTCCTCATTCCTTTTCATTCTTTTTTCTTTATTCTGTTCCTTGGCAGTGATTTCCACCATTATGTCTTCCATCTCACTTATTCGTTCTTCTGTTTCAGTGATTCTGCTATTGATTCCTTAACACTGGCTTGATTGTCCACACAGGACAGTCGACCCATAGATAAGTTAAATATTTGCTAGGAAATTTGCTGGAATTTTTCATTCCAGTTATTGCATTGTTCATCTCTTTTTGTTTGTTCTTTAAATCTTCTAGCTCTTTGTTAAACGTCTCTTGTAACTTCTCAATCTGTGCCTCCATTCTTTTTCTGAGATCTTGGAACACCTTTACAATCATTACTCTAAATTCTCTTTCAGGTAGATTGCCTATCTCCTCTTCATTTAGTTGTTCTTCTGGGTTTTTGTCTTATTCCTTCATCTGAAACATATTTCTCTGTTGTCTCATTTTGTCTAACTTTCTGTGTTTGTGGTCTCTTTTCTCCTGGCTGGAGGATTGTAGCTCCTCTTGCTTATGGTGTCTGTCCTCTGGTGGGTGAGGTTGATTCTGAGGCTTGCACAGGGTTCCTGGTGGGAGGGACTGGTGCTTGCCCACTGGTGGGTGGATCTGGGTGTTGTCCCTCTGGTGGGTGGATCTGGGTCTTGTCCCTCTGGTGGGCAGGGCCGTGTCAAGGGACACGTTTATGGGTGGCTGTGATCTCAGGATGGCTTTAGGCACCCTGTCTGCTGATGGGTGGGTCCATGTTCCTATATTGTTGATTCTTTGGCCGGGGGTATTCCAGCACTGGAGCCTGTAGGTTGTTGGGTAGGGCTGGGTCTTGATGCCAAACTGGCGACCTCTGGTGAAGCTCACACTGATCAATATTCTCTGGGCCCTCTGACACCAGTGTCCTTGCCCCCACCCCCAGTGAGCCACATCCAACCCTCACCTCCCCAGGAGACCCTCCAAGACTCATAGGTAGGTCCAGCCCTGGCCCCTATGGAGTTACTGCTTTGTACAGGGTTCCAGTGTACATGACACCTTGTGTGTGCCCTCTAGGATTGGAGTCTCTTGTTTTCCCCAGTCCTTCCTGTGGAACTCCTGCCCTCAAACCCCATTGTCCTTCAAAGCCAAATGCTTTTGGGATTCCTCCTCTCAATGTCAGACCCTCAGGCTGGGGAGCCTGACGTGGAGCTCAGGACTCTTACTTTGTGGGAGAACCTCTGCAATGTGATTATTTTTCAGTTTGTGGATCTCCCATCTGGTGGGTGTGGGATTTGATTGTTGCAAAACACCCTTCCTGCCATCTTGTTGTGGCTTCTTCTTTGTCTTTGAATGTAAAATATCTTTTTTGGTAGGTTCTAGTCTTTTTTTATTGATGGTTGCTCAGCAGTTATTTGTGATTTTGGTGTTTTCATGAGAGGAGATGAGCGTAAGTCCTTCTACTCTGTTCTCTTTTCTGGAGTCAAGGGACTGCTTTTAGTTTGGGTGCTTGCTGTCTCTTTTCTCAGTGTGTGCTGACTGTTATCCACTTGATATGGGGCATGCAGTTACAGCAACCATTGCCCACTCCTCAGGCAGTGGGGGCAGGTCCTGGAATTTCTAGTGGCTGGAGCTGTCTGTGCCCTTCCGGGTCAGTGAGTGAGGGCAGAGCCTGACATCTGCCCATGGGTCTGGAAGAGGCTTCCAGTGCCTCCCTCTGGAGCCCAAGATGGCAGTGGAGACTCATGCCTGCCCCTTAAGTTCCTGTAGGCAGGGCCCTGTTGCCTGGGAGCGCTCATAGGGAAAGAAGTTCTTATGGTGGTCCTGCCCCTCTCCTCATGTGCCCCCTAGTAATGGTGCCTTGCCCCTCTGGTGGTCCCAGGCTTCTTCCTAGTATACCCTCAGTTACCAAGGCCTGACCTCTTCAGGCTGTTTCCTCACCTAACCCTGGTCCTCTCCCTGGGACTGAGCTTCAGAGTATAAGCTTCAGCAGCTGACCCCCATCCTCACTGACAGAGGAGTATCTCAGGTTGGGGAGCACAGGGTGGAGGTGCTGACCCTTTGTGCATGTTTCTCTCCATTTTTCCTTCCACAAACTGGTTGCTACTCTTCCCTCTCAGGCTCCCAAACTCCCCCTCCATCCAGTCTAATCTCTCTGCTGGTAAGGAGCCTTCCCAAGGTGCGGGAAGGTTTTCTCCTTCACAGCTCCCTCCCTGGGGTGCAGGCCCCACCCAGATTGCTTCTTTTTCCTTTTCCTTTTTTCCTACCCAGTTATGTGGAGGTTTACTTGTCTTTTTGGAAGTCTGAGGTCTTCTGTCAGTGCTCAGTAGCTGTTCTGGGTGAATCGTTCCACGTGTAGATGTATTTTCAATGTTTTTGTTGGTGAAGGTGAACCCCACGTCCTACTCCTTCGCCATCTTGATCCACTGGTCCTTTTGTTTCTTAATCTTTGTATACATGACTTTTCTCCTTTCGCAAAATTTGAACTGAGCTCTGTCAAGGCCTAGGATTTGCTCTCAGTTTACCGGGATTGGTCCCAGCCCTTCTGACATCCACCCTGGTCCTTCATGAATTCCCATCTCCAGTCTGCAGCTGCTGGACAAGCAAAGACTTTATGTAAATGTCCAGGGATTGATCTAATGTGGTTCTGCTACATTGAGATGATATCATCCTTCACTGCCACCTGGCTTGCTTATTGACACTGAAGAGATGGTGGCAGAGATGAAAACCCATAGTTCCCAGATTGCTAGTGTTAACCTTAAAAAGAAAACAGCCAGTTATTTATAAACAGCAAAATGGGTTTATTTGGGAATAGCAGAGAATTGCAATTTGGGACCTGCAAGCCAAAGGCAGGTCCGAAGAGACAAAGTGAATGGCAAGCTTTTATTAAGTTTTAGGGGGAACCTAGGGAGGGTTGCTTTGAATAAAGTTCACTGGAGGAGAACAAGTGTTCAAGGTTGTGGCAGTTTCTTCTTGGCTTCAGGGGTGGTAAGTGCATTGTTGCTGAGCCAGGGAGGGCCCTTCCTTCCTTTCCTTAAAAGCAGGAGATGAAATTCCCATGTGAAAAATGTTCTCCTTATAGCAGAAGAAAAGTAACATTCTTATCAACACAGACAAGAAGTTGAGATGAGAATTTTACACAAAGGATACTATACACACAGTCCTTCTTATCTTTGTTCTTTCTGTTGGTTTTGCCTGTGTGAGAGCCCCTCTCCAGGGCCTCCTGGCTCCATTGTAAATGAGGTTTTCCCTTATTTATTTTCACTAGGACATCAGAACTCTGTGCATCTTCTCCTGACAGGGTCCTCTGCCTTGGGGAGCAGAGTTCCCCAGCCACCGCATAGCAGCCACTGGTCAGCAGAGGACCTAGCTCATCTGCTCACAACCCAGCTGTTGTATCTAGGAGGGAGGGTGGAACGTTGGAGGGTTGGTCTGTGAGTGCGGCGGACCTTTGAGGGCAATTCTAAATCCAGCTTTGCTGATGTTTCAGTTAATATGAAATCCTCACTAATTCTGGCACTACACGAACTGCCAATCTCAGTCTTTGAAAATGGAATTTGTTTTCACTCCTCTTCATAGGCCCTATTTGGGAACTTTCTATTGAGACTGCAGTTTAATGTAGGCACAGTTGGTTTTCTTACTCAAAATCCTAAGGCATTGTGCTCTTGAAAAAATGTTTCTAAGAATTCATAAATGCTCAATCTTTTGCAAGTTTGGTACTTCTTTTGATATTTTAAAGGCTATTGGAAATTGGGAAAACGTGAATCAGACATCAGTTTAATCCAAACCTTGATTCAGTCCCTAGTGGGGACCTGTGTGATCATTTAGCTCATCATTTTTTGTGTCATAGTTGGAAAAAGCATTAGGTCCAAACAGCTTTCTTTCTTTTTTTTTTTTTTTTGCGGTATGAGGGCCTCTCACTGTTGTGGCCTCTCCCATTGCGGAGCACAGGCTCCGGACGTGCAGGCTCAGCGGCCATGGCTCACAGGCCCAGCCGTTCAGCGGCATGTGGGATCTTCCCAGACCGGGGCACGAACCCGTGTCCCCTGCATCGGCAGGCAGACTCTCAACCACTGTGCCATCACGGAAGCCCCAGCTTTCATTTTTTGTCATGGGTAACACAGGTAGTAAGTGGTTAATTCTGGTATTTTGAATCCCAGCGCTCTTCAGCTGTCTTCCATGTGAAGATAATAAAATGACACTTTTAATTTTTTATTAGCACTTCAGAAACTCCTTCACATACGTTATCTTATTTGCTTCTTGCAGCCGCCATGTGAAATAGGCAGGGCAGAACTCATAATTCCCACTGACAGATGAGGAAATTGGAGACCAGGGAGGTTAAGTGGCTCATCACGGTCGTGCTGCTTCTCTGGTGAAAGGCATCATTTTCGTTGAAAGGAGCGTGTACAGGAGAAAAGACACCAGTTTGGGAAGCAGAGTGTCTTAGAGTCCTGTCTTTTCCCAGCTGCACAGTCATAGCCTCGTAGTTTAAGTTCCCTGAAGTCTGTGTGTATAAAAGAGAAACCTAAAATGGAATACACCAAATAACGATAACACCTTACATACAAACAAGCTTAATATAATGAGTAAGATGAGCAGAGAGTGGGGAAGGCAGGCCAACAAACAGGGAAAAGTGACAAGACGTGGGATGAAATTGCTGAAAATGGAGTGAAAAGGCGATTTTATTATGAGTGTTTGTATTTATTTACTTTGTCGCAACACTTCTCTGGGCATGCAATTTATCACAGACCTACAGCATTTTTAGTTGTGAGGAACATGTGAACATTATAGTCCTGGATATTGTAACATGTTCCCAAAGCACCTTCCACTTCTGGAAAAGAATAGGATGGGCAGGTGTCATCTGGGGAGAGATACTTTGGAAATAGGCTGAGAAGTGTACCCCTGAGGCTTGAGTGATGTGTTTGTGGATTGCAGTGTATTGGGGTGTGGTGAGTATGATTTTGGCTGGACCAGAGGCTATCTGGGAAGAAGCATTGTGGGGTGGGACTGAGATGGTAGGCTGAATCCAGGTCTCAGAGACTTCCAACTGCCTTTTTACGTAATTTATGCTCCACTAGCAAATTAGAGATATTGAAAAGTTTTGAACAAAGTCATACTGTGCATTCATTGGATGCATTCACTGGTTTCCAACTGGATTTAACAAAGTAAGTGACTTTTTAAAATTCCAAACTATGCACACTATATCATTTGTATATAATTATAATTGTGTGCATGTTCCTTAATTTATTAGATGTTTACAATAAGTATGTAGACATTATAAAAAACATATAAGCTAATGCCTTGTAGCAATAGTGCATGAAGCTATTCAGTCTTTACATTCTCTCCTGTAGATTGTGGAGAGAGCAGCACAGGACCTAGAATGAACAGTAGAATATCAGTATCTATTTCAGAGTCTAATTTTGCTGAAAGTTTAGTGCTGGCATCAGTAATGCTCTCTCTCCTTGTTCTCATACTATGAATGTCATTAATAGTTTGCTTTTAGAGATTTTTGATTGAATTTCTTCCTATAAAGATTGGTCTCCCAAGGCTATCTTTGTTGTTGTCCAATGCCAACAGCATATTCTTATCTTTGCAATTTTATTTCTGTAAATTTATTTCTGAGTGCCCAAACACACATTATTCTCAAGTTCATGAAATTTCTCTTTCCCCCCTCTTACTCCCTGAAAGAGTAAGAGAAGGATGATCAAATTAATATGTAACAGAAAAATGTGTCACTCACATCTACAAGCATATCTAATATCTCTACAGTTAGGTTTAATTTTAGAAGCTGGTACAAATCACTCTCATTCACTACCCCTAAACCATAGGTAATAAAATGCAAGCATGCATCACAACAAACATTTAAATAATGTGCCAATGCTGACCATCCAACCATGCTAGGAACAGGTATGTGTCCAGGCTGAAGAATATGAGAAAATGTACCGTTCTTGCCAATTTAAAAATGAAACGGTGCTCTCATGGAAAAAAAAAAAGACATTCCTGTCTTAGTATATTAAAATATCTTAGATACGTCAGCCTTATTCATAACTGTAATTGAAGCGATACATACAGAAAACAAATGCTTTAAGAAAAATCTGCATGACATAGAGGTGGAAATGAACTCAGTTCCAAGGCAACCAATGGTGTCCCTAACACTTTCTGCATAGTCTCAGAAAGTTGAAGTATAAATTAAATACAGAAGAATCTGACTTATCATTATGATTCCCCAAGGTTCCTGGGCTGTCAAAAGGCTGGTGTTAAAACACTCAGAGCCCCATCAAGCTTAGAGAATGAATTCAGGCATTTGCATTAACGACCTCATCAATTCATCTTCATTTTTTATCTTTCTTGTCTTTATTTTCTCCCTCCCTTTTCTCTCTGCTTACATGCAAGCATTGCATTTTTACTCTAGGCAAGAGGATACAGCTATTAATGATACAGATATACAACTCATGGGGGCTTATGACATGTATTACTAGCTTCTGCCTGAAGATCTAAGAGTCACATTTTCAAACGTTTGAATTTGAGATGCAGGCAGAATAAAATTTTATAGCAAAGGAATTCCTAACTGCATGCTGTGGAAATACATACAACGTTGTGCTTTAAGGGCTCATTGCTTGCATTATAGTTTTCTTTGCTTAATTATCTTCACCATAAAAGTTTTAGTAGTGTAAGGTTTTAATATATATTTTGCATCTTGGTGTGTGAAGATTTAATTGTTGTTTAGCTTGATTTTTAGTTGAAGATACTGACCTCGTGACTTAGGAACATTGGCATGCAGTTTTAAAGACATACAAATAATTGTGGAATGATTGTTACAATCCTATCACAATCTTTGACCTCAGTGAGTATCTTGACTTTTTTTTTTTGGAAAGACAATAAAATGTGTTGACATATTTTGAAACATCTGAGTCAACTTTTTCTTTTAAATTAAAAGATTATATTTTTTAGAAAAAAATTTAGGTTTACAGAAAATTCAGCTGGTGGTACAGAGAGATAAGATACACTTTCTCTTTCTCCCACTGTTTCCCATATCATTAACATCTTCCATTAGTGTGGTATATTTGTAACAATTGGTGAACTAATATTGATATATTAGTATTAACAGAAGTTTATAGTTTAATAGTAGAGATCACTTTTGCATTGGACAATTAGTTCTGTGGATTTCGACAAATGCACGATGTCATTTAACCAGCACTACGGTATAATACAGAATAGTTTCACTGCAGTAAAAGTCCCCTGTACTTCCATCTCTCCTTCCTCCTGCTAAGTCCCTGGCAACCACTGATCTTTTACTGTCTTCATAGTTTTGCCTTTCTGGAAGGTCATAGAGTTGGAATCATACAATATGCAGCCTTTTTTTCACTTAGCAATATGCATCTAAGTTTCCTCTACATCTTTCCATGGCTTGATTACAAATTTCTTTCTATCACTGAATTACAGTCCATTCCCTGGATACACAATTCTTCACCCACTCACTTTTTAAAGGACATCTTGGTCACTTCCAGTTTTTGACAGTTATAAACAAAGCTGCTGTAAACATTTATGTGCAGGTTTTTATGGGGACATATGTTTTCAACTCATCTGGGTAATTGCTAGGAGTGCCATTGTTGAATTATATAGTAAGACTATATTTAGCTATGCAAGAAACTGTCAAACTGTCTTCCAAAATGGCTGAAACCATTTTGTATTCCCACCATCAATGAATGAGAGTTTCTGTTTCTCCCTAACCTCACTAGCATTTGGTATAGTCAGTATTTTGAATTTTATCTGTTCAGTAGGTATGTAATGGTATCTCATTGTTTTAATTTGGAATTCCTCAATGACTTATGATGTTGAGCACCTTTTCATATGCTTAGTTTCCATCAATATATTTTTCTTTGGTGAGGTGTCTACTCAGATCTTTTGTATATTTTAAGATGGGTTACTTGTTTTCTTATTATTGTTTTAAGAGTTCATTGTTATTTTGGATACAAGTCCTTTGTCAGAAATGTGTTTTACCAGTATTTTCTCCTAGTCTATGACTTATCTTTTTTTTATATAATTTATTTATTTTTGGCTGCGTCAGGTCTTTGTTGCTGCGCACAGGCTTTCTCTAGTTGCGGCGAGGTGGGGCTACTCTTCGTATGTGGGCTTCTCATTGCAGTGGCTTCTCTTGTTGCGGAGCACAGGCTCCAGGTGCGTGGGATTCAGTAGTTGCAGCACACGGGACCTAGAGTGCATGGGCTTCAGTAGTTGTGGCGTACGGGCTCAGTAGTTGTGGCTTGTAGGCTCTAGAGTGCAGGCTCAGTAGTTATGGTGCACAGGCTCAGTTTCTCCGTGGCATGTGGGATCTTCCTGGACCAGGGATCAAACGCATGTCCCCTGAATTGGCAGGCGGATTCTTAACCACTGCACCATCAGGGAAGTCCCTACGACTTATCTTTCCAGTCTTTTGTAAAAAATATCTTTCATAGAAGTTTTTAATTTTAGTAAAATTTGACATCAATTTTTCTTTCAGGTAGTATGCTTTTGGTGTTCTATCTAAAAGTTCTTCACCAAATCTATGGTCATCTATTTTCTTTTTTTTTTTTTCTACGAGTTTTATAGTTTTGTGCTTCACATTTAGCTCTTATATTTAGAAACATTTTGAGTTAATTTTTGTGAAAGGTGTAACACCAGTTCCTGTATTTATTGTTTTTCAGGTGTCTGTCCAGTTGTTCCAGTACCATTTATTGAAAAGACTAACTTTTATCCATTAAATTTCCATTGCTTTTTTGTCAAAGATCATTGACTATATTTGTGTGGGTCTATTTCTAGGTCCTATATTCTGCTCCATTGATCTATTTGTCTATTCTTTTGCCAGTACCACACTGTCTTGATTATTGTAGCTCTATAGTAAGTCTTGAAGTCAGGCAGTGTCAGTCCTCCAACTTTGTTCTTCTTTAGTATTGCGTTGACTTGAGTCATCCTTTTTATCATTTGTATTGTGCTTCCCTAGATGTAGATTGACCTCCTTATCAGAAAATAAACCTTAGGTTGACACAACAGAAATGGAAATCTGAACCATTCCCTGAAGTGGCCTCGTCATCAGAAGTAACAATAGAAGGATATATTTATTTTTCATGTACTGTGTGCCAGGACCTGGGCAAATCACTTTTGGAAACTTTTGTGAAAACAGGTAAGAGGACTGTCTACAAACTGTTTGTTGTCAGACAAGTGCCTTTTAGTTTGGCAGTATGGTTATATATTTTCCTGCACACTTTGGGGTCTGTTATGAGCTCAGACTTAAAGCTAAAAGCAGTTTTTCTGACCAAAAGATTGCAAAACTTATATCTTCCAGCAACAAAAATGATGATATTTGAATTACGGTTGAAGAAATAATTTAGGTGAGAAATAAATATCTTCACAACAAATTCAACATTAAGGATTTTTTTTTTTAAGTCCTAAAAGCTTCTGGGGAAAAAGCAGTTGACCAATCCGGAGATAAAATTTGGTCTGGCTTTGGACATCCCACAATACCAGATGCCAAAAATCATCTGAGAAATATATACAGAATACTGAGTGGATGGAAAGAGTATGTAATGTCTATATTTCTTCAATGGTTGCATAGCTTTAAAAAATGTCTTCTCTTGTAATTTCAATTTCCTCCATATCAGTTGTTTTATCCCTTAGAGAAAGACAAATACTGTGTGGTATCTCTTATATGTGGAATCTAAAAAATGGTACAAACGAACTTATTTACAAAACAAAAATAGAGTCACAGATGTAGAAAACAAACTTATGGTTACCAAGAGGGAAAGTGGGGGGGGTGGATAAATTGGGAGATGGGAATTGACATATTCACACTACTGTATATAAAATAGATAATAAGAACCTACTGTATAGCATAGGTAATGCTACTCAATACTCTGTAATAACCTATATGGGAAAAGAATCTAAAAAAAGAGTGGAGGTATACATATATATAGTACAGCTGATTCACTTTGCTGCATAGCAGAAACTAACATAATATTGTAAATCAACTATACTCCAATAAAAATTAATTTTAATATATTTTTTTCTTTTGTCTAATAGCTATTTGTGTCTTTAGCTAATTTTCCAACTGGGGTGTTACTGCCTTCCTTCCATATTTACGATCTCCTTAAATATTAAGGATATAATCTACTCATCTGCTTCTTTTTTGCCTGTTGTTCTTTCCAAGTTGTTACTTTTCAAAAGTTATAATACAGAAATTTTATATTTCTATATATTTTATCTATTGATTACTTGACTGTATAATTGTTTTTTCTAATCTTTTATGCTTACATTTTTTTACCAATTATTTCCTTTTTTCCATTTAATTGTCTAATCAACAATTTAATTGTCTAATGTTCATGAATTCAATCATAACTGCTGATTGAATAATTCGACTTTCCCAGCTGCTTGTTCATATCGCCTTTATCATGTATTATTTTTTATATACACTTGAGTACTTTCTGGAACATTCATTGTGTTCCATTTATCTTCCTGTCAATATTTGGACCCAAACCACATTATTTTAATTATCGTGCTTTCATTATCTGGGAGGTTAACTCTGCATTCATTACTCTTGAAATATTTTCTTTGGCTATTTTCCTTCCTTTCTTCTCCAAGATTAAGTTTAAAATAACTTGGCAAAATTCCAATCCCCCCACCTGAAAAAAAACCCCCACCCAAACCCTAGCTAGGATATGTTTGGAAATGCATAGCTTTGGGAAAGATTGTCATCTTTATAAAGAATCATTCTGGAACATGGTATGCTTTCCAGTGATTAATTTTCTTTTGTGCCTTCAGTTTTGTTTTGTTTTGTTTTTTTCAAGTTTTCTTCATTTAGGATTGGCATCTTTCTTGATATCGTTATTCTTATTTAATTCATTATTCTTATTTGTGTATGTTCTCAATGTGAATGCATTTCTTTTCCATTAGGCTTTTCTAACTGGCATAGAGGAAAGTACATGCTGTTTTAGCATACTAACATTTACCTGTTATCATATTATGGTCAATTACTAGCCCTAAAATATGTCACTTTACCCTCTTATGCCTTTTCAGCAGATAATTATTTACTGCCAATTTATACAGTCTTCTTTCCAGATTTTGTTTCTTATTTTTATATTATCAGAAATAATACAAAATTAGCTGTTCAAGTTTACAAAGTTTTTTAAAAAGAATTTTGAACTTTATCAAATATCATTTATTAACTGTAGAGGTGATTATTATTTTCTAGCCATATTACAATCTTTATTATATTACCCTATTTCATCTTATATTAACACATATGCTTGGCCTCAGTGGTTGCGGTTCCCCACACAAAGTCTGTTCTGGCCAAGTACCTGACTAACTAACTTGCCCATAGTGGAAACCAGTGCTGAGCCCCTGATATGGCACCACTCCCAGGAAGACCTGTTTGGTAGTTGGTTGATTACATTGGATTCTTTCCATCACAGAGAGGATACCACTTGTTCTGTGTGGAATATACAAACATTCTGCACATGGGTTTTCTTCTTTTGGCACTATCATCCCAACATTACCTTTGATCAAGGAATTATTCCTCAGTAGTGTGCTAGAGGATGCATGCCCATAGAATTCACCAATGTCACTACACACCTCATCACCCAGAAGCAGCAGCAGTAGACACCGACATGGTCTACTGAGACTCAGTTATACCCTAATTGGTATCAACACCCAGAAAGATAATATATGGTTTGAATCAGCATCTGATACGTGGTATTGATGTTCCCAAAGTCAGCATACATGGGTGCAGGAACCAAGGCTGGGAGTGAAATTGTCTCCTCATACGATTATACATAATTATCCACTCACAGGAGTTTTGTTTTCCGTCCCTTTCCACCTCTGATCATTTGGCGAGTTTGGTTCTGGAGGGAGGCATGCCTCCATTAGGTGACAGACCGTGGCTTCCTTGAATTAGAAGTTGAGGTTACCAGTTGTCATTGTAAGCTTTTTATGCCACTGAACCTACTATGGATTATTGTGGACATATATGTTGTATTCTTGGGTAATGTTTAGTGTCTCATCTTTTGTTGTAAGTCTTAACCTTTTATTTTTTTCCACATGTTTTGACTCTATCACCCAGAATTTTGCCTATTTTACTACTTGTTCAAACAAGGTTCTCTTACATCTACTCTTTTAAGGTTTTTCTATTATACTGTTCATTATTTTTGTGTTTATTATTTCTTCCAATCCTCTGGTTCACTCAAATGGTAATTTTTACCTTCTTGGGCTGAAGATATAATTTATACAATTTCTTACTTGTTTTATAATAAAACATTAAAAAATATACATTTTTCTCAAATTCAGATTTATGTTTACAAAGCATTGCTCTTGTTATCGCTTTCTTTTATTTTTAGTGACATTGAATATTTTCATGTATATTGGCTTTTTATAGTTCTTCTCTTGAAAATTTTCGGTTATTTGCTTTCTAAAAAACTGATTTGTTTTTCTTTTGCTTACTGATTTAAGATTAAAAATTATGGAAAGGATATTGATTTGGGCATATCATGTATGTTGAAGTCTTTTTTCCCTTAGTTCTTCTTTTGATTTTGAATTTTTACTGACATAAATTTTGTTTCATACTGCCCTTTAATTTATTCTTTCCTCACTTTATTTTGCTTGAGTTTTTTCCCCAAAGAGTTAAACGATTATTCCAAGATTGCTTATAGAACTCTCTTCTCAGTTGATTAGGAATGTTGTCTTTATCATATACTATCTGATATACTCATATGTAAAACAAGCATATATACAATTTTGATTGTCAAGGATCTGAGTTGGATATTTCACATCAAATTTTGTATGTTCTCTAGATATCTTAAACAAAGAGAATTTTCTGGTTTCAAAATTATCCATAAGTCGAATTTAAACTTCTTCCTTATGGAGAACTAATTCATCATGACACTATAATGTGGGTTGATAGAGGACTGATGGAATAGGGAAACTAAGGGCGTGACATTTTTATGCAATTACTTGTACTTTCAGGACCTTCTTAGATACTTTCTTCTACTTGATGGTGCTATTGTGGTATCCTGGACTTTGTAGATATTGCTAAATCCTGAGAGGTTGCTTAATTGCCTGGTGTACCATCTTTATTTAATCTCTACCAGGGAACAGTGGTAAATGGTTTCCTAAAAGGAGATGAGTGACTTGTCAGAGAAGGCATGGCTTTCTTACAAAAGTCTGTTGATGTTCATAATGATTCTCCTAGAAAGATTTTCAGTAGGCTCCAAAGAGAGTCCTGAAACTAACGAGACACTTTGAACATGGTGGGACCTATAGGGTTATAAGGGTCAATAGGCAAAGCTACTTCCATCATGGCCTGGACCAGGTAAAAGTTCTACTCTTCCTTTGGTTTACACTCAAACTTGGAAAACTTTCAGGTCACTCAGTAAATTAATCAGAGCAGCACACAAAGCTGTAAAATGTGTTGTTTTCAAAATCCATGAAACATGGGACTCTTTCTTAGTGTTAGGAAGGACAAGGTGTGACAAATCTTGCCATTCTGGAGGGATTTTTCCAGCACACTTCAGACACTGATTCAATCTTACTTATTCTTGAATTTTGTATGAATGGAATACTACTGTATGTATCCCCTTATGTCTTTAATCAATTAACTATCAATTACGGCTTTAAGATTCACCCATAATGTTTTAAATAGCCTTGGTTGATTTATTTTCTTTGCTGTCCAGTATATCCTTTTATGGACATGACATTTATTTATATAATCTGCCATTAGTGGTTATTTGTGTTCTTCCCAATTATGGATCATTAAAATGCTTCTAAGATCATTCTTATCTGGTAGATACATGTGGGATCGTGGGCTTTCCATTTCCAACTATAAAGGGAAAGTATTCAGTGTCATAATAGAGCATGGTGTTTGCTACAAAAGTTTTGAAAATACCCGTTTCCAGGGTAAGCAAGGACCTTTCTATTCTTAGTGTTCTGAGAGTTTTAAATCATGAACGGATGTTGAGTTTCATCAGATGCCTTTCTTTCATCTACTGAGATAAATGCATCGTTTCTCTTTTGTTTCGTTAATGTGGCAGCAGAAGCTGCTGTGGTCCACATCCAATGAGCCTCAGCACCTCACTGTATTCGAGCTCATTTCTCACTGCCAACACCTGCAGTCCTTTTCTTGAAAATTGCCTCCGAAGGTGCAGACGGCTGTTCTGTCTGTGAGCAAAGCAGGCTTGAAGGGCCTGGAAATGAACCCCCCTACCGTCTTCCTCCCCCACGGACAGCCACCCTCAACTGATTGCTGGCAGGGCTGGTATTTAACTACTCCACCTCTTCTGCGCAGGAGGGTAACTCTGAGGTGCGTCTTACACCGCTTGATTAGTTTCCGCAATGGTAGCTGGCTTGACACACAGCCTGCCTTCTCTCGTCTTACCTTCTCCTTTACTCGTGGTCCATGAATCCCCAGACAAACCAACTAGACCTGAATCCGTTTCAGGTCTCAGCATCTGCTTCTGGGGACAACAGTCCAAGACCACTGTTGGTTTTTCCAACTTTGCATTCCTGAAATAAACCATGTTTATTCCATATGATGTATTATATATTGAATTCATTTTTGTTCTGTGGATGACTTTTGCAGCTACATTCATGAGTTAGCATCTGTAACGGCCCTTTCTCTCACTGCCATTGTTGGGTTTTCTTGCAAAGTAACGCTTGTCTCATAAAATGAATTGAGAGCAACCCTTATTTTTCCATTTACTGGAATACTTTGTGAAAGACTGAGATTATGACTTCCTTGAATGTTTAAAGGTATGCTTGAAGCTATCATGGCCTTAAATTTTTTATAGAGTTTATCTTCCATCCTGTGGAGTGTATGTATATTTTTAAGGCCTCCAGGGTGCTGTTTCTTCCTGACCTCCAGATCTCACCATCATGCTGTCATCACTGTAACAGAGCAACAGGATGTCTGAGGGGCTGGTGAGGATTACTAGTGGATTCTCCAGTCCTGGAGAATCAATGTAACTTTGAGGCAAGACGGTAAAGGAGTATTTTCATCCCTGCCAGGTAAAAAAAAAAAAAAATCCCTTTAATTTATTCTAATTGCAATAAAGTAGAAAATTACCAAATTATTAACTGGAGCTCTGCTAATTTGTTCCAGTAAGTGCTCAAATTTGGACCAGCAGCTACAATTGCACTCAGCACCTAATTATGCTTATGATAACCCAGACTAAAGACTCAGCTATCCTTTGTACACCAAACTAAAGGGGAAATGCTTCATCCATGACTTTAGTAGTGTAATTCATTACTGTCATTTAAAAAAATTGACTACTCTGTCATGTTTTTTTTATCGACTATTTTGGTAAAGAGGAGAAACTCCAGGGTCCTTTAAAAACTTATAGCCATCACCTTATGGGACAGATACCAATGCAGCGTTTTTCTTCACTGCTAAATGTATACATATCAACTGTGTTTTTAGAAGCTGGGGAAATAATTGCAGGTGGGTATAGTGGTCTCCATAGGCCAACACTGGATTATGATAAATATCCTATTAATCACTAGCCCCCTAAGTCTTGGACTAGTGCACCCCAGGGGCCCCAGGATATAGTATTAGGTCTGCCTGGTAACACAGGAAGGTCTGGATATTCCTCTTTCTTCGATGCACAGTTACTCTCCAAGCATCTTGGTTCCCTTTGGGGGAGGCTGAGAGAAATATTACCAGCGTACGTACAAAGGATTACCGTTGAGGCCAGTGATCGCTTCAGTGAATCTGACTCTGGTGATGGGTTTAGATGAGGATTGTGACTTCAGTGTCGTGGCTCAAAACTCTGTTTTCAAGAAATAAGGATTTTTCTTATAAGGTTTCACACAAATCAAGTGTGACTTCAAGAAGGCTGCCCTTCTAGTTCCTCCTGGAGATCCCACAATTAACTGACTATTCCAAACGGGGTCAGATGTTTCTTATTACCTTTTTGGGGTTGCTTCTTATTATGGTCACCACACATGCCTTTCCTCTAGTGGTTAAATATCACTGCCTCGATGTCCTCCACCACTTCCCTGGTCTCTGGGGACAACCATGGGAGTAGATTTCCATATGCTGGCATGCCACTCTCCAATGTACTTCTCAGCTTTGAAGAAGGAAAAGTCTTCCGGAGGACCTCATCAGCTGTAACTAGGGGCTGGGGATATCTCAAACAGGAAGGGGGTTCAGATAATGATAAACCAGCAAAGAAAAAGATAGGAACCTAAAACAGAACAGGAAGGGCACAGACACATACAACAGCCCTGTTACTCTCCTGCCCCCAACACAAGTCATGCCACTTTAGGAGAGACAAAGAATGCATTATTTTCTCCCTTGGATGGTCTCTAACTGCCTGTTTTTTTGAAGAGCATAGTAAGAGTTCAGAACTCAAATTATTGTTTTATATTATATACTGTCATTTAATTATGCTTGCCATTTGTACCAAATTTTGGAATAAAATACACCTGTGATATGTTTTTTCTCCAAATTTTGCATTGTAAAATCAATTTAATGTTTTGTGACAAGTGTCAACAAAATAAACAGAACAAAATAGAAAATACTAGAGTGCATTTCATTGCATGCACAAAATAAGGGTAAATATTGTTTTGTGAAACTTCTGTTTCATTCATATACAGTGAAATACAATAAAATATTCAATGATTCTTTGGATTTAACACTTTCAAAGCTCATATGGTAGACAGTTTATACTATGCCTATTTATTTTTAACATCACATTTGATTCCTATCTTGGTTGGAGCATTCAAGAGTACATACATGCTATTTTTCTATGAGCCTTGCCTACCTCAGAATAATTTTATTTAACAATGAAAATATAACTTAACTAGGTATAAAACTATTTTATTACAGTATTTTCCCCATTATACTCTTTAATCCATTGTCTTCTGGGATTTGTATTATAGAGAAGTCTAAGCTCCTATTTTCACATTATTGGATCACTTTTTTTCTTTTTTCTGGGTACATGTAGATTTCCCCCCCTCCTTCTACTGTTTTAATCACAATGTTTACCAACAAGTGTCTAGAGGCAAGTCTGCTTTCTTTCAATCTGTCTGCACTTTCAATTTATATACTCATGTTTATAGTTCAAATGACGTTTGTAATTATTGTAACTAGCTCAGTGCTACACAAAAAGCAGTCCTGGTAATCTTTCAGTTTTTCCTTTTCCTCCTCAAAATTATCAATTTCAAATTAGCATTAAAATGTTGAGTTCAATTCCCTCATGCTTAACATAGCCCTGCAGCTTCTATGCAAAAGTATAACTTGACTACTTCCCAAGGAAATCTTGCTTACAAGCTAAACTCTACCCAATAAGAAGTGGGCTCCAGGGAGAGCCTGTGTCCTGATGGCAGAACAACAGCTCACACTGGAATTTTCACAGCACTGTTCTGCTCCCCTGCCTTATCTGGCTTTCCCTTGGCTGCTCTGACCCTCACTTCCCACACCCCTGCCCTCCCTCCAGCCCAGGAGCCTGGATGCACTCACACTAGGAGCTTTGCACAAGTAGTTCCCTCTCTCTGGAGCCTCTTTTCCCAGATCCTCTCCTGACTGTCTTCTCATCATTCAACTTTTGCTCAGAGGTTAGCTCCTCAGAGCAGCCTCGCTTGACCACTCCTAGTCAAACTCCTTTATGTCATCTTACTGCGTTTTCTTGGAATTTGCCGCCACCTTATATTTTCTTATTTTTGAATGTTTACTGTCTGTCTCTCCCTAGATACAGGAAACAATCTTATCTATTCCATCCCTGAAACCATGAGGTCTATAACACCTCCTGAATAATAGACTTCTCCCCTTACTAATGAAAAGTTCTAAAATTAAAATTATTTGAGTGTAATACATATTTTGTAGCTTTATAGTCTTAATTCCAAGATGCAATCATCAGAGTTTATGTATTATCTGAGACAGATTACATTTGCCCTTTCTAATTATTTTTTATCATAGAATTTACCACTAAGTTAAATTAAGTGTTTTGTCTTATATATATGATCAATACCAGGACTATTAATTTGAATTGTACCTGTGTATATTTTGTAAAATCATATTTTAAACTCTTAACATTCATTCTAAAAATTCAATGAACATCATCCCATATCTGTTATTCCATGCTATACATGAGAAATTTAATAATTTCCTGTACTTAAAAATGTATGTTTTCTTTGCCTATATATATATATAATATTTCCCTAAATATGTCTTTCTCCAAGAACTTTATTATAATTTTGTTCTCCAAGAACAAAATTATAATAAGTAGGACCTTTTAGGTGCTCAGAAGCATCTAAGCATTCTTCTTTTAGGTCAGTAAGTCATAATTTAGTCACTTTCAGAATCAATGAATGTGAAGGACCATCTCCATAAAACAAATACACATATGCAAAAATATGCATATAGTTTCAGTGGGTTTATGAAGTCCACTGAGTTTATTTACTAACTCAGATTAAGAGCTCTTGCCTTAGATAAGTTTTGTTATTTTATCTTCAAGTGATTTCATTTGCATTGTTTCATTTGTAAGCAGTTCATAAGTCTTTAAGAAATAACTCAAGAATTTGACTTGAATTCATGTAAGCAATTTGAACTTTTTGTGACTCCCTCTTTTAGAAATATTTATCATTTAACCTTGGAAATCAAGGTTGAGAAAGTCAAATAATTTATTTTTCGAGCTTATTTGTTTCTATAGTTACGGTTACACACCAAGTAATAGTCCCAGAGGGACAATATATGGTGAAAAGAACTAGATGTCTCTTTAAGTTGTTATAGCTTCTGTTCCAATATTTAAGATTCCACATTAAATTTTCTAGTTTGGAGAAACAGATTGTATGCCGTGTTCTTTCTCAAAGAAGTTAGCGAGTCAGATTCTTGGTAGCACACTGACAAAGAAATCTTTGTTATTCTGTACCCTGACACAATGAGTGTAATGAGAGTTCTTCCCAATCAACATAATGTCCTTTATTACAAGCGAGCATGGTGGACATCACTGATACACAGATACATGTCCATCTTGCTTTAGAACTGACCAATCTCATGACCTGAACTTTGGGTAAAAGTAAATTACATGGTGGATTTTCCCAGACTGAATTTGCATCAGTATACTTATTTATACGTGAATGTATGCAATCTTTAGAGTCCAGATAGACGTAAGTAATATTTGTCTTATTATTTTATGCAGTTTAGGCATTAAACTTTGAAAGAAAATAATTTTTCTAGGTTAATAAAATAGTGCAATCAAATCTTTTATTTATTTTTCTCATTAGACTGAAATAATAAACCAAAGGAACAAGAAAAATGTCAATAAAATATTTAGCATGAAACATTTTCTCAGAAGATAATGTCAAGGATATTATGAAAATATCACATTGCTTGTAATTGAACTGCAGAAAATCAATGCATTTACCTTTGAAAAGCAGAGGTATTCATTGCCTTCAAGCTTCAGTCTAGGACCGTAGGCTTGGTGCTGACGGTCCTATAGAGATGAACTTCTGGTTTGTTATGAAAGAAAATGGAAGAATCTCTCTGGAAGGAAAACTTAGGTCATTTCCATCTCAACCATATCTACTCCACAGTGTATTCGGAACACATTGCTAGTCCTGCCTATAATTCTTTGCCAGAGTAGAAAACAGTTTCTAAATAAAGTAGTCTGAATTATCATAAAGCCAAAAATAAGAATGTAATATTTAAAGTTATAATTCACTTAACTAGTGAACACTGAACACATTATCTTCTTTAGTCGGGGATCTGCAGTCATCTTTTGCATATTATATTTAGCCAACAACCAAATTTTAATTTTTAATTAGGAGACATTAAAATATAATTAGCAGCAAATAACAGAATGACAAAGCTACAAAAATTCATAAAGGTCAAAGGAAGCAGCATTTTTTTAGCCACAGCAAGAAGTGTTCTTCTATGAATTTAGGGATTCACGATGACCACTTCACCTACCCCATATTCACTTCCAAGGCAAATTTTCTAGATGCGACATTGCTTTTTGACAATAATGATGATAATACAGGAATGGCTGTCAAAACCAGAGAGCTTACATTCTTCAGAGTCAAAAGATCCTCAAACCTCAATAAACACCACATATAAAGGAACATAGCAAATTTCAACACAGCATACACACAGCAAAATTAATTCATTTATCAGAGACCGATACGATTTTGAATATGCATTTTCCAGAAGGAAGCAGAGGGCAACAGAAACCATCTGCAACTGTCAAACCTGTGGAAGTGAAACAATGCATTACAAAATGCCCACAATATAGGAATAAGTGAAAAACATATGTTTTGTCCAAAAAAAAGTTGGTTGATGACCCAACATATAGATACTTATTTGTATATATTTATACAGAGAATGGTAAAAATCAGCTTGCATGAGGCTCATAGTCTATCTACTTTGAAGTTATATCGCACATACTATAAGCAATTTACAGAATTTATCATTTGCATATACAAGAATTGCAAAATGAATTAAAATGCACTGAAATATAGAACACTCAAAATGTTTTTATATAAACCTCCCAGGATTGACAGGGATTGGCCATAATCAGCACTTGCCATATTGAACAAGAACTACAATCAAGAAAAAGGAGAAAAACCCAAGAAAAGGGGAAAAATTCAAAAAGAAATTATCTTTTATTATTTCTTATTTAAAACAATGTTTTCACTGTTGACTCGCAGTGTTGAAAATTTTGTTCTTGCCCCCAGACAGGAGTTTTCTTTGATGATAGTTTATGTTCTGTAGCCTTTTGATCTCTGCTTACTTCCTGCAGATAATGGGTCTTTTAGTAGGAAATCAGTGGTATCTGTAGTAAATATTCACTATACCGATGACGGTCAGGCCAACCCCTGAGCAGTCAGTGAGATGATGCTTTGAGTAGCCGAAAGAAAAGGAAAAAAAAATAGATCTTGCTATTAGAAAATGTTCTATCACTTCACACTAATTCTCTTGAAATAAAAGATCAGTGATTTGCCCAAGAAAATGTGATGAACAAAGTGAGATAGCCTCTTCGTTTGTTTCCGAAAGCAGGTGCTCCTTGTGTAGGTAATTAGAGTACAGTGGGTGCAGAGTGGTGCTTGGAGTTTAGGGTCAACTTTGCTGTCCGCTCCGTAGATTTTACAGGCGATTTGCTCTTTGCTTTAAGAAGAGAAAGTGATATTGGAAAAAAGTCAGCACTTTAGACTAAAGCAAAGCACCCTTCACAAAGCCACAGACAAGAAGCAGGACAGAAAGTCCATGGCTTGTAGCTATCCTCGCACCTGCGGAAGAAGTTATAAGATATTCGCTCATCTCGAAGATTTCCAATGCTCCTTATTAGGCTGTTTTAAACACATACATATATATATTTAATTAGCTCGCCAGCTTGGCTCTGGTGCCCATGAATGTCTTGGCATGCACTGCAAATAACAACACATACAAAGTATTTCAGTCCCAGGAAGTGGTCTTGTTTGCTTTGTCTGTTTTCAAGCCATGCCATCCCACAGTTGGGAACACTTAGAGGAACAAATGCAGATACTTTTCCCTCAAGTAATTCTTTGAGGATGATTCCCTATAGTCATTTGGTTGTTCCTATATGGGTGTCTAAAACAAATCCCCTGTTTTACTACTGCAAGCGTAAAACCACAGGAGATAAAACCCAAACCGAGGGCAGCAGCCTTCTCAAGGGCCTGCAGAACGGGTTCTGGAGTGGGTGTGTTGGGGTATCTGCTTTTAGAGGAAGATCTTTCTCAACTTTTTATCCTTAAAATCTGAAGAAAAGTTAGTGCTATCAAGAATTGGAAATTTTTGAAAGCGCTCTGAGACTACATAAGGGAGAGAATGAAATAGTCTTTTTGTATTTTTCTTCACATATTTTATCCAGTAAGCTACAGATGATGTATTGAATACCTTTATTAGTGAGAAAACAAAAACGTGATGGACCTCAAAGCATTTCTTTTCTTTCTTTCTTTTTTTTTTAATTTAAGAAAGGTTAAAAAGGTTTGAAGGGGTGAGGGTAGGAAAATTCAATCTTTTGAATATTTCATCTAAATCATGTTCAGGTCCACATTGGCAATGATAGAAATTGTGGTGAAAACACATGCTCTCAAAAAATCTCTGCAAAGTAAATATTTGGGCTTCTAAAGGGGCTGTTTAGCAGACTCATATTCCTGTTTTCAGTTAGGTTACTTTAGTGTCATCATCGATTTGCCTTCGTTCAGGAGGTGAGTCATGTATTTAACACAGAAACGTAATGACTGAGGACCCAGAGGTTAGTGGTGGGTCTCTGGAGAGTGTTGCTTCACTCAAGCTGGGTGACAAGGTTCAAACTGCAAAAGTAAAGTACAGTCCACATGCGGCTCTAAGTACAAAGATCATGCAAGGAAAACATATAAAATCTATGTAGAACCACTAGCATCAGAGCTTTCCAAAATTAAATATATGCCCTTGTTATCTTTTGAAGAGAGACTCTTTGACAGGGATTCAGTCAATTAAAAAAAGAAAGAAAGAAAATGATTACATGGCTCCTTAAATTGCTAACCGCACTTGACACGAAGTATGTCTGGTGTTGAATAAAGGTTTTAAGAATGCTAAAAACAATAAAACCAAGGAAAATGATTTGCTCTTCAAAAACAATATTTTGTGAAATAATGGTTTCCTTTTCAGCATGAACATTGCAGATGGGCTCAAACTTGCTGAAACTGTGAATTATGCAGCTCATTTCTCGACTAATCAACCCTTCACAGGAGATGCCCATCATTCCCGTGAGATTCGAAGGGAACAGCTATGTCATTCTAACCCAACATTTCCTATCACACTGTGTCCAGTATGTGCAAGTTAAAACAAAAGTTACATGAGCAGTATAATTGGAAACAAACCCAATGATATACTGTAAAGAGTAAAGTTAAAAATTTGAATAGCCATCAGATAGGCAATAAACCATTGCAACACACCACTTTTTTTTCCAGATTGTAATCATTCACCCACTCTAGGCACCTGCATTTCCTAGCATATTTTTCATTAAATGAAATTTATTTCTGTCAAGCCAAATATATATATTTTTCCTGCACAGTAAATTCTAAAGCAAATCTGTTTTGTCATCAAATCACTGATTGTTTTGCTCTTCTTTCTAGGTTTTATTTATGTCTGGAATGAAGGGGTATGTGCTCCTTTATCTTTGTAATCCCAAAGACTTTGACAGTGAAATCTGAGAATCTAAAATGCTATAATTTATCCTGTGTAATTTTAACAAATAATCATCATAGTCAATTTCATTCAGATGTACACCATTCTGAATATAATATTACTATTTGTCAAACATGTTATGGTCTGTTCTAGAGAAAATTAAGCAAATGTTTTTTGTAAAATGCAAACTTTGGCCATGCATCATACTCTAGTCTCATTTTTACAAATAGAAACATTTTACTGTTTTGAAACAAAGAGATTCAGGATTGCAATCAGAAGCCCTGAGTTCCAGTTTCCTCTGCAGCCACTCACTTCTGAAATCCCAAATAAGATATTTATTTCTTTGATGTTTTATAAAATGAGCATAATAATTGTTTGCATATTATTGTTTTATATATATGTTTTCATGAGTATGCCAGACACTGTGTTTGGTTAGCTGTTTTGCCTTATTTGGTTTCCTTTTGCTCTATGCCCAAGCCAAGCAGGATAACCTGTTATCCCCTAAGACGATCATGCATTTAAGCAACTCTTGCCCTCAGATAGCTGCGTTCCGTTGTGTCTGTTCCCACCAACTAGCTGTAAGCTCTCTCTCCTCTGAACTTCCTCTGTATTCTGGTTTTCCCTCTCTTGTGGCCTTAACATGGCTCACACTGACTTGTAATTCATTATATTCGTATCTTACCTCACTGATTACACTATAAGCTCATCAAAGGCAAGGATGAAATTTTAGCAATTTTTTTATTATTCTCAAAGTTTAAAACAATGCCTTGAGTTTTTAAACTTTTGTCCCCAACACAAAATACCCTGTGAAGAAGAAAGGGAAATGCTATTATCTAAATTATGGGAAGAAAATGTGTAGATAACATGCCTCGATGAAGAGTAGCCTAATACAACCTAGAGATTTCTCTCTGACTCAGAGTGTGATTTCACGATATCCTTTGACGTCAACTTAATAATGATGCCTTTCATTTGTTTTTATGCTTAAAGGTTTCCTCGGTGCTCTCTCAGGTGTAATTTCTCATGCCTTTGTAAGGTATGGGGAGGAGGATTTGCTCCATTTTGCAAATGGAAAAGTCTAAGAAGTCTTCTTAGAAGTTTAATGAGTATAGACACTTAGCTTCCATTTTTCAGCCCTTTTTATACTTCATGCGATAGCGCATCACATCGCCCTCACTGGGATGTGGACATCAGGCATGGCCCAAGACAGTGTCTGTGACAAATGAGTTTGGCCAAGGAGAAATAGGGAAAAAAAAGCCTCAAATATTTTATCTTCAGTATGTATAATTATTATTTCAGGGAATAACAGAAAATTCCATCTATTTATTAAAAGAAAAACAAAACAAAATAACAACGAATCACAACCACACAGAGTTGAGATCTTGGCATCCTCAGAGATCAGGTAGAGGAGGAGAAGTTTATCACTATTTGCTCAGAGTCACTGCATCCACCTGCCTTGTTTAACTCAGCACAGCCTTCCAGCCGGGAAAGCCTGCCTGGCCCTCATCTGTCATGCCTGATGGAAGAACTTGGCTCCTTTTTGCACCTTCTATCTACATTGCCATGTCTTTCCTGCATCTACAGCCATGAGGCTGGAAGACACTGGGCATACTGAACAAAGCTGCACCCTCTTCTCCTTCACATCAATCGGCAAAATGGCTACAGTGGACTGGGTACCTGCTATGTCAGGGAATATGCATACATGTTACATGCATACACTGTCTTAGTTCATCCTCTCATCAGCCCAGTATAGTAAACATACATGTCAGGAAAATGTAACTCAGTAGCATGGAATAACTCACCCTAGGTTACACGGTTAATAGGTAGTAAAGCAAAGGTACAGAAATGAAGAAAGAGCAATGCAGTCAGATCGACTCAGAGTCTGGATGTGCTTCTTTCTGAAACTCCCTGAGGCAAGCAACCTTGCTTCACTGTCTCCACACCTGTTAGATCAAGATGTGAAGCTATCATTTAAGTGTACATTTATCTTTTCAGTGAAAATGCACTGGCTATAACACACTTAAGAGAAAAATTAGAAAACTTCTTTTCCCCAAGTCTGAACTGATAAATATTGAATATGAAAACACTATCAGCTTCTCTGTTTTCCTAAACATTAATAAGTAAAGTTTGTTTTCCTCCATATAGTGTGCCAAATGTCTGATGATACAATATTTTGAACTTTTCATATTGTAGTCTTTTAAATCTTGAAGGTTCCTCCAAATTCATTTAAATATTTGAATGAGAGGTGGTTC
The DNA here is from genome assembly GCF_964374135.1 of Grampus griseus. Classification (NCBI taxonomy): domain Eukaryota; kingdom Metazoa; phylum Chordata; class Mammalia; order Artiodactyla; family Delphinidae; genus Grampus; species Grampus griseus. The sequence continues at coordinate 99,583,354 of NC_139003.1, forward strand.
CACCACTGTTCTTGCATGCCCTCTTCTTTCTATGAACTTCTCTTTTCTAAACTTTTAATGCAAATTTTATAGTCTGGGACCAGGAAAGGTTAAGTTGATGTTCAAAGTGCAACCATTAGCGACAGGAGAGAAAGACAACCAGAGCTCTTGGCCACCAGAAAAGATACGGGATATGGGTATTTAATTCAAAGAAGTAAGTAGAACGTTAAGACAACTAACTAGACAATTTATCCCATCTATATCTTGCCAGCTCTTCAAATATCCTCTTTCTCTTGGCTGGGATTATTTTGTGATGGGTTAATTTCCTCCGTGAGCACAACTCTTGTTTTCGATATACGGAAGAGTCGTAATTCAGGGCACCTGTCTACAGATTTAAGTACAATTCTCATAGGTTTTTCTCTTTTCTTGTTTGAGTATCAGGTAGGGTCAAAAGGAGCAAGAAAAGAAAAAGAACACAATTTCTCTCCTTCTGTGGCTCCCTGGTCTGACTCCAGCATCTTTAGTTTGTAGAAGTGAATATTCGTGATGCTTATCATATGAACAAACCTAAGAATGGAAATTTTCCAATAATAAAAGAAGCAACACTCAAATAATTGTTTTGCCTGTGAAGAGGCTAAGCTTATAAAGAATGGAGTGTCCGCTACAGCTCTAGGGATGGACAGGCCTTTGGCTTACCTCTCTTTCATTACACATGCCAGCTTTAAGATATGAAAAGAGCTGTGTGAGAAAATTTGAGCTAGCTTTTAATGCCATTTTTATTCAGGTTTGCACATACTAAATCATGACTTAAGGGGAAAGGTCAAATAATAGGATGATTTTATTCTATAATTTTTTGAAAAGAATATCTTTTTATTAGATTCTTATGGGTCCAAGGCCGATTTCTTCCAGAACCCATTTTTTTTTAGAAGAAACAGGCTTCATTTTGACCTAATACATAAATCGCCTGTTTTACTTTGCCCAGGCATGTCGGCAGCAGCTGTTTACATTTCCTTTCCTGCTTTCCTTTAGTCAGCAAATTTACACATCTATTCAGTTCTGAGGCCTCTTACTGTAGCTGAGGGAGCCAAGTGCAGCTGTCCACATACACAGGGTCTAGGTGACAAGGTGCATGGGTGATACCCCATTCACCACAGAATGTCCTAGACTTTCTTGCTTACAGCTAATCCCTGCAGGCTTTCAGGGCTCCTACCTTCTACAGCGACTCAAGAATGGGCAAAAAAATGACGCTGCCTCCTGCCTGCTAAGGCCACAGTGCATCTGTCAAAACAGCACATTTTCACTGTAATTTGACTTATTCAAGTAGGAACTGATCTTGGTGCAGACAGGGTGATGATTAGGAAAGCAGCAGCTAATATTTACCTCTGACCATGGTCCCGGGAGGCTGCTATATGATCGTTTTGCTGATTAAGGAAGTGAAACCGAGAAGGATTATATAACACACTAAGTTTGCTCGGTGAGTACATGGCGGCCGCTGAGACTCAGAACCAGTTCTGTCTGACACTATAAACTGATTTGCTTCATAATCTCAGCTGGAGAGTCTTCATTCCAGAAAACTCTAAATTTTCTCAATTCTGCCTATTAGAAATATATGGAAATATGAGTGGTTTTGACAAAATGGGAGAACAATATAAATTCATGGAAAAACAAATAAATTGTTTTCCAAGAATTAAGTTTAATGCTACATATATTTAATCACTGCTTTAACGCATAAATAAGAATGATTCGTTAAGGGCACTCCATTTTACTGGTGTATAAATAAATGCTGCTAAAGTGCTTGAAACTGTTTACTCACAGTTTAAATATGCCTTCTGTGGGTATGTTTTCATTATTAATGATCAATCTCTTTATTCATAATGAGAAGGTAGATATTCATCCACACCTTGTTGGAATGATCACAAATCCACATTAGGGATTGCACACATGTGTAGCCTTGTTGCGCTGACACTGTTGTTGAAGTATCGAGTTTGTCTGAGAGCTTAAAGAAGCACAATCAACTCAAGAATAACTATGAGGATAAGTGGTGCCAATGTGGGATGGCTTTGCTGAGGGGCTGTGATCCAGAGCACTTATCCCATCACAGGTGAGGACACTGTCCTAAGGAAGCCGAGAAGAGGTGCTCTTAGCTTTTACAATTTGCTTTAATTCAAGCCTTGAGAGTGTAACCTATATTTCTATGCAGATAGGATTCTGAATTCATGAAGAAATGCTCTCTCAGACTTTTTCAAAGCAGTCATATGAAATAAAACATAATAATCATTTATAAATCTCCCAGTGTATTGATTTATAAATGATGGTGCAGTCATCATCTCCCAACGACCGCACCACTGCTCACCACTTTGATCTCCCTCCAAACTGGGGGCTCAGTGAGTCACACAGTGGAGAGGAAAATGATTGCATGACATTTTATTTATGAAAGTTATACGTGCTTGCTTTATTTTATCAATATATTTATCAAGATCACACCCATTAAGTTTAGAAAAACAAAAAGAATAATTTGATGGTCAGATTCTCCACCCAGCTCCCAGGAAATAAGATATAACGTTCTTAATTTCAATGCTACTAGCAATGTCTGAGGACATCACTTTCACAGTAGTGCTTTCAATTTTCATATGCACATGTGTACCTGCATGTATGTATATTTTTGTCATGAGCTTCACAATCACACAACACCTTTATTTTACTTTGCCTTTCTTTGGTTATTTGTTGAATGTATTTTGTTTGTTAGTTTGTTTTCTCAGGATCTGTCTGTCATTGGCCTCTTTTTAAATTTGGGAAATTTAAAATAATATTATTTTTTTCTTATAACAAAAGTAATGAATTATCAATGTACAGATGTTATCAATACAAACAAAATAATCAAATAATTAAAAATTGTAAGATATCTTGACTTTTGATGGACATTTTCATATATTTCTTGTCATTTTTATACACACATATCTGAGATTGATTTAAAATTTAGTATTCTTTATTTTTTCACTTTAAAGTTTTGTATCCTATATTTTTTCACATTATATTATATATTCTTATTTTTTCACTTTAAAGTTTTGTATCCTATATTTTTTCACATTATATTATATATTCTTATTTTTTCACTTTAACGTTTTGTATCCTATATTTTTTGTGTCCTATATTTTTTCACATTATATATTGGTTGTTTTCTAATTTCATTAAACATTTTTGAAAACATGATTCTAGAAGGTGCTTAATACTCATTGTATGATTTCGTCACATTCACTGCGACACTTCTCTACTACTCTTGGCCCTTTGAGTACTTCCGGCTGTGGGCAGACCTCTGTGATACGCATCCCTGTTCTTGGGTCTGGGTCTGCCTCTCTCCTGAGCTCCTTGGAATTTCCTCCTGGGAGCGTCATCTCAGGGACAATCTCAAGCCCTGTGACTTATCTTTCCTGCCAATTTTCCTCCAGAAGGGAAGTACGATTCACCTTGCAAGTAATGATACAGCAGAATGCCTGAGTCACTGTAAGCTCGACACATGTTGATTTTTAAAATCTTTGCCAAGATTATACGTGTCAGTTTTTTTTTAAATGACTAGGGATTTGACTGGGACTGCAGTAAGTCTACAAATACTTTTGAAAAACCTGACATATTTATAATGGTGAGCTTGTTCATCCAAAAACACCATATTTACTCATTTATTCAAACCTAAACTCTTAACAAAGTGTTCTAATGATTTTCATCTTTATACTACTTATTTGCTACTGCCTTAAAAAATAAGATATTTCATACCTTTTTCTTGTTGCTACTGTTGAGGATTATATATTATGCCACAAATATTTTCTGTTTGGTTATTGCTGTCATATGGAGAATTAATTTAATTTTATCTTTACCTTGATTTTATCAATATTATTTGATCACATCTGATATCTCTAAGTCATTTGGAGTGGATCATATAACCACTGCATCTGTAAAATGGACATTTTCCCTTCTTTTCCTGAATATTAGACACAAATATTTCCTTGTCTGTTATATCACTTATTAGTTACACTTGATTTAATCAAACAAATGTTTTAAATTATTTATAGTAAAATATTATTTTCACTTGTATATTTTGTAACTTTAAATCTTCAAAGTCTCAGACCTCTAATTTCATGCTGATCTTCCTATGTCGAATATTTCTTTTCTGCTCAGCTCTTTAATTAATTGACGTTCATTTGGATATGTATCGTAAATTGTAATAATATGTTTCTATTTATTAATTGAATAAATCCTCCCTTAGTTATTACATTTTTAATTCATCAGATATTATTTTATCTTACCAATTTTAGAGCTTCCACACTTCTTATTTTCTTTCATCTCTATTCATATTTCTGTTCCTTTATGGCCCTCTTAACTCATGGTTATTTGCTAATATACGTTAATATCTGGTAGGTAAAGGGGAAGAGAACTAATAAGGGCCAAGCTCACTCACGTGCCAGGTTTACTCTGCTAGACATTTAAAATACATCATGTCACTTAATGCTAACACGACCCTTGGGGCACATGTATTACTGCCTCAGTTTTACATAGAAAGAGTCTGAGATTCTGTGTGCAGCTCACTGAACAAATGAGCTGGTAGAGAGTGAATCTAGGAGTCAAATCTGTATCTATCTACCACCACAAACTATGCCATTCTTAGTATAAGGTTCTAAATCCATTTTGTTTTTCTCTCTTTTTAAAGCTTTTAATAATATTCTCACATGTTTATATTTTCAGTTACATTATCTATAACTATTTTGTGATTTAAGAAATTCCAAGGGTCTTTTTGGAAAGCTTGCATTTAATTATGGTAGCAGCCAGTGTGTATAACTTCAGCTTCCTAAGACACATTCTTTATTCAGGTCACACAGTTCAAAGTCCTAAAAATCCTTTGGAATTTTATTATTTTTTACCAATAAAGTTAACCATCTAGTTACAGCCTTAGGCAATACAGCTGGTGGCTAGTATGATATGTAGTTATGTTATGTAGGGGACAATTTATCATCAATTAACATCATTGTGATAGAAGGAAAAGAGGAAGCTCTGAAATTATGAACAATAAAACATAAGTCAGGAATGAAGACCCAGTCTCCTTTCTTTAACTCGGTCACCTACACACAGCCAACCAGGAAAATATTCGCCACAGTAGAGCCAGGTGGTGGAGACCATTTACTCTCATCATTTCATTGCTGCTGCTAATAATAATAGTATGTAAGCACATGCAATAATAGTTGTTAATAGAGCAGCTAGTTGTCACTTATTGGGAGTTGATCGGTGTCATGCTCTCTATGTATGTAATTTCATTTAATCCTCAAAACTCTGTGAGAATCATACTACAGTTTCCATTTAATAAACAAGGACTTGGAAGTACACGCAGCTCTGTGTGATGGCCATGAGGTGTGAACAGTCTCTCTCCTTAACAATTGTGCCCACCCCCTCTACTGGTGAGATGCCCCTGCAGGTCTAAGGAGCATCTTCCAGTGGATTTCTGCTCCTTTGCAGCTGAAATGAATGCACCTGTGTCAGGCTATAGGTGGCAGCAGTGTTCCCTGGGAGAAGGAGACTTTGCCTTTCTTTTCTCTTGGAGGGCTCTTGTTATTTTAACCAACAGAGTGAGGTCTTTCCAGCAACTTCTCAACCCGCTGGTCATCTACCCAGAAAACTGCTCCTCTGGAAGCTTCCTGAAATCTCAAGGATCATGAAATCATTCAAGACAAGACCTTAAAACATTGGCAAATTCTGCTTCATGGCTCCTCGATCACAGAGCTCCTAGTAATCACAAATGACCCTGAAGGAACCCTAAGGTGGCCACGCACTGAAAAACCCCTCCGGCACACAGCGGAGCCTTACTTTTACAGACCCAGCCAGTTACTGAATTTCAATGAGTTAAGTTAAATACAGCTTGCAGGAGAATTTAGGAAGTATAGACTCCTAATCTGCGTAATTCCGGTTCAAACATAGCTCTAGCAGATTCCTTAGCCTGTATTATCCAAAGCATTGCCTCAAATCTATTTTTCACCTTATTCATAGATGCTTGATTTACATAGCAGCCATTTAACTGATAGAATTACAATGATCAAATTAATTTAGCCTGTGTAAACAGCCAAGTTGGATTATTTAAACCAAAATCAACATTGAGGTCTGGATTATACAAGCGGACACTTCTCTCTACCTGGATGCCGTGCACCTGGATGCCGTGCACCATTTCCTCATATTTTAAATCAGGAACATAATTTCCTGCATGACACTCAGCCCCTTATCTCTCTCCCCTCAGTAGCTCTGAAATCTGTTGTAAGACCTTTCTTGCTAACTTCGGCCACTTTTGGAAAGCTGCCATGTTTGTCAGCCACAGAGGAGCTTCCGGAGCCCTTGGCTTCAGCAGCTGTAGCAGCAGCTGCCTCTGAATGCTCAGGTTCACATCATGTTGAAAACACAATCATCATATTTCTGAGTTCAGAGAATCAGTATTCCTGCTGAGCGACTACACGTGGAAACATAACTACACCTTAACCATGGCCAGTTTTCTTATGAGTGCCAGCTGTTGATCACAGGAGTAAAGAAAAGTTTCACAAAAGTCCATCACATTACTGGAAAAAATAATAGCAAAAGACCAGTTTCTAAAAGTGTACTTTGTAGCATCACACACATGCACACACATCTCATAGTAAATAATAAAAAGAAATTTTCTCTCACCCCTAAGAACTCTTTAGAGATAATGATTCTCATAATTTACTGCACATAAAAATGCATATTTCTGCTTCTAGACTCAGAAATTTGTCCTGGGATACGAATTTTTAACAAGCTCTCTGGTAAGTCTGGCACAGGACATCTGCACGTTGAGAAACACTGTTTAGGAGTCTTGATCGTTTTTGCAATAGTGGCAATATTATCTATTTATGCAAATATAATTATAAGAGAAAGAAGATAAAAGCAGAGACATACTGGCCCTCTCTCTCTTTTCCTTTTCTTGCCACACATGAGCACCACGTGTTCTAGGCACTTAGAGGAATGCAAAAGGAAGTGGTGATCTTTGTAGCCAAGAAGCTATCTTTAGGGTGATCACCTACCCTGTTTTGCCTGAGGGTCAGGCCTCCCAGAAAGTGGGACTTCCAGCATAAAAAGGAGAAAAACCCCAGGGAAAAATTACTATAATATAAGACACAGCAGAGGGCTTCAGAGTAAGTGTAAACAAACTGCTGTGGGGACCTGAATGAGGAAACAGGCAATTCTAAGACAATAGGAGGAAGAACATTTCTTTTTTGACAGCTAAGATGATAAATTTGATTTTGAATATTTGAGTTTAGGGGACTGACCTGAATATTGCCGTGAAACAAGCCACCCTAAAACCTAGTGCCTTAAATCAACAATTTATTATTCTCTCTCAGGAGTCTGGGGGGGCAGTCAGCTGGGGCTGAAGTCAAAGGCTGGCTTCAGTCAGCAACGTGTCTCAAGGCAGCTGCACTTCCTACTCGGTGGCTGGCTCTAAGCGGCCACAGCAGAGGCTGGCTGTCCCCTTGCAGGGTACGTCTGGAATTGGTTGGGGTGGCATTACTCCTTCCCATCTCACTGTCACAGTGGTCACAGGCCAGCCCAGCCTGGGGGGGGGGCGGAGGACAAGAGGCACCACACGTCAACGGCTGGTGTCAACAACATGCAGGGGCTCTGCTCTGCACGGTGCTCGTGGGACAGACATGGGGAGCATGACGGGGACAGCGGGGTGCTCTCGTCCGGCTCTCCAGAGGGAAATCAGAATCGGAATATCAACTGCTAAGTTTTCTAAGGAAACATTAGCGGTCGAAACCACAGAAACGGATGAGATTAGGGCGTTGAGAACGGGAAAAGAACTACATTTAAGAGAGGAATTTAGGAGGAGAAGCCCACAAAGAGAGGGGAACACTAACAGCCAACAAGCAGGGGCCAGAGGGGAGTTTAGGAGACCAGCGACGGGAGAGCTTCCCCCCTGCCCGCCAGGACTCGGGACACGGGAAGGGGAGACGGGAGGTCCAGGGGTGCGGAGGGAGGGCGGAGCTGTGACCTTCGGGGGGCGGGGCTGGGCTGTAGTCACAGTTTTGTTGGCCTGTTGGCCAGGGTTGGGGGAGAGGACCCACAGAAGGGAACGTAGATGGGGGGAACAAAGGGAGGGAAGTGGGGTGGTGGTGAATGGAGGGGATGTTTGGCTTCTGTAAGGAGTAGATGTTCTCCATGAGACAAGAAGAAACACGTAGAGAACGGTGTAGTTTCTTGAGGTATTTGGGGATCTGTTCTCCGTGCAGGTGGAACTAAACCACTTCATGCTAGAATCAGGAACTGTTACCCTCAGAGCACCTACAGGATACTCTTCAATGTCAGCTATGGGTACAGACCAAGAGCTGGAGAAAAGAAACAACTAAGGGATGGCAAAAGCCAAGCTCTACCTATTTGCTTTATCATTTTTCTTCATTGTTTTGGTTCTAATTGTGGATTATTAACTGGAGGTAGAATTAAAAGAACTTAAAGAGAGATATCATAAAGATACAGCCCAATGGGATAGTCACATGCTCACTAGCTTTTGGAAAAATATCTGGGAAAAGTAGCTATATTGAACGATAGTTAAACCTTTTCTTTATCTTGTGATATGTAGATGGTAATAGATTAGTTTTCCATCTTTTTTTCATGTAAATTTCTGCTTTAGGAAAACTAGGTAATTCTATGACAATTTGAACATTATATATGTGTATACATACAGCGTTATTTTCAGCTAATACTTTTCCTTCATAGAGACACAGAACTTCTCTGACAGAAAAAAGTATGAATTAAGAGTTGAGTATTCAATCTAAATAGTTCAGTCAACTAAGTCAAAAACTATGGTGAAACTAAAAGGCTGACAGACCAGCCTTTGGTAACAGGTTGTATTACAGTGTCATATATACCACAGATGACGCATGCCTCCCTGTATGAAGTGAGAATAACAAAAGGCTAGTATAGCTTTTAGCCTGTAAAGGCAAGATTTTAATTTTTGTGTCTTCATCATGTCTTGCCTTTAACAGAATAAGAAAAGAAAGATGCATGGTTAATGGAATCTACAAATACTTTGTTTCTCACAAATGAAAATATAAAAAAAAATAAACCCTTTGAAGAATGGAAGTATGTCTTCCATTTCTGTGTCATTGTGCCTGGCATATAAGCTCTTGAAAGGATGGAGAGTGAATAAATGAGTGAATAAATGAAGTGTGGGTATTGAAATCAGCTTTATTTGAATATAACCTGAAGAATTATAAAGTGAAATTATAAATCAGGACGTGGGTGTTACAGGAAATATAATATTACATAAATATCCATCCCAAATATGGTATTTTATGCAATAATTGTGCAAGCACAGAAACTTACACATGAATAAAATGGGTGTGGCTGAGCCACCCGAGCTTCTGCACTAGAAGTTAGAAAATGTTAAATGTACCTAAAATATTTTCCAGTATTCACTGGTAGGAAAATATAGAAATGAAAAACGTTGATGTATTTCCGATTAATCTTTGCTAGAGCAGATAATTTTTAGTGGAAATTACTTTGAATGGATATGGGCTTCCATGAGTCAGCATCCCCTGTCTCCTTTCACTCTTCCTCTAGGACAAGCAATGAGTGAGGCTGGTAATGGGGTGGAAAATGAGCAGTGATTTTTATTTGAAAATTGTTAGAAGATGTGTAGAGTTTACCACTTAGCACCAATCACAATACTAAGAAAGAGACTAAAGTAAAATGGATCTTCTTAGAGTATGTTATTCAATCCAAAACGTAAAGAGTTTAGAAATAGAACATTTCATTCTATGCTTAGAATCCTTCACTTGGGATAGGTAATCTGTCTGTTTAATTCCACAGAATGGATTTATGATTTCTGGCTTGGAATATTCTTTGTAGGCTAATAATTTCAATTCCATGATTTGGAGTCCTCACCAGTTAGGTTGTAAACTGTCGGCTGCGGGTACTCTGTAATTTTGCATATAGTGTCTAGCTTCTTCTTTTGATGGTATGAAAGGGAGGAGGGCAATGTCTCCAAAGATATAAAATCTTTACCAAATAATGGCTACAACAATTATAACCATTAGGGGTGTGTGTGTGTGTGTGTGTGTATGTGTGTGTGTGTATATATATATATATATATAGGTGGGTATATATATGTGTGTGTGTGAATATATATACACACATTCTAGCTATGGTTTTTTTCTTTACTTTGGGATATAAAAGAGATGATAAAGAGGAAAATAAGGCAAAGTCACACAAATTTGGCTTCAGAGAGGCTAAGCTGTCTATTCATCAGACTGACAAAAGTTGCCATGACCAAGGCATGCTGGGATAGCTGCTCACCTACATTTAAAGGCAGGACAAACTCACAGAGACCCTGAGTTAAGCTCAGGACAAATCATCTCCATTAGCACATGAAGCCTAAGGAGGAACCTAGAGCGGCACACATTATTTTAAAAGTGTTGTTTACAAATAAGGATTTAAAGATATATATACATATACATATTTCTCCATATAAATGTAAATATATAAAGATTTAAATATATATTTATATATATATAAATATCACCCTGATAAAATGATGAGATTTTTTAAATGTAATGGCTAAAAAAAATTTGAATGGTAGCAATAGAATTTTCTATTACCAACAGTAGTGTCAATAATTCTTCAATGATAAACTATAAAGGGAAAAGCTTAAAAATGAGAAATGATAGATTTTATGCTCCCTTCATCCTATAATATTACGTCAAGTGTGTTATCAAAATACAGAACAGTCTGGGGTGGTGTTAAGTACTGCCTATCCCAAGGTTAAAACTTCAATGAGTTTCCACGGGCTGAATGAGCGCATAAATTAATGCTATTCAGAGCAGCTTTAACTTGCACAGCTGACTTAGGAAGCGTGTGACTAAGCTTGACTAAGCTTCTAAATTGGCATCAGAGCTACACTGACAGGAGCTGCCTTATCTCTGCACCACTTTCTGCCTTTCGCCCCACCCCCCTCATTTCCTCCCATTATCATCATCACTTTCATCACAGGCAGCTGAAGTTTCTCCTTCAAAATCAGAAGCCCTTGGAGAGTGGTCCTGCTTAAGGCTACGGGTCCCTGAAAATGTGGTGTGTCTCTTTCATTTACATGTTGATTAAGTGAAAGTCTCTTAATTTGGGCTATTATCGATACATAAATCTGCAGAGAAAATAAACATGCATTTATAATGCAACCAAACATTACATGATTTATTGTGCTTATAATGTGTAAACACAGAAGGAAAAGAAGTCCAGCTCTCAGATCCCCTGGACATGAAGCACTGCCAGCGACTAATGGGCAATTCACATCCTCTGGGAAGGCCAGCCTCCCTGGCTCTCATAGCTCATCCTCATTTCAAGTGAACTAGGTCTCCAATTTTACAACCGTCATACATAAATCTGTCTACTCTGACCATCTTCCTGCGGAGGGTTTGTGAGGGGTAAAATGGGTTTCCATACCTGATTGTGGACTTTGTTTGGGGATTTTGGCTACCGCTTGAGGGCTGGAAGTGGAGAGCACTCGCTGGTTGGCAGAGCTGTGCATGCTGCCGGGAGCGGCCGCCGAGACGTTCTTGCGGGGCTTCACATCCTGCAGCCACATGGGCGAGGCCTCGAAGGCCTGCATCCTCCGAGCATGGCTGTTGGCGTTGACTTTTAGGTAGGCCTGGGCTTTGTGTTCCTGAAGCTCTCCATAATTGGCGTCGGTCACCCTGCATTCATATAAGCCTTCATCCTTTTTCCTCACTTTGGAAATCTGAAGCTTGTGAGAGATGTCATTGCCTTGGACTTTCACTGTCTGAAAAATTGCAAGTAAAGAAATAAAGTGCTACATCAAGAGACTGGGTTCCAGCACCTCGTCCCGAGCTTGCTAACGCGGGAAAATTAAAGGGTCTCATTGGTCTCACAGCCATAGGCTGAAAGCTTTTTATTTTCTCAGCAGTCAAATTGGAAGACCTTATTTATCCTATTTCACTAACACCTGGCTTCACAAGATCATGGAGACATTAGTTCAATCCAGCTGGGCCAGATTCCATTAGCCATGTGGTTCCCATTTCCCAGGCTGTGGGACCAGCCCTGCCATGTTCCCATCATGGGACTGGCCTCTGCCTGGTGAGCTCAGCTGAATGAAGCAGGACCTCATGAGGCTGAGTGTATAGTTTACACAGCCTCTCTCACTTCTTCCCTGCTGACGACTGCTCTTGAGAGATCAAAAAGACACGTTGTTGGTCACGACTGAGTTGAAGTGAGAATGTGCTTTTATCCCCACTTTGGGATGATTACTAAAGGGACTGACAAAATAGACTTGGACAGTAATGTTTTTTTCTCAAATTGTTGGTGCAGTCTGACCTATAGTCATGGGGTGGCATGATTTAGGGAGCAGATTAATGTCACCAGAAATCCTATGGCTCAGAGTACATACCTCCTGCTACCATAGGGTCTGTGTGCTACTGGAACTTGAGATGCCATCAGTTAAACACTGCTTTGATTTTCAAAATAGAAACTGACTCTCGTTTCTACCAACAATTTATAGGCCAGATTAACAGCAAGATTATATAGAAGGTTATGTATAATATATAAAATTCTATAATATTTAATAGATATATATATCTATAAGCATCTTTATCAGAACTAGATTTGATAAACATCATATATAATCCATGATTGACAGAATGATGGACTTCATAAGACATTCAAGATTTAAGGGTTTGGATAATCTCAAAAGATAAGAAGCGAGGAAGGCATAAAGTTATTTCTCTACTGGCCCTTACACTCTCAAATAGCCATAAGTAATTAAGAAAATTTGGGAAGTGTTCATCTGGTTTTTACATACAGAGTTGTATATACAAATAGTTTCCAACATCTGAACCATAAGTATGCATTTATGTGTATGAAAAATTACATATGAATATTACTAATACTGTAAAAATAAAGGGAATCGATAGTTTCAAATATATTTTCAGCTGGGTCTCCGATTAAGGTTGGGGTAGTCAGAGTGCTTATATTATTATTATCCCACTTTACAGTATAGTAAACTGAGGCTTAGGGGGTTTGGGTCAGTGATTTTCAACACTGACTGCCCACTAGAATCATCTGAGGAGGTTTAGAAAATGCTCTCATTTGGATTAATGCAGAAACACTGTGTGCATCTCTGGGGGACAAAGGTCATATCAGTATTTTGTGAAAGCTCTCCTGAGAATTCAAATTAACTGCTGGTTTAGGACATATGTTCAAGGTCACACACCGGGTAAACTGGGAACACACCACTTTCTATCTCAGTTTGTGTCTAGAACTCTTTCCAGTTTACTAGATTATATGAACTCTGGCCATAGCAGTTAGCAGTTGTGTGCATGGCTGTGCATCTGATTGCATGCTTCCCTAGGTCAAGATGTGTGAGGCTGCTTCACCACTGGTCTTTGGAGGGTTGGGGTATGGGTGAAGGATGAAAGACGAATAGGAAATAAACAATCTATCTAACTGTATGTGTATGTGAAAAATGAAATATTTTTAAAAAAATCGTTAATAATGGATCTTACCAATAAAGCTTTTCTAGCACTGTCAGAAAACAAGAGTTTCTGTGATATAAGAATAATTGAATTGAAAGATTCTAAAAAGTCCATGAGTTTATGAATAGAAACTGGAGTTTCTGGTTTGTATCTTATTTTTGTTTGATATTTTCTTCCATGTTGAGATTATACATTTAGATTAGAGAATCTGATTTTATTGGTATAATACATTTTTACACTTTTAGTTATAATAGCCTCAGAATAAATTTCTTTTTAAAATGTGGGCCATTGGATTTTTAGATTCTTTATACATATATTATTTCTAGTAATGGTAACTTGTTTACTAATTATCAACAAGCTGAGCAGTGGTACAGTATAAAATGATTCTAGATGGCTTCATCTGAGGTGTAGTAAAAAAAAGATTTTCTTTCTAATTTCACTCGCAAGTATGAAAAGTAATAACCAGCAGAGTAGAAATACATCTCTGTATTATCAACAGGTTAACCTCCTCCAATAATGTTTTTATATTGGCTTTTGGTTTTATATTTACATTTATATGATTTTGAACATTGGCATTAGAAATACGTTGCACGCATTATGAATGACGTTGAAGTTGAGCTGTTTTCATTACAACTTCAACACTCTGTTGGATGCTCTAATTTTTTTCAGCCTGGGAAGATTTTCGTACCGTTAGTGTTTTACTTGCTATTGAAGAATAATTACTGGTATAATTTTGAACGGATATTATTAGCATTGCAGCCCTTTAACAGTTATGTAACTGTTAATAAGAGCAAGAATAAAGTCTCACACACTTCTTTGGGTGGCAAAATGATTGCCTAGTAACTGTTCAAATATCTACGTCATTAAGATAAATAATTTTATTGTATGAACTCTGCTTCAGTGTGTATGTATCCAGTGAGGTAAGACACGACACAGACAGCGGGCTCTCGCCCTGCGCATGCAAGTTGCCTGTTTCAGGGGCAGTAAGTTAATAGGCTTTTGAAAACCTGAAATTCCCAAACTGGTGCCCCCGGGCCCGAGGGCAGCCGTCGCGGTGACACTCACGCTGATCTTGGTCCCGTCGCCGTCCGGGTCCCGGTATGGCAGCAGCTCCGTCTGCGGTGGGGAAGGGGGGTGGACACCGACGCTCAGACCGGGCCCGACCTGAGCCCTCGGCCATGCAAACCTAGCGGGGTCGCGCTGCCCTGGGCCGCCCCGGGGCCGGGCTCGGGGACTCAGGAGCGGGGATTAGGGGTTCCGGAGGGTGGGGACTGGGGGGCGGGGGCTCGGGGAGCGGGAGAATTAGGGACTCCCGAGAGTGGGGATTCCGGGGCGGGGGACCGCGGAGGCTGGGATTCCGGAGGGTGGGGAATAAGGGGTACCCGGGAACTCGGGGGGGTCTGCGTTCGGGTCAGGCCCCCGGGGCGCGCCAGTCTGTGGGACGGCACCCTGCGTCGTCCCCGGCCCGCGTCCCCTGCCTGCGGTCCCTTCTACAGGCTTCCTCTCGCCCCCGCACGGCCGCCGCCTCTTCTGCAGAACTGTCTGCCCCTCAGTTCAGACCCTCGTTTCCCCGCCCCTCCGCTCCTGCTCAGTTCTCCTCCCCTCCCCGCCCCCTCTCCACTTGGGTCGCCTCGGGTCCCTCCGTCAGTCCCCATCCCCTTCTCCCCTGTCACCCTTTCCTCCCTCTCTCCCCGTCCTCCATCTCCCCCCACCTCCCTCTCTCCCCCTCCACTTCCCCTCCTCTCTCTCTCTCCCCCCTCCCCCCTCTGATTACGGCGGAGGTGAGAGAAACCGACGGGGGTGGAGGGCCGGGGTGATGGAAACATCGACATAATTCCTGTCCTCACACCACCGTCCCGAAGGGGACATTGAGTGTCCGGAGATGTATCAACACGGCAGTGCCATCACGGACAGCTCACAATGACCCGTACGAAAAGGAGGAGGCTATTCCCAATCTTTAACCGGGAAAGACTGGACAACATGCCTTCCCTTGGTTTTAACGTGGTGTCACCAGGGCACGCGGCTCACTCCCTGGCATCCCTGGGCGTCCTCCTTGCCGAGAGAGCCAGGGGGCTCCCCATGGGCGCCCAGGCATCATCTTGGGCCCGACCCCGACTGGACACTCAGAGGTCTAAGTCAGTGGGTGGGACGGACGCGAAGGCGACGGGACTCCGCTACCTGTGCCCCGGCCACTTCAGCCCCGGGGTCCAGGTCCTCCGGCCCCCGCAGGAACCACCACTGGATCTCCAGGTACACCGAGGAGGAGCCGCTCTGGAAAGCGCAGGACATCTCCACATTCTGCCCCTCGGTTGCCGTCACGTTCCGTGGAAACTCGGTAAATTTTGCTGCAAAACAGAAACGCACCCTTTTGGAATATACACACCACTCTTGACAGCGTCTCTTGAGAGCTCACTATATTTTCCTTCGACTTAAAAATAAATAAATAAAAACCGCAACAAAAAGCCCTCTGTGACATCCCAGAGGCTCCCCAACCCCCTTTCCTTTGCCTCTTTCTTGTCTTACTTTTGGTATGGTGCCTAAGTCATTTTGTTTTTGATCAAGTCCAGATAATGGAAAGGTTAACAAGCTTGCCAATAACTCCCCTCTGTTAGCCAAGATGCCCACAGTTAGATACAAATACCCTTTGTCAAACTGCAGTATTCCCCAAAACTTACTGAGGGTTTCAGTGAAGTATATTTTACTTATATTTATATTTAAGTATATTTGACAAATCTGTCAAGCTGATACAAGAGGAGAGCCTCCTGCCTCCAAGTTTCTAAACAATCTATGACTAACTGGACGTTTCATGTTAATAGAGAAGGGATCGTGATTATCTGTCAAAAGATACATTCCTGATATATCATGACACTTATTAGCAATTGTGATTCAAAGCCTACAGCAGTGAAACAAGTTGCACACTTTCTAAGCTGTGGATATTTCTTTCCAAATTAACCTTCATCAAGCAACTGTATCGTAAACTGTCATACATCGTGGGATGTAAGAATCACACACCTGGGCTTGGTTCAGATTAAAGATTGTTCTGAAGTCACTAGAGACATTTTTTCCCAGCCTTTTCATTACCAATCTTGACACTGCTAGTTTGCAAGGTTCATGGAGTCATGGTGAAACTCACAAAAATATGTTTCCTCTCTCCCAAAGGCACTTCTCCAACATGGAATGCTTTGGATGGTTGTTCTTATCTTGTCTAAGAAATATTTTGCAAAGAGCTGATGATTCCCTAAAAGTCTTGGAGAGATTTGTGGCTGAAGGAAGTGCACAGCTACAATGCGAACTCATGGGGAGGAGGGCTGAGGGGGCTGCAGGGCCGATTCAGGGTGGATGCACTTTGCCCCCACTTTTCAATGCGAGGCACCATCAGTGTCCCTTTCCAAATTTTTTTTTTTATAAAATCCCAACATGATCTCTATTGAAATTGAACTGTATTTATACTTAGAGGAAATGGGAGATGTTAAGAGGACATTCTGATCTGAAAAGGATTCTTCCGTTCAAGCTGGAAGGGAGAGTGTGGCATTTCTGTTTGCAGAAGCGATGCAGTCCTCTGACAGCAGAGGTGTGATCTGTTCATGGTGCTGAAATGATCACTGCAGCCTGCGAAGTCCTAACAACTGGATTTAGCAGGCTACTGCTGCTGCTGCTGCTTGTAATGCAAGTTGTACCTTTTTATGGGTCCTCAGAGGAGTCTGTCCTTTGATAAACACACAGGCAAACGAAGTCACACGGACCCAGAAAAAGGAAACTATAAGCTCATACTGCCTACATCGAGGAGGAGAGCTGGCCATGGAGAGTCCCCAATCCCCAGCTCTGTTTGCGATGATTATGTATGCACGAGTGGTCACCCTGTGCATGCACACAGATAGAAGGGACACACACACACACACACATACTTATAACCCTGTGTTTGTGCTCACCAAGGAACCCATCTCGTTGTCGGGCACCAACTAGATCTGCTCTCAAATCTAGCAGGGCTACTATTTAATAAACTTTAAAGAAAAATGCCAAACAGAACACTATTCCTCTGTTACTTGCTAAGAACCTCACCACATCTGCCTGGCCATTCTTTGAACACAGAGAAGGCACACAAACACACACTCACAGTGCAAGCAAATGTATATTTGCCAGTGAGCACAGACTTACCTTGAGAAGAAAGCCCTTGCTGTACATATAAAACGGAAAAGAAAACAAATCCAACATACGCCAGAAAGATCCCCATCGTTCCAAAAAAAAAAAAAAAAAAAAATGGGGGGTGGGGGTCGTCACATCAGTGTAGCCAACAGCCAAAAAGCCCTAAAAGAAAGGAATGCCACTGTCTCGCGGGCTCGGTCTCAGCGCCCGGGGCGCGGCGCCGCTAACATCCTGCTGCTTGCCGGCGCGGAATGGCTCTGTGGACGCGGACCGGGGAGCCGGCGGCGCAGTGGCGGGCTGGGCACCGGGCTGGGCTCCGGCGGGCTGGGCTCCGGCGGGCTGCGCGTGCACACCCGGATCGCGGCGCGGGGCAGTGCCTGGCCACTCGACCGCCCGCCTTCCGCTTCCTGCGGCGGGTCCGGCGTCAGCCCGCGGCGTGGGGCGCGTGGCGCGGGGACTGGCGAGGGGCGGGGACCTCGCGGGCTCGCGCCGGCTCCCCTCTCAGCGCCGCGGCGCCTTTAACTCCGTGCGCGCCGGACCGCGCTCCGTCTATGCTCACCTTCCGGAGAGCGGCGGCATAGTTCCTTCGTAAAGTGCTTCTTCCTCGTCGGCTGAACCTCTCTCGCCACGGCGGAGGCTCGGAGGGCGGACCGCGGTGGAGGGGGAGGTTGGGGCTTGGCTGAAGACGGGAGGGATGGGACGGGGCGAAAGACACTGCTCTGGGGCGATGAAAACAGCCATTGGAGGGAAATGTCTGTTAACCAGTTATTAACTGCTAACTAGAATGAGCGCAGGCTATTATTTCACACGAATTTATTGCTGAGCAGCCTCTAGTGGAAGAGAAGCAGCTCATGCAGGGACCGTACCACTCTCGCTGGTGAATGGAAGAGACGTAAAGTACAAAAAGTCACGTCTTGAGAGAATTTTCCAGAAAGAAAACCCAGAGCACGTTTACTTTTATTTTTATTTTAAAATTCTTTTGGCTAATTCGTATACCGCTCCGCAATCCCAGCCTCCATCTCACGTGTATTTTGTATTGTGGAGTGGAGGAGGGGTTTCAAACACCATTAAGGTCTTTATTGCAAGGTATATTTTTGTTTTATTTGCTCTTTTTTTTTTTTTTTTTTGCCTGACACAGTAATGATTTAATGTTCCCTAAGATTGTATTAATAAGGAATATTGTTTTAGGATGAAAAAGCCCAGTAAGGTTTAGGATTTGGAACACATCTAGCTATCTTCCCTGGAGAAGACCTGAGATGTATATTCTATTTCTTATTAAGAATCTAAAAACAGTATCTGTCGCCTTAAAGACTCTATTTGTGCATATGAAGTCTAAACGTTAGTGCATTTAAATCTTTTTAACAAAATTAAAATCATTTGCCATCTAAGCACAGTACCAGATATTTCATTCCCACGCTTACTTCTATGCAACTCTGCCACAGATCTTCGGTATTATTTAGAAATATAACTCAGTGTTAAAAATGCTGTCAGGAAACCAGGGCAGTATATGCATTTTCATCTTGTTGCTATAAAATTTGTAGTTGGCTAATTCCTTCACTGACCAGAAAAAAAAAATTACTGTCGGATTATTAAACCGCTTATCCTTCTGCAGAATACAGCAGTAACTTAAATGATCAGAAAATTAAGGCACAGTAGCTTCATAACAATATTATTTTCTGAAGATATATTTATTTTTCACTGTGGTGTGTGGCAGCATATAAGATGTGGAGAAAGTCGTGAAGGACATTTTGTATCTGTTCATGTTTAGGCCAGCAAGACTCCACATTCTTCTATTGAGCAAAGGATTCTGAAGGATGTCATTTCAAGAAAATAAATCTTTTTATACCTAAACACTCTCTCATGGGGAATGTGTTCACAATATAGGAAAAAAAAATCCAAGTTAATCCACCTACCCCATATTAAACATTATCTGAAAAGTAAACAAAACTTTGCAGGTATTAGATCCTCAGAGGCTAGTCACCTCCAGCTTTCAATTGTATGCCTAACAAGATGTGTTCAGTGTTTACCACAAGGTTTTAGCTTTCTTTGAACATTTGACATAAACATGAGATTAATATGTCATGAATATGACCTGACTTGAAGGTTATCTGCTTTTAGAACAGTGTCCAATATAAAGAAAAGGGCATCCATTTTAAGCAAGGGAAGTTCTGAATTAATTTAGCAAAGCACTTCAGCTCCTTTTAAGGGGAACTTGGTCACTGTAACTGCAGAAGTACAATAAAAATAAGTCGAAAAAGGTGAAAAGTAAAGTGTGAGAAAATTTTTATAGGACAGATAAACCATCAGGCTACTTTAAATAGAAAATTATAAGCATTTAAGCAATGAAAGGAAGAAAAGGAATGATGGAAAGGAGCAAAGGAAAAAGTAAGAAATTAAGAAAGAAGGAAGATAAAATTAGGAAAGGATTTATGCTCTTTTCCTTATGAAAAGTGCCGATACATATTTTATTTTCAGTTCTGCCAATGTAGACCAAAAAAAATTTTTTTTACATCTTTATTGGAGTATAATTGCTTTACAATGGTGTGTTAGTTTCTGCTTTATAACAAAGTGAATCAGTTATACATATGTTTCCATATCTCTTCCCTCTTGCGTCTCCCTTCCTCCCTCCCTCCCTCCCTCCCTATCCCACCCCTCTAGGTGGTCACAAAGCACCGAGCTGATCTCCCTGTGCTATGGGCTGCTTCCCACTAGCTATCGATTTTACATTTGGTAGTGTATATATGTCCATGCTACTTTCTCGCTTTGTCACAGCTTCCCCTTCCCCCACCCCATATCCTCAAGTCCATTCTCTAGTAGGTCTGTGTCTTTATTCCTGTCTTAACCCTAGGTTCTTCATGACATTTTTTTTCTTAAATTCCATATATATGTGTTAGCATATGGTATTTGTCTTTCTCCTTCTGACTTACTTCACTCTGTATGACAGACTCTAGGTCCATCCACCTCATTACAAATAGCTCAATTTCATTTCTTTTTATGGCTGAGTAATATTCCATTGCGTATATTGCCACATCTTTATCCATTCATCCGATGATGGACACTTAGGTTGTTTCCATCTCTGGGCTATTGTAAATAGAGCTGCAATGAACATTTTGGTACATGACTCTTTTTGAATTATGGTTTTCTCAGGGTATATGCCCAGTAGTGGGATTGATGGGTCATATGGTAGTTCTATTTGTAGTTTCTTAAGGAACCTCCATACTGTTCTCCATAGTGGCTGTACCAATTCACACTCCCACCAGCAGTGCAAGAGTGTTCCCTTTTCTACACACCTTCTCCAGCATTTATTGTTTCTAGATTTTTTGATGATGGCCATTCTGACTGGTGTGAGATGATATCTCATTGTAGTTTTGATTTGCATTTCTCTAATGATTAATGATGTTGAGCATTCTTTCATGTGTTTGTTGGCAGTCTGTATATCTTCTTTGGAGAAATGTCTATTTAGGTCTTCTGCCCATTTTTGGATTGGGTTGTTTGTTTTTTTGTTATTGAGCTGCATGAGCTACTTGTAAATTTTGGAGATTAATCCTTTGTCGGTTGCTTCATTTCCAAATATTTTCTCCCATTCTGAGGGTTTTCTTTTGGTCTTCTTTATGGTTTCCTTTGCTGTGCAAAAGCTTTGAAGTTTCATTAGGTCCCATTTGTTTATTTTTGTTTTTATTTCCATTTCTCTAGGAGGTGGGTCAAAAAGGATCTTGGTGTGATTTATGTCATAGAGTGTTCTGCCTATGTTTTCCTCTAAGAGTTTGATAGTTTCTGGCCTTACATTTAGGTCTTTAATCCATTTTGAGCTTATTTTTGTGTATGGTGTTAGGGAGTGATCTAATCTCATACTTTTACATGTACCTGTCCAGTTTTCCCAGCACCACTTATTGAAGAGGCTGTCTTTTCTCCACTGTACAATTCCTGCCTCCTTTATCAAAGATAAGGTGACCATATGTGCGTGGGTTTATCTCTGGGCTTTCTATCCTGTTCCATTGATCTTTCTGTTTTTGTGCCAGTACCATACTGTCTTGATTATTGTAGCTTTGTAGTATAGTCTGAAGTCAGCAAGCCTGATTTTTTCAGCTCTGTTTTTCGTTCTCAAGATTGCTTTGGCTATTCGAGGTCTTTTGTGTTTCCATACAAATTGTGAAATTTTTTGTTCTAGTTCTGTGAAAAATGCCACTGGTAGTTTGATAGGGATTGCATTGAATCTGTAGATTGCTTTGGGTAGTAGAGTCATTTTCCCAATGTTGATTCTTCCAATCCAAGAACATGGTATATCTCTCCATTTATTTGTATCATCTTTAATTTCTTTCATCAGTATCTTATAATTTTCTGCATACAGGTCTTTTGTCTCCTTAGGTAGGTCTATTGCTAGATATTTTATTCTTTTTGTTGCAATGGTAAATGGAAGTGTTTTCTTGATTTCACTTTCATATTTTTCATTATTAGTGTATAGGAATGCCAGAGATTTCTGTGCATTAATTTTGTATCCTGCTACTTTACCAAATTCATTGATTAGCTCTAGTAGTTTTCTGGTAGCATCTGTAGGATTCTCTATTTATAGTATCATGTCATCTGCAAACAGTGACAGATTTACTTTTACTTTTCTGATTTGGATTCCTTTTATTTCCTTTTCTTCTCTGATTGCTGTGGCTAAAATTTCCAAAACTATGTTGAATAAGAGTAGTGAGAGTGGGCAACCTTGTCTTGTTCCTGATCTTAGTGGAAACACTTTTAGTTTTTCACCACTGAGGACGAATTTGGCTGTGGGTTTGTCATATATGGCCTTTATTATGTTGAGGAAAGTTCCCTCTATGCCTACTTTCTGCATGGCTTTTATCATAAATGGGTGCTGAATTTTGTCAAAAGCTTTCTCTGCATCTATTGAGATGATCATATGTTTTTTCTCCTTCAATTTGTTAATATGGTGTATCACGTTGATTGATTTGTGTATATTGAAGAATCCTTGCATTCCTGGAAGAAACCCCACTTGATCATGGTGTATGATCCTTTCAATGTGCTGTTGGATTCTGTTTGCTAGTATTTTGTTGAGGATTTTTGCATCTATTTTCATCAGTGATATTAGCCTGTAGTTTTCTTTCTTTGTGACATCCTTGTCTGGTTTTGGTATCAGGGTGATGGTGGCCTCGTAGAATGAGTTAGGGAGTGTTCCTCCCTCTGCTATATTTTGGAAGAGTTTGAGAAGGATAGGTGTTAGCTCTTCTCTAAATGTTTGATAGAATTTGCCTGTGAAGCCATCTGGTCCTGGGCTTTTTTGGTTGGAAGATTTTTAATCACAGTTTCAATTTCAGTGCTTGTGATTGCTCTGTTCATACTTTCTATTTCTTCCTGATTCAGTCTTGGCAGGTTGTGCATTTCTAAGAATTTGTCCATTTCTTCCAGGTTGTCCATTTTATTGGCATAGAGTTGCTTGTAGTAATCTCTCATGATCTTTTGTATTTCTGCAGTGTCAGTTGTTACTTTACTTTTTCATTTCTATTTCTATTGATTTGAGTCTTCTCCCTTTTTTTCTTGATGAGTCTGGCTAATGGTTTATTAATTTTGTTTATCTTCTCAAAGAACCAGCTTTTAGTTTTATGGATCTTTGCTATCGTTTCCTTCATTTCTTTTTCATTTATTTCTGTTCTGATTTTTATGATTTCTTTCCTTCTGCTAACTTTGGGGTTTTTTGTTCTTCATTCTCTAATTGCTTTAGGTGCAAGGTTAGATTGTTTATTCGAGATGTTTCCTGTTTCTTAAGGTAGGATTGTATTGCTATAAACTTCCCTCTTAGAACTGCTTTTGCTGCATCCCATAGGTTTTGGTTCGTCTTGTCTCCATTGTCATTTGTTTCGAGGTATTTTTTGATTTCCTCTTTGATTTCTTCAGTGGCCTCTTGGTTATGAAGTAGTGTATTGTTTAACCTCCATGTGTTTGTATATTTTACAGATCTTTTCCTGTAATTGATATCTAGTATTATAACGTTGTGGTCGGAAAAGATACTTGATACAATTTCAATTTTCTTAAATTTACCAAGGCTTGATTTGTGACCCAAGATATGATCTATCCTGGAGAATGTTCCATGAGCACTTGAGAAAAATGTGTATTCTGTTTTTTTTGGATGGAACGTCCTATAAATATCAATTAAGTCAATCTTGTTTAATGTATCATTTAAAGCTTGTGTTTCCTTATTTATTTTCATTTTGGATGACCTGTCCATTGGTGAAAGTGGGGTGTTAAAGTCCCCTACTATGAATGTGTTACTGTTGATTTCCCCTTTTATGGCTGTTAGTATTTGCCTTATGTATTGAGGTGCTCCTATGTTGGGTGCATAAATATTTACAATTGTTATATCTTCTTCTTGGATCGATCCCTTGATCATTATGTAGTGCCCTTCTTTGTCTCTTCTAATAGTCTTTATTTTAAAGTCTATTTTGTCTGATATGAGAATTGCTACTCCAGCTTTCTTTTGGTTTCCATTTGCATGGATTATCTTTTTCCATCCCCTCACCTTCAGTCTGTGTGTCTCTAGGTCTGAAGTGGGACTCTTGTAGACAGCATATATATGGGTCTTGTTTTTGTATCCATTCAGCCAATCTGTGTCTTTTGGTGGGAGCATTTAGTCCATTTACATTCAAGGTAATTATGGATATGTATGTTCCTATTCCCATTTTCTTAATTGTTTTGGGTTCGTTATTGTAAGTCTTTTCCTTCTGCTGTGTTTCTTGCCAAGAGAAGTTCCTTTAGCATTTGTTGTAAAGCTGGTTTGGTGGTGCTGAACTCTCTCAGCTTTTGCTTGTCTGTAAAGGTTTTAATTTCTCCATCAAATCTGAATGAGATCCTTGTTGGGTAGAGTAATCTTGGTTGTAGGTTCCTCTCCTTCATCACTTTAAATATATCCTGCCAGTCCCTTCTGGCTTGTAGTTTCTGCTGAAAGATCAGCTATTAACCTTATGGGGATTCCCTTGTGTGTTATTTGTTGTTTTTCCCTTGCTGCTTTTAATATGTGTTCTTTGTATTTAATTTTTGCCAGTTTGATTAATAGGTGTCTTGGCGTGTTTCTCCTTGGATTTATCCTGTATGGGACTCTCTGTGCTTCCTGGACTTGATTAACTATTTCCTTTCCCGTATTAGGGAAGTTTTCAACTATAATCTCTTCAAATATTTTCTCAGTCCCTTTCTTTTTCTCTTCTTCTTCTGGAACCCCTATAATTCAATGTTGGTGTGTTTAATGTTGTCCCAGAGGTCTCTGAGACTCTCCTCAGTTCTTTTCATTCTTCTTTCTTTATTCTGCTCTGCAGTAGTTATTTCTACTATTTTATCTTCCAGGTCACTTATCTGTTCTTCTGCCTCAGTTATTCTGCTATTGATCCCATCTAGAGTATTTTCAACTTCATTTATTATGTTGTTCATCATTGTTTGTTTGCTCTTAATTCTTCTAGGTCCTTATTAAATGTTTCTTATATTTTCTCCATTGTATCTTCAAGATCTCAGATCATCTTTGCTATCATTATTCTGAATTCTTTTTCAAGTAGACTGCCTATTTCCTCTTCATTTGTTAGGTCTGTTGGGTCTTTATCTTGCTACTTCATCTGCTGTGTGTTTTTCTATATTCTCATTTTGCTTATCTTACTGTGTTTGGAGTCTCCTTTTTGCAGGCTGCAGGTTTGTAGTTCCCGTTGTTTTTGGTGTCTGTCCCCAGTGGCTAAAGTTGGTTCAGTAGGTTGTGTAGGCTTCCTGGTCGAGGGGACTAGTGCCTGTGTTCTGGTGGATGAGGCTGGATCTTGTATTTCTGGTGGGCAGGTCCACGTCGGGTCGTGTGTTTTGGGGTGTCTGTGGACTTATTATGATTTTAGGCAGCCTCTCTGCTAATGGGTGGAGTTGTGTTCCTGTCTTGTTAGTTGTTTGGCATAGGGTGTCCAGCTCTGTAGCTTGCTGGTCGTTCAGTGAAGCTGGGTGCTGGTGTTGAGATGGAGATCTCTGGGAGATTTTCGCCATTTGATATTATGTGGAGCTGGGCGGTCTCTTGTGGACCAGTGTCCTGAAGTTGGCTCTCCCACCTAAGAGGCACAGCACTGACTCCTGGATGCAGCACCAAGAGCCTTTCATCCACACGGCTCAGAATAAAAGGGAGAAAAAGTAGAAAGAAAGGAAGAAAGAAAGAAAGAGAGAGAGAGAGAAAGAAAGAAAGAAAGAAAGAAAGAAAGAAAGAAAGAAAGAAAGAAAGAAAGAAAGAAAGAAAGAAAGAATAAGAAAGAAAAAAGAAAGAAAGGAAGAAAGGAGGGGAAGGGAGGTAGGGAGGGAGGAAGGAAGGAAGGAGGGAAGGAAGGAAGGAGGGAAGGAAGGAAAGAAAGAAAGAAAGAAGATAAAATAAAGAAAGATAAAATAAAGTTATTAAAATAAAAAATAATTATTAAGAACAAAAATTTTTTTTTAAGAAAAAGAAAAACAACAACAACAAAAAACGGATGGATAGAACCCTAGGACAAATGGTGGAAGCAAAGCTATACAGACAAAATCTTACACAGAAGCATACACATACACACTCTCAAAAAGAGGAAAAGGGGAAAAAATCATAAATCTTGCTCTCAAAGTCCACCTCCTCAATTTGGGTTGATTCGTTGTCTATTCATGTATTTCACAGATGCAGGGTACATCAAGTTGATTGTGGAGCTTTAATCTGCTGCTCCTGAGGCTGGGAGAGATTTCCTTTTCTCTTCTTTGTTCTCTCAGCTCCCAGGGGCTCAGCTTTGGATTTGGACCCGCCTCTGCGTGTAGGTCGCCAGAGGGCGTCTGTTCTTCGCTCAGACAGGACGGGGTTAAAGGAGCAGCTGCTTCGGTGCGTCTGGCTCACTCAGGCCGGGGGGGGGGGGGGGGGGGGGGGGAGGGAGGGGCACAGAGTGCGGGGCGGGCCTGCGGCGGCAGAGGCCAGCTTGATGTTGCACCAGCCTGAGGCGCGCCATGCATTCTCCCGGGGAAGTTGTCCCTGGATCCCGGGACCCTGGCAGTGGCGGGCTGCACAGGCTCCCGGGAGGGGGGTGTGGATAGTGACCTGTGCTCGCACACAGGCTCCTTGGTGGTGGCAGCAGCAGCCTTAGCGTCTCATGCCCGTCTCTGGGGTCCGCGCTTTTAGCTGCGGCTCGCGCCCATCCCTGGAGCTCCTTTAAGCAGCGCTCTTAATCCCCTCTCCTCGTGCACCAGGAAACAAAGAGGGAAGAAAAAGTCTCTTGCCTCTTCGGCAGGTCTAGACTTTTCCCCAGACTCCCTCCCGGCTAGCCGTGGTGCACTAACCCCCTGCAGGCTGTGTTCAAGCCACCAACCCCACTCCTCTCCCTGCGCTTCGACTGAAGCCCGAGCCTCAGCTCCCAGCCCCGCCCGCCCCGGCGGTGAGCAGACAAACCTCTCGGACTGGTGAGTGCCGGTCGGCCCCAATCCTCTGTGTGGGAATCTCTCCGCTTTGCCCTCCGCACCCCTGTTGCTGTGCTCTCCTCCGTGGCCCCGAAGCTTTCCCCCTCTGCCACCCGCAGTCTCTGCCCGCGAAGGGGCTTCTAGTGTGTGGAAACCTTTCCTCCTTCACAGCTCCCTCCCACTGGTGCAGGTCCCGTCCCTATTCTTTTGTCTCCGTTTATTCTTTTTTCTTTTACCCTACCCAGGTACGTGGGGACTTCCTTGCCTTTTGGGAGGTCTGAGGTCTGCCAGCGTTCAGTAGGTGTTCTGTAGGAGTTGTTCCACATGTAGATGTATTTCTGGTGTATCTGTGGGGAGGAAGCTGATCTACGCGTCTTACTCTTCCACCATCTTCCCCTCGTCCTCCAAAAATTTTATCTTAATACCTGGTACATCATCTCAAGGACTGTAAATAGTGCTTCTAAACACATTTGTATTATCTCCTTTAGAACATTTGCCTTATTAAAGACAAAGCGTCTCTGTATAAACAGTTTGAAATAAGAAAATTGAATTAAAAACCAAATACATCCAGTATATCAAATGACACAGTTCTGAGACTAAGGCCCATTATTTTAAATAAGTCCTTGTAAAACACTATATTCGCGGCAAGATTGGAAGTAACTTTTGAGGAAAGACAACTGGTCTGCATCCAGATGTGGGAGAGATATTTCCTGCCCATTTCTGCCTACACAAAATTATTGCTGATGCCTTATCCTATAAGAATGATTGCATATCTCTTCTTTAAAAATACTTATTTATGAAATAGATGCTCCAAAAATAAAATCCTATGATCTCATTTTTATTATTTTGTTCTTGCCCTTTAAATTAGCTTTTCGTTTCTTATTTTTCTTTTTAAACTTTAAATATATGTAGTGTCACAGCTACTTTTCCCCTAAAATTTATAATACGAATGTTTATATACTCCTTCCTCAGTTTGAGTTCATTCCATTGCCTTCCTTTGGTATCTTATTTTGATTGTGATTTATTCTTTGTGTGTGTGTGTATAAAAACTTGTTTAACTTTGTCTTTCAAATACTGCTCCCTTATGATATCTGTAGGCATTTACAAAGGCTTTCAGAGCCATTGATCCATCCAAGAGCTAACTGGAGAGGGGTCTCTTCAAGTTCTGTGATTATAGACTATATTTCTTTCTCCTAAGAAGGCTTTGGGGCATTTTTGCATCTTGGACTTAAAGGGGAATCACCATATTTCACCTGCGTAGGCTCATGGTAGAATGATGTTTCATATTACATTTTCATCATCTCTCCTAAATTGGGACTTAAGTGCCCAATGTAAAAATTTTTCATTTTCTGAATAATTGGAAGACACAAAATTAGGTATTTTATTTAGAAATAACCTTTACAATAAAGCCAACTATGGAATAGGAAGATCACCCTTAGGGATTGGAGGCATAAGCTTCATTTCTTCACCTCTCTTGCAGGCATCTCACTGGGTTATGGAGCTGAGCACGCTTTTCCATTCCTGCACCTAAAGTGCATCCCTCTGTGGTCTTGAACACATTCTTTGGAGAAGCTCAAAACTGAGTAAGGAGAGAATATTTCAGGGTATTGAGGAAATTTTTAATTTGTAACCTAATGCCTTTATTATTTCTTTCTCACTTGGGGAAATAAGAGGAATTATTACAGAGTCTTTAAATATGGAAGCAATATTAAAAATCCAAAGAAACTCTATTTCAACTGAAGAAAGTGTCCAGGAGAAAGCCACTAACTCATATCAACTAAAGATGACCTTTTAAAATTTGTTTTCCACTGAATTCTAGAAGCCTTGGTAATGCTGTGTTTACCAGTATCCTCCACATTGTTGAATTTCCAAAGATTGACAGTCAAGGACACACAATAATGACAGAAGAAACAGCATGTATAATCTTTTCAGACATGCACACAGCATTTCTTCACAAAATGAGTGAATTTCAGAACCGGAATGGAGCTCAGTAAGGAATTAATCCAAACCACTCATTCTCCATGCGAAGTACTAGGGCTGCTAGTATAGTCACTAGAGTCACAAAAATCAAATCAGGACCTTATTTCTTCAGGTTCTCAGCTCCAAAATACTTAGAGGGCAGAGGATTAAATATTTTAAGGCAAACAAACAAAAAACCCTTGTTGTTCATGCTCTAGGTTCTACTATTTATACTGAAAAAATGACCATTAAAAACAAAATTAATTGCACCCAAGCTCTTTCCTAGACACTAGTACACAGGTCACTTGAATTTTCAGACTCTGAGAATAGTCTTTGAATCTCCTCTATACAACTTCTTGTTGTCTTGTATCTCGTGTCTTATAAAGTAAACAGAGAGGGAGGATACTGATGGTTGTTGGAAGTGATCAACCATTTCAAAGAGCCAGGTGGCCTATATGGACTCTAACTGTCCATCATATGACTCCTGTTCATTTTACACTTCTGCGTGGGATTTCTCCCTTTATCTTTTCCTTTTGCACATGACTAAAATGTAAATTACTTAGATCTAACTTATATTCTGTGGAGCTCTATGTAACTTTGGAACTGACATTCACGAAGTTAGAACTCATGTTATTCATGAGGTCATGTTATGTCATTTTAAAACTGTAATGTGTGGCCTAGAGGTGACCTCTGAAAAGAGCAAAGGTAAGCTTCACATTTTCTCTAAAAGTTAATATCATGATCCACTTAGATGCCCTCTGCAAACCCATGGACCCTTTTATTTTTATTATGATATAGTTGATGTACAATGTTATATAAATAACAGGTGTACAACAAAGTGATTCACAATTTTTAAAGGTTATACTCCATTTATAGTTATTCTAAACTATCGGCTATATTCCCTGTGTTGTACAATATATCCTTGTAACTTATTTATTTTATACATAATAGTTTGTACCTCTTAATCCCCTACCCCGATCTTGCCCCTCCCAAAACTCATGAACCCTTATATCCATTTTTTTTTCTCTTAGGAGAGTTTAAAATGGGCTAATAATCAAATATAAATTGTGTCTGTTCGGTTCTTCATTAGCAAAAAAATTAACATGAATGGTATGTGTCCATCTCATAGTAAAATATCTGTAACTAGAAGCCACGAGGTAAAGAAAGCTAAGGATCTTGTAACTGAATCTACTACCTCCAGATTGTTTCTTCTTGCTTCAAAGTTATGCTGCAGTAGAAACACAGCGTTTATGATGTTAATTTTAACGTATGCTTTTTATTCATTAAAAATTCTGTGGGTTTGATTAGACATGAATAACTACCTTCTACACCTATTTTTGTACAACGGATAATTATTTGGGGAAAGAAAACCAAAATACAAGAAAACCAGCAATTTTTAGTAGAGTCTATAATTTTCAAACTTGTCCATGGTTCTTTGCCTATATTTACAATTTGAAGGAAAGTTAATAATAACTTATAATAATGCTGTTGAAAAGCTTTCAAGAAACAAAAGCAATTTATAAACATTTAACTAGCCGTACATTTTTAAGTACACGTTTCCCAATTATTGAGTGTTATAGACTGAGTTCAAGGTTCCCCTCAGTATTTATTATCTCTAAATCCTTAAGCAAGTGAAGTGACTTGTCATCCCTAGATGTCACCCAGTTTCCCCATAAATAAGAGTTCCTGTTTTGTACCTTGTGAGGAAAATGCCATGTACACAGTAAAGGCTCAGCAAAAGCTAGCTATTACTTTATTGTCATTTATCCCATTTTTGACTCATGAGCCTTTTTATAAAATTCAGACTGAATGAAAAGGGAAGTCTTGTTAAACCTTACAATGAGTTTTTAAGAGGAAAGTATTGGAGTATTCTGGGCTCCTCCAAAGGCAAACAGTAATAAATTAAAATTGTGTTTCTGGGATAAAGAGCCTGATGTTTGAGAGAAACACTGGAGTTAGTTCAAAACATCAACACTAAATAAAAAATACACTAGGACCTTGAGGCTGTATTCATGAGATGCGTATGAGGAGGTACCAAGGCAACAGTCCAGAATTCTATATTTGATGGAGGTATGTTCTATCTAACATAGTTACATCAGGGAAAGGGCTTGGCATGACTTCAGTGTGTACCCAGGTCCCATCTGTGATCTAACCTCTGTCTGGAAACTTAGAGGATTTAAAAAAAATTTTTTTGATAATGACCGAAGTCATGTTTCTGTTCATCAGACATAAAGGTTTTTTTTTTTTTTTCTCCCGAGTTGTACAGATTGAGTAATGCTTTGAAAGAGTAGTCATCTATTTTATTTCTAGTGCTCTCATGATCAATTGGCCACAACCAGAGATCCCTAGAGGTCAAAACCCTTTGACTACCATAGCATTCCTTTGGCTTATTATTGTATTTTTGTGGTTGAGTGCTGCCACCAGGTAATTATTCCCATCAGAAAAGGAACTCATTACAATGATGCCCTACAGAACATTGACCCCATGGCACTGGTTTCATGGAAGCTGGTCACACTTCACTAAGGTATTTGCCGAAGTCTTCATGAATGAGGTGTCTTCCTATCTTTCATAGAGAACAGTGGGAAGGTTAATGTGTTTCATATAATAAATACATACAGCACTCCTATGTTTCTAAACATTTAGCTATCCTCCTCCACATTATACTAAGGAAATTTATCATTTTTGACCTTGTTGAATGTAAGCTATCTTTAAATCCAAGTTTTAGTTACTGAGTCAAGTCAATTCTGAAGGTTACTTTTAACTTCTAATGCTACCACCTTAAATCTTGAATCTCATTTAGTGAACCATTTTGTTAAATTAATAAAAATATGATAAAATTAAATATCCATTTATGATTATTGTAAAAAATCCTTTAGTACACAAAGAATATAACAGAACTTCCTTAATCTTATAAGGAATATCTATTAGATATCAATATTAAGCATCATATTTAATCACAAAGTCTTAATGCATACTTCTGAGTTTGTGAATTAGACGAAGATTTCCACAATCTTTACTACCACCCATGATTGTACTTAAGGTACTTAACTTAATGCATTAAGTTAAGAAAAATAAATAAAATAGGTAAGGATAAAAAAGGTTGAAACTGTTAATATTTTCAGTTGATATGATTATATATGTAGAAAATATAAAATATGCAGATAATTTGTCAGAATTTATGAGTAAGTCATGAAAAAATTGTTGGACAAGAGGTCAATATATCAAATCAATTGCATTGCTATATTCTAGCAATAAAGATTAGGCTATTACAATTATAAAAAATATATAGGATTTACAATAGAATAAAATTGTCAAATACCCAGGGATAAATCTAATGAAAAATATCAAGTGTCTTTATAAAGAAAACTATAAACGTTTGGGGAGAAATAAGGGAAGACCTAAATAAAATGAATGTACTTCCAACTTTATTGATTGGAAGACAAATGGACATATGTATCTATGCAATTCCAATCAAGATCTCAAGAAGTTATTTTCATTAGTTGATAAACTAATTTGAAATTTCTTTTGTAAATTTTTGAGTATAAAAATAGGCAAGATTAGAAGAAAAGAGAAATGAAGACTTGGTCTACTAGCTATATCAAGACAGTGTAAAGAATTTTTAAGATATTGTCACATTAGCATGATTACAAATGGACAAATGAAATGAAAACAGATCTATTCTACAGTAGATAGACATCTAGTTTATTTCCAGTTTTGAGTTATTAAAATTAGTGCTACTGTAAATATATTTGTACAAGTTTCTCTTGTATATATAGATATATACACATTCATATGGTATATATACATAGGAGGGGAATTACAGTTTGTAGTGTTAAGTACACCTTAGATTTAATAGATATATCAAACTCTGTTTAAAAATGGTACCACCAATTTGCCACCCCTCCTACTAAATAACATGAGTTTTCCTATATTGCTACACAGACAGGCCATCACTTGGGAATATCAGTTTCTTAGTTTTAGCTATTCTGATATTAGAATAGGAATGTGTATATATGTATTCTAAGAGGCTTGTGCAAATATATTTACAGTAGCACTACTTTTTTTTTTTTGTGGTACACGGGCCTCTCACTGTTTTGGCCTCTCCTATTGCAGAGCACAGGCTCCGGACGCGCAGGCTCAGTGGCCATGGTTCATGGGCCTAGCCTCACTGCAGCATGTGGGATCTTCCTGAACCGGGGCATGAACCCATGTCCCCTGCATCGGCAGGCGGACTCTCAACCACTGTGCCACCAGGGAAGCCCAGTAGCACTACTTTTAATAACTCAAAACTGGAAATAAACCAGAGGTCTATCTACAGTAGAATAGATAAATAAATTGTGCCATATTCATATATCAGACATCAGAGAAAATTAACAAATACAGCTATAGACAACAAAATTGACACACCTCATACACATATTGAGCAAAAAATCAGACACAGAATATGTACTGTATTGTACTATTCAATACAATTACAAACCCCCCCAGATATCACTACACCACACAACTGGAAATCAATATTGAAATTGTAGAAAGTGGCACGAAGGGGGCTGGTCATATCTGTTTTTTGACCTGGGAACATGTTCTGTGGGTATCCTCAGTGTGATAATTTATTGATTTGAACATTTATGTTTTCTATAGTTCCCTTTAATAAAAAGTTAACAAGAAATTCAAAATCATTACCATTAAATTGACATCTTTAAACATTCATTTTCACCAGCCTCAAACGGCCCTCAATAAAGCCTGTAACTATGTTATTTTCACTGCAGCAATAGCAAATCTATTATTTTCTTAGTTGGGTCACTCCACATTCTCCACAGTGACTATTTCAGACCTTTGCCGGCTTCTTCAACCTTCAGCCTCAGAGCTCCCCTTTTGTGATGCGCAGATACCCTCTGCTCTCACTCCAGATATTAAATAGAATCTCTCAATCAGAAGAAAAGCTCATCTAACTTTCTGTCACCAGACACACAAACTTACCTGCAGGATTGAAGTTAGTTATTTAAAGAGGACAGATTTATCAGTAAGAATTCAGTTCTGCTCAGAGTGATTAAAAAAAAACCAAACAAACCCAAATTATAATAACCTTAAGCAAGACTGAACCTCATCTCTCAGTCCCGTAAACAACAGGGTCAGTGGAAGTCGGTGGTTCAGGACCCATCAGGCTTTCTACTCTTGGGAGCCTCAGAAGGGCAGAATGTGCCTTTGTCTTCATGGTTCAGCATGGCCACATGTGCGTTCCAGACAGCAGCATAGGAGAAAGGAAAGGACACAGGACAAACATGAAGATGGGTGGGGAACTTGTGATGGACAATGCACGTTCCTCTAGGTCTGCTTTTCCGTTTTACTGATTTTCTGTACTTCACTCCACACTCACTCTATTGGAATCACTTTTTCCCTGACCATCCTCATGGGCCAAATTTAGAATGGTTCTAAACTGGCTCTCTCCCATTTGTAATACATTTTATCCATAAGAACTTCTATAATGTGCAGCCAGCTCCAGTGCAAACAACCCATCCATTTGCACAAGTAAAAAAGGACGTAATATACTCACTCTCATTCATTACTTAATCCAGTGTAATTTAGATTTTGCCAAAAAAAATTCCCTGAAATTGCTTCACCATGATGACTTAAATCTCTCTTGCAAAATAAAACCCATAGACATTGTTCACGTCTTACCTACTTTGATTTCTTCACATCATTTCATCCTGAAGGCTACCCCATTCTTCACCAACTGTCTTTTCCCTTGATTTCTGAACATCTTTCTCTTGATTTTTTACCTCCAATCAAAAGACCCAAACTCCCTGATGGTTTTCAGGGAACTGTTTATAAAGGCAACATTTGAGGCGAGGGCTGCAGGGTGCATGACTTTCTTCTGATTGTTTGGTAGTGAGATAACAGGAATCTTAACTGTCAACCTTCTGGTTCCAACCAGTCTGGGATCTACGTGCTTGTGCTCAGCATGTAATCACCATCCTCCACATGGGTAGGGGTCTTCTTAGTTTCTGCAGAACAACTCAAAGATATGCATCAGATTGTTATGTTTATCTCTTGAGGAAGAACTAGGACTCTTTTTTATCATTGACTATTGTTTAACCTCTCATTACTCTTCTGGTTGGATTGCTTTTCCTTTGTTTCTGCATTCACTCACTTCCCTGATTAGTAACTACTTAAGTCTACTCTTTGGAACTAAGGGAAGGCCTAAGAGACTAACACCTTTTACTACAAACAAGAAACAGGGAACACCTGGGAGAGCCCTGCAGGATCCTGCTCAGTTTCACTCAGTATCTTTTTTTCCAAGACCCTGTTTTCCACCCTCCACTAAATGTCAGTACTGCTAAGAACTCCGTTCCATGCCACCTTTTGTTTGTTCTTTATCTAATTCTTAACAGTTTCAGCTACTTCAATTTCATTACACTATTGGTAACTCCTGAGCCTGCAATTTAATCTAAAATGTCTTTCCTGAGATCTAGGACTATTGAAAATATCCAACTCTAATATCTCCCAGGCACACTAAACTCAGCATGTCCAGGACTTATCTTGTGGTCTTCTCTCCAAATCTGTACTTATTTTGCTTTCTAACTCAGGAATGGTCTTAGATTGTAAATCACTCTGCAATTAAAAGAGTTGAGAGTCACCTCGCTTCCTTCATTTTTTTTTTCTTTCCCTGTGTTCACTGAGCCAACAAGTGCTGCTGATTTTACCTGCTGTTATTACACAAATTTCAATTCTTAGCTTCAACACCAGGTCACTAGAATCACTTACCTGAATCACACACAACTTTCGAATGTGATCATTTCCCTCCACTCTTCACTACCCATGTCTTTTCCACTCTGTAGGAATAAGGCTTTTTCAAAACTGCAAATCAGATATTGTCACTATCTCAACATGATCACTGGAATAATTGCTGCAAAGTCTTAGAGTGACTTCTATGACCAGATTCCTGCCTACCTCTTTAGCCGTATCTCTTGCCACTGACACATTTAAATGTTACATTGCTTCTCATACTTGGTGAAGAACTGAGCTTTGTCAGCACAAAAATCTTCTCTCTCTGAACAATAACTTCCCTACTCGCACCCCTGCCATTTCTAGTCCCCACCCCAACCCTATGACTCTAAATCAACATAAAAATAGTACACTCCCAATCCTTTCATACTAGAATACACTGTCCTATGATTCCTAATCATCCTGTATTTCTCTTGTGAAACTTGTTATACTGTTTGGTAATTGCTTATTTAATATTCTGTTTCTCCTGACAGACTATTAGCTCTGTTGATGCAGAATCTGAGTTATTTTGCTCAATATCTTTTCTTCAGTTCCTAACTTGGTGTCTGTCAATAAAAAAGTTGTTCCTGGGAAGGAATAGCAAACACAACTCAATAAAATATTATATACCTAGAAACTGGATGTATTTTTTGTTCAATGCCTGGACCATTGCTGAGATAAATACTTGCTCATTAAATAATGAAACTAGTCTAAATCTATTATCCTTACTTCAAAAGATTTTGGAATATGTGCCCATGTCAGTGATTAAAAATACATTAAGAGACAAAGGCACAAAGATAACTCAATGTAGAAAAATAGTATTCAACATATGGTGCTTTAATAATTGGACTTCTGTATGTAAAATAATGCACCTAGACATATACACTATACTTTTCACAAAATTTATTTGAAGAAAGAATAATAGACATAAATCTAAAATGGAAAATTATGTAACTTCTAGAAGGAAATGGGAGACAATCAATGTGACTTTGGGTTTTGTGATGATTTTGTAGATAGGAAGCCAAAAGCATAATCCATGAAAAAATATAGTTAAGTTGGACTTTATTAAATTTAAAAATGTCTACCATGTGAAAGACAGTCTTAAGAGAATAAATAGACAAGCTGCAGACTTGGAGAAAATGTTTGAAAAACGTATTTGATAAGGAACTTAACAATATTTGATCTCAAACATACAAAGACTCTTAAATATCAACAATAAGAAAACAACAAAATTAAAATATAACAAAGGATTTGAACAGATACCTCACCAAGGAGATTAGGATACCCAAAGGGGATATCTGCAGACAAGACACACAGAGTGAAAACAAGCATGTGAAGAGACACTCAGCATCTTTTTCATCAGGGAGATGAAACTAAAATTATAATTATAACCCTATACATATTACAATGGTTAAAATCCAAAAAAACTAACAATACCAATTGCTGATGAGGATGCAGAGCAATAAGAACTCTCATTCATTGCTTGTGGGAATGCAGTATGGTACAACCACTTTAGAAGACATGTTGGCAGCTTTTTACAGAGCTAATCATGGCCTTACTGTATGATGAGCAATAGTGCTTCTAGGTGTTTACCAAACTTATTTGAATACATATGTCCACACAAAAACCAGCATGCAAAAGTGCCATATAAAGCTTCATTCATAATGGCTAGAAGCAAGTAAGATATCTTACAATAGGTTAATTGATAAATAAACTATAAGACATCCATGTAATGGAATACTCTTAAGCAATGAAAAGGAATTAACTAACAAATCCATACAACAACATGGATGAATCTTAAATGCGAATTACTAAGTGAAAAAAAATCAGTCTGAAAAGACTACATACAGTTTGATTCCAGTTATATGACATTCGGTAAATAGAACAGTGGTTGCCAGGGGATCAAAGAGGGTGACAATGTTGACTAGATGAACATTACATTTTTAGGATGATGTAACTATCCTGTATGATATTGTGATGGTGGATATATAATATTATGTTTTTTTGAAAACTCATAGAACTTTACCGCACGAAGACTGAACCTTAGCACATGCACATTTAAAAAATCAAGTAGAAGTTTGAGGATTCTGGGATGGAATGCAGAATATAACAAAGGGATCTAACTCTATTACATGTGTGTGAAACAAATGTGCTGAGTGTAGTGGGGGAAAGGTGCTGACCTCAGTAACTATGGAATGGAGTGGAGTCTGTAGGAAAGTCTAATGAGAAGAGGAAATGCACACAAGCATTGTGCTCTAGTTGATAGAGCTCTTTTCTATGAGGGCATGAATTAACAATTCACAAGCCACTGCATGTTACATGAATTAATGTGAACAGGTGGTAAGTGGTTGGGAGCCAAGTCACTGTTGGAGTGGGAAGTTACAGACAAGCAATGAGAGGAGGCTAGAAGGACCATGTGGTTATAGATTAGAGTTAGAGACATCAGTATGTACTCATGTCTAACATAATTTAGATGCAGCTGGTTACCCACAGAAATAAATATATATGTGTGCACATATTGATATATGGTTAGTACCTACTTATATTTCCGTTTCCATCAGATGAGAAGACCTAGATGCAGTAGCAATGAGCACACCTACTTCTCAGAAGTTGGTTTCTAACACCCTTCTCCAGTAAAAGTAACCAGAGATCCTTGGAGAAATGGCTGATTCTAGGACAGTGGCAGGATATACACAAAATGAGCCTGGAGCGTCTTGTAGTGCCAGAGAGTAAGGAAGTGCTGAAGACAACAATGAACGATGATGAGGACATTTCAAAGGGACACCGGGGCCAACAGAAAGAATTCTCAGAGGTCAAGACTGGAACAATTTGAACAAAACGTAAGTGAGGTAGTACTGTATTATAACCCAAAGTATAAAATAAATATATATGAATCTATACTTATATAGACCTTTGGTATGGTGTAATGAAAATGGCATTCAGGAGTCTACCTCCGCAAAACCCTAAGTCTAATCATGAAAAAAGACATCAGATAAATATCAGTTGAGGGGCATTTTACAAAACATGTGACCAGCGCTCTTCAAAACTATCAAAAATAAGGAAAGTCTGAAAAACTGTCACAACCAAGAGGGACCTAAGAACAAATGATGGCTAAATGTATTGTGGTAACCTGAATGGAATCCTGGAACAGGAATATTAGGTAAAAACTAAGAAAATCTGAATAAACTATCAACTTTAGGTAATAATAATTTATCAGTATTTGTTTATTATTTGTAAAAAATGTACCATACAAATGTAAGATGCTAATAACTGGGGAACCTGGGTGTGGAGTGTACAATATAGGAATTATCTGTATGATATTTCAATCTTTCTATAAATCTAAATCTGTTCTAAAATAAAAAGTTTATTTAATAATACATGAAGATTTTACTTTTAAAAATTATATATCCATTGTAAAAATTCAGAGAATTATTAACAGACATAAAAAAGAATTTAACCACTAGTAATTTTTACTGTTTTCTTGTCTTGAATTTGATGGGCCATTCTATTCTACATCATTGTTTTTCTTCAACTAAATGTTTTTTTCATTTATAACTTTGATTATTAATTGAGATCCATTTGATTTGTTCCCTTTATACAGTTTATCACTATTCTTCTGTCTTCCCTATCTATTATCTCATCTTTCATTATATTCTATTCTATTTTTTCTGCTGCGTTTTTGAATAGCTTTTTTTTCTAATATATTTTAAAATTTTATTTATCTATTTATGACTGCGTTGGGTCTTCGTTGCTGCTCGTGGGCTTTCCCTAGCTGCGGCGAGCGGAGGCTACTCGGGGGCTACTCTTCGTTGCAGTGCGTGGGCTTCTCATTGTGGTGGCTTCTCTTGTTGCAGAGCACGGGCTCTAGGCACATGAGCTTCAGTAGTTGTGGCTTGTGGACTCTAGAGGGCAGGCTCAGTAGTTGTGACACAGGGATGTAGTTGCTTCATGGCATGTGGGATCTTCCTGGACCAGGGATCGAACCTGTGTCCCCTGGATTGGCAGGCGGATTTTTAACCACTGTGCCACCAGGGAAGTCCCTGAATAGCTTTTTAAGATCCACTTACAATTGCTAACTCAGTTCTCCGAAATGCCTCCTAGGCTGTCTTCAGTTCCTAGTGCGATCTTCAGATCTGCTTTGACGTTACTGTGTTATCACAGCCTGCTCCCTTTTTCATCTTAGGCTATTGTCTTACAATCTAGTTTTTATATGTTACACACATTTTCTTTAATTTGAGTGCACAGAATGTAACTATCTAAAAATTGCTTATTTCCTATGCTATATCTTTCAAGCTATATATTCTTTTATGAGCTAGAATTTGGCGGTTGCCTCCAAAGTTTTTAACCAAATTTCTCTATAGTTATTTCATTTTTTTCCTAGTTTATTTATTCAATTTGTTTGCATAGAAATCTATTCAGACACAGCTGTCCCACAAATGTATGATTGCTTTCTTTACAGACACTTGGGGCTGATTTGTGTAAGAGACTCAGCAGTCCAAGAATCCAGTTCAGACCTCTTGGTATAAGCACTCTGTCTCCTATGTATTTCCAGAGTATATCACAATGCCAGATAAGTAATTACTCATTTAGTTGATTTAATGTTTTTCTTTCATACTGGACTATAAGACCCAAGAGGGCATTGGCCACATCTCTCTTATTTACGATGGTGTTCACTGCACCTAACTCGATGGCTACAGTAGATTCTCAACATTATTTGTTGAATGAATGGAACTGAGGAGTGGGTGGGCAGCTAAGGCCATAGGAAACCCCAGAATAAACTATAGTGCACACGGAAAGAGTCAACTACTTTAGGTATCTCTTTGTTGGAAATATTTAAAGTGTATATTCTTTTGATTCATAAAATTAAATATTCTTGATGGTACTCTATTATAGATGAATTTATATAATAGTTATTAATGTAATAACTTACTTTGACTCTTCAACTTTTAGATTTATTTTCTTTAATTGGGTTGGAAGTAAGTCATATAAAATTTGGTTGTTTTGTGTGAAATAAAGTTGGTGAGGTTTTTCCGATTGTTTCTATGAGAGGGATGTATAACAGTTGTAGGATGATTTAAACATGTAAAAGATTTTAATATCTTGAAAGAAGTACTTCAATGGTCTTCACAGAGAGCTAACAACAAACTGGAAGATGCTATGTAATTTACTTTGTTTTCTGTCTTAGTTTTACTTGGAAAACTGTGATCTTGCCAATGGTGGTCTAGAAACACTTAATTTGTTGAAGAATACGTGAGTGTAATAAGAATATGATAGTGCAATTGGGATTCTTTTTTTAAATAACAAAAATTTCCACTTGCATTTTACTATTTTTTTAATGAGTGAGTTTTTAGTGTGTTTACGGGCTTTCGACTGACTTTTGTGCTCTGATTTTTTTTTTTAATGTAGAAAATATTGTAACAAATGCTGAGGGTTACAAAAATTGTACAACTTGAACATTTACATTAGAATTCTCCATGAATTTGTCACATTTGGGACAGATTTTAGATTATGTAATTTTTTGATTTTTTAAAAATATGTTTGAGTAATTTGGAGTGTATTAAGCAACATGAAATATATGAATGTATAATAAAGAATCTGACAATGATATTAGGAAATAGTCAATGTTTGCTAAATGATCCAAAAGATGTAAGGTATTTGTTTAAATATTTGTTTAAATATATATATGTAATAGTAAGGATACTTTATGCCAAAACAGATGGAATTTTCTAAAGCTGTACTGAGAAAAAATTTTTCTCAACTTAAATGTTTTTCTTACTAACCAAGAAAATTAAAAATGAATAAATCAAACATTCAAATAAAGAAGTTATCAAAAGTAAAACTTCATGAAAGTGGGTGGAGGGATGGAATTTTAAGGGGAGAAATGGTTGCATTAGCAAATAGAGAACACTGAATTGGTAAGTATGTTCAGTAACTAGCTCTTTTTTATTTGCTTAATACATTTTTAATGATAAAATATAGAAAAATCCAGAAAATAGTAATAAAAGCAGCAACATATTTGTCAGCCAGACAAAGCATACTTTATCATACTTGCTTCAACTCTCTTTATTATCCAAGAAATGTTACAGAGAGTTAAAAAGCCCTGTATCCCCATCTCATTTCTATTTCTGCCTTTCATTAGTTAACTAGTATTTGAAGGCTATAATTTTTATTTATTTCCAGTATATTTTCCATACGTATGTGCCCAGAATACAATTTCATTATTATTTTGAATATTCTTAAATATTATTATATTGAATGTATCTTTTTACAACTTGCTTTTTCAATCCAAACCCATAATAATATAAAATAGAGCCAATACAAATATTAGCTCTTTTGAGATGAGTAGATTGAATGGATATTACTGGATTAATAAATCCTTAAAAGTTTAACAATGATTCTCTTTGGATGTTTAAGGTTAATAGTGATTTTTTGGTAATGTATTTCAAAATTTACTATGATAGAATTTAATGCTTTCACAATTAAAGTACATATGTAATATGTTTGAGGACAATATGTACAAACCATGTAAAAAGAAGAAAATACTAATAACATAGACAATTTTTTTTTACAAAATTATGGATTATAAATTATGGATTAAAAATCAGTAACTACTCACTAGTTATACCCTTCTGCTTCTCTCTCACTCTACTCTTTGGCAATACCTCGCCATGTAGCTTTAGGTCTGTTACTAAAGTACCAAGATTCAGAAAATTTCTATTGCAGAGAATAGAAAAAGCTGAAAAAGCATAAAAATCATTTTCAAAGCTAAACTAATCTTGTATCAATCTAATATGACAGTTACTATAAATAATGCTGCCACAAACATTGGGGTGCATATATCTTTTTGAATTAGTGTTTTTTTCTTTGGCTATATATCCAAGAGTAGAATTGCTGGGTCATTAGTTTTCTGAGAAACCTCCATACTGTTCTCCATAATGGCTGTACCAGTTTACATTTATATCCCACCAACAATGTAGGAGGGTTCCTTTTTCTCCACACCCTTTCCAGCACTTGTTATTTGTAGACTTTTTAATGATAGCCATTCTGACAGGAGTGAGGTGATATCTGCATATCTTCTTTGGAAAAATGTCTATTCAGGTTTTGTGTCTACTTTTTAATTGGGTTGTTTCTTTGATATTGAGTTGTTTGAGCACTTTATATATTTTGGATATTAACCCCTATCAGACATGTCATTTATAAATATCTTCTCCCATTCAACAGGTTGTCTTTTCATTTTGTTGATGATTTCCTTCACTGTGAAAAAGCTTTTAAGTTTAATTAGGTTCCATTTGCTTATTTTTGTTTGTTTGTTTCCTTTCCCTTAAGAGACAGATCCAAAAAAAAAATATTGTTATAATTTATGTCAAAGAGTGTTCTTCTGTTTTCTTCTAGGAGTTTTATGGTTTCAGGTTTTATATTTAGGTCTTTAATCCATTTTGAGTTTTTTTTTCTTTCTTTATGGTATGAGAAAATGTTCTAATTTCATTCTTTATCATATAGCTGTCCAGTTTTCCCAACATGATTTATTGGAAAGACTGTCTTTTCTCCATTGTAAATTCTTAACTCCTTTGTCATAGATTAATTGACATTAAGTGTATGGATTTATTTCTATAAAGATTTTGAATTGCTATGTTGTACACTTGAAACTAATATAATATTGTAAATCAACTATACCTCAATTAAAAAAAACTTAAAAATCTAATCTAAGAATAAAATTACATTACAAATTATTCTAGTTTAATTACAGTAACTGCTCAATGTTAAACAACATTTTATAATTTACTTTGGCAACAAAGGTATGGTTTCAAGGAGCTCTTTAAGCTTTGCACAAGATTGTTCTGTAGGTTTTATGTAATGTTAATGTTTATCTCCTGTTTGATGAGCTGATGTTGGACAATAAAAAAAGCATGTCTGAGCGATGTCGCCTGCAGTAGGAGCTGCATAATACAATTTAATATACATGTAACACAGTTCTCAGTTGATTTCTTTAAAACAAAGCTTTACTGTAAACAGCCAATTATTCTTCGACATGGTGATGGCAGTGAACTGAATTAGGAAGGGAATGTAAGTGACTTTGAAATGTTCTGGGGGCTTGTACTATTGAAATGTTTCAGGAGCCTATTCTTCTGAACTGTTGTAAGGTTCTTGATTTACTTGGAAAGTTTTTACAAGACTCATTTAAGGTCATTGTAACAGGAAAAGGACTAATATTCTGCTCCATAGAGAACCACTAAATAAAATTTTTAAAATATATAACTAAAAAGCAGGTAAGATAAATAATAATTACTCCAAAAGAAGGCAAGAAAGGTAAAATAGGGAAACACAGAACATGTGAAAAAATTAGAAAATGAATAGAAAGACTGTAGAGTCAAAAATTACATCAAAAATTAATGTAATTACTACATTAATTATAAATGGACTAAAATTTCCAATTAGAAGATAAAGGTTGTCAGAATAGATATTAAAAAACAAACATGATTCAACCATTGCTATTTAAAAGAGATACACTTTACATATAAGAACACAGAAAGATTTAGCTTGAAAGGACAGAAAAAAGATATATACTTGATCCACATTGTTCACATATTCAAATTCACCTACTAGTTAAAATTTATTTGTAACCCTGAAATCAATGCTCCTGTGTTTTCAAGTCATGTGTGAATCTGTGCAGAGTGGTGAAAAATCTGCGTCTCCCAACACACAGGTTTCCAGAGGAGGTTGAAGAGGGTGACATTCTGCCTTCCTGTTTCCACTCTCATACTGGAAATAAGTGTCCTTTTTGCAGTCTATTTAGTGCCACTTTTTTCACGTTTTTGTGGGTTTTTTTTTCTGTGAAATTTTGTGTTTAAATGGCCTCCCAAAATAGTACTAAAGTGATGTCTAGTGTTCCTACTGG
The DNA here is from genome assembly GCF_964374135.1 of Grampus griseus. Taxonomy (NCBI): domain Eukaryota; kingdom Metazoa; phylum Chordata; class Mammalia; order Artiodactyla; family Delphinidae; genus Grampus; species Grampus griseus. The sequence continues at coordinate 99,628,030 of NC_139003.1, forward strand.
CAAAAAGGCTGTTATGTGCCTTCTGGAGAAATTAAGATAAGCTTAATTCAGATATGTGTTATAGTGCTATTGCCCATGAGTTCAACGTATATTAAATAAGGGGTCTTTAGACAGAAATAGGTATAAAACAAGGTTATGTAGTTATCAATTGGTGAATATGTTGTGACTAGAGGCTGACAGGTACCAACTATGTTGGCTATGTTACTATCAGAAAAATCAGACTTTATAGTAAGAAATATTTCTAGAAATAAAAAGGGAGAGCTTATAATGATAAAAGTGGGTGGGATAAATTGGGAGATTGGGATTGACATATATACACTATTGATACTATGTATAAAATAGATAACTAATGAGAACCTACTGTATAGCACAGGAAAGTCTACTCAATTCTCTGTGGTGACATAAATGGGAAGGAAATCCAAAAAAGAGGGAATATATGTATAGTTGATTCACTTTGCTGTACAGTAGAAACTAACACAACATTGTAAAGCAACTATACTCCAATAAAAATGTTAAAAAATTTAAAAATTAAAAGAATAAAATCATAAATTTGTATGCATTTAATAATATCAAAATATATGAAACAAAAATATAAGAGAAAAAAGGAGAAATAGATAAATTCAAATCACAGCTAGAGATTTTAACTCACTCCCTCAATAACAGAACAAGCAATCTCAAAACCAATAAACAATATAGAAGATTAGAACAACGCAATTAACACATTGATCAACAATTTGGCCTAAATGACACACAGAATACCACTTCCTACAAATGTAGCATTCACATTCTTTTCAAATACATTAAGGCACATAGATTCTTTGCCAAAAAATAAAAAAAAATATTTAGAGAGCCATAAAGCAAGTCCTAACATATTTCGAAGGAATAAAATAATGAAGATTATAATCTTTGACTACAGTGTAATTAAACTAGAAATTAATGACAGAAGGATAATTAGAAAATCCCCAGAGGGTTGAAAATTAAGCAAAAAACTTTTTTCACTAACCTACAGTGTACTCAGGTAATCACAATAAAATTTTGAAATATTTTAAAATGAGAGATTAAACAAAAACAAGGCATCTCAAATTTGTGGGATACAGCTGAAGCAATGCTTGAAAGGAAATTTATGGCTTTAAATGTATATATGAGAAAAGAAAAAATGTTGAAAACCAATGATCTAAACTTGCATTCCAAGAAGCTAGTAAAAGGTGGCAGAATAAATCATCAAACTGCAATAAAATATAAAGATAAAATCAGTAAAACAGGAAGGAGACATACAACAGAGCAACTCAACCAAGAAACTAAATCTGGGTTTTTCAAAAAATTTAGTAAAATTAATAAATCCATAGAAAGACTGGTAGAGAAAAAACAGGAAAGAAAATGTAAGACAAACCAATAATAAGAGGATATTATAAACAGCTATGTGCAAATAAATTTGGAAGCATAGATGAAATGAAAACTTCCTTGAGAACACATTTTATCAAAACCAACACAAGGAGAAGTAGACATTTTGAATATACTATCTATAAATAGATTTATTCTGAACATATTATCATGTCCAGATGTCTTCACTGGTGAATTTCTTCTAACATTTAAGGAAGAAATAATGTTAATTTTACACAAATTATTCCAGAAAGTAGAAAAAATGGGAATACTTCCATCTCATTTTATGAGGCTAATGTAAACCTGATACCAAAACCCGGCAAAACACAAAAATCACAGGTATTCAATCTCAGAAACATAGGGATAAAATTTCAACAAAAATCTTTACAAATTGAATTCAGCAATGTATGAATAGGTTTGCATATCACAACGACATTAATGGAGAATGGTTTGAAATTTTAACATCAATTAATAGTCAAGAAAAAAACATATGATTATCTCAATAGATGCACAAAATCTAAGAATAGAAGGAAATTGATCTGATCTGATCATCAGCCTTTTTACCAAAGATCTACTGCTAACATTATACTAAATGCAAAGCACAAAGTCTTTTCCCTATCTTTGCCAGCATGACACATATTTCCTTAAATTTTTGATATTTTGTTCCACATGGATTTTTCTCATTAATATTTGTTTTTTAAATTATTGAATTAAAATGTTATTTATCTTTACTACTGAGTTTTTTGGTGTCCTCCCTCTTAAACATTGTGCCTGAGGTAGAATTTTACTTGTCTACCCTAGTCCTGGCCCTGCCATCAGGAAAATGCACACTCACCAGGATGATTAAATTAAATTAAACAGTGACAGTACCAAATGCTGGATTCAATGTGGAGCAATGGGAATTCTTATCTACAGTTTGTATGGGTATAAAGTGGAACAAGCAAGTCAGAAACTTTTTCAGGATCACTGAAAATAACATACACTTACCCTATGATTCAGCAGTCTTACTCTTGGTAAATACCCAGTATGAATGCATAAATATGTCTGTCAAAAGGCTTGAATTAGAATGCTCATAGCAACTTTATTCTTAAGAGCTCCAAATAAGAAACAATCCAAATGTCCATTAATGTAGAGTTGGGGATAAATAAATTGTGGTATATTCATATAATGGAATATTACACAATAAAAAAGAGCAAACTTCTGCTACACAAACTAACATGAATGAACCACATTGCTGTAATGTTCAGTAAAAGAGATTAGACATAAAAGCTTAATAATGAATGATTATAATTCAGGTATAGAAAAAATTAATCTATGATAATAGAAGTCAATGATGATTTTCTCTGGTGCAAGGTGGGGGGACTGATGGGAGAGAGCTTGATGAATCCTTTGGGATGATAGAAATGCACTGTATCTTGTTGTTGCGTTGTGTAGGTTAAATGTATATACATTTTTCTAAATTCATAAATTGTAATTAAGATTGCATATTTTCCTACATGTAAGCAATGCATCATATATTTAAAAGGCAACACATATTTATATTTTATGAAGCTAGGAATTTATTGCTTGGATTGGGCCATTCTTTAATTTTATTAAGTTAAATCTATCAATTTTAGAGAATACAGTATTGATTGCCAGGCTTTTATTTTCAATCTTTGTCTCCAGGATGATTTTGACAGCTCCTAAACATGAAAACAAGTGCACAGGACTTCATTCATCTTTTTAACTGCTGGTTCTACCCTAGAATTCCATAAACTCTGGACTTAAAAGTTGTACATTTAATTTAGAAAAATAATGACCTATAAAAGTAGCTTTTACACCTATTTGTGCTGACATTCTAAAGCATAATAGAACAAATGGAAGTTGTAAAAAATCGATTTCAGCTCTATAAAAAAAAGAGAGAGAGAGAAGAAATGCAAGGTTCTATGGAAACTGTGAACTACATTTAATGAACCATGACTAAGAGAAAGGAAGAAAAAAGTTTGAGAATACATTAAAGATGAGTCTGGAGTAAACAAGCACCCTGAAACTCATTAAAATATGCATATTTCACCATTAATGTTCTGTGATTTAATTACTTTGAAACAATAGATGAAATACTCATGTTTTTATCCACTTACTATAGTCCCAGCTTTTCTCAAAAATAATCATCTCTCCTTCCATTTACACTTACTTCACAGACCTCAGAAGGACCTCAGAAAGGTCCTCAGTTGGTGCCCTGTGTTCTCTAATAAAAGCAAAACAGTGGCAGAAAGAGACCCAAGTTATTCATCAAACATATTCCTTGTCGTTACTATTTATCATAAAATATAAATTAACTTTGAGATCTCATATTGTTATAAAGATTTCCACAACTTCTGCAATGATTCCTAGGTTTTGATTAACAAATATATTTTTAAGTGGCTCAACATAGGCATTATCAAAATGAGTATGTTTCCTCATTTTTGTTTACCTGTCTTCAGCAATCATTAGGCAAGACATAGACTTTTCTTAGTAAAATAAACCCATTTCTAATAAGGACAAATAATTAAGAATAGAAAAATGGCCGAATATATTTCTATCATACTGTATAAAGTTTTTAAAGTTTACTGGCTGTGTTTTTAAATCTATTCATTTATGATTTTTAAATCCCTTACTTATACATTTAACTAAAACATGAACACTAAAAATGTGAGTGACTTGATTCTCCTGCATACCAGTGTCTTCCTGAATGATGTTCCTAAGACTCACCATCTCCACAATCCTGTATCTAACACTGTTCCAAAAATGTTTTCATTCTTAGCCACCCACATCGTCTCTGACACTGACACATCTCCAGTCCTAAGATAACTGAACTATGTTATTTCTGATATTCTTATGAAATACAACTTAGTAGGATGAGTGTCATATTTTCAAACTTCCCACTCTTTGAATATTCATTCCTAAATTTCCTACATTCTCCAGCATGACCTCTCCAATACTTTATCCCATCAAAGTCTCCAATCCATTAACCTAATCACCTTTTCTTGGTCAATCATCCTTTATTTCTCTTCTTATCTAGCTTATGTTCCATTATCTGTAACACAATCAACTTCTTTTATCCTTTCTCCCTTGCCTGACAAGTTGATATGTCACTGACAAAATAGAACAAAGAACCTACCTATAATCCCATGATTAAATCTACAAACTCACCTACCTCTAGACTGATAGATTTTGTCTTATCTTTCTTTCAGGTTAATTTTCTATGCTCCTAGAAAATGGCAACTCCTGCCCTCCTGCCTGAATCCCACCCTTCTCATCTATTCTAGGGCTTTATATTCAAGGGCCACTCTACCCTTCTTTACACAATAATAGATTTTCATTCTCTGCTGTATCACTCCCAATAGCTTACAAACACATTGGATATACCCAATACCCACCTTAAGATAATCTTCAGCTGACTCCACCTTTCCCTCGAGCTATGGTATTTTTTGTTTGTTTATTTGTTTTGCTAGTTTTATAGACATATATCTTGGCCTGTACTTGCTATCATTATTTCCCTTTTCTCTCTTTTTAAAAATTTGTTTGCTTTGAAACAATTTCAAATTTGCCAAAAAGTTTCAATAATAGGACACAATATTTTTCCTGAAGCATGAGAGAGTATGCTGCTGACCTGAAGCCCATGACTCCTGAATACTGTGCTGTGTATTTGCTACAAGCAAAGGTATTCTCCTGAATAACCACAAACAACCATCTAAATCAGTGATACACTATGTCCATCTGATCCTCAGACCCCAACCAGGTTTCACCAGTTGACCAACTAATGTCGTGTACCACAAAAGGATCAAATCCAAGATCCTTTGCTGAGTGGATTGTCATATCTGTTAGTACACTCCATTCTGGAGCAGCTCTTCACTCTTTTCTTGACTTTATGACCTTCACAAGTTCACAAGTCTTCTTGGAAGGACCCTAATCCTATTGAATCAGGGCCCCACCCATATGACCTCAGAGTTCAAAGAGGTCTCAGCTCCAAATGCAGGCACACTGGAAGTTAGGCTTCAACATATGAATTAGGGGTGGGGGACACAAACGTTCAGTCCATAACACCCACCCATGGCTCTGCCCTCCTCACCACACTCTGCGTCCCCTCCTGGACCATTGTAGCATCCAGTCTCTCCACCCCTCTAGGGACACCTATGTTCACCAGCCCTGCCTGTAGGGTTTTGAACTGAATTTTTTCAGGAAGAAAAGAAAGGAACTTTTCTCTTCTAAAAGAATTTTTAGAATTGTTTCTGCCTCTTCCCTTTCTCACTTTTTCTCTCCCCTACTTAGCATCCTGAAATTACCACCTAACACATAGAGAGAATACTGACAGTAGTTTACATCTAAACATGCAGTTCTCCTCTGTTCTGTCCTATTGCAACTCCCACCAGACATAACAGGCATACTGAATCTTGTGTCCAGTGTGTAAGAAAAATATATATTTTAACTTCATAAAAATGGTATTATGCACTATTTAATCTTTTGGAACTTAACTCTCCCACTCACTTTTTTTTTTTTTTTTTTTTTTTTTTTTGTGGTATACGGGCCTCTCACTGTTGTGGCCTCTCCCGTTGCAGAGCACAGGCTCCAGACGCGCAGGCTCAGCGGCCATGCTCACGGGCCTAGCCGCTCCGCAGCATGTGGGATCTTCCCAGGCCGGAACACGAACCCGTGTCCCTTGCATCGGCAGGGGGACTCTCAACCACTGCGCCACCAGGGAAGCCCTCCCACTCACTTTTATATTGTGAATTTTTCTTTACATTACTGTGTGTAGCTGCGGTTCATTTACATTTACTGTTGCTGATGTTTCATTGACAATACCGTAATTTATTTATCCATTTTCCTTCCAGTGGGCATTTGGGATTTTTCTATGTGTTTTTATTGAATTTTATGCCCATTACTCTCTAATCAGTTACATGCCCTCTTGATCACAGCACTTCTAACTACCTCACAGAAATACATATAAAATACTCTGTGTGACAAAATGAGATACATACATGTGTGTATTTGTTCATTGTCTCTTTCTTCACTCTGTTGTCTCCAGTGCTAAGAACCATATCTGGTACAAAGCAGGTACTTAATAAATATTTTTTGAACAAGGAACTATTTTGCAATGTGTGATCAAAGTGGAGATATTGGAGCAGAGCCTCCCTCCCGCCTCCCCTTCGTCAATTGCCCCCAGGGCATGCAGGCTGGGCTTGCCAAGTGTTGGGGGACTCAGTGCTGAGGAGAGTGTGCAAGCCATCTGGGAGCAAAATCAAACACCCATGAGAATTGAGGGAACTGAGAGGAAAGAGGACAGAGCTATTCCTGGAGCAGGATGTAAGTTGAGAAACAGAACTAGAAACATGGGACCAAAGAAGACAGTATTTCCACAGTTAGGACTTTATCAGACAGTGGTCGATTTGCTTTAAAAAGAATAAAAAAAAAAAACCTTTCAGAAATTGGTTTAAGGAAAAATTGAAATCAAAGTATTAAAAAATACTTTAAAACAGGGTTCCCCAAGCCCCAGGTGCTACCGGTGCACAGCCTGTTAGGAACCTGGTGGGCACAGCAAGAGGTGAGTGGCGGGCTAATGAGGGAAGCTTCCTGTGCCGCTCCCCTTCTCTCTCATTACCACCTGAACCAACTTCCCCTCCCTTCCGTGGAAAAACCATCTTCCACGAAACCGGTCCCTGGTACCAGAAAGGTTGGCGACCGCTGCTTTAAAATATAAAGATTTAATTTAAGAAGTAGAAGAGAACCAGAATAAAAGGAAGAAAGTATGAAAAAAAATGAGTTGAAGGACATGACAATATTATTTAGTAAGAAAACAAATAAATGGCCAATAATTTTAGGATGCACGCTTCAAGCCAGAAATCACAGAAATGCATACTTAATATGTCAGATGTGTCCAGTTTGATGGAGAGGAGACAACAAGGGGAGCTTACTGCTGGTGACAGTGGACTGGCTGAAGGGCAGTTCCAACCTCACAGCCAAACCGGTACTGAGTCTGGGGGGACTCACATTTTTACCCATTCCACCAGTTAGGATCTAGTCCGGACAAAGAAACCATGCTAGTTGTTTTAACAGACAAAGTTTAATATAAAGGATGTTAATTGAGTATTGGAGACTGAGTAATAGGATGTGAAGGTATTATGAAGGTACCACTTCCAGGACAGGGGGGACCGAGGAGCTGGAGATAATTGAAATTCGACTCTTGAGGAGCTGGGAGTCAGGTCTCTGAAGAGGGCGCTGCTAGGCTGGCGTAGATGCTTCAGAAATTCCGCGGAGGGTCCAGTGCAGGTGGGACCAGAGCTCCCGGGAGCTGATCCGGTCTGGGAGGAGCAGAGGGCAGTGAAGCTTGCTCACTGCAAACCCTGGAGCGCTGCAAACTGTCACCAGAGGTTGCGGGCAAGGCAGTCACTGCCTGGGGGAGGAAGCCTTGCTCGGGAGCCTGCGGGGGAACGAAGCAAAGAAGGACAGAAAGTGCGCAGGGCAGAGCAAGTCCTTGCCCCTCTGAGCATTCCAGAAACCCTCTAACGTCCTAGTGGGCCGAACCGCGCCAAGTGTCTGGGAGCGAAAAACTGAAACGTGGTTTGCAGAGAAGAGCCGGCAAGAGTGGGTTTGGAGCTGAGAGACAAACGGGCAGCGCTCTAATTCCACCTTTAAGATATGGATCTTACGAAATCATCCTTCTTATCCAGGAGGTTAAATAGTGACACTATCATTGTTGAAACATTATGCAATCATCAATATATTTACACATAATTTCGAAAAGGTAGCATATTGTGTTAAATGAGCACACTATATATGGAGCATGCTTCGTAATTGCATTTCATGCAGAAAGATAATAACGAGTGTGCTTTTAAACAGCAATAGGAAATACAGACATAAAGTAGCAATAACAATAACATAAAGTAATAACTAAATAACAATAGTAAAAATAATACTGTAATGAAAGCCAGCAATTTTTGCTAATACTTACTAAGATACCTCTCACTTTTTGCCAGGCCTTTTGCTTTTTGCTCATTAACTCTTTCAGTATTTATAACAAACCTGTTAGGAAGCTGCTGTTCTTAATTGAGAGTCAAAGGGAAAAAAATTAATTCTCAAGGTAGCAGGTGAAGACACAAACCCAGGCATCTGAACCTAAAACCCATGCACTGCATATCTGATAAATTTCAGTATCATACATATGATATATATCACATGTATGTGTATTAAACATTAATATATACTGCAAATAATAGATGTATCTCACAAATATCACAAATCTATCTTTCCATACAGTTGGGAGAATTCTTGTTAGCAATCTCATCTCTGGTTTTAAAGCTATGAGATATAATTTCTTCTTTTTTCTTTGAACAGTTTTTTAATTTTTCACACTTCGAGAATAATCCTTCTCATTATACATAGCATTTATACATTCTCTTGTGTTATTAAAATGTGATTTTTTTTAACCTAATATCACTTTGCCTTAGCATCGTTCATTTAACTTCTTTCCTATACTGGACATTTAAGTTGCTTTAATTTATTCACTGTTGTAAATAATACTGTAATGAAATTCTTTTTTAGAGCTCTGCATGAATATCTAAAAATTCCTATAAGTGAAATTTCAGTCTCAATGGTATGATCATTTTAAAGGATCATGGGTGAAAAAAGGTCAAATTTTTCTGAAACCTTTTCCATCCTCACTGTCATTAGCAGTGCACGATATAGCAGGATTTGTGAAGTGTGTTTTCTAGAATTTTACATTTAAGTATGATGTTGGTTGTTTATTGAGGCTAATATTCTTGGTCTTTTATTCCTCTGCTTCTTATAATTATATGTTATTTGCACAAAAATGGAGTTTTGAAATTTAACAACTATTTATAACATCTATTAAATGAGATATGGTTGTCATTAATCACTATGATGAATAATTTATTAGAATTCACACTAATTAGCATGAAAGAATAAACTTATAACTGCAGGAACTAAAGAGAAGTTTTCAAAAATGAATGCTGATAAAAATAAACAACCCAATTAAAAAATATGTGGGCACATCACTTGAACAGACATTTCCAAAAAGAAGAAAAACTATCCAGTAGGTACATTAAATGGTGCTTATTGTAATTAGACATTAAGAAATGCAAGTTAAGGGCTTCCATGGTGGCACAGTGGTTGAGAATCTGCCTGCCAATGCAGGGGACATGGGTTCGAGCCCTGGTCTGGGAAGATCCCACGTGCTGTGGAGCAACTAAGCCCGTGAGCCACAACTACTGAGCCTGCGCATCTGGAGCCTGTGCTCCACAACAAGAGAGGCCACGACAGTGAGAGGCCTGTGCACCGCAATGAAGAGTGACCCCCACTTGCCACAACTAGAGAGAGCCCTCTCACAGAAATGAAGACCCAACACAGCCAAAATTAAATAAATAAATAAATAAATAAAAGATTTGAAACAGATTTTCATGAAGTGAAGGTCTGTATAAGGTCAACACGACTTTGTCTTTGAGATCTGTTTAAAAAAAAAAAAAAGAAATGCAAGTTAAACCCACAATGAGATGCTACTGTATAAAGATTAAAATGGCTAAAATTGATAAGACTGACAATACTAAGTGTTGGAAAAGATGTGGGACAACTGGAACTCCTACACTGCTGGTCAGAAGTAAAAGAGTAAAATCATTCTAGGAAATTTGTTGGCATTTTCTTTTTTAAATAATAGCTTTATTGAGTAACAATTCATATACAAAAAAACTGCATGTACTTTATATATACAATCTGATAAGTTTGGACATATGTAAACACCTGTGAAATTATTACCACGTCAAGGTAATGGACATCTATCACCTCTAAGAGCTTCTTTGTGTCCCTCTGTGGGTTTTTTTTTTAAACATACATCTACTCTATGATCCAACAGTTCTACTCCTACATGTTTATCAAGAAAAATAAACACATGTGTCCACCAAAACACATGCACATGAATATTTATGGCAGCTTTATTCATAATAGCTAAAACCCAGAAACAACTCAAATATCTATTAACAAGAGCACAGTTGAACAAATTGTGGTGTATTCCAACAATGGCATTGTACTTAGCAATTAAAGCAATTATTATTACATGTAATAACATGCATAAAGCACAAAAGCATTATACTAAGAGCACACACATACACATATTCCATGTGAATCTGATTTATAGTGATATAAATCAGAACAGTGTTTGCCTAGCAGCAGTGGGGACTAACTGTAAGTGTCACAAGGAAAGTCTTGGGGGTGATGGAAATATCTTGAGTATTGATTACACAGGTGTTTACATCTGTCAGAATTTTAAACTATGTACTTGTGCATTTTATTTTACATAAATTATATCTCAATAAGCCTCAAGCTATTTTAAAAACAAATCATCAAAGTATTTTTAAAAGAAAGAATCTTAGAAAAAAACAGACAAAACAGATTATTGAATGCAATTCTACTCATGAATTTGGGGATAAGAACTGGAATTGTCCCAAGCAAGAACTGAGAAACTAGATAGTTGAGAAACATGGCAGAATTTGAAGAATCATCTAAGAATTCAACCCACATATCTGAGACCAAAGACTTATTTCTAAATCCTCCAAGAACCAAGAATTCTTGTGCTACTTTAAATGTTCTAGAGCACAAAATGTAAAGAACATACCTAAAACCAGAACTATGATTACTTGTCTCCAAAACCAACCAAACAACCAAGCAAAAAGCAGAAAAAAAAAACTAGAGGATACAGATTTTAATACTGTAGTTTATGACATAGATGAAAAATACAAATATGACAATAACAAATGAAATCCCCAAAAGATTGATATATCATTACCAAGAATGGTTTATTCCCATAATTAAAAAAAAATTCAACATTTTTAATATAAGAATAACAGCAAAGAATTTTAAAGGACATAGATAACCAGCTTGAGTCTCTGTTTAATGGATGTGGAAAAATCAGAACATGAAATACGGTGTTCAACCTGGAAAAGAGAGGGAGCCAAACGCTAACCAGGGAAAGTCTGGGAGATATACACACATATTCCTAGACTTTAAGTAGGATACCCTGTATAGCTTGATGCCAATATCATTTTCTTATTCTCCCTTTAAGGCTCAAAAGTTGATTTTTAATTTTTCTAATTTCTAATGATCCCTGCCAGATGATTAACTAATTTATAGATTAAAAATAAAGCTTGTTATTGGATTCATTTATCTATTGTCCTGTCTTTCTGTTTTTGAATGTATTATTTTTTTCACTTCTATTTGTATTCATTTCCTTCTGCTTTTATTATGTTTATATATTTTTTTTTCCTTTGAACCAGGAGTTATATAAAGCAAAATGTTAAATATATCATTTTTCAGTAATTTCTGATATTCTTAAAAATTCATAGATACCAGGATTTCTTGCATTTTAAGAATGTCCTTCTGTGGTACTTACTATGAAGAATATCTTAGCTGTGAGTAGAATGTTTCCATTACATTTCAATATGTAGCCAATATTTCTCTATTGTCTTGCATTGCAAAGTCTCATTTCATTCTTTCTGGATGTTTCTTCAATTTATACTCTATTCCTGGACTAGGAGAAAAAAATAAAAGGCGGGGAGAAAAGAAGGAAGAAAGGAAGGGAAGGAGGGAGGGAAGTATCAGGAATGGCTTAAAGCTCTGGACAAATGAGCAGTATAATCTGAGAGCTAAATTAGGAACTGTGGGGACTGTCTGGGACTCAGGAGGCAGTTCTGATCAGATCTTTGGGGTGAGGCTCTCCCCAAAGCTCTCTGGGGAAGTATGGGCAGGTCTCCATGTTCAGGAATTAGGCTGGAGAAAGTTTTCTCTTGACCCCATGTGCCCTTAGGGGCTCATTATTTTTTGTTGTTTAGACATGTGAGGCAAGTTACCTGGGATGAAGTTCTGGGCAGTCCTAATAAACTGCTGGGGTAAGGAAAAAAAAAAACAACCAGCTCCAAGGATTCCCTACTCCTACATTTCCTCACCTGCTTCACACCTCCAGGACAGGTAGATTATAAGAAAGGAAATTGTCATTTCCCAGAGCTGCTTTCTTTAGAGCTTAAAGTGAATATCATATATTCTTGCTGATATGGGGGAAGGGCAGTCAAAATCACAGCACAACTGTGCCTCTGGTTTTATTTAGGTTTTGGTGCACATCACTTCCTTTATTAAAACTCGTTCCTCTTCATGCACATTTATTAAATCTCCCAGAGAAGAATGTTCCTACCCAAGGAATGCAACTATGATAAGAGCCAAGAAAATACATTGCATAGTCAATGTCATGTGATGAAGAATAAATGAAAGAAGGAAAGGATTAGTATTTTTTATTTATTTATTTTTTTAAACATCTTTATTGGAGCATAATTGCTTTACAATGGTATGTTAGTTTCAGCTTCACAACAAAATGAATCAGTTATATATATACATATGTTCCCATATCTCTTCCCGCTTGCGTCACCCTCCCTCCCACCCTCCCTATCCCACCCCTCCAGGCGGTCACACAGCACCGAGCTGATCTCCCTGTGCTATGCGGCTGCTTCCCACTAGCTATCTACCTTACGTTTGGTAGTGTATACATGTCCATGCCTCTTTATTGCTTTGTCACCGTTTACCCTTCCCCCTCCCCATAGCCTCAAGTCCATTCTCTAGTAAGTCTGTGTCTTTATTCCTGTTTCACCCCTAGGTTTTTCATGACATTTTTTTTTTTCTTAAATTCCATATATATGTGTTAGCATATGGGTCTCTTGTAGACAGCAAATATATGGGTCTTGTTTTTGTATCCATTCAGCCAATCTGTGTCTTTTGGTGGGAGCATTTAGTCCATTTACATTTAAGGTAATTATCGATATGTGTGTTCCCATTCCCATTTTCTTAATTGTTTTGGGTTTGTTATTGTAGGTCTTTTCCTTCTTTTGTGTTTCTTGCCTAGAGAAGTTCCTTTAGCAGTTGTTGTAGAGCTGGTTTGGTGGTGCTGAACTCTCTCAGCTTTTGCTTGTCTCTAAAGGTTTTAATTTCTCCATCAAATCTGAATGAGATCCTTGCTGGGTAGAGTAATCTTGGTTGCAGGTTTTTCTCCTTCAACACTTTCAATATGTCCTGCCACTCCCTTCTGGCTTGCAGAGTTTCTGCTGAAAGATCAGCTGTTAACCTTATGGGGATTCCCTTGTGTGTTATTTGTTGTTTTTCCCTTGCTGCTTTTAATATGTTTTCTTTGTATTTAATTTTTGACAGTTTGATTAATATGTGTCTTGGCGTATTTCTCCTTGGATTTATCCTGTATGGGACTCTCTGTGCTTCCTGGACTTGATTAACTATTTCCTTTCCCATATTAGGGAAGTTTTCAACTATAATCTCTTCAAATATTTTCTCAGTCCCTTTCTTTTTCTCTTCTTCTTCTGGAACCCCTATAATTCGAATGTTGGTACGTTTAATGTTGTCCCAGAGGTCTCTGAGACTGTCCTCAGTTCTTTTCATTCTTTTTTCTTTATTCTGCTCTGCAGTAGTTATTTCCACTATTTTATCTTCCAGGTCACTTATCCGTTCTTCTGCCTCAGTTATTCTGCTATTGATCCCATCTAGAGTACTTTTAATTTCATTTATTGTGCTGTTCATCGTTGCTTGTTTCATCTTTAGTTCTTCTAGGTCCTTGTTAATTGTTTCTTGCATTTTGTCCATTCTATTGTCCATTCTATCTCCAAGATTTCGGATCAACCTTACTATCATTATTTTGAATTCTTTTTCAGGTAGACTGCCTATTTCCTCTTCATTTGTTAGGTCTGATGGGTTTTTATCTTGCTCCTTCATCTGTGGTGTGTTTTTCTGTCTTCTCATTTTGCTTATCTTACTGTGTTTGGGGTCTCCTTTTTTGCAGGCTGAAGGTTCGTAGTTCCTGTTGTTTTTTGTGTCTGTCCCCAGTGGCTAAGGTTGGTTCAGTGGGTTGTGTAGGCTTCCTGGTGGAGGGTACTAGTGCCTGTGTTCTGGTGGATGAGGCTAGATCTTGTCTTTCTGGTGGGCAGGTCCACGTCTGGTGGTGTGTTTTGGGGTGTCTGTAGACTTATTATGATTTTGGGCCGCCTCTCTGCTAATGGGTGGGGTTGTGTTCCTGTCTTGCTAGTTGTTTGGCATAGGATGTCCAGCACTGTAGCTTGCTGGTCGTTGAGTGAAGCTGGGTGCTGGCGTTGAGATGGAGACCTCTCGGAAATTTTTGCTGTTTGATATTATGTGCAGCTGGGAGGTCTCTTGTGGATCAGTGTCCTGAAGTTGGCTCTCCCACCTCAGAGGCACAGCACTGACTCCTGGCTGCAGCACCAAGAGCCTTTCATCCACAGGGCTCCTTAATTTGGGATGATTGGTTGTCTATTCAGGTATTCCACAGATGCAGGGTACATCAAGTTGATTGTGGAGCTTTAATCCGCTGCTTCTGATGCTGCTGGGAGAGATTTCCCTTTCTCTTCTTTGTTCTCACAGCTCCCAGGGGCTCAGCTTTGGATTTAGCCCCGCCTGTGCGTGTAGGTCGCCGGAGGGCGTCTGTTCTTTGCTCAGACAGGACGGGGTTAAAGGAGCCGCTGATTCGGAGGCTCTGGGTCACTCAGGCCCGGGGGTAGGGAGGGGCACGGAGTGTGGGGCGGGCCTGCGGCGGCAGAGGCCGGCGATAAGTTGCAGCCTGAGGCGCGCCTGTGCGTTCTCCCGGGGGAGTTGTCCCTGGATCCCGAGACCCCGGCAGTGGCGGGCTGCACAGGCTCCCCGGAAGGGCGCGTGGCCAGTGACCCGTGCTCGCACACAGGCCTCCCGGTGGCGGCAGCAGCGGCCCCAGCGTCCCACGTCTGTCCCTGGGCTCCGCAATTTTAGCCGCGGCTCGCGCCCGTCCCCGGAGCTCTCCCAAGCAGCGCCCTCAATCCCCTCTCCCCGTGCACCAGGAAACAAAGAGGGACGCAAAAGTCTCTTGCCTCTTCGGCAGTTCCAGACCTCCCCCCGGACTCTCTCCCGGCCAGCCGCGGCGCACCAACGCCCTGCAGGCTGCGCCCACGCCGCCAACCTCAGTCCTCTCCCGGCGCTCCGACAAAAGCCGGAGCCCCAGCTCCCAGTCCCGCCCGCCCCGGCGGGCGAGCAGACAAGCCTCTCGGCTGGCGAGCTCCGGCCGGCCCGATCCTCTGCGCTGGAATCCGTCCGCCCCGTCCTCCGCACCCCTGTCGCTGCGCTCTCCCCCGCGGCCCCCAAGCCCCCCCACTCCGCCTCCCGAAGCCTCCACCCGCGAAGGGGCTCCCCAGTGTGTGGACACCCCTCCTCCTTCACAGCTCCCTCCCGCCGGTGCAGGACCCGTCCCCATCCTTCCGTCCCTGTTCAGCCCTTTCCCTTGCCCCACCCAGGTACGTGGGGGGCCCCCCGCCCTTTGGGAGGTCCGAGGTCCTCCGCCAGCGCCCAGCAGATGCTCTGCAGGAGCTGCTCCACGCGCAGATGCACTCCCGGTGCATCCGTGGGGAGGAACGCGACCTCCGCGCCCCACTCCTCCGCCATCCTCCCGGAAGTCCCTGGATTAGTATTTTTTAAAAGTACAATACATATCCCCTGCAAAATAAGGGCAGATTTTTGTACGTAGAAGCAATGAGTCATAAAAAGGAGCCATGTAGAAACATTGGTTATAAAAGTGTAATAATTCAGATAAAGAACACACATGTCGGGAAAAATAACAATGTACATTATTGAAGAAAAACTTAGTGAACTGAAAATCGGGTTGAGAATATCTCCAGATCGAGGATACATTAAGAAAAGTCATCAGAGAATGACAACATTCTGCTAATAAATTTTAAATTTAGACTAAATGGACAAATTATTAGAAAAATAGAGCTTGCCAAAGCTGACACAAAGAGAAATAGACAATCTAGTCCTATTACCTAGTAAAGAAATAGAATCTTAATAATTAAACCTTCACAAAATTAAGGGATAGGTCTTTTAACTTCACAAATTAAGTATTCTAAGCATTAGAATACTAATAAAAACACAAATATTAAAAAAATTCTTTCAGAAACCAAAAAAAAATTGGAATACTTCTCAAGTGGTTTCATAACCTTGATAGCAAAATCTGATAAGCCTGTAACAAGAAATGAAAGCTGGCTGTTTAAAAATATAAAAGAAGGCTTCTAGAAAGACTGATCACAAAAAAGAGGAGACAAGAAATAAAATACAGAATGAAAAATAGGAAATAAACAAGATAAACTCATTTTTAAAAAGAATTAGAATATTAGGAAAAGTACAGCAATAAAGTAAAAAACCCAGAAGAAATCGATACATTTATAGAAAATATGAAGCACTAAAGTAGCACAAATAGAAACAGGAAATTGATTAGATCAAACTATACTGAAGTAATAATTATAACTATACTGAACAGTTATTACTATTCTGAAGTAATTAGAGTTTCTTTCACCCTCTAAGAAACACTCCCACCCCGGCACGCACACACTGTCGTCCAATCTCATTGTCACTCACCTGAACACCATCACCTCCTGCCAGGTCCCCCACATCCTCTCAAGTGTGAGGGATCCAGACATCCCGTGTCCTCACGTAACTGCTGTGGAAGGAACTGGACCAGCTTCCCATCGCTCTTAAATGGCCTCCAAAGTCCCCCCAAGGTCTCCAAACTCAGCTCGTGCCGCTCTCCTCCTTACTCTATGTGCTCCGCCATATCTGAAGAGTTCTCTGTCCCTCAAAAGTGCATCCTTTCCCCTACTTTAGTGCCTTCACCACATACTCTCTTCCATGTGGAACACTCTCCCCCAGCCAACGCCTCCTCTTCAGCCTCAGATTTGACTCCGAGTTTTCCCTGGACTTTCAGCAGCATCATGTCCCTACACTTCATGCTTCCCGGACCTGCTGTCACAGTACAGCTGCACCTGTGGACCCCAGTTCAGTGTCTGCCTCTGTCACCAAACGGTGAGCTCTGCCAGGAAGGGACCATGTTTGTCTTATTCCCGGGGTATCCCTGTGCCTCGCACTGTGCTCAGCATCAGTTAAACTCACATGAATGTTTTCAAAATGAGTGAATGGCGAGTTATATAAAAGACCTGAAGGAAATACAGTAAAATGCTACCAGGGCTTAACTCTCAGTGTTGGCATGTTGAGTGACTTTATTTTCTTAGTTTTTAGTTTCCCATGTTTCCCAAATTTGAGGAGGGTTTATTGTATCACTCTTACAACTTTACTGATGCATAATTAGCAAATAAAATTGTAATACATTTAAGGTGTACAACATGGTTATTTGATATGCATGCACATTATGAAAGGATTCATATTTTTTAAAGTAATTTTTCACCAAACTTTCATGGAACAGATGATTTCTGTCTTATACAAGTAAATGTAGTAAGTTTGAAAAAGAGAGAAAATCTTCCCAATTCATTTTTTGTGGCTGGTTCAACTTATGTTTTCAAATCAGATAAGAACAACATAAAATAGGGACTTCCCTGGCAGTCCAGTGGTTAAGACTTTGCCTTCCAGTGCAGGGGGTGAAGGTTTTGTGATATAACAAAACCTAAGGAAATCATATCTAGTAGAGAAAATTTAGTCATTTTTTTTACTTTAACAATGTCCTATTTCTGCTGTTTAAAACTGTACCATAATCCAAGCCTATTCTACAAAACAAGAAAGAAGAATAAGATTTAGATGGAAAAGGTTAGCATCTGTACACAAAATTAATAAAAAGGTCTGGAAATGTTACTGTAGATAATTGATTAGTTTTGAAAAACAGTTGCATTTTTCTAGAACTGAGTAAAAACCTAGAAATTACAGGAAAAAATGAAATATTTACAATAAAAACAAAGACAATAGCTAGCAATTATTGTAGTTTAATGTATGCACAAGACTCTTCAAGTTTTAAAGCATATATGAATAAATAAGGATATACTCCATGCTAATGGATAGAACAATTCAACATTATAGAGATGCCAATTCTCTTTATTTTAATGGTTATATTTAATACTATCTCAATTAAAAAGTATGATTTAAACAAGCCTCCGGGGAATTCTGATGCTAGTTCCCAGACCCCACCTGAAGAGGCATTCTCCTAGGAAGACCTGCTCAGCCCTACACCCAGCTCTGTCAGCGATGCATCCTCCTTCTTGCTATTTACCCATATTCACCCTGATGGGTAATAAAGTGAGCTATAGATGCTATAGATAAGCGGTAGCTCTTGGATTTCAGGTTGTCTTAGAGAGGAAGAGAGTTCAACTGTAATTTCTGTTAAACAAAATGGGGACACAGTCCATGACCAAAAATATGTTAGACTTATGAAGGATCTCAGATAACAGAGACTCTTATTACTGGGGATTGCATGACACGTGGATTTGCAGGTGGGTGCCATTTCTTTCATAAGTTTTTACTAAAATCTTGAAGTACAAATCAGCATATAAAGTAATTTGATGCAGAGTATTTTATATTTAAATAACTAATTACTGCTTAAAAACTTTTAGTTAAAAGATGTTTTTAAGGCTCACTTCAGTTTTAGAACATTTCAATACTATGCAAGTTACTGTTTTCTTCAGACATTACTTAAGACTTTTTTTTTTCTTTCCTCTTTTAAACTCTTTGTAAAAGTAAGTTTTGGCTTAAATTACTTTGGTACTTACCTCAGTCAATCTCTCCCTAGAGTTACGGGGTTTCTCTTTGCTTTTTGTATGATTACTTCAGACGAAAGAGGAATTTTAAAAAAATCTTGCTTATTTAACTTGTGTGGGAAGTAAAATAGTTCATTTTCTCACCAATTGGTCCAATTTGGTTGCAGTTTATAAAGTTGCACATTTTAACTTGATTAAATAAAACCAAAATCTCCATCTTGCTAAAACTTCCTTTTTTGTTGAAAATTATTCATATTTAATGATAATATATATTTCACCAAGACATAAATTTAACAGGATGGCATCTGTTCAATTTTGCCATAATTCTTGTAGTAGCTGAGGAGATAACGCCATCCAGAAGCTTCTGTCTTTTGACTGTTTTCTATTTAAACTTTGAAAAACTTTTCCTAAAATTTGTAGGAGAGAAAATTGTCTATAAATGATTTAAGTAGGCTTCACTTTCAAGCTGCTTCAATTCTGTTCAAGTTTATTGGCAGATGGTCTACTTTTTACTGACGAAAGCTGTAGTGATAATTTGCAAGTCAAGCCATGAATGCAACTGTGACACTTTCAACAGTTCATAGAAGAGAAACTTGAATTTGAACATAACACTTTACGTGGTATACTTACGTTAATTATTAGTGAATCAGGCAATTATATAGGCAGAAGGGAAACAAAATATAACTTACTCCACCTCCCCACTCCCATATATTTACATGTTCAAAAAAACCCAGAAAAATTAACAAGTGTTTAGGTTATAAAAGTCCAACATGGCAGATAAGAGACTGGAACTCACTTTTCAAACCTGCTAGACCTTCAAGCCTAGGGTTTTTTCCCACTGTCTGGTGAGTGCACACTTCCTGGCTGTCGTCTTCTTTTTTTTTTTTGCGGTATGCGGGCCTCTCACTGCTGTGGCCTCTCCCGTTGTGGAGCACAGGCTCCAGATGCGCAGGCTCAGCGGCCATGGCTCACGGGCCCAGCCGCTCCGTGGCTCGTGGGATCTTCCCGGACCGGGGCACGAACCTGTGTCCCCTGCATCGGCAGGCAGACTGTCAACCACTGCGCCACCAGGGAAACCCATGATTCATGATTTTTAAAGGTAATACTCCATTTATAGTTATTAAAAATTATGGCTATATTCCCTGTGCTGTACAATACATCCTTGCAGCTTTTTTATTTTTAGTGTTTGTACCTCTTAATCCCCTAGCCTTATCTTGCTCCCCGCTTCCCTCTCCCCACTGGTAACTACTAGTTTATTCTCTGTATCTGAGAGTCTGTTTCTGTTTTGTTATATTCACTAGTTTGTTGTATTTTTTAGATTCCACATATAAGTGACATCATACTGTATTTGTCTTTCTCTGTCTGACTTACTTCACTTAGCATAATACCCTCCAAGTCCATCGATGCTCTTGCAAATGGCAAAATTTCATTCATTTTATGGCTGACTAGTCTTCCATTGAATATATATACCACATGTTTTTAATCCATTCATCTGTAGATACACATTTAGGTTGTTTCTATACCTTGTATTGTAATAATGCTCTTGTAAACGCAATTGTAAAAACAAGTGCTGTTGTAAAAAGCAATGTAATTATAAATCATACTGCTGTGAACATCGGGGTGCATGTATATTTTTGAACTAGTGTTTTCCACAGTCACTGCACCAATTTACATTCCCAACAACAGTGTACAAGGTTTCCCTTTCTTCTACACCCTAGCCAACATTTGTTATTTGTGTTCTTTTTGATGATAGCCATTCTGATGGGTGTGAGTTGATATGTCATGGTGGTTTTAATTTGCATTTCTCTGATGATTCACCATGTTGAGTATCTTTTCGTGTGCCCGTTGGCCATGTGTATACATATCTAATTTGGAAAACTGTCTCTTCAGGTCTTCTGCCCATTTTAAAATCTGGGTGTTTGTTTTTTTTGATGTTAAGTTGTATGAGCTGTTTTTATATTTTGTATAATCATTTACATATCTTTTCTCCCATTCAGTAGGTTGTCTTTTCATTTTGTCGATGGTTGCCTTTGCTGTGCAAAAGCTTTTCAGTTTAATTAGGTGCCATTTGTTTATTTTTGCTTTTATTTCCTTTGCTTTAGGAGACAGATCCAAAAAAATATTGCTATGATTTATGTCAGAGAGTTTGGCCTATGTTTTCTTCTAGGAATTTTATGGTTTCTGTTCTTATATTTAGGTTTTTAATCCATTTTGAGTTTACTTTTGTATGTGGTGTTAGAGAATATTCTAATTTCACTCTATTACATGTAGCTGTCCAGTGTTCTCAGCACAACTTATTGAAGAAACTATCTTTTCTCCATTGTATATCCTTGCCTCCTTTGTTGTAGATTAATTGACCATACGTGTGTGGGTTTACTTCTGGGCTCTCTATTCTGTTCCACTGATCTAAGTGTTTGTTTTTGTGCCAGTACCATGATGTTTTGATTACTGTAACTTTGCAGTATATTTGAAAGGTAAGGAGCATGATTCCTCCAGCTCAATTCTTCTTTCTCAAGATTGTTTTGGCTAATTGGGGTCTTTTATGTTTCCATACAAATTTTAAAATGATTTGTTCTAGTTCTGTGAAAAATGCCCTTGGTGTTCTGATAGGGATTGCACTGAATCTGTAGATTGCCTTGGGAAGTATGGTCATTTTAGCAATATTAATTCTTGCAATCTATGAACAACAGTATATCTTTCCATTGGTTTGTGTCTTCTTCAATTTTTTTCATCAGTGCCTTATAGTTTTCTCAATACAGGTCTTTTACCTCCTTAGGTAGGTTTATTCCTAGGTATACTTTGTTTTTAGCGTACAGAAGTGCAATAGATTTTTGTATATTAATTTTGTATCCTACAACTTTACCTAAATCATTGATGAGCTCTCATAGTTTTTTGGTGGCATCTTGAGGATTTTCTATGTATAGTATCATGTCATCTACAAACAGTGACAATTATACTTCTCCAATTTGGACTCCTCTTGTTTCTTTTTCTTGTCTGATTCCTATGGCTAGAACTTCCAAAAGCATGTTGAATAAAAGTGGCAAGAATGGGTTTTTTGTGTTTTAGATTTCACACATAAGTGATATCACACAGTATTTGTCTTTCTCCCTCTGACTTATTTCATTAAGATTAATACCCTCCAATTCCATCTGTGTTTCTGCACATGGCAAAATTTCATTTGTTTTTATGGCTGAGTAGTATTCCAGTGTATATATACCACATCTTCTTTATCCATCCATTTATTGATGGACACAGATAGCTCCCATATCTTGGCTACTGTAACTAATGCTGCTATGAACACTGTGGTGCATGTATCTTTTAATTTTTTTTTTTGGATATATACCTAGGAATGGAATTGCTGGATCATATGGTAGTTATATTTTTTAGTTTTTTGAGTAAACTCCACACTATTTTCCACAGTGGCTGCACCAATTTGCATCTCCATCAAGTGTACAAGGGTTCCTTTTTCTAAGCTTAGGGTCTTCTGAAGTAAGAGTGAGAAGTAATGTCAGTCACCTTGCCTTATCATGCCTCATTTTATAACACATGAAAACATCTCATCAGTTGAAATCATTAGCACCCAAAGCCAAAAATCTCAACATGTGCTTGCCTTGCCAAATATCTAAACAGGGCTTCCACCAATTGTGGGAATGGGAATAGATGTGAGAGCTCTTAGGATAACACCCTGGGTGAGGGGACCAGTAGGAATATAATAAAGATCACACTTCAGGTTTCCAATTCATTTCCACAAATACTTACTAAAGTGAGCTCTCATACAGACCCTGCAATAATTGCTAGAGAAACAAGAATGAATCAGATTTGGGATCTTTGTCCAAGGACATCATAGTTCTAATGTAGTACAGATTGTGCAAAGAAAGTGGTGTTTTAAAGGAAGCAGAAAAGAACTGACTCGAGCTGAATATTAGAAATCAGATGAGCATTTTTCTGGAAGAGAACAAAGAACAAGGGGAAGATGTTTATTCAGAGGGGAGAGAGAGTGCACAGAAAGTACTGAGAACATCTTGACATGCTCAGGGAATTTTTTTTTTTTTGCAGTATGTGGGCCTCTCACTGTTGTGACCTCTCCCGTTGCAGAGCACAGGCTCCGGACGCGCAGGCTCAGAGGCCATGGCTCACGGGCCCAGCCGCTCCGTGGCATGTGGGATCCTCCCGGACTGGGGCATGAACCTGTGTCCCCTGCATTGGCAGGTGGACTCTCAACCACTGCGCCACCAGGGAAGCCCCACTCAGGGAATTTTTGAAGTTCAGTTTTGTTAAAAAATGTCATAGGTAATGGTAGAGATGATTGTGGACAATTCATCAGGGCCAAAATTACCAAAGAATGTTTCAAAGCTGTCAAAAAAAATAAACATTTATTTTGTATGTCACAAAAAGCCATTACTTATTTTTTAAAAAAATATTTGCATCAGGGTCTCCTAAGATAAATGACCAAGACTCTGGCCCAAGGTTTGAACTTAGAGAGACTTGCAGGGGGGTAGCAGAGTGGCCCAAAAAAGACCATGTGAGAGGGAAGCACAAGAATTTCTCTCAAATCAAGTGTTTGCCAGAATAAAATAAATAAGTCACGGGGATCTAATGTACAGCATGGTGACTATCGTTAGTAATACTCTATTGTATATTTGGAAGTTGCTAAGAGAGTAGATCTTAAAAGTTCTCATCACAAGAAAAAAACTTTGTTAACTATGTGTAGAGATGGATACTAACTAGACCTATTGGGGATGATCATTTTGCAGTATATACATGTATCAAATCATAATGTTGTACACCTGAAACTAATACAATGTTATATGTCAATCATATCTCAAATGAAAAAAAATCACCTGCATAAAAGAAAAAAAAGCCCCCAAACCAAACCAAAAGGCACCTGTTTGCCCACACAGGGTAGCCCAGTTTGGTTACCACAGCTCAGTAAAAAGGTTCTTGAAATAAGACCTGACTCAGATTTCTCTTAGGATCATTAAACTCTTAAATATATTCCTCATCTTATGCAGTTGGCACTATATCTATATAGTAGACATTCCTCCAGGTTTCTGATATGCATTACAGTCCAAATGGCATTATTTGGTGGCAAAGAGGCAATAGGTAAGGGATAAAAGCAAACGCGTTGCCCCCCAGTGTCTTGGATTTGAGAGGGGGATCACCACTGCAGGTCTGGCCCTTGCCTTCTGGCCTTATAATCCTGGAATCCTGGTTTTGTCAGTCAGCTAAGGCAAGACATTTTTTTTCACCTGCAGGCTCACATTAAACCGGCTCCTAGTGTGTGTTGTGGAAAACGGCACCTCGTGAACTCATGATGAGAAGTGCATCTGTCAGGCAGAGCAGACAGTCTGAGGGATGGAGAGGGCTTTGATCACGTGGGCTTACCAGCCGAAGCCATCACGGTAGCACGTTTGCCTGTGATGTGGAATGAAGAAAGGGCCGCACATTTACTATCCACCAGAGCGATACTGCAGACACAGGACAACAGCCCTCGGACCTTGTGAAGCAATCCCCTCCCTCCTGGGACTGCTGGCGGAGCACCATGAGGGTATTGCACTTCCTCTGCCCCTGCACAGCTACCTCGTCTGTGTGCTCCCTGTGTTGCTATAATCGATTGGATTTGTGCTTATTACTACGCTCCCATTCCAGTCCAGTTTTCTGAGCTTGGACTCGGGTCGAGGTGATGGGGTTTGGGTATTTCATGCTGACGGAATCTGGATGCGCTCCCACGGATGACTAACGCTGCCTATTGTGCGTGGGTTTCACTCTCTCTGAAGAAACCTTATTTCACTCTTCTGCAAGTTATGAGGAGAGACTGCGAGGCTGCCCACATACACCAACAATACAAACACAACACTGAAAGTCAAATTAAACACTCGGTTTCCAGTATTGATATACTTTCTGCCATATTTGCACATTATTAGTGTTTTCTTGGAAATTTGGAAAGGGTAAGAGTTGCCACCTGGGGTGTGCTGCCGTAATTTTTGGGAGAACACAACATAGAACCAAATGGGAGAAAAACCAAGGCATAAAGGCAGTAGCAGAGACTTGTGGTCTCTGAGAAACACAGTCCTCTGAATACGTTTTTTGAAGAGTGGGTAAGGAATATTAAGTTATTGTAGACAAAATCAAGGTTGAGGTATGTGGGTGGGAAGCCAACAAGTCCTTGTATTTTATAGAAGGGAGCCAAGAAAAATTTAACCTTGATATTAAGCACATGTGAAATATACTTAAGAACAACTTGTACAATTAAAATGAGAGCTGTGTCTTTCTAACGTCAGACTGAAAAATAAAACAAAACACTATACATACAGCAAAATGTAAAAGTAGGGTAGACATAAACATGGGAAGTATGAGAAAGTACAGTAATCCTTAAAGGGAACGTAGTTTCTATGTGTCTTGGATAAGAGTGTCAAATGCCTCTGTAAACTGGGGGCTTCTCAGTATGAGGACAAGAAGAATGTTCTAAATATCTGAGGACTGAGCCCTCAGACCATGCTTGACCATGGCAAGTAATTGGGGGCACCCACCGAGAGTTATGGTCACTTGTGTCTCAGATGAAAGATAATTCTTCCACTTCCAGATCCAACATTGACAGTTTGAATTTTGCTAAGCCTTTTCTATCATTCCAATTTTTTTGTAAAGACACATTCATTAAAAGAACATTGCCAATAGCATTATCATTTGCTACATACATAAAGCATGAAATGGAATAAGGAAAAAAAAAAGAGGTTTACAGTGAAATGTGAGTGACTTTAAGAACTTAGGGTGAAATAACTTCTAAAGAATAATGCATCTCTGCATCTTCCAGTGCTGTTACATCAAATATAATAACTTCAATTCATGGGTGGAGGAAAGACACATGGAGCGTGTGCTGATTTGGGGGAGTGCGTACAACTGAATGGGGGAGAAGTATTAAATTATTTGTGACTAAATGGGGAATTTTATTTTATTTTTGTTACTTAAATCTTTTTCTCTCCTTTCTGTTTTTAAGTTTCATAGCACTTGTTGGGAGGAAAGCACAATGACAAATCCCTACTCTATGTCACTTCAATATTTGATTGGGAGGATATCTTAAAAGGCTTTTTTTTATTGAGTTATCTTTAGTTTCAAACATTTCAGAAAACTCAGAAATGAAAATATGATGTAAAAGAAGAGTAACATGTACATGCATGAGCTGAAAAAGTACAAAGGACAGTGATATTCTGGACACACAGCCTTCATTTCAACCTCTTGGTTAACACTCACTCTTGGTAAAGATTTGATTTTTTCCTACTTGCCTCTTTGTTACTAACTGTGACATTAATAGGGCTTAATTTCTCTCCACAATTCTTATAGTCATATTTCTGGGCCGACTGAAAAAATCTTGCGAGACTGGAGGAGTTAATTAGGGTTGGCAAACTTTTCACTGAAGCATTGAAAATTAGTTACTTCAACTCCTTCATATTTCAAAGTAGGATCTAATTTTAATACAAAATTAAACTGAGGGAAAATCTCTAATGTCTTTTGAAAGGTGCTCCACACTATGGGTGCTGCCCACCCCAGTGGATGGCAACTCACTTGTTGGAGTACCTGATGGAGATGCCCCCAGAGTGAGTGGTGTATGGAAGGATTCTCTTGTTCTCAGAAATGTTACTCATTGTGCAACCATGAAACTGATGTGATTTGTATGAACGCAATGCTGCCTGCTCTAGTTCCTTTTGCCTTTCACCCCCTGATGGGCTGTCCCCCAACGCCCACTCATCTGTCACTGCTGGGTGCCAAGACCTCCTCAGCCAGGACCTTGGAGCAACCTTGGAGCGACAGCCGGGATTGAGAGCGGCCGCAAGCCCGGGTGCTGAGCACACAGTTTCTGAGCAACCCATTCCCCACTACTCACCTGTCCAGAAAAAGTGGTCTTGCTAAAGGAGACGGGCAGTGTGAAAACTGGTCATAAATCACTGAAGGGACACTCCAGATTACACTGGGCTGGCCAGAGAGCATCAGGCCAAGATGGGTAGATGTGAGCATGAAGCTGGCAAAAGTCTTTTGCAAAAAGTCTGTCTCTAACGTTGGTTTTATAGATTTCACTTTGCTACATTGTACCTTTGGATAAAACGTTATGTGTTAGTGTCTGATATCACAAACCTGATATCACAAATTCCTTAACTGTGTCTGATTAGTTGATCATATAAATTATGGTAATAGATTTCCTAATTTTAATCCTTTCTTAAAACATTTTTTTGGTCATTGCAATTTTCTTTTCTTCTTCTTCCCTTATTTTTTTTATTTTATTTTTTATTTAACCATAATATGGTAGGCAATTTACTAGCATTTTCCTTAGGATTTATGCATTGGACTTGGTAAGTGTTTCTTTTTGTGAACTATCTCTATCGGTTTCATTATATGTGCTAATTATTTTTTGATGAAAAATGTAGCAACAAAGCCATTAAAAATTACAAACTTTAAAAGAATGTATCGGTAGTTATTGGTTCCGTCAAGGTTTTTATTTCTTACTATGTTCAACTTTGTTCATTGGTTTGTTTATTGTATTTTCATATAGGTCCAGATAATTCAAATGCTTAGGCTAAATAAAGTAGTGAAGTATAATTTTCTGACTCCAGGCTATTAAGAAGTTTCTGCAAAGGGTATGCTAAGATTAGTACAGATCTGTCTTAAACCAGTGGGTATGTTCCCCTATGTTTGGGGTCAGAATACATTCTGTCTCATTTTCTGGTCTCCACAATTAAGGAAACCTATTAGATGACAGCGTACTCCATCTGAAAATTAGTCCAAAGTCCTTTCTGATAAAGTGCAAATCTGGGCTTCCCAAGCTAATCATATTCAGGGAACAGCCAGCTTTGATACAGCTTTATCATCATCTATTTTTTTTACACTGTGAGGATAAACATGCTTTTACTGATGTATTCTCAGACTTTGATTCTGTGACTAGGAATCAGGTTTTAGCCAACCCTGCCCTCTTTCTCCATCCTCACTGGCCAGTAAGGCCACTATTCCAGCTCATCATCTCTTGCATGAATCTTTTAATGGTCTCTTCAAAGGTCTTTTATCTCTATTCCTACTCCATTCCAATTAATTGTTGACCTCATAACTAGAGAAATATTTCAAAAATGCAAATATGACTATGCCATTTCTCAACTTAAAGCCCTAATACTCCTCTATTGCCCTTAAAATAAGCTCCGACTTCCTTACGACAGCACAGTGCAGACAGCTCTTTAACATCTGTCTCTGCCCACAAGCCTAGCCTCCCCTCCCCCTCCCTCTTGCACTCTGTCTGTGATTCTCCCAGCATGCTCAGTTCCTGCTTGTCCTTCAGGTCTCACCACCTGGGAGCTGAGGTTCTCTTCGTCTCCGATCTCATAGCATCTTTTATGGGTTCCCTATAAGACTCATGCCATTTAATTGTAATGCATTTTTTAGTGTCCCTACTGCCCAGTAATTTGTATACTTGACACAGGAAAGTCAAATTGTTCTTATTCAAAGCTCACAGATATACACCAATGGCTAGTCCAGAGCCTCACATACGGTAGGTTCTTAATGTTTGTTGAAAAAATATGTAGTAACAAGGAAATAAGGAAAATAGAAACTCCAGGATTTTCTGAGCAATATAATGGAAGATGTGGATAATTGGAACATATTCCCTACCTATATGAGAAAATACCATGCTTGCTCAAGTAAGCTTGCATAATAAATACAACTACAAAAAATTATAGAATAGATTATGGAATTGAAAAAAAAAGTCTTCTAAAGTTCATCTGGATGAATAAACACAAAAGAAAAGAAAGAACATCTTAAAAGCAACACGGGGGCATTATAGCCTCACCAGATAATAAAATGTGTAATAAAACTAAAATAATCAAGTAATGTGTTTCTTGAGCAGGACTAAATGGATTAATTTAACAGAATAGAACTTTCGGAGATAATTCTAGGCACAAGTAAATGTGGGTGGAGATAGAACAGAAGTGTGTGACAACTGAACAGCCAACTGTAAAAGGACAGAATCAGATGCTCACATTCTGTACATAAAAGCCAATAATCCTATTATAAAAATGGAGGCCTTTACAATTAAATTTTCACATCATTATTGGCTACGCAGAGTTTTTAAAGCAAGGCACAAAAGGTAAAAAAACATAAATATTTAAAATAAAAGATGTGAATACACACATTTTTAAATATGGCCAAAAGACCACAAAGTTCAAAGACAATCTACCCAGAATCTTTAGAACTAATTTCAACATAAATGCCAGATACTAGGTTAAGCTTTCTTTCAAATCACTCAAAGACTGAGACAACATAGAATAAAAGGCCAATGACAATCAATTTTCAAAATACACATATGAGGGAAATAGATCGCTTTGATTAATATAAGAAAAATTTATCAAAATGCTACCTTTCCACATTTTTTCTACAATTAACACTTCACTTGTGTAACTGAAAATAATACCATAGTACCATAATATTTCATATTTTTTCAATATTTCATATTTTTTCATATTTCATAATATTTCAACATAGAGTATAGGATGAGGCCAAAACTACTCTCAGAATTCAAAGCCTTAATGCTTTTGAATGACACTAGTGTAATGGATTTCTCTTTTCCTGAAACATAGTAATCACCATTTGTTCACTCAATCCACAGGTACTGAGTAAGCATGTGCTATGAACCAGCCACTATTCTAGGCACTTGGACTACATCCAAGAATCAAAGATTCCTGACTTCATAAAGCTTTTCTGCTTATTCTGTTTTCTTGTGATTTGGGGCCAAAAGAGAAGAGAAGAGAAATTTCTTGCAGAAAAGTAGCCACTGTAATTAAAAAGTAAATGTAGGACATTATCTAAGAAGGGGTAAATTACCTGCCCCTACTGGTCAGTTTTGAGGCTGTAAAGGACCCTTAAGTGACTCCTTCTGGTTCAGAAACAGCCAGGGGTCTTGTGTCCTCTCTTCATCCTTTCCCAGGGCAAAAGGTGATGACGGAGGTGTCGGCACAGCCCAGCTGCCCTGGGGAAGGGATGCCCGTTCAGAGGCGTTAGTCAGAGGGACAACACCAGTTGTCCCTGGGCATCATCATCGGCAATGCTACTACCTCTAGGAGGGGCTCTGACAGGACACCGGGGTGGGATGTGGTGAATGAACATCTCTCTAGCCTCTCAAGTTTGTAGCTAAGACATCATGTTTATTGGAATAACCTGTATATTATCAGTGCCTGATTTGATTTCTCCCTGTGAGAGCGAGAAAGTAGAGTCCAAAGTACTTACAATGCAGGTGTCTTTGGCTCTCCTCATGAGCCCTACACCATGACTGAAATATTAACCATATTAGAATATACAAAGAATTTGTCTCTTGAAACCCAAATATCCAAGAGGACCTATATCCATAAATAAAGCTCAGTGACTTACCAAAGGCAACAAAAAAATGCAACCACCACTCAGTGAAGAAATTGAACACTGCCAGCGGCTAGTGTAAAGTGTTTCTTTGACAAACCGTACTATGACAAATCCTTGTTTTATGGGAATAAGGTATGCTTGTAAATTGAGTACAGAAAAGAAACAATACAATTACTGCAATGAAGCCTTGACACTGTATGAGCTCCCTAGAATGTGGTTTCAATCCTGGGGAAAATGGCATGGGGGGATTGATCATTTTTGAGTAGAATGGGAGCATAAACTGTAAATTAAGTTTGAAGAAAACTAAAGAAGATAAACACATGTATACGTCCATTTTTTTAAAATTTGGTGAGCTGAAATCTTACTTATTAAACACACTTAAGCAGAAGGAGAAAGATGCAATCACCTATAGTTCCATTATAGGATAGAATCACCTATGGTCAACATTGCTATTGCTTGTACTACCTTCTCTGCTGTATCCTTTCTGTAGCACTTATCAGCCCACCTGTCATATTACATTTAAATATCTGCATCTTTTCATTCTTCCCACCACCCCTCAGGATTTACGCTTTATAAAAGTGTGTTCTTTTGTTCCCAGATATGAGCCTGGAGCCTAAAACAGCACTTGATGCATAGTAGCAGCTCAATAAATATTCATTAACTTGATGACTGAATTTTAAAACAAATTATATCTTTTTCTATTTTGTGTGGTACATGTTATAGAGTATGGAGAGATTGTAGTGACATTGGAAATGCTTCTGATGTACTATTATGTGCAAAAAATAGGTTGCACTGATATCCCAACTTGACATGAATCCTGGACAGAAATGTATATATTTAGAATGATTTTCTTCTTGGTATAGATACTTATTTTTCTCTTCTGTGCATTTCTACATTTAATTTATTTTTACAATAAGTATATATTGTGTTTATACCAAAAAGTAAAAATAAATTAAAGAAATAATATGCAAATTATTTCCAGGAAAGTTATTCATTTGATGGTTGAGGACCTTTGGAGAGAGAAGCATGAGTCCATCAAAGGGAGCAAAGCTAAGCTTCACAAAAGCAAGATCCAATCAAGGACATTTGACCTAATCACGGTTAATGGATGAAGATGCAGCCCAATCAAGCTATAAGTGAATTGTTCTAGAGAATGCAGGGAACTGACCTAATCACAGTCAATTGTGTGATGATGTTCTGAAGAAAGTTAGATAGAAGTTTCTCAAATTGTAATTCTGTTTCAACAGATTATATTTTATATAATCTCATATATAATATATATTACTACACATAAAATTATATATAATATATATGACTATTCATTCTCAATTCAATGAAAATGTTTTGAAGTATTTAATTGAGATAAAATAAAATTTAATTCCAAACTAAATTTTCTACCCATGGTCAAATAATCTTATTTATTTATTTATATGTTTATTTAATATATTCCTAGATTAGGGATATCTTCATGATGGAGTGATTTATCTATCTTCTTCCCACATGCCCATTGTTACCATCTTCAATGTATCATTTAGTGGTAATCCTTCTAATTGCTCCCCCAAATTTATTCAATTTGGGGTAATACTAATTGTAAAATGTTCTTGGTTTTAATGAGACAATAATTGCTTCCCATATTTAAAATAAAAGGAACATAAAAAAAGGATTCTTTTTATGAAAGCATTATCTTACAAACATACTTTGTTCATGACTAGCCTTCCTGGATTCTCAGCTCACCAAGAACTCAGCAATCTAACGCCTCCAAACCTGGGCCGACTGCGTCCCAAGTACACATTTTATGACAGTTTCAATCTTCTCTACAAACAGGCTGTGCTTTGATTGGCAATTTACCAGGACTGATAATTAGCTTACTAACCAGGGGATCAGAAAGCAAGTCTCAAACAAGGGTGGAGAAAAGTCAAATTAAATTAGTATTTTAATATTGTTGAACCACCTCCCATTTTAAGTACAAAAGAGGGAACTGTTGATTAAACATTTTAATTGATACATTCATTTATTCCTTCAAATGTTCATTGAATACTTACAGTATGTGAGGTGCAGTACTAAATCTATTTCATCATAGTCAAACTACTTTGGGACTATTGTATAGTTGAGTCAATCAGGATATTTTTATTTTGAGGATATTTTTATTCCTCAAATATGCAAGAATATTTTGACATAAGCATGCACTTACCCGAAAGAAATGTGCTACTTATATTGTTCCACTGAGGAACACCGAATTATTCTTTGCATTTCTTTAGATCTTCTTCTGCAGAAGTTCCATCTATATTTAGATAAATATAATCAAAATATACCATCTGCAAAAGGGGAAATTAGCATTTTTGCAAGAAAGAGTAAATGAGCAGGGTATAGTTAGAATAATAAAAATGCTACAACTGTGCATATTGAACAATAAATATCCTTCTTCCTTTCCCCCAAAGGGGTAAACCTCAACAGTCACAAAGTGTGAGGCAGAAAATATTTTCAACTTCTATATTTCATTAAATAGCCATATTTCTCCCTGGTTATTTATTTATTTTTTTTGCGGTACGCGGGCCTCTCACTGTTGTGGCCTCTCCCGTGGCGGAGCACAGGCTCCGGACGCGCAGGCTCAGCAGTCATGGCTCATGGGCCCAGCCGCTCCGCCGCATGTGGGATCTTCCCGGACTGGGGCATGAACCCGTGTCCCCTGCATCGGCAGGCGGACTCTCAACCACTGCACCACCAGGGAAGCCCTCCCTGGTTATTTTTAAACTGCTTCCTCATTGTGTAGTCCAATTAAAAATTTCAGACTTGAAAATATGAGTGATTATGCTTAGCTAATATCTAGAGGGAGAGCGAGCCACTGGTGGGCCAATCGCAAATTTTATTGATTAGAAATGGTTTAAACCTTAATTTTCAAGGAAGAAGTAGCCTAATTTTTTCTTCTAGCTTCTAGACACATGAGCCAAGGTGTAATTCCTGGTACATCTCCCTGACTTTAGTCCTGAAAAGCAGGCAGATTTCAGACAGAACCTGTTTTTATCACAAGGATTGTCCAAAAAAGATGACATCTGTTGCAAGGGAATAAACTATGGTTTGGAAAGTATTCTTTGGTGTTAAAGAAAAAATACAAATATGTACAGTGCTTGGTGAGTTGGAATTCACTGCTGCTAAGGGCCTCTATTACTCTATAAGGCAACAGATATTGAAATGCTCTAAAGGGGCAAAGTGGGAGTTGGAGATTGGTGTAAAAGCCAGCCTCAACTGATATCTTAAAAAACAAAAAGCAAACAAACAAACAAACAAAAAAACCTCTTTCTACAAGGAGAATGAGGGTCAAGAGAAGTATGCCTGGATTGGTCAAAAGTCCCTTTCCTGCTCCCTCCGTGGACACTGAGTTTTTCCCATATCTGCTCACAGGTGAACCTAGAGATCGTCTCAGAGCTGCAGCACCTGTGACTGGAAAGAAGCGTTTTGAGATGCAGCTGGAAGATGTCGCTGAAATGTTCAGAGTTGCAGACCAGGGACTCAGCAGGGAAGCACAAAGGTAGAGTTACTCAGTGCTCCCAGGCCTGTGGTCGATGCCCGCGCAGTTGGTACACAGAGAAAAGCTGAAACTCCTTCATTGAAGAACTGTTGGCTTCGCAGTAACAGAAAAGAAAACAGGATTCTGAGAATGTGCAGCCGTATGCGACCTTGTGCAAGGGGAAACACCGTAGTGTGCTTTCAAAGGGAGAGATGGGGCTGGGAGGATTTCAACAACAGGCGTTAAGAGGGCTCTTTACACTGCGGTTGGGCTGGAAAAGAAACGAAACCAAAATACACACAAAAACACTCTGCCTATGTGGGTGATCTGGAAACCTCTGGATGTTTTCCACAGTTTCCTTTTTTCGTGGTAATAAGCGCAGAATGTCAGCATCAGTGCTGGGTATGCCGCCACTAACCCAGAGTCGGCAGGGACACAGTGTTCAAGTTTTGTCCATCTGGCCTTCCCCATAGCTTCCGGGCCCAGGCAGGACAGAGGCCCCTCTTTTTATGTATTGTAGCAGGTGGCCACACACAGAATTACAGTTGAAATATTCCCTGCTTGGGGCAGACCAGGGACAAGACCCAGGGCTGTGGGGAGAGTTGCCACCAGGACCGAGCAACATAGAGCAGTGGTTCCTTCATGGGCGTAGAACCACTGAAGAGCTTGCTGTGCTTCACTTTCCTGGTCTTTATCCCTAGAGGTTCTAATTCAGTGGGGGAGGCTGAGGTCCTTTAATTTGTTTTTCTAAAGACTTTGTGAACCTCCACTCTCATGTCCTGGTTCCCACACTTGAGTGTGTATCAGAATCCCCTGCAGGGCTTTAAACACAGGGGTCTGAGAACTTTCCCAAGTGCCCAGATGATGTTGATACTGATGGATGGGGACTACTGACCACAGATAGCCTGTGACCACCCTGGTGTGAAAGGGAAGCGTGCAGCTCTAACAGAGCAGTGCCCCTGAGGGATGCCCGAGACGCAGGAGAGCAGAAGTACCAGGACCTTCCAGTGCTGAGATTCCGACTCCCCTGAGGCCGAATGAAGCCAGGTTGTCCGGAGGGAGGCTGTGTAAGTGCAGGGCACACCCTGTGTGAAGCCCTGACCTGGAGGGCTCCCCAGGGCACACATCCAAGGCTCCCTTCTCCAAGTGTTAGTACCCATTCCCTGACAGACAAGGTCTGGTAGGGCCTTCTGTTGAAGGAGAGGGACCACTGCCTGACACAGTTGCACCAGATGCAGGCAGAACAGAGTGTGAACTCTGACCCTGGAAGGGCTGCTGAGACTCCCCCATATTTAGCCGGTGGAACAGAACTAGACAGAAATCTGACCGGAGTAAAAATGAGAGGTGTTCATTGCAAACTTGCAGGTCAAGTAAGAGGAATGGGCAGTGAGTTGGGGGAGCAAAGCAGGATGCCAGCTCCCCGGCCTGAGGGACCAAGTCCCTGATGAGACTCACGAAGAACCACAAATCAAGGAAAAGAGAAGAATTTTCTTGGAGGTTAAACATCCACACTGAAGAAGTGGCTCTTGCGTGGGGAAGATGAGAATTCTGCCCCAGATGGAGGCCGGACTTGCGCTGCCCCGGGGAGGCACTCAGCACACAGCTTGGTTCTGATGGACACAAGGGGGCCACAGTTCTCGGGGACAGTCCTGGGGAAGCTTCGAAAATGTCTTAGAAGGTGTGTGTTGTCTTTTAGTCACCCACTACTCAGATATAAATATATATATAACTATATGTATAACTGAATCACTTCGTTGTACACCTGAAACTAACATGCCATTGTAAATCAACTATCCATCAATTAAAAAAAAAAAAAAGAAATCCCTGGGTGCCCACTGTCCTGTTGCTCAGGAGCTGGAGCTGGGAGTTTGGGCTGAGGGTCTGTCCAGTCCTGAGGGTCAACTCACAGACTTGTGCCCAGGAGCCTGGCTGCAGCTGCTTCTCCAACGGCAGCAATGTTCTCCCTCTGTCATATCTGCCATCTTCTATTTTGTGATTCCCTTATCCCTAGAGGCAGTCTTCCCTCCCATTCATATCAAGATTATAACGGATATAAAATAATCAATTATTTTGTTTACATTATCATCTGAGAACAGAAGCTGACAGGATCATTTTACTGAAGGAACCCCATTAACAATCTCCATGTGTAACCTGAGTTGGAAATAACAAGATAAAACTTTATTCATTCACAGAGTTAAGTAATTGAAATTACAGAAAACTGGAGAGTCTAAATGAAGCAACACTTATTAAAGAAGAGGCAGTTGAAACCAGGACACTCAAGGATGCTTATCAAATATGTTGGAACCTCATTAATTCAGTTCCCTTATATGAAAAAAAAAACCCTACAGGGCTCTTAATTATTAATATGTTCAAATATTATTTTTCTGCAAATTAGTCATGATTGAGAGGAAGCCTACTTAGAGCAAAATCTGTATAAACATATCCAAACTTAAACATTTATAAGAAGACTCTTAACTTGTAGGAATAGAAATGAAATTTACATATTTGAAGTGCTTGATACTCATTCTATGCCATAGAATGTCTAAATAAGGTCTAAATAATGAGACCTATGTGTTCATAAGTTATCTCATTGTATGCACTTGGTGCTTCCCACATTTTATTCTAGTGATGCATTTTATTTTAGAAATTATTAAAACTGCCTGTAAAATTATCTTCTAAAATATACTTGATTTTTTTTCAGGTGAGTTTCTCTCTTTTTGCCTAAAACTGAACTTCTCTCATCTCAGGCTGCTTCTCCCCCTGAGCTTCCTGGTTCCACTCTTGGCCTCTGCAGTCTTTCAGTTACTCAAGGCGGAAACAGAATTTTCACTGAGCACTTCCTCTCACGCTCACAGGAATTCAGCCCCTAAGTTCAGAAAATTCTGCACCCAACTAACTGCAAATCCTTCCTGAGTCTGTGCTCTCATCAAGCCTACCTGGAGCCATTCCAGGACCCCTCTGATGAGTCTTCACTGGCCGTTACCGAATTTTCCATCTTCTTGTCACACACACTGGATTTATTCCCTCAATAGTTTATGCACCAAAAGGACACGACACGTCCCTGCTTACGTCGCAGGAAAGCCTCTCTGTTGGCTCCAGTTGTGTGAACTGCCACAGGCCCCTTTATCATGAGCTCCCGCTCTCAGGGTTACCTTTCTACTCTGATGTCTTGTTGGCCCTCCGTACATTCTGCCTTCCCGTCCTTTGGACTCTCTGCTTTTCCTGATTATACTTGGCACCACAATCCTTTGCCTGTGCTTTCCATTTCTAATGACTTTCTTCAATTTGTAAACTCTTTGTTGTCTTTCAGAAAACAACTCAATATTACCTCCTCTTAGAAGATCTTTTGGTCTCTCACCCTGGGACAAGTCAACAGAGACTAACGCTCTTAGAGCAAATAGATGCAGCACATTTGCACATCTGGATCATCTAAATCCCGACTTCTCATTTAGCCATATTTTGCCCGTGCACAGCAGGAGACCACAAATACTGACTAGCTCGTCGAATGGCTGATTAAGTGGATAGAGGGAGAAGTGGGATGGACATAGGTAATCCTGCTCTTTTTCACACTTTGATGATGTCACTCATCCTTAATACTATTCTCTAAGAAGGATGCAGAGAATTGGAGAACATATAAGGGTGGTAAGGAAACCTGAAATCTTGCAATTAAAAGAGCAGAAGGGGGATGTTGAGACTGGCCCAAGAGAGTAAGCAGAACATTCAAATGCTTGACAAGGGTGTCAAGGGAAAAAAAAGTGACTATTATATGTAGCTTCATGGATTAGAAGAGAACTAGTGGGCTAAAGCTACAGAAAGAGATAAGTTCTTCACTCTCTCCTGTGTGTACTTTACTTGGAAATAATATTGGCCACTGAATGATGAATTAAAAAACTTATACATATTCATATGCAAAGCCAGTAGAACATGTCTGACAGCTAAAGAAAAGATATGTCAATAAAAATGGAAGTTGTTAAATCATGGAAGACTGACAAAGGATTACAGAGACAGAAGTCGATCATGGCCATCTAAACCCTTTGCTTTTTCCTGGAAGGATAAAATAATCTTCCAGGTTAAATAATGTATTCAGCCGGCCTTGCAATAAGAGTTCTGTTTAGAGAGGTGTACGAAACTATCAGAGCCTAATAATACTAACTTTAATCATATAATTTAACTCCGCCTGTTGAGGTTGTTTATAGAACAACCTCATAAAAATTTACTTTGTTTTGGGGAGTATATACTAGTTGAACTGATACAAGTGTCTACTTTGCCTAACAATTCAAATTTGAATTTTAAATTACAAATTGGTTCTGGCAATCCACCTGGGACTCTGATAAAATTGATTTTCTGAGTTAGAAGAGAGAAGAGGAAAACTATATTGAAATGATATGTACAGAATTCAGTGGGAAAATAGAAAAAGAAGCTCTTAATTTTTCTCAAAGAATCATGTCAAACTCCAGAGGGTAGGTGTTATCAGAGTTGAGACCCGAAAAATAAACAGAGTTCATTCATGCAAAAGTAGGAGCAGGTCATTGCAATCAAGCATCATGGATAATCTTTGTGTGGGTTAAAGAGGCCAGGAGCATTGAAGTCAGGAAGCGCAAATAGCTCAGGGCATCCTGGGGTGGAAAATGTGTGTGGAATCCCAGGAAGGGAGAAAGTAAGCCTATATAGGTTGGCAGGGGTCAATGCATCAAGCACTTCGCTGCAAGAGATTTTAGGTTTTATCCAGTAAATAATTAGGATATATTGAAGAATTTGGGGTAGGTGAGTGACATTTTCAAATTTTTAACTGGATAGACAAGGCAACAATAGGATGATGACTTAGAGAGAGACCTGAACAGAGACCTTAGGAAAACTATTCTAATAGACCAGCCAAGAGAAGGGCCACAGAGTGACAATAAGGATAGAGAAGAAATGGCAGATTTGCAAGATTTTATATACATTGAATTGACATAATTTAGGGACTGATAGAATTGAAGGCTAAGAGATGATTCATCTATTTTCAAAATATTGAGTTCTTTTTTTGGTGAAACTTCCTAGATAGTTTTAGCCTACATTGTTAGTTTCTTATTTTGAAATTCTAGTTACGTGTTTGTTTTTTCTTACTAATTGTGGCTATTTGGTTTGTATTGTTTCATTCGCATATATAATGTGTCACCAAAGGGGCTAGAGTGTATTGTTTTACTTTTCACAAATACTCCTTCTCCCCTCCCACACTGTTTACTTTCCAACGAATGCTTGTTGGGCTTGGATTGAAGCACAAAATAAAGTGGACTGTGAGTGGAGTTGATAGAGGCCACACCTGCCTAGAGGCTTCAAGTGCCATTGCGGGGCTCAGCGAGCGCTCCTGTGCCCTTGCTCTCTGCTGGGGAAACATCACATTCCAGGTAGGGCAGCTCGTTCTGCCTGGTGCTGGAATAAGAAGAAATGTGATCAACCTCTCAGAACAAGCCACTGCCTTCAAACACGAGTAAGAAGTGAACGCTTGGGCTAAGGACTAGGATTTGGGGATTGTATGTTACTGCAGCAAAAGCTGACTAATTCAGGGACTGTATGGTCCTTTGGAGCAGAAAACATATTTCTGCACCTAGACATCTTTTTTTGTGGTGTCTTAAAGGGGGTATTTCAAAAATGGGGTACATTAAAATAGTTAATTTGAAAGGTAGAGGATTTTTTAAAAAGCACCCTCTTTGGAAGGTAAACCAAAGATCTTGTACTTTTTTTTTTTTTCAGAAGACTAGTTTTGAATAACTATCTATTTGCATATTAACTTTTCTTGCATAATCTTTGTATTTCCAGATAATTATTTTAGAATATCTCCTTACATCCTGTATCATTATGGTCCTCTTCTTAGGGATCTGGACATCCCTGGCTCACTATAAATTTGAGAGAGTTCTTTAGAGAATAAAACATTGTAAGATGTGAGTAGTAATGACATGATGATAAATTATCAGTGTTGTAGACCATGCACATTACAAAAAACAACACAACCAAAATCTCTCCCTTCTTCCTCTTTTCTTCCTTCATTATGCAATATGGGCTTTGGTGGTGGTAAGAGCATTGAAGACAATATTTTAACATTTTCAAACTAAAAATTTTGTGGTAAAACTCTGTGCAGTGTTGACTTATACTGGTCCTTGCTGCCATGATGCAGTAGATCTCTAAGGCTTAAACTGGACCCCCAAAAGAAGGAATTCTAGCTTCCTTAACAAGAATAACAAGAATATGCTAGACCCATAATAATCATCCCTTACATACTTCCTGAAATAAATTGTTATATTTATTTCAATACAAGTATTAGTTTTACTACCACTAGTAATATCTGCTATTTCTGAACATACCAGATACTATGATTTGCATACATTGACTCACTCAAGCCTCACAACATTCTTAATAATAAGCACAAATATTCCCATTTTATAGACAACAAAACTGAAGTTGAAAGAGACTAAGTGATAGGTTTACTAATGCTCTAACCAGCCTTTGAACCTAGGTCTGTCCATGTTCTTACACACAATTACATCCAACACAGGCTGCAAGGCATGTACAAGTATATAGAGTTCCTCTAGAGAAATATTATAACTTGTGGTCTGCCATTATCATATCACTTAATTTTTGTTACTAACTCCTAAATTTTTCCTCCTTGAGCTAACATCTGGGTCATTTAAAAAAACCACAGCTACGCATCTTCTGTGGTGACAGACACCAGCAGTACATCTAGGCTGAAAGTTACCGCTTCATTGTATTTCCAGGTTCATTATGTGTGGGTTTAGTTATTAGGTATTATACTTTTCTGGTGAGCTTTTTCTTGTAGTTGAGAACATTCTGTGTACACGAGAATTAAATCATTTTCATTATTTAATTTGTAGGACATTTCTTTATTAAAAGGAGAGAGTTAATACAACCACTGAAGCCCAAATTCACCATTGATTAAAGAGACCAGCCATGTCACAGAACAGAGCATGGAGCCAGTGTCAACTTTCACGGCTACATAAATGAATACATGTTCAGCCATTGATACGCATGCACACAAGCATACACACAAAAATAAAAACAACTGAAATTCACTTTTCATTTTACATACTTTTATCCCACATGTGAAATACCAAGCATGGCATCTATTTTAAAGAACTTTAATATACAATATTTAAAATTTAATTTGTGCATTAAATGTTTAAAAAGTAAAATTAGAAATCTTACCTTAAGCATTGTCCATATTATAATTACTACAGGTTGTGTAATTCCTAAGATGTCAATATATCTCTTTTTAACAGAAATAAATCAAACTGCATATTAAGTCAGATTTTTTTTTTTTTTTTTTTTTTTTTGCGGTACGCGGGCCTCTCACTGTTGTGGCCTCTCCCGTTTCGGAACACAGGCTCCAGACGCGCAGGCTCAGCGGCCATGGCTCACGGGCCCAGCCGCTCCGCGGCATGTGGGATCTTCCCAGATCGGGGCACGAACCCGTGTCCCCTGCATTGGCAGGCAGACTCTCAGCCACTGCACCACCAGGGAAGGGAAGCCCCTCTTAAGTCAGATTTTAAGCTCCTTGTCATCTATGTATTTGTATCATGATTCCATTTGTGTATGCAGAAAATTTACGAGGACAGAGACTTTTAGTATACCCAGAGGATACAGAGCTGGGCTATCCAATAAGGAAATGAAAAACTGTCTTTTTTTTTTTTTTTTTTTTGCATGGCTGAATTTTAAAATCCTCCAGTCTCTCATTATGTCAAATAGCATATGCATAAACAATTTCTCAAGTTTTGTCTAATTATATGGCCACAATGTGTTACTTCCCAAAATTATAAAAATGAGGAAATAAATTCAGGTACCCCCTATTTGAGGGAATGACTATTTGGATAACATTTCTCTCCTATCATGCATTCATGAGTCCCTACAGATTTTAAATAACATAATTTACAACGGTTCTAAAAGACTTACAAGTTCAGCAATATTCCCCTGGAACAGGAGGCTTGCTGTGTTTTCTGTATTATTGAATTCTCAAAGCTACCATTCGATAAAAATACAAAGCAACTTTTTTTTTTTTTTTTTTTTGCGGTACGCGGGCCTCTCGCTGTTGCGGCCTCTTCCGTTGCGGAGCACGGGCTCCGGACACGCAGGCTCAGCGGCCATGGCTCACGGGCCCAGCCGCTCGGCGGCATGTGGGATCTTCTCGGACCGGGTCACGAACCCACGTC
This sequence comes from Grampus griseus, assembly GCF_964374135.1. Taxonomy (NCBI): domain Eukaryota; kingdom Metazoa; phylum Chordata; class Mammalia; order Artiodactyla; family Delphinidae; genus Grampus; species Grampus griseus. The sequence continues at coordinate 99,670,086 of NC_139003.1, forward strand.
CCCTGTATCGGCAGGCGGACTCTCAACCACTGCGCCACCAGGGAAGCCCCTATGTCGTTCTTTTAAACGTTGTGCCTTGCCCCCTTCCTGTCTCATTCCCACACTCCTGATTGACTTTTACTGCATCTGGCAGCACATCCTCCTGCTTTGGGGGTTGGCACTATTAAAGACACAGCCTGTATCATTGAAAATGCAGTCTCGTTTCTGTTTTTCATTCCTTTTTTTTCCAATTGGAAATTTTTAAAAAAAGGAAGGGGCCACAAGAGCTTTTCTCCACTACTTAAAAATCAGAGGTCCTGTAACACACCTTTATTTTTTACTTTTCTGAATAAGTGTCCATTTGTTTCCAAAGCACTTGCACCGTACTCCACACTCTCCCCACTGATTTTGAATACCATTTTCATAATTATAAAATTATGAATTAATTTTATAATAAATATTACCTTTATTTCCACCAATGCTTATTTATCCCAGCAGTACTTTAAATTACTGAAGCTACAGAATGTTTTTAACTTTAAGAAATGGCAGTTTCTTTTCAGTGTTCTTATTTTTCCAAAACTTATACGCTTTCAGAATCTTCTATTTGTGGCTATAGCTTTATGGATATAAACCCACATATAGCTGTGATTCATAATATTTACAGATGAATTTGGGAAGAAATGCATGTTTGTAATTTTTTCTATAAATGTAGTACATAAATCCAGTTATTCAACATTTACATATTTCTTTATGTTCCACAGTAAAGTTTTGTAATTTTCGGTAATAGATGATTTCAGTTAACTTTATTGCTTGATTTTTTAAAAGTTTCTTACTTGTTGCTATGAACTAGATTTGTTCCTCCATTGTATTCTGATGGATTATATTTGGTTTATGAGAAATTCTTTTGTTGTTGGTGTTCCTAATTTTTTAAATTGTTGACTTTTTAAATTTTCTAAAAATGATCAAACATTATATATATTTTTAAAGTGCAAAAAGAAACATAAACATACTCATTGAGGGAATTTAAAAATTCCCTCACTGAGGGAATTTAAAAATTTAAAAATTCCCTCACTGAGGGAATTTAAAAATTTAAAAAATTACATGCTCATTGAGGGAATTTAAAAATTTTATAGAAAAATAGATACAAACACAATCACTCACCATCCCACCATTGCTCATGCATTTATTTTCTCTTGCCCTTATCTGTATATATATGTGCATAAATACCAAAAGTGAAGTTATGTTAGATATAACATTTTTTGCCTTAATTTTCCAATTAACAGGAATGTTTTCCCACATTATAAATTAGTCTTCACAACCATAACTTATAAAAACTAAAATATATTCTAGACTATGGTTATAACTGAGTTACTTTCATTTATTTGGACATTATATTTATTTTCAAGTTTGCTACCATCATCATTATTATTATTATTAGCATCAATGTACATAAACTTTTATTTGATTTCCATACTTTTCTTTAGTTTTACTTCACTGAAATGAAATTACTATATTAGGTAATTTCAGATGAACTTTGGGTTACATGGAGGAATTAAGCCTGAGAGAAGTAAAATACCTGGTTTTTGTAAAAGAAGGGTAGGATCTGTCCATACATCCTGGGAAAAGTCAGAGATCAGCAGGAGGGTAAGTAAAAGTACCCAGAGAAATGCTAATGTAGAACGAAGAGAAAGAGAATGAAACAAACTTTATTTACATAAAAGTGCGAAAATAAATGTCTGAACCTACAACTTTCTAGGAAAACTGACAAAGAAAAAAAATGACTCATATCTAAGATTTATAAAGAAATCTCAAAACTCAAAATTATAAAAGCAAACAATCCAAGTAGAAAATGAATAAAAAACATGAAGAGACATTTGACCAAATATGACACATGACTAGACAATGAGCACGTGAGAAGATGTTTAACATCTTTAGCAATCAGAGAAATGCAGATTAAGACTTTGCATCTATCAGAAGAGCTAAAATAAAATAGAATGATAGTGCCCAAATCTGGTGAGGGTGTGGAGATGATTTCAGATGAATTCAGGGTTACAGGGCAGAATTAAGGCTGAGAAGAGGAGAAGAGTAAAAAATATTGGGTTTTTGTAAAAGGCTAGGATCTCACTCTACCTCCTAGGAAAAGTCTGAGATCAGCAAGGAGGGTAAATAAAAGTATCCAGAGCCGTGCTAGTGTAGAACCAGGAGAAAGAAAATGATACAAACTTTACATACATGAAAGTGGGGGGAAAATGTCTGAGTTGACACTAGACCTGGGTGTCAGGAGTCAGGAGCAGAAGAGTGGAGGTGTGATCGGATCCCAGTGGTGCTGAACACAGATAAAAATACCTGGAGTTTTTCCACACTAGGCAGGGTCTCTCCCTGAGTGAAAAAACCCTGGAAGTTTCCTTATAACGTGTCTTCTTACTTTGTGGCTCAGAGCTCCAAAAACAATGTCCCATTCAGTTCAGAGGGGAGCACTCATGTGGCAGATGCCTTTCTTTAAAAATCTATCTATATATATAGATCTTAATTTTTAGAGCACCATTGGATCCACAGCAAAGTTGGGCAGGAAGTACAGAAAGTTACCATGTACTCCCTGCCCTCACAATCTCATAGACCTCTCTAACCACACTATCAACATCCCTGTCAGGGTGGTACATTTGTTACCATTGATGAACCTACACTGGCATGCCGTTATCATCCAAAGACCATAGTTTACATTACGGTTCACTCTTGATGTACATTCCATGGGCTTTGACATGTATTCACCATTGTAGTACCACACAGAATAGTTTCACTACCCTAAAAAGTCCTCTGTGTTCCACCTGTTTGTCCCTCTCCCCCAAGCTCCAGCAACCACTGATGTTTTTGGTTTCAAAAATTTGCCTTTTCCAGAATGTCATGGAGTTGGAATCTTACAGTATGTCACCTTTTCATATTGGCTTCTTTCATTTAGTAATATGCATTTAAGGTTTCTCCACATCTTTTCATGGCATGATAGCTCATTTATTTTTTTATCACTGAACAATATTCCATTGTCTGGATGTACCACAGTTTATTTATGCACTTACCTACTGAGGGACAGCGGGGTTGCCTCCAATATTTGGCAATTATAAATACAGCTGCTATAAACACTTCTGTTCAGGTTTTTTTGTGTGGACATAATTTTCAATTCATCTGGATAAATACCAAGGAGTGTGGTTGCTGGATCACGTGGTAGGAATACGTTTAGTTTTGTGAGATGCTTCCAAACTGTCTTCCAAAGTGGCTGTATCCTGTTGCATTCCTGCCAGCAATGAAAGAGAGTTCCTGTTGCTCCACATCCTCCTCAGCACTTGGTGTTGTCAGTGTTCTGACTGTTGGCCAATCTGATAGATAGCAGTTGTATCTCATTGTTGTTTTTATTTGCGTTTCCCTGCTGACAAATGATGTGGAGCATCTTTTCCTATGCTTATTTGCTATCTGTGTATCTTCTTTGATGAGGCTGGATTGCTCTTTATGACTCAGCCTCAGAAGTCACACAGTGTCCCATCTGTGATGAAGCCATCAAAAGCCTGCCCAAATTGAAGGGGAGAGAACACAGACCCTATCCTAGGTTGGAAACTGGCAAGGTCACATTGTAGAAGAGCATGTAGGATGGGAGGTCTCTGTGTGATACATGGCCACAGTGTCTTAAATGAGATAGATCAGAGTGTATGAAGAATGCTTGGAGAAACGGGCATCTGTATAGAGAGGACTAAACAAATTTGGAAAGATATCTCTTGAAGAAGTGTGTGGCCTTGGTTATTTGAGAGATCACCATTTAAAACACTTGCTGAAAACCAGAGAATAGTGTAATGGGCTGTTTACCACTCCCCGACCTTCCTCCAGCATCTGAATAGGTTTTAAATCCATGACACTGAAAGCAATATATTGAGAAAGTCATAGAGTATCTATGTAGGTCTCCTGTTATCTCACACTTGCAAAGTGAGTGGTGAACTAGATTCTCTATAAGATTTCTTCCAACTTACCTAAAGCTATATATTTTTATAGCTAAGTTACCAGGAGGCAAATTTCTCCTTTATGTAAAGATGAAAAACATAAGGATTAGGGTCGCTTAGAAAGTGATAGTGAGGGTTACCTGGCACTTGTACACATTTTGAGGGAAACCATGAGAGAAACAAATACACCAAATTGCTCAGTATTGCCTTTCTGTTTTGTCTTCCTGCCCTGATTCTGTGAGGGCCTCCTTCCACAGAGGCACAGACTATGGCAGATAAAGGGAAGGAATAATTCTTCCAGTCCCAGTTTTTTCAAGACATTCCTGGGATGAGCAGTTACAAACATGAACTTTTCCTGTAAGTTCTTCACCCATAGAAAATTGTATTAAAAAAGCTCTGAGAAGTCTTCTTATAACCTTAAGGTCAATGTTTACAAAGAAGAGAAATAAATAGGAAAATCTTAGAGACATCATTTCCCTATGAGCCTCTCATTTCCTGCATTGCTTTACTTTTCTGTCATTTCCACTGACTTTTCAAGTCCAAATGTCAGGTATCAGAATTCAAAGTGAAACACTTTCCCTTCCTTACGTGTGTTTCTGTCCCCCAGAGTCCTAAGCCTCAATTTCAGATTCTATTTTTATAGTCCTCACAGTGGAGAGTGATGTGGATGGTATTGATTGTAGCCAGTTAGGTGCTGAGAAATTTCTTTTACTAAAAGGTTTGCGGGGCTTGAAAGAGGAGAGAGCTGGGCAAGCAGCAAGCCTCAGTGTCCTGGAAAAGACGCTTCCAGTGAGGACCTGCCATTGTTTCTTAGAGCCTAAGGTCCATCTGCATGGACAGTTCTAGCAGGGGCTGCAGCCTTCTCCAATCAGCTCCTCCAGCCCATCTAAACTTCGTGACATTTCACGAGTGCTGTAGGCCGATTGCTTTTATTTTCTTGCAATAAGCCATTTTTATTGAGCACTTCACTAATGACAGGTAACAGTTTATTTCCCAGGCTTTCTTCTTTGCTTGCAATCTCAACTCAAAACATTTCTTCAGAGAAAACTTTTCCTGCCCTCATCTCAAATTTTCCAGCCCAGTCTAGGTCAGGTCCCACTTTTCTGCGACTCTTATGGAATATTTTGAGCTTCTTTAGAGCTTTTATATGCTTAGTAATATTATTAGTTGATTAATATGTCTTCTGCACAACTGTAGAAAACTTCAGAGAATTCCCTTTTTGATTTTTCTAGTGCAGGGCATGCCACAGTATTTACTCAGAAACTAATTGTCGAATGAATGAATAAATGGAGAATTTCTATTCCTTTTCTTCTTCTAGTCTCCATTTCTTAAATCAGAAAACAAAAACTTAAGAAGGTCATATAACCTCTTTGGGATTTTGTGGTTAACGTGTGGCCATTGAATTGGGGTGGCCATTGAATTGAGATTGACCTGCCAGCCCCCAATCCTATTTTGTGCCAGGAACATTCTGTTACAACTACCTACCTTGTCTGATTTAATTTTGGTGAAAAATAACAAAAATATTGCTGCTTGTAACAGATTAGTCACAGTAGAACAAACTGAGAATATTCTTTGGTTCAGAGTAAAGTAAGGATTTTTATTTGGGTAGAGAAGCCTCTTGGCTGACCTGCATGCACAATGGTTGCCCTGCAGCGGTGCTGTTTTCTTGAAAATGCTGCAGTGAAATTATTATGACCTCCCCAATCTCTTAATAACACAAGGAATGATCCTTGAAGTTAGGTTGCAAATGCATCTTAAGCTTTCTTTACTCGAAACTTCTTCTAGGTGTCTTTGCACAGGGATGAGATAAAAACATAAGGTGTTATACATCCTCAAGAGTTAATATATAAAGATATTACCAAAATAGTACAAAATAGTCAAGTATTTTGATATATCATTGATGGAGCATGCGTTTCTCAAAATAGTTATTCCATTTGGTCTAGTGTGTTATTTAAGTCCAGCATCTCCTTATTGATTTTCTGTCTCGATGATCTGTCCATTGATGAAAGTGACGTGTTAAAGTCCCCTACTATTATTATGTTACTGTCATTTTCTCCCTTTATGTCTGTTAATATTTGTTAATTTTCCTATAATTTTTAAAATAAAATCTTTGAATTTTCTAAAAAAAAAATATACTGCTGGAATGTTGACTGCAGTTGTGCTTACTTTGTGGGACAATTTCAAGCAAATTGACATCTTAAAAATACTGACTTTCCCAGGCCATGAATATGGTATATCTTTCCATGTATTTCTTTCATCAAGGTTCTGCACTCCACGTACTCTACACATATTTTGTAATATTTGTAATATTTCATGTTTTGTTGCCTATTTTAAATGGTACTTTTTCAAATTACAATTTCCAACTTTTCATTCAAAGTATGTAGAAATACCAAGTTTAATTTTTACTCTGTGCCCTGCTAAGCTCATAGATTAGTTCTAGGATCTTTTTTGTAGAGGCTTTGGAATTTTCTATGTGAATAGTCATAATGTCAGGGAAAAGACACAGTTTTATTTTTATTATTTTCTTTCCAATCTGTATACCTTTAATTTTTATGTTTGTCTTATTACTCTAAGACTGTCAGTACTATGCTGGATAGGAGTGATGAGAGCAGCTGCCTAATTCCTGATCTCAGGAGGAAAACAATCTTTCACCATTAATATGATGTTAGATGTAAGTTTTCTATAGAGGCCCACTATTAGATAAGAATATTACTTTCTTCTCCCAGTTTTATTAATTTCTTTCTTTCCTTATTTTTTTATTGGGGTATAGTTGCTTTACAATGTTGTGTTAGTTTCTGCTGTACAATGAAGTGAATCAGCTATAAGTATACATATATCCCCTCCCTCTTGCACCTCCTTCTCACCCCCGATCCCATCCATCTAGGTCATCAGAGAGCACCGAGCTGAGCTCCCTGTGCTATACAGCAGGTTCCCTCTAGCTATCTGTTTTACACATGGTAGTGTATGTATGTCAGTCCCAATCTCCCAATTCATCCCTCTCACTTCCCCACTCCCCCCATGTCCACACATCCGTTTTCTAGGTCTGCGTCTCTATTCCTGCCTGGCAGATAGGTTCATCTGTACCATTTTTCTAGATTCCACATATGTGCATTAATATACGATATGTGCATTAATATACGATATTTGTTTTTCTCTTTCTGACTTACTTCATTCTGTATGACAGACTCTAGGTCCATTTACATCTCTATAAATGACCCAATTTCGTTCCTTTCTATAGCTGAGTAATATTCCACTGTATATAGGTACCACATCTTCTTTATCCATTCCTCTGTCAATGGACATTTAGGTTGCTTCCATGTCCTGGCTATTGTAAATAGTGTTGCAATGAACCTTGGGGTGCATGTGTCTTTTTGAATTATGGTTTGCTCAGGGTATATGCCCAGTAGTGGGATTGTTGGGCCATATGATAGTTCTATTTTTAGTTTTTTAAGGAACCTCCATACTGTTCTCCATAGTGGCTGTATCAATTTGCATTCCCACCAACAGTGCAAGAGAGTTCCATTTTCTCCACACCCTCTCCAGCATTTATTGTTTGTAGATTTTCTGATGATGCCTATTCTAACTGGTGTGAGGTGATACCTCATTGTAGTTTTGATTTGCATTTCTCTAATAATTAGTGCTGTTGAGCATCTTTTCATGTGCCTCTTGGCCATCTGTATGTCTTCTTTGCTAAAATGTCTATTTAGGTCTTCCGCCCATTTCTTGATTGGGTTGTTTGTTTTTTTTTGATATTGAGTTGCATGAGCTGTTTGTATATTTTGGAGATTAATCCCTTGTCAGTTGCTTCATTTGCAAATATTTTCTCCCATTCTGGGGGTTGCTTTTTTGTCTCGTTTATGGTTTTCTTTGCTGTGCAAAAGCTTTTAAGTTTAATTAGGTCCCACTTGTTTATTTTTGTTTTCATTACTCTAGGAGGTAGGTCAAGAAAGATCTTGCTGTGATTTATGTCAAAGAGTGTTCTTCCTATGTTTTCCTCTAATAGTTTTATAGTGTCTGGCCTTATATTTAGGTCTTTAATCCATTTTAAGTTTATTAAAAATATGGAATGCCTCATGAATTTATAATGAATGGATATTACATTTTTTCTAAGGCTGTTTCTGTATCTACTGAGATGATCATGAAGGTGTGTGTTTGACATCTACCTTATTTGATGGTCTATGAACTTGTATCTGTGGTTTGATGTCTGTTAATTTTGCAAAGATTTTATTTGTACAAATATTTCTTTTGCAGTGTTCTCTTCCCTTCTCCTGGGATCTTAAGATTGCAGTTACATGCTCGTTTACATTTTATCTATTTCCCTACATCTCAGTTTAGTCTTCTTTCTTTTTATCTTGGTGTTTATTTTGGGTAATTTCTACTGATTCATCTTTAAGTTCATTCATTCTTTTCTCCCCTGTCTTTCTAAGGCTTTGAGTGGGCTTTCTAGGTTATCCTGCCCTACTTCCAGCCATAGATATGAGCTCTGCATATATTCTTTCCTGTCTCCCAGGAGAAGTTAGTTCTCTAGCCCTCATCCCTCTCATCTGCAGCAGGTTTTCCCCAGTGCACCATGGGCAAGAGGATTTGTTGTCCCTAATCTACCAGCTTAAGATGCTTTTTTTCCCCATAGGATTGAGGAGATAGAGGTTTCGTTGAAATTGTGTGCCTTTTCAGCAGGGCCTGTGTCTCTCTCCCATGGGTTTACATTGTGAGGACCTCTTTCTCAGGACTCCTGCCAGCCTTTTATGTTTTTGTGAGCACCCTGGGAGGTGCATGGAGAAGAGCTTGCAAGTGGAGTTGAATTTTCTTAGTTTTTGTAGTTTCCAGCAGTTCTATACTTTCTTGCTAGCCCACAGTCAGTCTTTTGCAATTCATTACATGTTTCAGATGGATTGTTCTTACCAGTGTCCTCCAGAATCTAACCCAGGTAAACAAGTGTTTACATCTTATTTCTACTTGGAAAAGCCTATCTTTCCTTAGAGTTCAGGTTAAGTGGTTACCCAGTGACCTCAACTTTCTGATGTTCAAGAAAAGTTGTGAATTTGCAGATTTTCTAACATTATTTTATTGTTGTTATAAGGGTAAGAGTTATCCTCTTTCCATCCATCTTTCTTTCCATGGATGGCAAGAAAGCTGTATGTATTGTTCAATCCTATGTACATTGAATACCCATTATATAAAAAACAAAACCAAAATGAGAAATATGAATAAAAATAAACTCTAGGGCTTCCCTGGTGGCGCAGTGGTTGAGGATCTGCCTGCCGATGCAGGGGATGCAGGTTCGTGCCCCAGTCCAGGAGGATCCCACATGCCACAGGGTGGCTGGGCCCGTGAGCCATGGCTGCTGGGCCTGCGCGTCCAGAGCCTGTGCTCCGCAATGGGAGAGGCCACAGCAGTGAGAGGCCCGCGTACCGCCAAAAAAACAAAACAAAACAAAAAAACCTCTAATGACCCTTCTCAGATATAATGATCATTATTATTATGTTATATTCCTGAAACACATCTTTAGAAAGCAAGTTAGAAAGTCATGATAAATACATATTTTTATAATGTTTGTACTTTTTGGTTTCTACTTTTTAAATCTCTTTACCAACTTCTTTCTTCTACGGGCCTCACATTTTGCCATTGTTATTTTTCAGTCATCATTGTTGACACAGTATTAATTTGTTTCTACATTTCCTATTTAGTCAAAGAAATTTAAATCTTTTTTATTTTAGTGCAACTATAGCAAAATTCAGTGAAGTTTTATATTTAGTGTTTTCATTAACTTTGCAAATAAGAGGTTATTTCTTTATTATATGACTGTCACAGTGGTTAATGTCTGTGTATGATAATAAATAGTCCATTGAAATGTAAATTGAACATTTCTGTACATGTTTTCTGGGAGGCTATCCACATATTCTCAAAGAATCGTTAGGTGCCCTCTTAAATTCACCCATGTTTCAAATGGCACTCTTTTTTTTTTTAATTTATTTTTGGCTGCATTGGGTCTTCGTTGCTGGCGCTGGCTTTCTCTAGTTGCTGCTAGTGGGAGCTACTCTTCGTTTCAGTGCACGGGTTTCTCATTGCGGTGGCTTCTCTTGTTGCTGAGCATCGGCTCTAGGTGCACAGGCTTCAGTAGTTGTGGCTTGCGGGCTCTAGAGCGTAGGTTCAGTAGTTGTGGCACACGGGCTTAGTTGCTCCATGGCATGTGGGATCTTCCTGGACCAGGGATTGAACCCATGTCCCCTGCATTGTCAGGTGGATTCTTAACCACTGTGCCACCACAGAAGTCCTCAAATGGCACTCTTGTGTGTTGTTTTCGTTCTTCTTTTCTGATGCAAATTAAATCATAGATCCTATGTGCTTTTCTTTTTTTTCTTTTCTTTTTTTTTTTTTTAACTCATCTTTGGAAGAGAAGAGATCTATCTCTATTTGTAAAGTTAACCCAAATAAACACAGTTTTCTCATACCTTGTATGGGTGCTGTACATCTGGACACTGTCAGAGTCCTCTTCATAGTTTTCAGCATGATTGTTAAAAGGGTCCATTTCTGTTACCAGTTTGTTTATCTAGGTGCTCCAGGAAGTCCAGGAAGCACATGGATCAGTACCTCTCAAGGAAGAAATCTTGGACCTAGGCATTCTTTACTGAATTTTTTGCGGTCACGTTGACACTGGCTAGATTTCTACATGCAGGTATCTTTCTTATTCTGGCCTCTACTCAGAGTACACCGTTTCCATTTTAGTTTGGATCTCTCTCTCTTCTTTTGGGGAAGAGCCTCACCAGCAGATGGAGAGGCATTGCCATGGAGAAGCCCAATTCTCTGCAAGTGTGGTCACTGATGCCTTTGGGTTTGTTCAGGAAGCTCACTGCTGATGCACAGACAGAGTTCTTCAAGTGGTGGACAGGGTGAGAGAGGAGGCCACCCTCTCTCCAGCAGCTCCCAATCACTTCCTCCTTTGCCCTCTTCATATTACTGTGTTCAAGAGGAGTTCTAATTAAAGCTGCCCTACTTACTCACTGTAACAACAAACTACTATCTTTGTTATTTGTACTGGCTCTTATGCCTCCCTGGTAGCTGGTAAACTGCTGCCTACCTTTTAAAATGTAAAGTAGTTGTCTGCATTCCCCTGTTCCAATAGCCTTAGATTAAATTCCAGAGGCTTGACCTACATGATCAGACCCTAGACCATCTTTCTAACCTCAGTATCCTCCAAAAGACCCCTTGCTTTCTTCTCTTCAGTCACACTGGCTCCTCACAGCCTTTAGAACATTCCAAGGAGATGCTTTTAGTTCTTGCTCTCCCCCATGCCTACTCTCTAAATATCCACTCAGATACCTACCTTACTCTCTTTTAGTTCTCTACTCAAATGTTCCTGCTGAAATGTCCCTTATTCCCTTCTTCCCCTCCCTATTTCCTCATCTTGCATTATTTTCCTTCATAGAACTTAGGGCTACCTGATACTAGTACAATTTATTTCTTTTCTAATTGCCTTTCTCTCCCAACTAGAATGTGAGTTTTATGAGTGGAGAGACTTTATTTTATTCATTGCTATACATCAGAAACCTGTAATAGGTGTAGAGGTACTCATCAAATATTTGTTGAATGAATGGATGAATGAATAGCAGAAAAAGAGTTTCAATGCATTTAGGGAGAAGCAAATTAGGGAGAAGCTTTCAGTTCGGGGTGACTCTGTTTCCCTTAGGCAGCCTAGCATACCTGGCTACACGTTGACCTACGGCAGGAAGTGAGATTCCATGCAGATTATTTCCTTCTTCTCCCAAAGTAAAGTCTTTCTTGCCATCTCTGCTCTTCTAATTCAGGCTGTATGAGAGGTGGTCTGCCTAGATCTTTCTATTGACTCCTTGAAATAAATCTGTTCTTTATCTAGAAGATGAAATCTGTTTTGACTCTGAGTCCTCCTTCAATCTATTTCTTCCTATCCTATTTGAAAGAAAGTAAAATTGATACATATTCCTGATTTCTATTGCTGAAGGTACTTTTCATTTCAGGTAGTTTCTGGGAAAGGAGGTTTGGATGGTTAGGAAAATATTTCCATTATTCCCAGAAATTTGACTATGTCATTGTGATAGTCAGAATCATGGTCCCCCAGGGGTGGCCATGTCCTAATTCCCAGAACCTCTGACTATCATACCTGGTATGGCAAAGATATGTCTGCACATGTGATGAAGAATCTTGAGATGGGGAGATGACCATGTATTATCTGGTAGGCCTAACTTAGTTGTAGAGGTCTTTATAAAGTAAAAGAAGGAGTCAGGAAAATGATAATCAGGGAATGAGATATGTCAATAGAAGGAGAGGTTGAAGTGATTCAAGAAAGAAGCCATGAACCTAGGAGTGCAGGCAGCCTCTAGAAGCTGAGAAGGCAAGGCAGTGGATTCTCCCCTAGGGCCTCCAGAAGGAACACAATCTTGCCCACACTTTGATTTTCCCAGTGAAATCCATTTTGAACTCCTGGTATCCAGAATTTTAAGATAATAAATTTATCTTGTTTTAAGCCATTAAATTTTCAATAATTTGTTACTGCACCAATAGGAAATTAATGCAGATTTTGTTATCAGAACTGGGGTACTGATGTAACAAATACCTAAAAATGTGGGGCAGCTTTGGAATAAGGCCATGGGTAGAGGCTTGAAGAATTCTGAGGAGCATGATAAAAATAGTTTAAATTGCCTTTAATAAGACTATTAGTAGAGATATGAATCTTAACAACTCCTCTGCTGGTGAGGACTCATATGGAAGTGAAGAACATTATAGAGAAAACCTATATTGTCTTAGACAATACTTAAATCATCACAAATAGACTGTTGGTAGAAATATGGACATCAAAGGTACTGTTGATGAGACCTCAGAAAGCAATGAGGAACATGTTATTGGAAACTAGTAGAAAGCGGATCCTTGTTATATAGGGGCAGAAAGCTTAGAATCTTATAACTACATGGAAAGGAGAACTTGTAAATAAAGGACTTAGACGTTTGGCTTAGAAGATTTCCAAGCAAAGTGTTGAGTGCCTTCTTCTTATTGCTTATAATTAAACATGAAAGGAAAAAGACAATTGAGGAAAAAAACTGTTAAGCAAAAAGGAACCAAGACGTGATGATTTTGGAAATTCTCATCCTATCTAGATTGCAAAACATGCTAAAATTGGGAAATTCCCTACCAGGAAAGCATACCCTGGAGAGAAAAGTCAAGGGTGAGGATTTCTTTTGCCAGTGCCTCAGAAAGAACAAAGGAAACAGTAATGTTGAGTCACACAGAAGGCTCCTTGGAGAGATTAGGTGTTTGTTCTTGGGTCTCTTCAGCCATTTCTGCAGAAGCCAAGACAGGAATGTAGTTATCTATGAAAGACCTGTAGTAGAGTTTCTTATCTAATGAAGAGAAGCCCTGTGACACACAAAGGAAATTCATAAGGTTTTGAGAATTTTATACCAGCAGAAGCACTGCCTATTTGGTCTGAAAGGGACAGCAGAGAGAACAAAAAGAAAGAGGACTGTCAGACTCCCCAAATGCTATAGGCAGGAAATATGCTGATAAAACTACTGAGATGCAAACATGTGAAGCCGCAGACTACAGAGAAGAATTCCCAGGCTCTGAAAACTATTGTTAGCCCAGATGGATTTCAAAATTACGGGGGCCTGGTCACTGCTTTTTTTTTTCTTCAGTGTTCTTCTTTTCTGAATAGGAGTGTCTATAATTATTATCTCATTCCTGGCTCAGAATTTTACTTTGGGGACAGACAACTTATTTCTAGAGTTATCGAGGGTCACAGGCAGCAAGGAATGTGCCTCAGGATGAATTTTTACCCAGATCCTCAGCCATCCCAGATTTAAAAGACTTAGATTATGAGATTGGGAACTTTTGAGCTGTTGAGATTTAGGTATTTTTGACTTTAAGTTGACTGCTGTAATGGCTTGAAATGTTTGGGAATTTTGGAATGAGATGAATGTATTTTGATGTGGGATGCGTGTGAATTTTAGGGGACCTAAAGGGAGGATTGTTGTAGGCAGAATAATGGACTCCCAAAAATGTTTATGTTTTAATTGCCAGACTTGTAAAATTGTGACTTTACATGTGAACTGTTTTTACTCACAACACTTCTGACACCAAATGTGTGGGTTTTTTTCCACATCAATAACCAATTCACCAACTCTCCAGAGACCAACTGGGTGTCCTAAATTCAATCCTACTCTGACACTAACACCTAGAATTATATCAGACTCCACAGGTTTCAGGGCTCTGTCTCATAGAACACCAGTCACAAGTATTGGGTTTTGTCTGACCTGGCTACAATGTCAGGGTTTCCACTAAACCCCTCCCCTTTTCAGGTTTGATAATTTGCTTACAGAGCTCAGGAATTCTCTTTAGTCATGTTTACTGGTTTATTATATTATTATAAAGGATATAAGTCAGGAACAGCCAAATGGAAGAGATGCATAGGGCAAGGTATGGGGGGAGGAACACAGTCTCCATCCCCTCTCTTGGTGCCACCCTCCCAGTTCATCAGCTTGGAAGCTCTCCGAATGCTGTAGTCTAGGAGGTTTTATGGAGGTTCTTTACATAGGCATGATTGATTAAATCACTGGCCATTGGCAAGTAACCCAACCTCTAGCCCCTCATCTCTCCCTGGAGGTTTGTGGGAGGACCTAAAAGTTTCAATTCTCTAATCATGCTATTTGGTTCATTTTATGTCAACTTGACTGATCTAAGGAATGCCAAGATGGCTGGTAAAACTTTACTCTTGGGTGTGTCTGTAGGGGTGTTTCTAGAAGAGATTAGCATTTGATTCAGTAGACTGAGTAAAGAGATCAGCGCTCACCAGTGTGGGTGAGTGTAATCCAATCCATTGAGGGCCAGAATAGAACATAAAGGTCAAAGAACAGTGAATTCCCTCTCTCTCCTTAAGGTGGGGCATCCATCTTCTCCTCACCTGGGACATCAGAGTTCCTGGTTCTCATGCTTTCAGACTCAGACTGAATTGTACCACCAGCTTTCCTGGTTCTCCAGCTTGCAGAAGACAAACTGGGGGACTTCTTGGTGTCCATAACTGTGTGAGCCAATTCCTATAATAAATATCTCTTATGTATATCTCTATATATCCTATTGGTTCCATTTTCCTGGAGACTAATAGTCAATAATATTGACTAATACACGTGCCTTGGTCTTTCTAGTGACCAGCCCCCATCTTGAAGCTCTTTAGGGCCTCCATCCAATAGTTATCTTATTAACATACAAGAGATATTCCTCACTCTAGAGATTCCAAGGGTTTTAGAAGCTGTTTGTCAAGAATTGAGGACAAAGATCATTTATTATCATTATTTTCATGACACAGCAAAAGGGATTTTGCAGTTGTGAGCAAGTTAAGGATCTTGAGAAGGGGAAATTATTCTGGATTCTCTGGATGGGTTCAATGCAATCATAAGGGTACTTACAAGGGAAAGAGGGAGGCAGGAGAGTGGGAGTCAAAGAAACAGAGGTTGGAGTGATGTGAGGGAGGGGCTGAGACAGGAATGTGAGCAGCTTCTAGAAGCTGAGGAAGGTGAGGGAAAGTATGTTCTCCTAGAGCCTCCAGAGGGAATTCAGCCCTGCCGACTGAATTAATTTTAGCCCGGTGGAACCTATCTCAGACTTCTGACCTCCAGACTGTAGGATAATAAATTTGTGTTCTTTTGAGTCACAAAATCTGCAGTGATTTGTTAGAGCAGCAATATAAACCTAATACAGTCATCTAGACCCATAAATAATATCAGAAGATTAACAAGAACAAACAAACAAACGCCCAACTGCTTCTTTCAGGAAGGAAGGGAAATATCTCAAGTCTCAGTTTGTGCTCTTGTTATCAGACCTCAATCCAAGCCTTCCTCCCCTTGACCAAGGTACTTCCTGTAAGCAGATAGGGTAGGGGGTCCCCAGAGAAAGAGAACCAGGAATGGCTTTCTTGATAGAAGAGAAGCCATTTTGGGATCTAAGCCTGCCCTTGAACAGGTCTCACTAATTAATGATCTTAAGGCAACAAAAGAATACAGGAACAGAGCAAAGGCAGTCAAACAATAGTGCAGTAATAAAGCAGAGTCCTAGGTCCTCCTCAAGGGATATACATAGTAATATATCTTTGAGTTCTGCAGGAACTAAGGCCACCACCCAGGTGGAGGACAGGATGACATTGACCCTCCTGACTTCAGTCAACTAAAGCTTGGCCTCTGTGGACCTTTGCCCCAATTCTGTGCTGAATTGTCCTCTGCTCAATCTCCTTCATGTATATGCATGTACCCTTAGCTTAAAACTTCCCCAATTTTGCTGTTTGAGGAGACACTGCTTTAGGAAAATCCCCAGTGTTCTCCTCACTTGCTGCAATTGTCTTGACACCCACCAAGAGGCAAACCCAGTTTTGGGGTGACATTCCTACCCTTTGTGTAAGCCTTTATCCCTAGAACCTGACAGATCATGTGTGTCATGCTCCCCTTCACTACCTCGGGTCTTGATTCACAGTGAACAAGGCCTAGGGTCTCTGCTTGTCACAGACTCAACTTGACTAAGAATAACATACATACATATGCCTGTTACCGTATCTTATCTCTGGGATTAAGGCGCCCTGAGCACCAGCTTGTCACTAAGTCTGGATTTGTCTTGTTTCTCTTGTCACTGGAAGTCTGGCTTCTGGTCAACTTCCTGATGGCTTTGGTGGTAAGCATCTCATTGAGTTAAATCATAAAATCATCATGTCACATTCCTGTGTCACACTTGGATCATTTTGCATTGTTCTAGGATAAACTGCAAAATTCTTATTGAAGCCTTAAAAGCTTGCACAACCTAGGTCCTGCCTGGCTCTTCACCTTCACCTGGTTCCACATTCTCTGTAGCATTTATGTGCCAACCACACTGACCTCTTTCTTTACTTCTCACGTGCTAAGACCTCTCAACTCAGGGCCTTTGCACATGTGGTTTCCCCAATATTTTTCCCGTTTTACTCCTTTACACTTCAGTTTTCTAGGAAAGCTTTCCATTATTATTCAAACATTAGACCCTCTAGTTATATTCTCTTTTTTTCCTTTGAGGCCTTGATCCCAGTTGCAATTAATCAATTATTTGATTTTTACTGCTGTCTCCTCCATTTGATAAAGACAGACACTGTGTCTGTCTTGGCCTTTTATTTGCAGTAATTAGTGGAGGACCTGGCATCTAGAAACATTCAATAAATGCAGGTCATAGATCCTTTTTTTGTGTCCTCTGTCACTGAAACTTTAAGCTGGTATAGGCCCAAGCTAAGTTACGAGATTTATTACTGAAAGACTGTGCCTTAGATTTCTTTCCATCTCAAGGCCTCAAATTCCTCTGTTAATTATTGCATCATGATATGCCATTATGCTAACCACTAAGCAACATTCTCTCTTTATAATTACAGTTTGAAGTGACAGAAGAAAATTGAAATGGAGGTAAAAATGTCTTCAAAAGTTTCACAGGGAATGACCCAGCTCATACAGGTTGAAAATATGCGTGTCATTTTTTTCTCTAGTAGTAATTCTTTTCTTCTCTATATTTACGTATTACATAATGACTAAATACACCTTTTTGTCCACATAAGATTATTCTATACATAAAACATCCTTTATTTTAGCAATGGATTGAAGTGAGCTCATCTGTTAATTCTCCCTGTGCAGGCAATTTTGTCATTACATATTTAGTTCTGGGTTAACAGAAAAGTACTTTCATGCCTTCTGCTACAATATTTACACACATTATCATGTTTTCTCTGTACCAAAAGTATTATTTCAAACAGTTATTTTTTTCTTCATTAAACTCTTGCTTTCTAGAGCTATGTAAACATTGGAACTAAGTTGGAGAAACCTTGAGATTAGTTAACTTTACTATTAAATCATATTTAATTAGCTTATGATATCTTTTGTTATAGTACAAGGAACACTCAAAGACTGGATTTTGTAATGATTTTTTTACAAGAAAATTGGCAAATTAGTAAACAAGGTCATTAAAAAAGAGTTTTATAAAAGAATGTCTTGAGAGCTGAAGTCAGTTTTGATAGTGATGAAAGTAAATTTCCCCTGCCAACTGCTTCATTGATAATTTGATTTTTAATTAAAATGTATTTCCTTATATTTATTCTATTCTTTCTCTGTCACACACTCAGTCCCTTTTTATTTCTGTTATTTAATCTAATA
This sequence comes from Grampus griseus, assembly GCF_964374135.1. NCBI lineage: Eukaryota > Metazoa > Chordata > Mammalia > Artiodactyla > Delphinidae > Grampus > Grampus griseus. The sequence continues at coordinate 99,688,219 of NC_139003.1, forward strand.
ATAATAATAATTGCTATCTTCTCTCTGTACTAGACATTAATGGCAGTTTGGGGAAATTTTTATCATAATAACATGTCACTGTTCTCCATCCAGTGGAAATTATTCTGGGTTTCCTTCCAGTATGAAATATGGCCATATAGTTTATCTGATTCCATTTCATACAAAGCTTGAGAAGACACATTGCATTTTTACTGATTTATGTATATTCATATTGCAATTTCCTTCTGATACTCAAGAAGTAATTTATGGCATCTGATTAAAGGGCACCTTCCACTAGTTACGCCTCAGGTAAAATAATGTAGATGTTTGCTACTTTTACACTGAGTTGGGCCACCTCCTAAAACTCAAATATAAAGGTCTAAATTCAAATATCTTACTTTTTTAAAAAAGATAACTGTTTAGTTGATCATACAAAAGACATCAACAAAGTGTATCTCTAATAATTTTGATACATTTTTCTGCCCCATTAGAAGGTCACTAATACTTAATGCTTTGTTCTTGAGGTTCATCTTCTTCTTCGTTTTTTTCTGAAAAAGTATCGATATACCCAAATTGAAGGCAGCAAACTGGAATTGGAGTGGGAGAAGTAAAATATCCAGCATTTTTGCCTCTGACATTTTTCTCAAATAAGAGAGAGTCTCATATGAATTTTTTTTAATTAATGCCTAAACTTGATTTATATTTCTATCAGGCTTAAGGAATTCTTCAACATGGCAACATGATCAAGTGTTGCAGAATGCAGTGTGGTTTTGAAAACTGCCAGTGAAAAACCACAAGCCCCTAGAATAATGACTCTGGATTTTAACAGAATCACACTTGGGGAAACTCAATCTTGAAATTTTCATTAATTCCTGTAGGAACTGTTTTCTAGGCATGTTGATTGGTGGTGTTGCTCCCTTTGTAATCACTGCTGGTCACACTATTCAGAGCTGATCCTCTACCAAGTTATAATCAATTGGTACCAACTCATACTTAACCACACATAATCAATGAACGGATAGGCTGCATAAATCAATGATTTCTAAATGACATTTGTATACAAATTCTATTCATTCCACCAGCATTTGGAACATGTTTTTCCTTTTTTTTGGTACCTGGACACATACAACTGTGGGTTTATTTCTGAAGTGACGCTCCAGCAGTACCCAGAAGGAAAACCACTGCTTTTGGAGGACTTGAGAATTCTCTTTCAGCTTTGCCTGAGTTCATTGTCATCTCTCTGCACTTCTGCTGCTCATTGAAACCAAAACTGCCCTAGGGAGCTGAGTTCCACTCCTTGGGGGCTGCCATCTTGCTTTGTCTCACCTAACTCTTTGCCTCTCCTGTCTCACCAAGCAGCCCCTACTGCATTGACCATGCCTTTCCACTAATTCCTTCACCTGCTGGGTTTGGTTCAGTTTCAATTTTGTGATAGGACCTGAAGCAAAAGTAGAAATGACTTTCAAATAGCTGTAATTTTCATTTCTTAAATTTGAATTTTTAATTTAATTAATATAAAGTGAAAGGTGAATTTCAAAATTTTGAAAGCAAAATTGTTTCTAATTCTTGAGGTTTATACAAAATTGATATTCATTTTTACACATGAGAGTAAGAAGGAATTTCATTTTCTACATTCTGTCTTACTTGAAATATTTCAGTGCAGGCTGCAGGTCTTCCTGAACTTTCCTTTAATCCGGTTGTGTGTTGAAAAATACGAGAAGGAGGTTGGTGAGGAAAGGCCCTTTTACAAGAGGCTCTGCATCCATTTCTTTGGGACACTCTTCAGCACAGAGCATTAGGTATACAACATGGATGGGCACTAGTTGAAGAATTTATTGAATTTATGATGTTGAACCTTAGAGGACAGTTTAAAAACTTTTTCATTTAATATCTTAGTTTTGCAATCAACAGCTTTTAATTGATGTCTAGCTTGGTTTATGACATTCTTAAAGTTTCAAAACAGCAAAAGGATTATAAGTATCTTTAGTTGTAAACATGACAAGTATAGACTTTCTGAATTCAGCAAAGTGTGAAAGTAATAGTGCAATAAATTATTACTAAATAGCTGTATTAAAAAAACACACACGGGCCTCCCTGGTGGTGCAGTGGTTAAGAATCCGCCGGCCAATGCAGGGCACATGGGTTCGAGCCCTGATCCAGGAAGATCCCACATGCCGTGGAGCAACTAAGCCCATGCGCCACAACTACTGAGCCTGTGTTCTAGAGCCCGTGAGCCACAACTACTGAGCCCGCGTGCCTGCGCAATGCAATGAAGAGTAGCCCCAGCTCAAAAATAAATAAATTTTAAAAAATTAAGAAAAACTTAAAACACACACACACACACACACACACACACACACACAAAACTAAGCACTGCATTTCAGAATCCTACTGTGATCTTTCTTTTCTTTCTTCTCCTTTTTTTTTTTTAAATGATATATGTGCAATTATTCTCCCCAGAACTATCACAGCTTGAGCTGAAATAACTGCTCTAATATGTATGGCAAAAGAAGGCACCCTCATTTGTGCTGATAAAATGCAATTCATGGCAACCCCAATCTTGTGGGTTTAATGTGATTCAAAAAGCTGTCTGCATTAAAGGAGTATATTAGAGATGCTAAAAGCTGATACCATTTCATTTTTGTTAAGTCTTGGAACAATTTATCTGATGGGGTAAAACATGCATTAGATTTTCTGATAAGTAATTTTTCATTCACCTAAATTTATTTCCAGATCCAGAAACTTTATTTTGTGAAATGTGTCAATGATTACAGTACCCATGGGCTTCTACTTCTATGTGTTGGATGTAATTGCAGTTTGCATGAACCTCTTACAAACGGCAATAAGGAGCTGTCAGAGGATGGAAAAAGAGGGAACTGGTTTGTTTGACTAAAGTAAAATATTTCCAGGGGGTTTACTTACCTGGCAGTAACATCTACACTAAAACCCTGAAAGAACAGCCTAAACAAAGGGCATTTGAAGTGTATAATCCCTTTTATCCTCCCAGAAGTCCTATAAATCAGGGAGGGCACAAGATTTTCAGGATGTTGAAAAGTCAAATGGTCCTAATCATCTTCTAATGAAGTTCTGTCCCGATATCCCCATTTAAATGATTTCTATTGCAACTTCTGCCACTGGCTCACCCCATCCCTCTTACAATAATTTCCCCCATATCTCATTTCCTTATAACACTTTATAATTTACTTATTTTTATGCATATTGCTGATCCTCTGTTTTTCCCACTAGACTGTAAGCTCCATAGGGCAAGGAATTTTTGTCTTTTTGTTCCCCTGTGCCCAAATCAGCGCCAACTGGTGTTCCATAAACAGTGGTCAAGTGAGTGGACAGATCCTGTGGCCACAGACCAGGAAAGCCCAGCATTTTAATGTGAATTTAGTACTCAGGCTGCCACATCCTGAAAGCTGGTGCGTCACTAGGAAACCCCAGAGCAGTAGATTTGGGGTGGAAAAGGAGCCCTGAATGATGGGGTTTGCTCCCTTCTTCTGCCTGAGAGAACGGATGACCCATCAAGTTGGAGGCTTCCAGCGGGTCATGAGGAACCCACCCTGCCCTCCAGGTCAGCCCTCGAAGTCTCTCCGAGAGCAGCTGCGTAACCCGGCTCTTAGCTCTGCCCCCAGTTCTGCCAGGTTCTAGCCGGGAGACAGACTATGCGCGTTTATACCTGTCGGGGGATCAGGGTTCTCAGCACGCGTGCCTCTGTGCCATCAGGTTTTGTTTTTCCCAGGAGTCTGGGAGGGAAGCAAGGTGGGCACTATTTCCACTGTAGAGCCAGAGAACCTGAGTGCATCCTGAGCGCATCACGAAGGGGCCTGTCCATGGGATCCATCCCATGCTGCAATGCTGTTGTCCCGTCAGTGCACAGTGAGTCCAAAGCCAGCGTGAAACACGTGCTCTTCCATTAGCTAGGATCCGAAATACTCAAGTATTTGGAAGTAGCTTGTTTTATCTGATTAAAAAATTTGTTTTAAAAAAAACTAACAAAAGACAGAAAATCATCATCAACCCCTTAACTTTAACTCAAACATTTGAGAGAAAACATGATTAACATTTTGGTGACATATACATGATAGCTGAGATTACACAAGCGTATACAGTTTTGTAGTCTGTCTTTCAGTTAATTTTATATCATGCATACACTCCAATATGAGAAAAATTTAACATTTTTGAAGACTGTTTATTATTGCAAACGATGGATTCAGTTTTTTTTTTTTTTTTTTTTTTTTTTTTGTGGTACGCTGGCCTCTCACTGTTATGGCCTCTCCCTTTGCGGAGCACAGGCTCCAGACGCGCAGGCTCAGCGGCCATGGCTCACGGACCCAGCCGCTCCGCGTCATGTGGGATCTTCGCGGACAGGGGCACGAACATACATTTGTAATGTAATGTAATTGATTACATACATTATTTTACATAATTACATATTGATTATTAGCTTAATTGCACTGTAGTAAGAGAACTTTAAATTCTTTAAAGTTGTTGAGAATTGCTTGATGGCTCAGCATGTGGTGAATTTTTAAATTTGTGTATATATTTGAATGAATACATATAAATTAGTGTGGTTTCTATATATACTATCTAGATTAATCTTGTTAGTTGTATTTTTCACATATTTTATTTTTTTGTTGATTATTTTTGCTTGTTCAATTGATTGTAGAAAACACACATTAATATTTCTGTAACGGTAGAAATTACTGTACAACTGTAATTGTAGATACATCTTTTCTCCTTTAATTCTATCAGGTTTTGCTTTACTATTTTAAGGCTAAGTTATTAGATGCACAGACATTTAGAGTTGTTTTATCTTCTGAGAGGGCTGGGACTAGGATGAGTCAGTTGAGGCATCAGGGGTAGAAAATTTAAGGAGGTCCTCAAGCTCAGAATCATGCAAGTGTGGGGTTGGTACGGAGAGTGAGTCCCTCCCTAATCTTGATGCCTCACATGCCTCACCTTAGTCCCAGCCCTGCCTTATGGCAAACTGAAATTTTATCATAATGTCCTCTCTCTCCTCTTTCTATCTAGTGCTTATTTGGTTTTCCCTTAAAGCCCTTTTTGATAGATCTTCTTTTGTCCTTTTAATTTCTCAATTCTTTTATTTTAGGTGTGTTTCTACAAAGCAAAGCTTTGCTTTCTGAAAGCTTTGATTCCAGCCTGATCATCTTTGGCTTTTAATTGGAGTGTAGAAATCATTTCCAGTCAATATGTTTACTCATGTATTTGGGTTTCTATTTACCATGTTACTGTGGTTTGCTGTTTTTATCACTTGGTCTGTGTTCTCATTTCTTTCCTTTCCTGTCTTCATTTGTATTTTTTCTTTTTTAAGAAGTTGTTGGGGGTAGGAGTTTATTTATTTATTTATTTATTTATTTATTTATTTTTGCTGTGTTGGGTCTTCGTTTCTGTGCGAGGGTTTTCTCTAGTTGTGGCAAGCGGGGGCCACTCTTCATCGCGGTGCACGGGCCTCTCACTATCGTGGCCTCTCTTGTTACAGAGCACAGGCTCCAGATGCGCAGGCTCAGTAGTTGTGGTTCACGGGCCTAGTTGCTCTGCGGCATGTGGGATCCTCCCAGACCAGGGCTCGAACCCGTGTCCCCTGCATTAGCAGACAGATTCTCAACCACTGCGCCACCAGGGAAGCCCCATTTGTATTTTTAAATATTTTTCTGTCATTGTTTTCTCCCTTGACTAGCTTAGTAGTTATGCTGTCAGTCTCAGTTGCTCCTTTGAAGTAACATGTCTTTTTCTCCACCTGCTTTCATAGTTTTCCTTTTGACTTTGTTTTTCAGCAATAGGTGTGCTTTTCTTTTTATTTATCCTGCACATGGTCTGTTATGTTTGTTGAATCCGTGGTATGATATCCTTTGTTATCTTTTCAAATATTGTTTCTGTTCCAGTCTCATTTTTCGGACTCCAGGACTCCAGTTTACATGTATTAGACATCTTCTGCATTTTTCATCATTTGTTTCTCTGTGCTTCATTCTGTTACTGAGGTGAGGAGAAATTATCCCAGAATCATGAGCCACATTTTGAAAGCTGCTCCCTGTGGTGCGACCCTTCAGAATCCCAGCCAGCTCTCTCTTCTCAGTTGGCTCTGAATCCTGATTGTTTTTCCTCTGAGCCCTATGAGTCCTTAGAACATGTGTCTGTCTTCTCAGCTTCTCTGTAACGTCCTGTATGAGCAAATTCCCCAAGGAAAACCCTGAGAACCAAGGTTCATCTCTCTGGATTTTCTTCAACTACATAATTATTCACCAACTCTAACTCTACTTTGATTTAATACACACATTTAAAAGTTATATATATTTTTTGCTTTTCCAGTTGTTCTTTTGGTAAGACTTGTGCAAATGCCCTGTTCTGCTAATAACTAGAAGCAGATCTTCTTCCATTTCATTTTGAAAACAGTTTTTGCCATCATCTTTAATGCAAGAGTAATCTGAAAGCTAAAATGTGATTATTGAAAATATTTTTTCTTAGACATTTAAAATATGCATAGTTTTAAATATTTAAGGAATTTTCATTCTGGACACTTGTGTAATGAAAGATGTACATCATCTCCATGGTTAAATTTGTCACTAAAGAAAAAGTCATTGTTTAATGTTTCCTATTGGGAAATTTGTCCCATCTGCCAAAAATACAAAACAAGAAAAACACTCTTGAATATTAACAATTTTTTTAAGATGGCATAGGGTTTCAGAAGATATGAAGAGATGCCTGCCTTTCCTGTTTGAATAAAACTTCCATATATTTTCCCAGACCATAATTAAAGTGGACTGTCTCAAAAAACTCCGAGGTTGTTGCTTAGATACAGCTTATTGCATTTACCTCCTTTAGAAGTGCTTTCACCTCCTTGTCACAGATGCCACTCAGATTCTGGTGAAAGCTCTGTATCTCTTTAAAAAAGAAAAAAAGAGAGAGACATAGAAAACCCAAAATTCAAGTATAGTTGTAGGGGGAGGATAAGGCCTACTCATGAGCCCTAGGTTAAAACTTCTTGACCAGGTTTAAATTCTGAGAAAAATTCCATTTACATCCAAATTCTTCAAATATTTTCATTTGCTTCATTGGGAGCATCCATCTGTGAATGTACACACCTACATATTTATATATTGAGAAGCACTGCTTTAATTTCTTTCACTTTGCTGCTGTAAATCCAGACAACTGGTCTGAAACCAGCTATTCAGACACCCACTTTTGTAAACAAACAAAAGCATACATATGGGCAACATAAAGCCTGAGAGTATCTATTTTCATTTAAGATTATGATTAGAGGTATTTTTAAAATTACATACACATATTCAAAGCTGAAATAACATAATTCATTAAAAAACTTTTTATTCATTCCCAAGTATATTCCTAAGATTTTAATTTTCTTTTTGTATGATTTTACATCACCACTCCTTCTTACCACTTTATAAGATTAGTATCTACATTTGTAGAACGTGGGGAAGGATAAGTTTAAAAAATGATTTTAATCATTTCTTTATTTCATTACCTTGCAAGTTCATTTGAAAATGTGTTCCTGCTGAGAAACAACTTAAAATGGAGAATTTTACACATGCAACAAAAAGATGTAAATCTTTTTTAGATTAGTTTCTCTTACAAAGCCTAAAATAATCAGGAAAGTGATGCCCTAACGTAGTTTAAATTCTATTAATTTTTGCTATTTTTAGTTTTTTCTTTCAAGATTGAAAGATTTAATTCTAAGCTGATAAAAATTGCTATTTAATTAGGAAATAGATGAAATACAGTGAATCATTATTAATTTAGAGTCTGTTAATAATGTATTTGAGGTAATTTGTAAAACAAGAGTGCTGTTTATGCAATTTATGGATAAACAATTTTCACAAGTAAGTTAAGTACAAACAAGATTTTATAGGGACTATTTACTATTCTAAGAGAAGGAATTTTCAGTCACTTTAACAACATCAATTTGCTAAGTTAATTCAGAAAGATTTTTATCTGAAAAGTACTGAAGATCCATTAGGTTCTCTGCTCTGCCATACTTTATGAGCACAGTTCATTATGCCTTCTCTGTGTAATGGAAGACTCTTCTTTTTAATATTCTAGAATGTATCCTTCTCTTCACACCTGTTCATCCAAATGAGTGTGTAAATCAGTCTTCTGTATGAATTGGATTACAGAGTCTAACATCAGACCACATGCCAAACACAGCAAAGAACTGGAGCAATCAGGTAAAATGCAAAAAATAAATAGCTTTTATTTACAGTGAGCATACATTTACACTTATATGTCATCATAGGGAAACAAAAGTCAATCAAAATTATTAGCTACTCTAATTAGATGAAAGAAACTATCTCAACCCTATTTACTTATGTGAATGGGGGAGTCAGAGCAAGCTGACAGTGAATGGAGGGCTGAGGCTTGCAGGGTCCCCCGGGTTCCCTTTTAAGCTATTATTAAGGATTTTAAAATCTCATCTATTTCATGTCATTTATGTAATCAACTGACTGTATAAAGATACATGGATCATCAAAAGTCCTAGATAATGGAAAAAGGCCAGGAAAAAATTAAGCAAATTAAGAATAATAAAGGAAGAAATAACATAACTATTTACAAAATAATATAATTTTCCACAAGGAGAAACTTAGGGTATAAGCAAAAGTGTATTAAGACTAATCATAGTGTTTTAGCAGTTTTGATGCTAACAGGTCAACATAAAAAGTGTGTTTCTATTAATATATATGTCATTACCAATAAATGGTAGATTAAAATGCTCAATAATAAAATAAAATTATAAGATACCAGGAAGAATTAAAAATTGACAAAAAATGTATTCATCTATATGAAAGACACACAAGAAAATAAAAAAAAGGAGAGCTGGGCCATTTTTCTATACAAGAAAAGTCTATAATGAAAAGTCAATTTTACCCAACTAAATCTTTCAGTTAAACGCTAGTTCAAAGAAAATTCTAATTCTAATATTATTTATTGCTTATGTTTGCACATATACATTATTTTTATTCCCCAATTTATCCAAGAAATATTTATTGATCACACTCTGTGTGCCACTAACTTACCTGAGTGCAGGGGACACTGTGACTTGCAAGGTAGGCAATGGCCCTGCATTCATAGGTGTGTTCTCCAGAGATAAGACAACAAAACCACAGTGAACAAATAAACCAGAGGACAAGCTGGAAAACCCTCGGATGTGATAAGTGCTATACCAGAAGCTACCATCCTGCCATGTGCTAGAAACTGGGGTTGCTTTCAGTTGGCGGGTCAGAGGGATCTGCAGATACCCACCCCCAGGGGAGATGTTCCAGAATTTGTCACTCAGACTTCAAGTCATAGGCAGATTCCTCACAGAGTCATGGGGCTGGTGAGAGTGGAGAGATTGGTGATGTATCTTGAGGTCAACAGCCCTTGTTGATCAAGTGGGTCATGGGGAGAAGAGAGCAGTCAAGGATAACTCCTGAGATGTATTTTGTGACAATGGGTGGCTAGTGCTTACCTAGATAGAATCCTCCATTTAATACAAAAACATATGCCTAAATCCCACTGTAGGTACAGCCCCATTACTCTTCTTTGCTTTGCAAAGAACTTCTAGAAAGATGTGCATGTACTTGCTTCCAATGCACTCTCATCCCCCCTCTCTTGAACCAGGCTATGTTTCCATGGGCATGGTTCTGGCTCAGGTCAGGAGAGACCCCTCCAATGCCAAACCAAAGATCAAATTTCACTTGTCAGCAGTAGAAACCATTGGACACACCTGCCTTCCTGAAATTCTTTTCACTTGGCTTTCAGAATAATACTACTTTGGTTTTTCTTTCATCACACTGACACTAAGAAGGGAAAGTCTGTGAGAAGAGTCCAAAAAAATGGGAAGCAGAGCCGTATGTTGGAAAGAGGCAAATTCCTAAAAAAAAAGGATACATATACTTATAGTAGGAGAATGAGTAGGTTTGGGAGCATAGTACATTTTTTTTTTTCCTTTTAAATTTGTTAAGGCATGTTTATAGCCCAGAATGTGGTCTATCTTGCTGAATGTTCCATGTGATCTTGAGAAGAATATGTATTCTGCTGTTGTTGGATGACATCAATTATATCCAGTTTGTCGATGGAGCTGCTGAGTTAAACTGTGTCCTTACTGATTTGGATGTGTCCATTTCTGATATAGGGATGTTGCAGTTTCCAACTGTAATAGTGGATTCATCTATTTCTCCTTGTAGGTTTCTTGGATTTTTACCTTATATATTTTGATGCTCTGTGGTTAGGCCAGACACCTTTAGGATTTTAAGTCTTCTTACTAATTCATCATTATATAATGCCCCTCTTTAACCCTGAAACTTTTCTTATTTTGAAGTCTGCACTGTCTGAAATGAATATAGCTACTTCTCTTTCCTTTAGACCAGTGTTAATCATGGTATATCTTTCTTCGTTCATTTATTTTTAATCCGCATGTGTCTTTATATTTAAAGTTAGTTAGGCTTTGTATTTTGACCCACTCTGATAATCTCTGCCTTTTGATTAGTAAATTTAGACCATTGGCATTCAAAGTGATTATTGATACAGTTGGAATTATATCGACTATATTTGTTACTGTGTTCTATTTTTTACCCTTGTTCATTGTTCCTATTTTCTCTTCTACTCTTTTTCTGCCTTTTGTGATTTCAATTGAGCATTTGATTTGATTTGATTTCCTCTCTTTTCTTAACATATTAGTAACACTACTTTATAAACTTTTTTTCGTGGTTACCCTATAGTTTGCAATATGTATCTACAGCTAATCAAAGATCACTTTCAAATAACACAACTGTTTCGTGGGTAGTCTGAGTACCTTATAATAACAAATATTCCTAACTCCTTCTTCCTGTCCCTCATTTCACTGCTTTTATTTATTTCACATATAAATGTACATAATCATGCATGTATATATACAAATATACATGTATATATATGCACATACATAATCAAATATACTCCTGATATTACTATTTTGAATAAGCTGTTACTTGTTAGATCACTTAATAATAAGAAAAAAAAGTTTTCATTTTACCTTGACTTATACCTTCTTTGACTTTTGTTTCTTTTTATAGATCTGAGTTTCTGACCTATGTAATTTTCCTGTCTCTAAAGAACTTCTTTTAACATTTATTGCAAGGCTAGTGTACTGGAAACGAATTCCCTTAATTTTTCTTTGTCTGAGAAGTCTTTATTTCTCCTTCACTTTTGAAGAATTATTTTACAAGGTATAGAATTCTTGTTTTGTTTTTTCTCTCAACACTTTATAAATACATCACTCTACTCTCTTCTTGCTTGCATGGTTTCTCAGGAAAAGTCATATAACTCTTATTTTTGCTCCTATATAGATAAGGTGGTTTTTCCTCCTTGGTTTCTTGCAGGATTTTTTCCTTATCTTCGATTTTCTGTAGTTTGAAGATGATATGCCTAGGTATAGTTTTTGGGGCATTTATCCTGCTTGGTGTTCTCTGAGCTTTGTGAATATGTGGTTTGGTATCTGACATTAATTTGCAGAAACTCTCAGTCATCACTGTTTTAAATATTTCTTCTGTTCTTTTCTTCTTTCTTCTCCTTCTAGTATCCCATTATGCATATATTCACCTTTTGTAGTTGTCCCATAGTTCTTTGATATTCTATTGTTTTTCAGTTTTTATTTTATTTTATTTTCTGTTTTGGAAGTTTCTACTGAGATATCTTCAAGCTGAGAGATTCTTACCTCAGTTGTGTACAATCTACTAATGAGTCCATCAAAGGCATTTTCATTTCTCTCACAGTATTTGCATTTCTTTTGGGTTCTTTCTTAGGAGTTCCATCTCTCTGCTTACATTGCCCATCTTCACTTACATGCTGTCTACTTTAATCATTAGGGTCCTTAGTATATCAATCATAGCTGTTTTACATTCTCAGTCTGATAATTCCAACATCCCTGTCATGTTTAGTTCTGATGCTTGCTCGATCTCTTTAGACTGTGCTTTTCACCTTTAGTATGCCTTGTCATTTTTTCTCGATAGCTAGACATGATGTGCTGTGTAAGATGAACTGGTGTAAAAGGACGTTAGTAATGTGGTGGTGAGGTGTGGGGAGAAGGGATGCTTTCTGTAGTTGTTTCTTTCAGTCCTCAGTCTTTCAGTGAGCTTATGCCTCTGGACTGTGAACTTCAGAAAGGTTTCTTAGTTTTTTTCTCCCTGCTTAGGTGGGACAAGGTGGCTAGAGTGGCCTAGAGTTTGATTTCCCTTTTCCCATGTGAAAGGCTGGAAGCTGGTTGGAGTTGGGTGTGTCTCTTTCCCAGATCAATTAGATTCTGATATTACTCAGCCATTAAAAAGAATGAAATAATGCCATTTGCAGAAACATGGATGGACCTAGAGATTGTCATACTGAGTGAAGTAAGTCAGACAGAGAAAGACAATTATTTAGGTCTTCTGCCCATTTTTGGATTGGGTCGTTTGTTCTTTTGTTATTGAGCTGCATGAGCTGCTTGTAAATTTTGGAAATTAATCCTTTGTCAGTTGCTTCATTTGCAAATATTTTCTCCCATTCTGAGGGTTGTCTTTTGGTCTTGTTTATGGTTTCCAATGAATTCTGTGTGTGAGAATGAGTTGCTTTGTTAATTCCCTTTGCCCATTTTAGAAAGGAGATACAGATTTTTTAAACTATTGATGTCGGTTTTACATTTCAGATTAAATATTTTATCTTTCACATGTGGTACAAATATTTTTCTCTCAATTGGACAATTTTGTAGGTGATCTTTTGGAAGTATAGAATTTATGTATCTAATATTTTTTACTGTTTATGTCATAAGTAAAATTATTATATTTTTATATATACTTACTATATTAAATTATATGTATTTAAATTATATTACATATTAAAATATTAAATATTCCTTGTCACAGACTATATTCACATATACAGTCTTCTAACTCTTTCATGGTTCTTTTCTTAATATTGACATTTTTATGAATTTGAATTTCATATTTTTGTTGTTTGCAGTTTAATTTTATTCATGTAATTTTGGAGATACAAAAGTTTTATATTTTTATGTAAACAATTCATTAATCTTCTGATTTCTTGCTTTGGTGTTTGCTTAGAATGCCATCTGCTATTGTCATTATGAAAAAAGATGAGAGGTGGCCTACTCTTTGAAGAGTGGCCCTGCTGGCGTTACACTTACTGATTGGGTTGTATCTTACCTCCACTCAAATGCACTCCATCCAGAGCTTGACACACAGGCCGTCAGCACACATTTGAGACAAGGTTTCATGAGAAGGGCAAATCTGGCCAGACAGGATAGAAGTGGAGGGTTAAATCAATGTCAAAGAGTGTTCTGCTTATGTTCTTTTATAAAAGTTTTATGGTTTCTGGTCTGTAATTTAGGTCTTTATTCCATTTAGAGTTTATTTTCATATATGGTGTTAGAGAATGTTCCAATTTCATTCTTTTATATGTAGTTGTCCAGTTTTCCCAGCACCACTTATTGAAAAGACTGTCTTTTCTCCATTGTATATTCTTGCCTCCTTTGTCATAGATTAATTGACCATAAGTGTGTGGGTTTATTTCTGGGCTTTCTATCCTGTTCCACTGATCTGTGTCTGTTTTTGTGCCACTACCATGCTGTTTTTATTACTGTAGCTTTATCATACAGTCTGAAGTCAGGGAACTTAATACCTCCGGCTTTGTTCTTTTTTTCTCGAGATTACTTTGGCAATTCTGGGTCTTTTGTGGTTTCATATAAATTTTAGGATTATTTGTTCTAGTTGTGTGAAAAATGTCATGAGTATTTTGACAGGGATTCCACTAAATCTGTAGATTGTTTTGGGTAGTACAGTAAGTCCTCTACATACGAATGAGTTCCATTCCAAGAGCACATTCATAAGTCCGATTTGTTCTTAAGTCCAACAAAGTTAGCTTAGGTACCCAACTAACACAATAAACTAGTACTGTACTGTAATAAGTTTGTAATACTTTTCACACAAATAATACATAAAAACAAACACAAAAAATAAACATTTTTAATCTTATAGAACAGTACCTTGAAAAGTACAGTAGTACAGTACAACAGCTGGCATACAGGGGCTGGCATCGAGTGAACAGGCAAGAAGAGTTACTGACTGGTTCTGGGTGTACTCTAATGCTTTTGCAAAAATGTTCCTATAAAAAGGTTTCATCTTCAAGGAATTCATGGAAAAGACTCTGACAAGTACAGGTTTCTGGTAACAGACTATACTGCTGAACTGAATGAATAAGCATTTTCAGAACTCTAATGGAAAACTGATGAATTCATAAAAAGTGCTAACAAAAGATCAAGATGAAAAAAAACTTAAATACATGGGACTGAGTGAACTGATGAGGATGATTAAAATTTTTGTGACTTTCTGTTTGAATAAAAAAAATCCTATAAAGACTCAGAGGCAAAAAATATACAAATCAATTTTCACTGCAAAGTAAAGGAGCTGTTACAGTGGAGGATTACTGGACTGAATGTCAATATTATGACATAGTATGAGTGTGTTTCGTGTTTGGTAATTGCAATCATTGTTGCTTTTGTTGTGGTCATCCATTTACAATGCTTGGTGTCAGCTTATTTATCTCTTGTAAAAATAAAATACAGTGTGTGTGTGTGAAAGAAAAAAATACAAATTAAAAATAATTAAAAAAAGAAAAGAAGAGTTACTGACTGGAGGAGGGAGAGGAGGTTTGTAGAGCTGAAGGATCATCAGCAATAGGAGATGGAGGGAAAGCTGCAATTTCATTCACTCCTGACTTTGATGGAACGAATGTTTGCATCTTTGAAAGTTTGCAACTTGAAGGATCGTATGTAGGGGACTTACTGTATGGCCATTTTAACAATATTAATTCTTCCAATCCAAGAGCATGGGATATCTTTCCATTTCTTTGTATTATTTTCAAATACCTTCATCAATGTTTTATAGATTTCAAAGTATAGGTCTTTCATCTTCTTGGTTAAGTTTATTCCTGGGTATTTTATTCTTTTTATGCAATTTTAAAGGGGATTGTTTTCTTGCTTTCTCTTTCTGATAGCTCATTGTTAGCGTATAGAAAAACAACAGATTTCTATATATTAATCTTGTATTTTGCAACTTTATGGCATTCATTTATTTTTAAAAGAAACTAAAATATTTTGGGGTCTTTAAAAGTGTTGTTGGCCTCTAACATTTTGTTAATATCAGCTCTTCCTCTCCTTTCCTCCACCCTCTGTTTCCCTCTATCCTCTCCTCCTTACCTCTTGCTCCCCCAAGTCAGATTCCTCCCATCCCCACCCCACTCTTCTCCTGTTCCTGCCCTTCTTTTCTTTTAAATATTTAGATCTCTCTGCTGAATAATGTACTCTTTCTTCACTGACACAGAATAGCTCCATTTTCATACACAAAATTCTTGCAAAATTTTAGTCTTTCTGGATTCACTATTCTGTTTCTTCATTCACATTTTCTGTGCTCTTTCAATTACTATATTTTCTTTCTAATTTATATTTGGAAATACAAACGCTCCTTATTTTTTCTTTCAATATTTCATGACTATTCCTATACATGTATTCCTCTAGAATTTCCCATACATATCTTAACAGATCTTTAAAATATCTCTGGGCTTTTAATTGCTTCATAAAAGTTGTATAAACTGATTTGTGAAGCATTGACAGGTTCAGTATTGAATCTTCTCATTAGATAATGTGGTGTTCTTACATGTGTGCAGATTCTTTTTAGGTTTGACAGTAAATAATTTTAATATCTTCATATATGAATCATGTACTTCTTACAGCTTTTATTTCTAAATATTTTAGATTTTTGTTACTATTGTCTATTTTTAAATTGTATTTTCTATCATTATTTTTGGTATAGAGAACATATGTTGCTTCTAATTTTTTCTCCAAAATATTTTTTAACTGAAGTATATTTGACGTATAACGAACAGTGTGTAAGTTTAAGGTGTACAGCAAGTTGATTGGATACATTTATATTGTTAAAAAAGCAACAGGCTCAAAATGGAGTCACTTGGGCTAAGCAAAACAATACCTGACCTAACTGTAGTTTTGACCTTCCTCAGGAATGTGATCCTAATGGGTCAGTCTGGAATTTTCTGGTCAGCACCAGTGAGGTAATCCTTTTAATATACTCTATTGTCCCCCAAAGGAAAGCGAATGAAACTAATCCTTTTTTTTTTTTCCATTTATGACTTCCTTGTCATACCTCCTCTCTACCTTTAAAAGCGTTTCACTTTCTGTAACCCTTTGGAGCTCCTTTCTATTGCTAGATGGGATGCTGCTGGATTAATAAATCATTCAGTGAAAACAATTAGATCTTTAAAATTTACTCTGGTGAATTTTGTTTTTTACAATTTACTGCAGTATGATTGCCATTGCAGTGTTAGCATCTCTACGTGTCTTGTTAAAAGTGCACCAAACTCATCTGTTTATTAGTAATTTCCCATTTTATTCTCTTGAGTTTTTTCTTGCACCAATTATTGTCCATCATTTTACTTCTGAATATTATGCACAGTTTTGAGCAGGTCTATTGTAATAGCAAAGGCTTCCCAGTGAATGTTAACATTATAACAATTAATTATGGCTTCTGTTTTAAATATGGTTCTGACTATTTTTAGGACATAATTATAGGGTCATGTTTTTGAAATATCTATCAGGATATTTTCTCTTTTTAAAATCAGTGATGGATTTGAATCCTATCGCACATCTTTGACAGCTGTTAAGGTGATCAAATGGCTATTCTTTGCAATATTTGTTTCAGATGGTTTCTGTTTTATGAAAAAGCTAGAAATATTTATACTTTTTATACTTCGGGTTGTTTTCCATGAAATGAAAGTTATCTTTTTCTTGATTGTTTAAAAGCACATGTAACTAATTTCTCATGTAACCAATTTCTTTCTAGGATGATTCTTGACAGCTCTGTGTTTACATGGTTATTGGTCTGCTCAGAAATACTTCTGACTGACTCAATTTGGGGCTTTATATTTCCTAAGAAAACCAGGAATTCATAGAGATTATCTAATTTATTATCTAATAATTTAATTATTTACTATATATTTTCTATATATATCTGTATACACATATATTGATCCTCTTAACCTCTAATTGTCATATCTCTTTTCTCATCTGATTTGTTTCTTCTTTTTTCTTCATCAGAGATTTGATATTGTACTTTGTTTTATTTTTTATTTTGTTTTGGAAATTGAGCTTCCAGTTTTTTTTTTAATTACCTTTAACATCTGTTTTCTAATTAATTTCTTCTTTTATCTCTATTATTCTTTTCTTCTACATCTTCAAAGTTATCTTTCCAAGTTCTTGAGTAAAATACTTAGCTCATTTCTTTCCTTTTGATTAAAAAAGATTGCTGTTTTATTGGCTTTCTATTTTTTTCCTATGAAGGCAAAGTTTTCTTAAATTAAAAAAATCTAGTTATTTGGGTTATTTGCTCTATTTTTAAATTACTCCAGTGATTATCTTTAAATTTATTTTTTTAAATACAAAATAATACCTATTGAGAGCACAGTATAGTTTTATAGATTCTGTTTACATATAGGTTACTTTTTCATAACTTGTTTCTTCTCTTTCAACATTAATTGATAATGTTTAAGTTCTATTGTAGAATTACATATTATGGAAACTATGCTAATATAGCCCTGTAAGTACTTGGGAGGCTTATTGCCTATTCCTTCTATACCATGACTTCCTGCTATTGTGATATTCACTAGTTATGATAGTGAAAAGTTTATATTTTCTACATATGACATTTAACTAGAGTAGCCTTTCAAGTACATTTTTTTTTGCCTTTATCAGAATGGGTACATTGTTGTTACCAATAACATAATTTTTAAATGCTGTTTAATACTTGAATAAAAGTGGCATGGCACTATTTGTTTACAATTCTTCTTCTTCAAAATTATACATATATAATTTATTATATATGTATAATATATTTATATATAATTTATTATATATATATAATTTATTATATATATATAATATATATATAATTTATAATTATATATAATATAATATATATATAATTTATAAATATACAATTTATATATATAAGATATATATATATTATATATATATTTATAAATTATATATATATATTATATTATATATAATTATAAATTATATATATATATAATTTATTATATATGTATAATATATTATACATATATAATTTATTTGCCTTCTCATATTTATAGTTGTATGTAAGTTTTCTGGGATTCTTTTTCAGGGAAATTTGTGAAGCCATTAAATTCTGGGGGGATGGGAATCTCCAAATATTTGGGATACACAGGACAGTTACAGTTTTCTGCCAAATATTCTTTATATTATTAACTGTTTACTCTATCCTTTAATGTAATTTGCACTATAATAACCCATTTTTAAGGATTAATCCATTTCTTGGCATTGGCTAGATCTTTTCTTTGAAACAGTGGCTACTCTGTCATTTTCTGAGCTGCTTTAAAAAAGACTCTAAAAAAAGATAACTCATAGGGAAGTAGAATGTTTGCAGGAGTGCGCTGAGGGGATCCTCGGCAGCCTGACATATACCATGTGTCAACCAAGCCCTCTCTTAGAAGGACTGACCAGGAAATGGAGGACCAGGACTTTCTATCTTGTGTCTTTCCCCAGTTATCAACCACCTTGGATTTTGTTCAAATAGTATGAAAAATAACAATGCAAATTCATAATCTAAACAAGACTTTGTCATTTAAAAGAACTGCACTAGGAGAAGGAATAAGGGCAGGTTCACCAGGCAGAGGCTGTGGACTACCACAGCTTCATTCCTTAACATCCCCCAATGACAATCACCTTTCACATAAGCAAAACCTAAACCTCTCCAAGAATAGCCTTGCGCTTAGCAGGGGAAGAGGGGAAGGTAGGGAGGATAGACCTTAATGTATTCAAAAAGGAAGGGGGATATATGGGAGGGCAAGAGTAGTCAAAGCAATTTTGAAAAAGAGCAAAGTTGGAGGAAACATACTACCTGATTCAAAATTTACTATAAAGCTGCAGTAATAAAAAATGTAGTGGCAAAAGAACAGATAGTCAATGGAAAAGAACAAGAAATCTGGAGACAGACCAATGAAAAGATAGTCAACTGATTTTTTGATGAAAGTTACAAAGACATTTCAGTAGAAAAAGGATAGTTCTGGAGTTAAACAACTTCACATCCTTACACACCAAAAATTGAACCACAGCCTAAACCTCACACCTTATATAAAAATTAAGTAAAAATAAATCACATACCTAAATGTAAAGTGAAAAACTATAGAACTTCTTAAGGAAATCTTAGAAGAAAAACCTAGGTGACCTTGGGTTATGCAAAGAGATTTTAGATACCATACCAGAGGCATAGCTCATAAAAGGAAAAAGTGTTAAATTAGACTTTGTCAAAATTTAAAATATTTTCTCTGCTAAAGACAGTGTTAAGAGAATGAAAATACAAACTTCAGGTTAGGAGAAAACATTTGCAAATTCAATTTCTGACAAAGGACCTGCATCCAGAATATATACAGAACTATCAAAACTCCAAAAAAAAAAAAAAAAAGAAAAGAAAACTTAACTCAAATTTTAAACTGGGAAAATGATCTAAATAGACACTTTCCCATGATCTACACATGGAAATTTAGTATATTAAAGTATATTCAACATAATTATTCATCAGGGAAATTTAAATTAAACCATAATGAGGTACACTACAAACCTACTAGAATGGTTAAAATTTTAAAAAGTAATGATAATTTTTAAAAGGATCCTGAGGAACTGGAAGTACTCTTGTCCATTGCTTGTAGGAATACAAAATAGTATAGACACTGTGGAAAACAATTTTGGTAGTTTCTTATCAAATTAAATTTATGCTTATGATATAACCCAGCACCCAGGGCAGTGCAATGGCCAATGACCTTGCTGGCCAATCCTTGATGGGATGGTTACTTCGTGATAGAATTGAAACTAAAGGGAAATGCAGCTGTAAGAGAATGAAATGTGGATTGGGACTGGCATCTGATGGTTGAATATTACCAGGTCTTGCCACCTCCTGGCAGTGTGACTTCGGACAAATTATTTAACCTTATTGAGCCTATATGTGACTCATAAGTTAAATGGAGACACACCAATCTTGCAATCATACATTAATATGAATATTTTTTAAAGATGTTAAGTGCCCTCTGCTTTACACCATGGTGTTTAGGGAATTTTATATTATCATTATCACAGTCAGCATTATCATCTATATTTTCTTATTACCAATCTGAAACTCTTTGGTCACATTGCAAAAATAAAATAGAATGAAAGTTATCAAAGGATGTTGTATATGGATGTCATATACCTCTTCCTGCTCACAGAGTGGTCCTTTTTCCTTCCAGAGCATGGATGCTCACTTGGGCCAAGAGCAAGAGTCAGGGTAAGTATCCCCATGGATGTCTTTCTCTTACTTCTGTTTAACCAAAACATCTTTTCTTTCTTCTTATGGGTATAACTACCCACTCAATTTCTGAAAACATGTAGAAATTGTAGAAAATGTAGCCCTAGGACTACATTGGGCTAAGTCAGCAGTGTATTTTAATCATTATCTTCTTTTATTTCTGAACTAATTGTGTCACAGAAATTAATTATAATGAAATATTAAATATTTGATAATTAAGGTTTTTATTGCTCAAAATACTGTTTTATACTTAGTGTTTTATTGAATAGAGTGAGTGCTGAATCAAATCCATCTTTCCCCCCAGAGAATTTGGTGTTGACTCTGAATTCATCATGATAGTTACAAAATATAAAGAATAATGTCACATTTAATTTGTGTAGTTGGGCAACTTGATACACTGTGCTCACTTTTACACTGATGTTATGATTTTTTGAATGATGTATCCTATTACTCAGTTTAAATGCTGGTATTATATAGCACTTGTAAATGAGGATTTTATCTTGTTTCAGCCTTTTCTTATTAATATTAAAATAATTTAAATTAAGTAGTGTGTTTGAATCCTTTAACATTGTTTACTAGGTTTTTTAATTTTGAAATTTTATTTTATACTATATTTTCAATAAGTTCTGTGAGGTATTTTAATAATTTAACTGTGAATAGCCATTAAATTTAATGATGATTTTTCCACAATCTTTATTCTAGTGAGCTCCCTGGAACCATAATTCAGTTTAGAATGTCTACAAAATTTCCAGAAGCATTATTTAATTTGTATAGAATTTGGCCATAATTAAAATGTAGATAATTAGAGAAAATCGAAACCTGACAAAGAGTTAAAGATTCCATTAGTGCTTCTGGCACCTTATAAATCATCAACTAAAAGAAAAATGCTGAAAATACCAACCTTGGTACAGTATTGATCCTCCCATGCATTTCAGCCTCTCTATAAATAGCTTTTTTAAAACATACAAATTAAGTGGACTAGGAAGGAGAAGCAATCCTTGGTTTACTAAATAGGATTGGAAAGAGTTTTATAATTGCTTTCTTCCTAGACTTTAACAGATGCCAGAAGAATTCATTTATGATGAC